>NC_090933.1:1273062177-1273765046 GCF_040938575.1 Ambystoma mexicanum | reverse complement strand
TGTGTATTCAATGTACTTTTGGATTACTCTAAAATAGCAAATAGGGCACGCTCGACAAATACCGCCGTTGAGTACCCCATTGTAATACTTGCAACTGTTTGCAAGGATAATGTCCTTTCATTACTGGGTCCAGAATCCTAATGTAGTAAGCTAATAGTTTATGTCCATGTCCTAAATTGTTTCTGTATGAGTACTGCTGTCATTACCTCTCCATTTGAGTGTGAAAACAAATAGAATTCTTCATTATAATCTGGAATTCCCAACACAGGGGCAGTGCCAATTGCTCTTTTTAATTCTTAATAACCCCTCAGTCATTACCTCTGTCCCTGTTATTTTATTTGTGCCCACCTGTGCTTCCTCAAGTCCTTTTAAAAGCAGTTGAATGTAGGTACTGTAATCAAAAACCGAGGCTCTACAATAATTACATGGTGTTAGGCAGAATCCTCTGCAGTACCCTTAGGGAACACTACAGATAATTAAGTCCACAAGTGGTAGTACAATTTCACCTTTGGTACAAGCCTGTACTACACAGTTATAGTGGTAGCAGTAACAGGGATTACACCAAGGACTACAATTACTTTGACTCAAACAAACACAGATTCAAGTTTTCTGGTTAAAAAATAGAAATACATTTATTTTTAAAACATCTCTTCATAAAACACTTCACTTCTATTCATTAAAACCACACTGTAAATATACTACACACAACCAATTCCTTTTGTTCAGGTCAATTCAAGGTAAGTACATTCGAATTTGACAGACCGGTGTTGTTAAACAAAGATGTTACCAGGGGTTAATACATGATCACTTTTTGACAGTAATGACAGTTCGGTCTTACGAAAGAAAAGTGTACCCGCAGGAAGAAATGTAACCGTAGTCAAACACACTTGTCACCAAGAATTAAAACAAGGGAATAGTGGATAAAAATCATAGGCAATACTTTTGTCAAGAAAATTAGATCAGAGGACGTGTTCTAACAGATGATACAAGTCAATAGGCCTGCGCCAGTGTCACATGGAGCCGGGCTCTGTTGTCGAGGATCACACAGTGAGAACAGTTCAAGATTAACAATGCCAGAAGTACTCGGTATAGTCAAAAGGAGGCAAAGTTATAAGAGGGAAGGAAGAAAGGACAAGCCTTTGGTAAGAAAGAGGGTTCACCCCAATTCCTCAAGGTCGGACGGAGAGAACGACCATATGGACACAGTACCTTGTTCGAATGAAGAAAGCTGGTGCCACGGCAGTTGTTCCTGTTAGCTCCTGCAGACTCACGATTTCTGAAGCTTCAGTCGTGGGGACAAGAAGGACGATGTCTGGAGCGATCTGCACTACCCAGGGTTGAAGCCAGAAGCAGCAAAGCAACAGTGAATAAAAGGTGCGCTCCATTAAGACAGGAGAGGGCTCTTCTGATGGCTATCCGGACCACTACAGTTTTTTGCAGTGATTTCGACCCAGAAGAGGATTCTCTGGCTGTAGAAAGGTGAGCTGGTTGATCTCACCAGGCTCAAGGGAAGAAGACTCCGGGCTGGATCTTCTCTGTCGTTGAAGGGTAGATAGCTCAGGACTGCAGCAGGGCTTCACTGGGACTCGGGAGTTGCAGCAGACAGCATCTTCTCCACTTCTCTTCGGTTCTTGTAGTTCCAGTGGCGACTGACTTCCAGCCCAAGAGTCCTGCCTTTTATGCCAAAATCCCCCATTCACACACCCTGGCTGTCAATCACACAGCAGGGGGGTTGTCCAGCCCGGACAACCACCTCAGCCAATGAACCTAAAATGCGACTTGGGTCTCCAAGGAGACCCTGTGCAGGGGGTGACTAAACCCCTCCCTCACATTCAGCCCACCGAGACACCCAGGCGCCAAAGGAGGGCTTCTTGGCAGAAGCTCGCTAAAGGACGGCAAACAAAGAAGGCAAGCCTGGTTTGCCGCACAAAGTAAAACACAAGAAGGATGTTAACGCAAAGAAATGGCGACTAAACCCAACCGGAGCCAAAATAAAAGATATTTGGTCAAGGGGGTTTATGTTCGAGGCTAACACAATAGCCTAAAACAGTACCACGTTTATACTTATAATCGCGGTAGAAAAGTTAGGGTAGGTACCACTGCCACCAGCAAAGTCTTAGTGTTAAGGGAGCAAAACAAGGCTCCAGGAGGTACAGACAAAAAGGGATCAGAGTTAACCCTTTCCAATACTCCATGTAAGATGGGGGTGTACTGGGTCTGTAGTTTTTAAATGACTACATAAAGTAAATGGCAACTTTACCTGCTGCTGGGGAACAGTAGTCAGCCCCAGAAAAAAAATGGAGTCAGGGAGAAGTCTTAGAGACAACCCTGTGTCACTGCACTGAAGGTGCTGTGTAACACACAAAAAGTCGGGTTCATGGAGTGGTGTGGCTCCAGATCCCAAGATCACACAAAAGTAGAAATACACATGGCAAAACACTTGTAAGAGTGGGAAAAAGGTTCACACTCTTACCAGGTGGAAAAAAATAAACTCCAGAAATCCAGCAAAACTGCTGAGGGACTCACTAGGTAAGGGAAATTAGCGAAATAGGAGAATTCTCCCTAACACATAGGTCAAAGAATTGTTGCATCTCCCTTAAGGTTTCTGGTTCAGGAGTGTTTTTAATTGCTTCTGCTCTCTTCAGTGTCACCTTTCTCATGTCTTCAGAGATTAACTGCCCTATGTATAGCACCGCTTCCTGACAATAGTGTAACTTCTTTGTCTACCTTGTATCCTTTCTTTGCTAGTATGGTCTTGAGTCGGACTGAGTCTTCTCTGCATCTTCTGTCTCGCTGCACACTAATATGTCATCTACGTACTTATGGCACACTCAAGCTGTACATTAACTAGGACCATCTGGAGGACCCTGTTAAAGATTGAGGGGGACTTACAGCACCCCTGAGGCAAACAAGTATGTTTTAGACCCGTATTTCTATACAAAAATGAAGTCAAATGTTGCGAATCCTCATGAGGGGGAAAAGAACGTGGCCGTGGATGGAATATTGCACAATATTGTAGCTGGATTTGGAACTAGGGGAAACTGCTTCGACAATATTAGAGAGGGTGGCGATCCTCAATAAATCTCCAATACCCCTCTTTCGATTTCTTCACGGGGTACACAGTTGTGTGCACGGGGAATCTGATGGTACTAAAATCCTTTGCTGCATCAACTATGCTCTCATCCGCTTCTCTGGACGAGGGGTACCGCTTTGCTCGTGGCAGGATAGCTCTAGGTTTGAGCTTGATTTTAACTGCTACTACTCCTCTTAGTAGACCTACATCATAAGGACTACTGGTCTACAAGATGCTGGGCACCTTTTCTAAATCTTCCTGAAAAAAATTACGGTATCTTTATCATTAATACCATTCCCTGTGGTATATCTCTGTTCTCTATATTAATCTTGTAAATATGACTTATAAAGAATACTAATTCATCGTCTGAATAGTCATCTCTAAACAACTTTTGTCTGTCAAATCTGTCAGTTTATATCCTTCATCGAGAGACATCGCTGCTCTCCATCCTCTTCCCTCATCATCTGTCCAATGGGCGACCACCCTTTCTTCTCTTACTGCTGCTGCTTCCAACTCTACAGAAATTACCTGTCCTTCACCCTCCATAGGTATTTTGGGTCTAAACAAAAATTCATCAGGTATTCTCAATAGTTTACCTACTAATCTGGGAAGCCATGTTAACAAAACAGTCACGCCACACAAAAATACTTCCGGGTCTAGAGGAACCCCTTATAATACCTTCTGGCCTGCAAATGTCAATATTAACTCGCTTACGTTTAGAAGATGTATTCCTGGAGTAGAATACACAATCCCTTTGTCAGTAAAAGATATCGTCATGTTTAATTTTTTCATCAAATCATGTCCTAATATGTTAACTGGTGTCTGTCGAGAAAACAACAGTGGCATAGACACGTCATGTTCTCATATGGAAACTGGTAATTCATCAGTAAAAGGAACTAAACTCGTCTCCCCAGAGGATCCCTGAGCATTCATGGCAATGCCAAACACTGGGTATTTTCCCTCTTGAACACAGGAATGAGTCACTCCAGTGTCTACAAGAAACAAAAATGTCTAGCCTCCTATCGTTACCCTCACCCTTGGTTCCTCTTGAGGGTCTGGAGTCACTGATCGTACTGAACACATCAGGCCACTCTGTGGGCTGTCCTATTGCAGATATAAATCCATCCCAGTACCCGTGAAAACAGGTCCTCCTACCATGGTCACACTCACTATCCTAGGTGTGGATGTTTGCGGACCCCTGCATTCGTGTTCCATTGTGGTGCCACTACTTGCTTTGCTTGTATAGGCGCTTGCTGTAGATACTGCTGTGGCATCTGAACTTGTGCTGGGTTTTTCTGTGCCTGCTGTATTTGCAATGCATGTGTATGATTGTGTGTGTGATCTTGGGCATAATACTGTTGTGGTTCTGTATTATACTGCAGAGAATAGCCCAGCCCCCTCTTGGAGCCTGCCAGTTCCGCTGCATGCCTCCTCTACTTCTACACACTCGGGCTATATGTCCCATTCTCCCACAATTCCAACATTGCTGTGGCTGTCCTCCATTAAAGCATACTCCTTTGCTTGACTGAACTGGCTGTACTACTTGTGTTACCACACCTTCACCACTTGTCAATGCGGCTCCTTCTATGGCAAATGTCAACATTTATTTCTGAACTAACTTTGCTGCCTCTTGCCTTTTGCCCTCTGCTTTTTTCTTATTCTTCTCTTCCATCCCTACCTGTTTCTTCATCTGCCATTGCACTGGCTCAGGCAGTCCCTGACACAAAATGGGGTAAAATAATGCCACTGTTTTATCCCACGGATCCCTCGTCTCAAGACGCCAATGCTCTTGAATCTCTTGAATAAAGGCAACAGGGTCTTCATCTTCACCCATTTTCCTTGTCATAATCGCACCTATATCTGATGTGTTGTGGTACTGTACTCTAAGCGCTCTCCATACGTCTGCTCTCCAATTATTAAATGGTGTTCCATCATGTGTCGTGTTTTCTGACATTACACACGCATACCATGCTCATCTCCAAACGTCATCCACACTCTCTCGTAGAATGGCTGCTAACAGGCCCTTTACGTTACCCACTGCTAACGTCATTCCTGCTGTCATCCTTTCTAACTCATAGATCCATTTTCCCGCACCTGCAGTCAAACTAGACAGTTTACATTTCAAGCTATCTTTATCCATCTGTGGCCACAGTATATATTGTGGTCATCCTACCGCTTTCTCTAAAAATGGGAAGTGTGTATACCCTGGCCCATAATCGTACCCACCTACATTTCTTTTTCCAGTTGGGCTTGTTTTGCCCGCCATAGGTCAGGTTGGAGACTCCTCACACTTGCTAAATGTTTGGGGTAGGAGGTGAACCATGTTCTGGGTAGGAAGAGTCAACAGGGTGAAAAAAGGAATTGGTGCTACAGGATAGGCTACTCTAGTATTATGCAGGTGTGTGTACATGTGTGCAGCCACAATTAAGAATGGCAAGGTAGACAGAAATCTTTCCCTAAAATCTCCCACCCTATCCAAATTACATACTCTAACAATCTTTCCAGTTTCAGATCATATCATATCGCCAGCCGCCTGGCGGGCTTCCATACTACTTCCCGTCCTGGGGTAAAAGTCAGTAATGGCTACAGATTTGTTTAACGCTGGGTGCCTTCACAGGACAACATTCCCCCCCAACACAGGGAGTTTGTGCCTCGCTTCTATAGGACCTGCTGTTAGGGGGTCAACAGAAATTATCGTCGGCTTTGATGTCTTGATAGATTGCAGGTCTTGAGTATCACACAGCAGCTGTACATGGTTGGGTAAACCCTTTATGCAGTCTGTACTCAAGGGCACATCCAAGACATCAGATGTATGTTTAGTAAAAACATTATCTTCCGCCATTTCACACGGGTGTTCACTACAGTTGGACCTTACTGTGCTACACTCCCCATGAACTGATTTGCTGCGCATCTCATACATGATTCTGAAGCGGTAGCATGCAGGTTGCAGATGCTATGTTGATAAGATGGGCTTACTTTATGTAGTGGGAGTTTAAAATCTCCCACTCTACCAACTGCCACCATAAATCCGATCACCGTGATAAAAACTCTCTGGAAGAGTTAAGCAGAGGCGGACGTTCCAGAACCCCACTGTGCAGAAAAGGGAGGATACTTAGTCATGAAAACCTCTGTGACCTTAAACAATCCCCAAGACACACACAGGGCACTCTCGTCATGATCCCTCATCTCGCCTCGTGTCCTCCGACACGGTTCTGGGAGTGCACCGTGGCAGTCACCACAGCTTCATCCAACTCTTGGGTCCACCTCGCCACCTGCTTCATGAGTGCCAATAACCAGCAGCCACTGGGAACCACCAGCCACCGGGAACCACCAGCCACGAGAACCGCCAAGGAGTGCCGAGTCAACACCCGGCCTTACTCTAGGTTATGTACCGAGGCACAGGTTGAGTGTTATGCTTCTGGTCTCTTGGCAAACAGGAAAAGGATTCGAGGAAAGAACCTCTGGATTGGCGTATGTCAAAATGACTTGCTTGAGATTCGCTTTGACATAAGTCAATCCAGTGACTCCTATGCGACTTTATATTCCATCAACCAATATGGCAGCCGGCACAATCACTTTGCAGAGGCTCCCCAGGCCTAAAAGGTAAGCCTCTAGGAACTAGGACATAATAATAATGCGGCCTGTTTAAACTCACGTTTCCACCCACAGCCATTATTTTCAGCCTCACTCTCCTTTTATTCTTTTAAAAAACGTTTTCAAATAAGTTGTCTTTGTCCCTACTACTTTTTGGTAACTACTCGGCCCATCAGGCACTAAATGACCGACTATGCACAAACAGGCCAGCAGCATTAGCACTACCGCCCAGGTTCCTTCATCCACCCTCCAAATCGAAGGTTTCTGTTACGGAAGGATTTGCGCCTCCAATAATTGAAAATGTGCACCCTCTTAAAGACGCTAGGGCACAAAATATATAAACGCATGACTGCACTGTCAGTGAGTAACACATGCATCGCACTGGGTCCTACCCAATCCACATTTACTGAATGATTATCTTCCTGTAATTAGAACATGCATGCTCACACAGCTGTAAAGGTCCAACAAGCATCTATGCATACTATTATCAAAGCCAGGCCAATGCGCTTATTCATTTAACTTTGCTAAGAACAATATTAAGGTTTTGAGTTATTAGTTCTAACTACTCTTTAATACATTTGCCACAACTAATTCATCAATCTCAATATTTAATACAATATGATGGTATTCTCAGTCTTGCTAACACGTGTTTCGACCTTAAGAAGCATAGGTCTTTATCAGGGCTAAACTCAAGAAGCAAGGCACAACATCCATTGCAAATGTACTCTTCCTTCAAAGTGAACATAGATAATCTTCTCTAATCGGTACTTCATGCATAACCTCAACTGTGGATCATATTTTAGCAAACATACTTCATTCCCAATACTGTTTAAATAGTCTGCTCCTCAAATTCCTCTATAATGCTCCTAATAGCATAACTAAAGCGTCCTCATAACAAATGCAGTGATCTGCTAGAAGCCTATTCTAGAGATATAGAAAGCTTAGAGGATGTCAGACCAGACAATCATAGAAAATCAAGGTTTGACAATAAGGCCCTATTTATAGTCTCGTAAATAGTGATTTACAACCATCATGACCTCACCTTGGAGCACTCCCAAATCATGTGGTCAGAAGAGCCCACTGTGTGGCCACAACTACAGCAGGCATCTGAGACAACCAATCCCCCTTACACACATTTTAACAGGGGTCCAGTAAATATTGTTTAGAATTTTAATTTGACGTACCGCTACCCAAGGATCAGAGAGGTTAAAGCCACGTTGCTGCATATCCTCTCGCACCTCCCAAAAGTAATTTCCGTGCCCATCATTTCTGACCAAGCACTGAGGAGCCGCTCATTAAAACGCCTGTAGGACATCAGAAATCTATAAATGTTCGATGCACAATGACCCTTCAGTTTCAAGCCCGTAAACTGAGTTCTGAGATCATCCTCCTCCACAACTTCCACCCCACCAAGTGCCATCCTTAATTTACGGTATTCACCATAGGTGCAGTCCTGGAGATCCTTCAACACAGACAATGTTTCAAAAGGGAACCATTTATTGTTCACAAACAGAACCCCAATCCACTGCACCCCACTTAAAATCCAGTGAGGCCACAAAAAAAGGTTTCCCATCAATTTGCACCTTCTTCTTTAACCAGATGGACGATATAGCTAGTACAGAATGTTGCTCCCCAATCAAATCCTCCATCTTACGCCAAGCTTTCCGCAGAAAATCAGTTTATGCTGAAGTTGCATAAACTCTCATTTTCGGACAAGAGAGCCTCAGGAGCCAGCGGTGTGTTGAAGCCAGTCTTTGCCCTCACACACTCACAAGGCGACTCTTCAAGGAATAGAAGAAAATGGATTGCAAAAAACACCAGGTGGTACATTGTGAAATCTGGAACTCCTACAACTCACTTCTCATAAGGGATCTGGAATTTCCAAAGCTTTAGACATGGCTGCTTGTTCTCCCCCAGAAAACCCTGCAACATGTTGTTAATGTCCTGAAAACATTTCTTCTTCACATGCAGCAGTAGCATGCTCAACACGTAGTTGATGCACAGAGCAGAAGACATCTTAATGGCATTGGCCTTCCCCCAAAGAGATAGTTTCAGCTCTGACCATCTTGCCAGTTCTATCATCAAGTTCACTGTTATACATCGCATGTTCACATCCACCATTTGACGGATCTCACTTGTGAGCCACACTCCCAAATACCTCAATCTGGGCACCCGATGGGCCCTGTAGCTTCCTGTCGAGGAAAATCCCTGTGGCAGAAAAACGTGCACTTCCTATTCTCACTGGAACTGAAAAGGTCCACCTGCGAAGTCCCACATAGGGATAAAATCTCCTCCAGAACTTCCTGTCAAAGCTCCCACTTCTGTCTGCTCAAGACATCCGCAATGATGTTCTCTGTCCCAGCGAGATGAGCCACCACCAGACAGGTTATAATCCAGAGCCCAGAATCATAGTCTCATTGCTTCTCTGCACAGAGGCATGGACGCTACAACACCTTGCTTATTGAGGTAGTGCATGTCTACTGACTTGCCCTGCACTGAAGGAAGGGGATTAAGGCCAGCATGATCACCCTCCACTCCAGCAAGTTGATGTCTTCCTGAGACTCCGATGGAGACCACAGGCCGCTCACCATTAGGTCTTGCAGGTGAGCACCACAAAGGGTGCATGTGACTATTGTGTGCTGTGGCCAGGCGTTGTCAAAGCAACGCTCCTTGTCACAGGTTGTCTCCTTGGGACCACCACGCTAGGTTCCGAGATACCCTCACCAAGACTCACTGCAGGACTCAAGTGTGCCCCTGAAACTGAGATCACTGACAAATGAAAAGCCACTGGAGCGATCTCATGCATAGCCAACCTCCAGCACGACAGCAAGGCAGGATGCCACGAGACCGAAAAGAAAATGCACGATAGGCCTGAACACATTCTGTGACTGGGGACATGAACCATATTCGAGATGTGCGTCACTGATGTCCACGGGTGGGAAGGCCCTGCCCCGGCGAATTTTCATGAACACACTGATAAATCGTAGGGACTGAGATGGCAAAACCTGAGATTTTCTTGAAGTTCAAGGAGAAGCCCAAGCTGTGCAACAGACTACATGTGCCGAAGCATGGTCTAGGGGGGTGAGCTCAGATGAGCAGGTCGTCCAGGTAGGGAAAGACATGAATGCCTTCTCTATCGAGACGAGCCACTACCACTGCCAGCAGCTTGGTGAAGACCCTGGGTGTAGAAGACAGACCAATCAGTAGGACCTTGGCAATGGCCCACTTCAAATGTTAGGTACTTCCTGTGCTCTAGGTGAATGGAAGTAGGCATCATGGAGATCCAGTGAAATCTGCTAGTCCTGCAGGTCGAGGGCTTGAGAGATTTGGGCAACAGTAACCCAGCTTGAACTTGTCTTTGCACAGGTACAAGTTCAATGGTTGCAGATCCAGTCAAGGACACAATTCCCCATCTTTCTTCGACAACAGGAAATAGTTCCACCCTTTCCTCGGTTAGAACAGGGCACCAATTCTACAGCACCACTCACCAGAAGCTGACAGACTCCCACCAATGGAGAGGGTCCGGAGGCAAGCATTGGCCAGATGGGGGATGATCTGGAGGGCTTTGAGCAAAGGGGAGATAATTACCCTGCTGAACGACTTTTAGGGCCGAGGAATCAGACGTGGTGAGACACCATTTCACGCCGAACATGGAAAATTCTCTTCCCCGCACCCTCACATGTGATATATATATAGTGGAAATCTCCTTCACAGGGTCATTACACCTGGGGTTGCTGAGGGCACAGTTGAGGCTGACAAGCCTACTCTCTGAGCACCTTGCCTCCTTCCACTGGCTGTGCAGCATTGCATTTGTGGTTTGCCAGAGGGAGCTTGTTCCCTGCCCCTGTGGGCATAAGAGGCAAAGGGTTGCAATACCATGCCTCTACCAGTAGGGGTAGCGGGCTGCTGGTGCTGAACCAGACCCAAGGATTTGGCAGTCTTCGGGGACTGCATTATCTGGAGGGAATCGTCACCCTTTGACCCAAACAAGTTGTTGCCGTCAAACAGCAAATCCAAGAGTTTCACCTGAACAATCCGTGGTGAAACCCGGTGTCCTCATCCAGGATTACCATCTCAAAACATTTCCCGTTAACATAAGACGTACTACTCGGTCAGCCATGTGAAGGCCAGAGTGCAGTATTTGGCGTGATGCCGCTGCTCCTGCCATCGTCGACTAGTGCCTCAAAGCCCTCTCTCTAGGATAAGCGTTCTAGCCCAAAAGGGATGGGATCACCCTCCTGGTCGAAGATGGCCTCCAACGTCGACATGAACGCTTCCCAAGGAAGTTAAGCATATTCACAAGGTGCCGAGGGTGCTGTGGAAGATAAAGCAGGTACTGGAGGACTGACATCAGTAGACAGAGCGGTGCAGCATAGTGACGGGTCTTTGCCTGCAGGAGTCTTGGCCAAACGGAAAGTGTACAGTTGATGGCGCATCGACTGACACGACCCACAAACCTGCATGTCGTGACTTTCCCCCAGACAACAGAAACAAATTTAGTAGGGGTTGGAAACAGCCATCTTATGCCCGCAGTCGACGTGCGATTCAGCATAATGCGAAACTGACAAAACGAAGCAGTGTTCCTCAAGCAGAGTTCACAGAAAAAGGAACTGAGGTCAGGGGGCGTTGCGCTTCAATATAAATTGGCAGACGTCAGGCAGGGCGAATAGAGGTGTCGAGCAGTGCTTCGTCCCCTGTTGGCAGAAATGTTTCCGAAGGGCAGCTGCGTTGGGAGATCGATATCATAGATCAGGAATCCAGGGTAGGGAGGAGTCAATTAGAAATGTTTTTCGCTCATTGGTGAAGTGGGTGGGTAGTACCCAGCTGAGGCTCAGCCCATCTCTGAACTTCTCAGCACCTTGGAGCTTATAGTGACATTTCACTTTCCTTTCACATTGCTCATGTTGTAAAAACATGCTTCCATTTCTTGCAGCTTAAAGTAATTATGTACTTGGACCTGTGCTTCTTAATGTAAGGTATTCTGTCCTGCATTGAGTTTGTGAATGACATTTATAAAGGAAATCTCCAAGTATTTTCTACTGAGCATCCATAGTTTGTTTATTCATTAGTAACGCGCTCCAGACCCGGAGGTATCAGGGCGCGACAGTTACAGGCAAGTTCTCAGCTTAGTAACATAGATAAATAAGTTAGCAATACAGGTACATACAGGCACAGAATAGTCATAGGTAACAGTGGAAATTGAGGTCATACATTACGATACTGTCCACTTGAGGGTATATGAATCTAACAAACACACAGGTGGGAATAGATATCGGAAGATTTGAGCCAATTGGTGCATTTAGATCTGAAGTTTTGGTATGGCTGATCTTCTCGGATAGCAGGAGGCAGGGAATTCCAGAGTTGGGCTGCTTTGGTGGGGAAGCTATTCCCACCTACCTTGGAAAGTTTGAATCTAGGGACAAGAAGGGAGTTTCTATGGGCAAGTCTGGAGGAGGTCCTTTTGTGGAACCTCTCGGTTAGATTGCTAGGAGCAGCATTGTTCAGGGATTTGTGAGTGAGGGATGCAGTTTTCAATTTGATTTTGTCATTAGTTGATAGCCAGTTGTTTTGCCTCCTAATCTCAGAAATGTGATTTCTCTTGGCGACTCCCAAGGCTGCTCTAAGGGCGTTGTTTTGGAGTGTTTGGATCTTCCTGACTATTGCTTTGTTTGAGCTGAATGCAGGCACACATCTCCTCATTGTTATCTGAAGGATGAACGTGCTGCGCCGATTTTGCTCCAGTTGCGGCGAGTTGAGTTTAAATGATGTTTTAACTATTTTCAAGTACACTGACCACAGTTCAGCAAATGCTCTGCTTCTACCTGTGCTCTGGTTACCTCGCTTTTGATTTGCTGGCCGCAATGTCTGTTTTTGCTTCAACGCTTTTGAGACCGCTTCCATTCCAAATCCACTCCACTACTTATGCAATGTTTAGGAAAAGCATCAAGACCTGGGTCTTTCAATCTCTCTAAACCACCTAATCCTCTTTGGGCGAATGGGTTTTGGTGGCTCCTATTCAGTGGCAATAAGCCTGCATAGAGATAGTTTGCCTTTTACAATACGCCCATCACTTAAGACACAGTTGGCGAACCTTCCCAATAGGAACCCACGTTCATTGATAAAGAATGCCCTAGGAGGGAGGAAGAGAGATTTCAGTTTGATAAGCTTAGTGATTGCAATCCAGTGGAGATTGCATAGGGAAGGGATTGCATCTTTGAGTAGAACACACGCACCTCAGTTTTAAAAGCTGCAAACAAAGGGACATCTTGTTTGAAAGAGCCATAACCTGGCGGGATAAATAACCGGGCCAGTCTCACTAGATGCTGGCGGAATATAGCACTGGCAAGTACTCACATTTCAGGATCCAGGGAAAGTTGGACTTTTGGCAGATGGCTCAGGTTCGTAACCCCAGCAGCCGGCTTCGGCATGCCCCACCACTCCCCACCATCAATCCTTGCTTGAAAGCAGAACTCCCAGGATTAGGACTGGTGCCACAACTCTGCTTTGGTCAGACTGACCATCGATCTGTTAAGGTCCATCAATATGTCACAACCTAATTCTGGTTGGGGGGCAGTTTTACTCAGATGAATCTTTGTGGTCAATGTTCGCTTTGGCATGTGTCTATTTTCCACAAGCGTTTGAAGTGTTGACAGCTGCTACATTGAGGGAAGTAGAACACCAACCCACACCACTACAAATATCCTGAATTGTTCATACATCTCAATATAAGGAACCATAGTTTCAACATCTCATTATAAATATATTGCTTAAGGGGTGAGGAGTCAAAGGTCATGATCCCAAGAAGGCTTTCATTAGTATAGTGAGATGCTTTCACTCGTCAGGCGCAAGAGGAAAAACTAAAAAATCCTGACTTTTTTTGCTGCTTTGCACAAAATGAAGGCATATGAAGGAACTATGCTGTGTATATAACAATGGTTGTATACTTAATTTAGGGTCAGTTTTATTCTGTAATCTATTTTAATTTTGTATTATATTTACTACTGCATTTATTGAATTCTGTGTTGACTATTAGTGGAATAAATTTAAGAATGAAGAAATTAATGTACTCATTCAAAAACCTTAGGATTTGGTGTCAGACAGCCGAGAAATCATGTTTCCTCTCCCCAAAATGGGGAGCCTCGTAGAATTGGAAAAGAAGGAGAAAAGGGTGTCTGTGCGCATTCCCAGTCGCAAATGCACAGACATCCTCGAGAAGGACATACATAGGATATTCAAACTCTAACAATATAAAAACAACTCTTGATAATTTGAAATGATCCAGATTCTATGGTAATGCTTCTTGTTCCTCTCTGGTTGGCTGAGGGTGCTTACATGGCAGAGCTTTTCAAGCAGGTCAATGAAATAAACCACAAGGTGCAAGGCCTAGAGGAGATCCTACTAACCGGCTGTAACAAATTAAATGAATTCTATAGGTGACATAAAATGAGATGTCTGACCAGGGCTTTAAAGTTTTGGCTATAAACCTTTATTGGGCAATTCAAATCCTGTCATTCCCCATGTCTAGAGTTGGTTTTCCCTACGCCAACCGAACTAAAACTTAGGTCTGTCAGGAAGTCCATGATGACCAAATAAAATGTTACCATCCTGATCCAAAATTCTAAATTATCCCTACCACTGAAACCCAAAAAGGTCGATAACAAAACCACACCCCAGGAGAATGCCTCCCTTCTCCTAGGTTGAGTTAGACCTTGATTTGAAAGTCTCTTCTTATTCATTTCGATTTCGTTTGCTTCTCTTAGAGTCCCTTCTTGAAGGGGTTTAAGGATTTTGTCACTTTTTGTTGAAAAGGGAGAGGAGGGGAAAAGAAGATCTGACTCTTGGTGTGATCCAGTGTTGACAGAATAACAGGCAAAGAGGAAGATCGACTTGGACGAAAGACAAACTCCTAAACGGTTGTAATCTTCCACATGGTTTTTGTAGACCTTTGCCGATTGGGGAAGGAATGCCTTGATGCTGTCGGCGACAACTTCCAAAGAATGCTAGTTTCTGCTTACCAGGCTTCTTCAGTTTCCATTCCCCCAAATTACTAAACTGAGGACAAGAGTTCTTATCCCAACCCAGGAGAATGACTCCCTTCTCCAGAGTAGAAGTCTCTGAAAGTTCAGGTTTCACCAAGCTCCAGAAATATCACTGTATTAGTAGAATGGCTCCCTTCTCCTAGTTTACACCCAGTTTTCAACAGGTTTTCCTCGAGTTACTTTAATTTTAGATTTTTCATCAATTCTTTAATTACTCTCCACGGATTCTGAATCATCTCCAGTCAAACAGTGTCCTTCAACTTGCCCCCACATAGATAAGGAAGAGGCAACCAGAGTCCTTCACAACTCTTTAATACCACAGTCTGTTGGAACTGACCAGGATGTTGCCTCACAAAATGATCGACTTCTCTCTTGTCTTCTTGTTTCACTTTCTGAAGTTTTCCCGGCTCCCTCCCGGATTTATCACTGTTCCCGTTACCTTCTGTTGCGGAACTCTTCACCAGTTTCACCAGGGTTTGCGAGTTCCTTCTCCTCCTTCTGCTCTTCTTCGGCCCACTTGACTTTGCGGTCCATTCCCGTTGGCAGTCTGGGTGCAAGTTTCAGACCGGATGGTACAACCACCACAGGCCACGACAACACCACACTGACTCTCTGCTTCAAGGTTGTCGACTCTCAGATGACTGGCGAGACGCGTTCCTGGTGTCCCTCGGTTTGTTTTTGTCACTCCACACTGCTGCTTTGATACAGCCTGCGATCGTCCCTTTTCCAACTTGCAGGCTTTTCAGCGGCCTCCTAGCTCGCCGACTTCTCCTTCCAGATGTTGCTCTCCTTGTCCTTCTTTAGTAGTTGGAACTGTCCAGCGTGACGTCAGTTTGATTGAAAACAGCTGGTCGAACACTTCATGCTTGTAGGCAGCGTTTTTGGGTTCTTCTTCGTCCCAGTAGCTATCATAGTGAGACTGTATGACACATTATAGTGGGACCAAGCAGGATTTCCTTACGGTATTTCCCCTTTTGTAAACAACAATGATCTGGAGGGGTGCCCACAGCAATGCCAGAGGTTAGGAATCATTCTAAACATTCCAGCTACCACTACGTTTGTTTTGCTATAGTTATCCCGAGTGGAACGGGTATGCCCAGACATAGGTCCCATGACTGCTGGGCCTAGAGACCTAAGCTACACCTCACTGATGAGGCCCAACGAGGCAGAAACATGTCGGGATGATGGTGGTCTCAAGCAGAAGGGATGTGACCAAGCAGTTCAGCCTGGACAGCCCCTTTCGGGGTGGGAACAAGCCTAATTTGCATATGGTCTTTCCTGTTTTGTAATGGCTTGGCAGGCGAAGAACGGTGGTCTTCGGGGTTGCCCAGAGCAATGTCAGAGGTTAGGATTAATTCTAAACCTTCCAGCCATCACTTTTGTTTTGCTATTAGAACATTACAGTAACACAGTCCCAGGCTTCATCATATGTAAGGAAGGGTTGGGTGTTTTTATTACACTGTGGGTTTGGGAGATCAAAGAGCTGTGTCCCAGACTTAGGTTCTTGTCCCCCAGGAGAGGTGTTTCCCCCATGAGATCCTCCCGCACATTACCACCCCAAGAGGGACTATCGGCTAGCGACCTCACCGTCATAGCCTCATGGAAAGGGGCCTCCCTCTGGGGAGAAGCAATGGCATCTGGAGGATCGGCGCAATTACCAACAGTGGAGTAACTTTACTGAAAATGTTGGGGCTAACATGACATCTAAAGGAAAGGAGTGCCTGCCAAAGGAGGGGGATAAAATGGTGTGCCACGAAAGTTGGGGGGGAGCAAACATCCCCCCACGCCCTAAAATTACACCCATGCCAACAAAGTTGGTAAGTAAAGCATGAATCACTATGTTTTAGCAGATACAAAATGTGGATAAATATGGGAATGCTTTTAAAAGTGCCTGAGAAACATTTGATCATGGACCATGAAAAAAGGGCACATTATTTTGAGGAAACTGCTACTGATCATTCCGATTGGTTGCACAAACCCTTTGCGGCATCGGCTCCCAATAACATGACTTGCTCCTAATATGAGAGAAGAATTGGACAATCCCAGGATCAATCAAAGTTTACAAGCACATTTTAGAGATGCATCAATCTGTTTTTAGCTTGAAGTAAAACAAGAGCACCCAAAAATATCTGATGAGGCCATTTTGGCTTTGGTACCATTTTTCACAACTTGGCTGTGTGCAATTTGCTATTCAACAATTACATCAATTAAAAATAGCAAGGGTGCAGGTTTGCTTGGAGTGGAGCAAGGCGTATGATATGATATGGCATTTGTAACGCGCCTATACACAAGTGTTTCAACTCATGAGCAACTCTTTCCAATATGGAGCCAAACAAGACATTTCTTCTCCACCAAACAGGTGCACAGATCTCCTGGAAAGAAATGATAACTTAACCATCCATTTTTCATTTTCAAGGTGACCAATGTGCATTTATCGGATTCTTCAATGCGGCGGTCTTACCTGGGGGCGAGGAATGACAATCAACATTCGCCTGGGTAGTGAACGAGGTCTGGTTGGCATAGTGTAAAGTTTGTTGCAAGTTAAGTGATGGATCAAGGATCCTATAATCTGTCGGCCCCACCCAGTGTAGACGAGAGGTCTCTGGCTGCATTCACATTTTTCTTAACTTCTGTGCATTTTAAACGTGCTTACTGAATAAGACCTAGCTTCACTGATCAGCATTCTTCATTTGACGCGCGTGTTAGGGGAGTTTTCCTAAAGTCCTACTGGCAGTAAGACATTAGTAAGCTATCCCAGTGGTTTGTAGATTCCCAACTCTTAGTATCAGTCTAAACTAGCTCAGGACCTTGTGTAGATTGGCAGAGCAGTCAGGCTTATCTTAAGCGGAAGATGTGAGCTGTAGGTAAGTACACTGAATCTTAGCTAGACAGACACAACAAAGAAGCACTTACACTTATAATTATATAAAACGTATATATTTATTATATTTACACCAGAATCACTTTAAATACTTCAGACATTTACGTTAGAATACTTAGAAATAATAGATGATACACTTCAAAGGGCATTTTCACTTTTGTGTTTGTTCGCGGTTACATTTGTAGCAACACTAGAAAGGGAAAAGACAATGTTATTGTATTATTGGTTACTGCGCACTCATGTGGTTTTCAACAGTTTATACAGTAAAACATTTACTCTGCAAACACATAGTAATGTCACTTAAAGGAAGGGAAATGGTTACTTAGTGTAGCATAAGTTAGTTCAAGGTTCTAGAGACCGTTTCTTGACCTAGTAAGTCTTTTAAGTCCAAAAAAGCAACCCTAGTTAAAGGCAGTTCAGAGAGTTCTTGAAGTCTTGACAATCACCGATTTATGAAGAGTTCCTGTGGATTTCTTCCAGTGTCTAGAGTTATTGAAGCAGAATGTTAACCACTAACCAAGGAGACCTTAAAACGGACTCGAGAAGGGGACACAAGCAGCGGACTAGGTCAGAGGTAAGAGGGGGTTGCCCTGGACACCTCTACGTACACGCCCACGCTGTGGAGTGACTTTTGGAATCAGGTAAGCAATACCTTCCCCCCCCCACATTCCCCTCGAGAGTACCTTAGGTTAGAAGAAAATGTTCGTGATGGATGCTCCGCGATGTTACAGTTCTGGACTCTACCTCCGGATTCCTTGGTCTGGTGACTGAAGGCAGGACAATGGACGGGATCTCTCAGTAGCAGACTTGAGGTAGGACCTGTGGCACGACTTTCGGCAACTTCTTGGTTCACTCTGCAGTTTTGCCTTTTCTGCAGCACCAACAAAGGACACCAATTGCCCGGTCAATCTTCTTCACTTCCTGCAGTCCCACACTCTAGTTAGGGGGCTTGGGCGAGTTGGATCGGATCTCTGGAGTGTCCTTACGCATTCAGCAAAGATTTGGGCGGATTCAGCCTTTCCACGGCGATGCACTCGAAATGGGCAGCAGGTATTGGGGTTCTGCAGCTCTGGAAACCCCTAGGATTTGCGGGAGATGGCTCGTTTCATAGTTAGTCTTCGGATTGGTTGTTCCCACCAGCCAAAAGGAAGGAGTCCTCTTCGGAGCTCCTCTGTCGCACAGAAAACGGGGTCAGATCATCAGTGATGGCTACACAGTGTTGCAAAGGGTCTGCAGGTGTCTCTGGTCATCTTATTCGGTTACTTCAGCTTCCAGTGGTCGACTTGCTTTTTTCACTCCACAAACCTCACCTTTTATATAGTTGCAGCACACACTGCGCTGTAAATCTCTCAGCATTTTACAGAAAAGGGCTTTAGCTGCCCAATCAGGACAGCCAGACCCACAGTGTGAGCTCAGCCTATTCAGACACTTTGGCAGACAAAGGGCAGGGGGCGAGGGAACTCCTACCCCACTTCCTGCCTGCCCAGACACTCTGGAGTCCAGGCAGGGATAGCTATGGGTTTCTGCCAAAGGCAAAACACACACGGACCTCCCCCTCCCAGAATTGTAGAAGAAGGGCTCACTAAGGACAACCATGCTAGTAATGGAGAAAAAATAAGGGAGGCACAGAGTTGGTGATTGGGTGCCCATATTGTGCACTACTGAGGCTATGGACATAGCCTGCAGTATGAAAAATACACAATTGTTGGTATAACACATCCACTGCCGCCAGCCATATTTAGGTGATTGTCTATGTGACTGAAAAGTCACAGGAGCAGAGAGAAGGGGGATTCTAGGTATCCCTTTGGCACTACGCTGAAGGTGGTGTGTGCCAATGTCTCAGACAATAGTTTTGGGAGAGATATTAAGAGCTGTTACTTGAGGATATAAAACAGTCTTAAAGGAGGACCCTAGGGGTCCCCAGCAACAATGCCCAAAAGGAGCTGTGTGCTGCAGTAGTAAAAACACAGATGCCTTTAAGAGCTATGGAGCAGACCGACTCCATAGTCCAGGTAGATTACAAAGACTATCGTTCCAAAAGACAGAGCTCACAAGAATGAATGAGTGGAAAAGGCTCCACTCATTCAATGTTGGAAGAAAAAGGTCCAAAAGTCCAGCAAAGGTGCTGGGTCTCCCTAGTAGAGGGGATACAGCATAAAAAGGTTACATCTCTCTAAAAGCGCGAACTCTCGGCTATGTGGGTCTATGGAGAACTAGACCTGCCTCATTGTTTTCCGATTGAAGCAGAGGTAAGACTGCGTCCCCCAACTTACTAATTCACCTTATTAGAGCTTTATTCATGGATGGATAAATGACCAGCAATGACATACAGAAGCTTTTCGTGGTTTGTTGCATCAAATGCGTAGACCTGGGCCTGCTTTTAGCATTACACCAGACTGAGACACACACACACACACGAATATTCCTTGTAGCGAAGTCCCATTGAGCAGCCCCAGACGGAGGGGGTTCTGGAGACTCTTCGGCCAGGGGGAAGATGGCCGCAGTGCAATGCGACCACCGGAGGTGGTGAATGAAGGATCTCACTGAGTCTCTTTTGCCTGCTATTCTATGGGGGTACAGAAAGACTGAAGGGTAAAAATAAAAAGTGTCTGACGGACACATTTCCATTTTGCAGCCAAGTTCAGGCCCATAGACAGCTGAAAGACCAGGTGTGTTCTTGCTAGACGAGGTGGGCTGCCACAAGACGATAGGTTGTGCTGGGCCCCAGAACTGACCTCCCTCCCTTTGGCTGTGAGTTATGTACCCCATGGGGGAATATAGTGAATGAAGCCCGATAACCCACCCTGGACAGATGGAGTAGAAACACACGGTCAACATGCGCACCGAGGAGCATCCAAGTTGGGGAATGAGCGCTGGACGTCATCACAGGAGGGTCAACATGCGTACAGACCACACAAGAAGGGATCTAGAATCCTTGCAACCTCCAGTCACTGTGCATGAACCCTGGCGATACAGCCCTGACCACAAACTGTTGTACACTAGGGTGCCTGGCTCAGGACCACAGCCTTACCTTAGGCTAGTGTTTGAAAATCACTCTCACTGGACAGCGTTTTCCTTGAATCTCGGCACTGGTCTAAGAGGAGGTCTCCTGGTTTTGCTTTAGCCACCTTTTTTGGGTCCCATTTGTATTATTCAGACCTCTCCATTTGATGCCAATAACCCATAGTTGCACGCGCCCTATTTGACGTCTAGCCTTCCGATTATCCCTGAATCGGAGAAATCATGGCAGTGAGATCGAGAAACAGGCAAGGTTTCAAAATAACGTTTTTTATTTAAAAAATATACTTTAAACATGAAAATGTACAGTAATAATAGGGCGTACCAATCTAGGAGACCAGGCCAGACCTACAGCAGTGATTGGATATGGGTGGACCCAAGTTACCAGTCTTATAAGTGAGGTAATATTTGCATGCCACATAAAGGGAACAGATCATGCCAACTCAGGGACAGCTTTAGGGCGACAGTGACCAGGGCCAAGCATCGAGAGGCTCCAAGAAGCTCAACAGCACTGGCCTGGCCTTTGCATTGGGCGGGGCCTACCAGGTGGCACCTTCCTTCCATGGCACTGCAATTTCCATGTGCAAACCACCTGGCGAAATTGTAAAACGCTACAATAATCTGGATGGGAGTTTTGAGAACCATCTTTTCTGAAGAGTTCAACATCTGTTAAAAAAATCAATTATAGAAAATAGATGGTTGTTGCCAATTGCAACCTGAATCAGTTATTACCTGTGCACACCGGTTCAGAAAGTGTTAAAACACAGGAAATGTATGCCATCTCAATATCCCATCCTTTGGTCCTCTCCAAACCTGAATTCATGTTTAATGTCCAGCCCAGAAGGATACACCAGCAACAAACAGTCCTGCAGGTGGAGCTAGGACAAGCGAGGGCCCCATGCAATGGGGCCAGGATCGGGTGAGCTCCCTGAGACACCACGGTCAAGGAGTACTCAAAGTATCACTAGCCACAGATACAATCTGCTCTCCATTCATTATCCTGGCAAAGCGTTTGCTGGGGCGCAGCGCTGCTCTTGGAGTCCTGTCCCGGTGAGAAAGGGAGAGGCTGCACAGTGACCTCACGCTCAGAGCCTGTGTGCTGGGGTGCAGGGCTGCTCTTGGGGTCCTGTTTCTGTAAGAAAGGGAGAGGCTGCACAGTGACCTCACACTAGGAGCCTGTGCTGTGATGCAGGTCTGCTTTCTGGATCAGATCACTGAGATAAGGAGACTCTGCACACATACCTCAGCTAGGAGCCTCTTTGCTGTTATGCAGGACAGCTCTCAGGATCATCTTTCACTGAGGTAAGAATACACACACTGACCTCACGCTCAGAGCCTGTTTGCTGTGGTGCAGGAGTGCTCTTGGGGGCCTGTCCCTGTGAGAAAGGGACAGGACCTCACACTAGGACCCAGTGTGCTGGGGTGCAGGGCTGCTCTTGGGGTTCTGTCCCTGTGAGAAAGGGACAGGACCTCACACTAGGACCCAGTGTGCTGGGGTGCAGGGCTGCTCTTGGAGTCCTGTCAAGGTGAGAAAGGGAGAGGCTGCACAGTGACCTCACACTCGGAGCCTGTGCGCTATGGTGCAGGAGTGCTCTTGGGGTCCTGTACCTGTGAGAAAGGGACAGGACCTCACGCTAGGAGCCGGTGTGCTGGGGTGCAGGAGTGCTCTTGGGGGCCTGTCCCTGTGAGAAAGGGACAGGACCTCACGCTAGGAGCCGGTGTGCTGGGGTGCAGGAATGCTCTTGGGGTCCTGTTCCTGTGAGAAAGGGAGAGGCTGCATAGTGACCTCACGCTCAGAGCCCGTGTGCTGGGGTGCAGGGCTGCTCTTGGGGTCCTGTTACTGTAAGAAAGGGAGAGGCTGCACAGTGACCTCACACTAGGAGCCTGTGCTGTGATGCAGGAGTGTTCTTGGGGTCCTGTCCCTGTGAGAAGGGGCGAGGCTGCGCAGTGACCTCACACTAGGAGCCTGTGCTGTGATGCAGGTCTGCTCCTGGGGTCCTGTCCCTGTGAGAAAGGGAGAGGACCTTACGCTAGGAGCCTGTGTGCTGTGGTGCAGGAGTGCTCTTGGGGTCCTGTACCTGTGAGAAAGGGACAGGACCTCACGCTAGGAGCCGGTGTGCTGCGGTGCAGGAATGCTCTTGGGGTCCTGTTCCTGTGAGAAAGGGAGAGGCTGCATAGTGACCTCACGCTCAGAGCCCGTGTGCTGGGATGCAGGGCTGCTCTTGGGGTCCTGTTTCTGTAAGAAAGGGAGAGGCTGCACAGTGACCTTACACTAGGAGCCTGTGCTGTGATGCAGGAGTGTTCTTGGGGTCCTGTCCCTGTGAGAAGGGGCGAGGCTGCGCAGTGACCTCACACTAGGAGCCTGTGCTGTGATGCAGGTCTGCTCCTGGGGTCCTGTTTCTGTAAGAAAGGGAGAGGCTGCACAGTGACCTTACACTAGGAGCCTGTGCTGTGATGCAGGAGTGTTCTTGGGGTCCTGTCCCTGTGAGAAAGGGAGAGGCTGCATAGTGACCTCACACTAGGAGCCTGTGCTGTGATGCAGGTCTGCTTTCAGGATCAGATCACTGAGATAAGGAGACTCTGCACACATACCTCAGCTAGGAGCCTCTTTCCCGTTATGCAGGGCGGCTATCAGGATCATCTTTCACGGAGATAAAAATACACACACTGACCTCACGCTCAGAGCCTGTGTGCTGTGGTGCAGAACTGCTCTTGGGATCCTGTCCCTGTGAGAAAGGGAGAGGACCTTACGCTAGGAGCCTGTGTGCTGTGGTGCAGGAGTGCTCTCAGATCATCTCTCTGAGGTCAGGAGAATCCACACACTCACCCCAGGAAGGGAGCCTGTGTACTGTGAAGCTCTCTTGCTCATGTCGCTGATGTAAAGAGACTCCACACAGTGACCTCACAGTAGGAGCCCACATGCCATTGGAGCAGTAAGGACAGTTTGTGGAGCCATGGCTATGAGGAATGGAATGACCACACATTGACCCCAAACTATGAGCTCATGTGCTGCAGATACTTTAATGACAGCTCTAAGGGCCATCTTTCTGGTGGATAGAGAGTCTTCAGTACCTCCTAGACGTGCCAAAAAGGCTGCTCACAGGGCTCTCGCTATGAGCCAAGGGGCATGTGCACAGAGATCTGAAGCTAGGGGCACATTTGTACCATAGGCACAGTAAGGACTGCCATCAGGGCCTCTCACTACGAGCCAAGGGGCATGTGCACAGAGATCTCAAGCTGGGGGCACATTTGTCCCATAGGCACAGTAAGGACTGCCATCAGAGTTATGTCACTGGTGGGGGGACTGCACAGTGAGCACATAAGCTACAATACATTAAGGGCTGCTGGGTTGGGCCGTGTTGGTGTGAGGTTTGGAGTGACTGCACATAAAAGGCAAAGCACAGGATGCCCCACAGAATACACTGTGGGAAGCTGAAACAAAGATATTGGTTAAAATAGGATAAAACATACAATCACACACAATCAATCACAGGAGAAAAAAAAACAAATTAAAAAGCAAGCACAAATGTACATTTTCATAAAAGTGTTTGAATCTGGAATTGCATCTGTGCCGAGCCTCTCACAAGGAGAACGCTGTTGATATGAGGCCTTGCCTCCTATCGCCACCACTGCTAGTACACAGATAAAGGCACATACAATACATGCATACAGGACAAACAAGTGTGGAATAGAGAGACATGGGAGAGCAAGTGCTTTCCTGTACTGGGCCCTTCGGACGGGCCACGCTGGTACCACGCATCAATCTTGGGGCCGGAGCGTTCGCACTGCCCATGGTACGTGCTTTGTTTAAGTGCAAAGGTAGGTTGCAACTGAACTCTAGGTGCAGGGCTTGAAACGTACGCTGCTTCCCAGGTTTTCCCAGGATGCCAGTCTGTGAACGGCGTCATTGTGAAAAGAGCAGACGTTTTTGTTTGTATTGACAACAGATGCAAAACGCAGAAAACACAACTGCACTGTGTGCTGAAATTCTTCCCTTTGTGTTTGACGAAGGCTCTGCTTCACAGAAATTGACCATAGACTCTTGTATGTTCAATGCTCGGGCTGGCCTAAATTATGCGGGTGCAGGGGTGTCTTCTGCTTCCGTTATGCTACTAAGACCTACCACCTCTATCTAGAGTTTCTTTCCCACCTGATTGGGTAGCCCACGTTTCTAGTTTCCATATCGTAGGAGCACACACAGAAGCTATTCTCAGTGGCCTTCTGCTGCAGATTCATGCTGTAGTCTTTATCCACCGGAGCATCTCCAGCATTGGTGCAATTCAGGCAGTTCACCTTCCACAGATGGCTCTGTTCCCTCAGGCGTCGGATCCCTCCCCCAGGAACCAGCTCATTTGCAGTGGATGATCTCCTCTGTGGCCAACCGAATGAGTTCATTAAAATCAAAATGGATGTACTTCCGCCAGAACCTGCGATCACGGCCATATACCTGAGGTGGGTAGCAGGGGCTCCCTGTTGGAGAAGAAAGAGCTGAGTAAGTAAAGCAAGACACACACAGACTGCAAACAAACCGAAAACCGGTTTCCAACCAGGAAAGAATGCAAATAGAACTAGATACTGAAATCAGGAACTATTTCTTAATCACCCCCTTCCCCCTCATCAATGCTTAGAGCAAGACAGGCAAGAAGTCAGAACGTAGAGACTGCATCGTGTGAGTCATTCATAAGAATATCCCCTGGCCATCATTTCCACACTGTGTGTGTAATTAAGCCGGACCTCCACTCTCTCCACAGGACGGTTTCGTAGTGTGAGCAGAACGTCTTAAACAAGTGACTGACTGACACATGGAACCCATATAACGCTATGTCCTGCAAGTTGCCTTTTGCAACCCTTCGGCATAGAAGGATTGTACCAGTGATCAACCCATTTGTTTCCTCAACCACTGGACCTTTCATAGATGCACTTCAAAGGAGATAACAGACCCACTTTCAATCCTAATAAGCATTTTCCAACATTTGTCTAAGTATGTAGACATTAGATGTCTTATGTAATCCACTTCAATTCCTTTGAAAACAAGGCCCTCTAATGAGATTTAGTACTGCAAATTATTTTACAAGAATGGACAGATGAAGATCGCATATCCTAAGTTGAGGATTGAAATTGAAGGTCACTGTCATGGTGACACATGTAATTAAAAATGCCAAGACATGTTTTGTGATTTGTTAATGCATGTTTGTAGGAGAGTAGAATGAAAGGGTGGTTATAGGTCTAATTAAATATGCTGGTGTGTAAGGTAATTAAATCAATGTGTTTTATTACACACCACTTCAAAAGCCAATAACTATGTCCGTGGTGACAAAACTGTTTTTATTGTTTTGGGGAAACAGAGGAGGTAATTCATGGATCATTTGCACCTAAAAAAACAGGGATTTACGGGCAGAATGGCGCACAAATCCCGTTTGTTTCGGCACAAATAATCCATGAAATACCCTCAGAGACTTTGATGATTGCTGCCCAAAATAAGGCGCGGCCATTGGAACCAGGATGCTATGCACCAGTTGCCACTGGTTGCTTTATTATACAAAAGATCCTTTCATTCTCTTATGGTCCAGTTCTCTAGATTATGTCTTTGTTGATGAGCTTGAATTATTTGTTTGATATATGGAATGTCATATAACTGTTAGTTTATATTCATATTTATTTTGAAGAAAATCAATTATTTTGTATGAGGCATGCGATTTATTTCATTCATTATTTTCTTTCAATATTTAGAATTATTCCCATTGTATTTCTGTAAAACATTTTCAAATGTAAACATTGTTTCTTCTTTCTTTTCCTGTTTGGAATAACAGCATTCTCAAACAAATAGGGATTTAGGGCACTTGTATTTAGTAACATGGATTGTTTTTGATGGGTTCAAAATAAGGAAAACAATTTGAATGAATCCCGGGGCTACTTATTTCTTGTTTTGTTGGTCAATCTGAAAACCTTCACAGGGTTCTTGGTGTCCAGACCCAGAGAGTGAGATACAGATGGAAGACTGCACAGTCCAAGGGAGTGAGGGAGAGGGCACCTATAGAAGAAAAAGCTCCAGTCGTGGAGATGTTCATTGCCATTCTGGTCAAGACAACCTTCTAAAGGAAAGTAAAAAATGGGGATTTGCTCTATCACCATTCCATTTAAAAATGAATTCCATTAGTCAAAATTCTCGTGTTTACAAAATGCATTGTTAAATTCATGATCAAAGCGTTAGACTAGCGTAATAGTTTATGGTACTTGCTTTTCAGGCATAAGCTAAACCTGAAGGTCTGTTTCAAATCCTGATGTTTTAACTCCCTTTCATCCTTCTGAGGCTAATCGCATGAGAACCATCGATTGAAGCAACAGTACAAGCTTAATATACATTTTTTATCATCAATACTTTAGTTCTGAGACTTACGGTTTTAGGACTTGCTCGTTGTTGGAAGTGCTTGAGGGCTCCAGTCTCACCTACTTATACAATGCCCAGCACCATCCTACGGGAGGTGCTCAGTGGCGTGCCAGCCTGAGTCTATTCGAACCCTTGTGAATTTGACGTGGGACCATGGGCCACATCTTGCTGTGACAAAAGAGGTCTCTGTTCCCAATGCTGGAGGCCATTCTAAAGTTCTAAATTTGCCTTGAGGATTCAAACTCTGGCCAAGGTTGGTATGTGCACTCTAATCTCTACCATTGATTTGGTTGGATTTTAACGGATATGCACAGTCTGAAACTCTATACAATACAAGGAATTAGACACCTGCGTCTACAAGCCGGCAGACACTTACCAATGCCGTGGAAGATACGGGCAACGGCTCGACCCGAAAACCTCTCCTCGCTGCGAATGGACAAAAACTGCCGGACATCGGCACGGATCAGATTTTCCCAGTCCCGCATCTGCAATGAAAGATAAAGTTTCTAGAGTGTTATGTCAAAAGATTTCCCCCAAACAGAGGGCAAGTGTTCTTGTAAAAGACAAAATGTTCAATGCACTTTTGTGACCTTCTACAGAGCTTTCAAGGCATGTAGCAGGCATGCAGCAAAAGCCTTCTTTAGCACTTTTCCAAAACATACATCCTAAGGTAAACTCCGTAAATAGTCATCACAAGTCTCCTGGAGCAGAGCCCTCAATGCTCTAGATATACCAAACCTTGCAGAGTCATCCAACACTTTTGATCAGGCATTAAACTGCCTACGCCAAAGATTCTGTGCCCAATCCCAATCTGACCAACTGTGCCTTGCCCACAAATGCATCCAAGGAGGTGCCCTTATCTAGCTGTTAAACACACAATGTTGTCACCAAGAGTCCACAACCAAACAATGTAGCCAAAGCCGAAAAATACCGTCAACAACCATGCCCCTCCATCACCCTCAAAGTGGAGCTTGCTGCCCTTGGGAGATCCAGATCCCCCGACGCCCTCAACCTGCCCCCTCCTTTTGATGGATCTCCATAGCTTAATGTCAATGAAGTGACATTGCAGTGATTCTTGCACTCCTGTGTCGCAGCAAGAATCACGTGAAGGCTTTAGGAGCCACACATGTATGCAAGGCCACAGGCCCCATGTCATACATTTAATGTAAAACACATTCTCATACTAAACTGCTTCCAGCTGTGGAAAGATTAGAAAGACAGGTGTGAATTGGAGAGCATAACTGACTGCACCAAGAAATTAGCAAAACAGTATTCGTCGGAGCTGTGAACACCCATCTATCAGGTTAGTAAGGCACCCAATCTCCAGGGGTAAGGCATTCCAGAATAACGCTGCATGTACTGAGATTGTCCACTTGCCTCTCAGCCTGTACTTACATTTAGGTCCCACCAGGAGAGGAAGAGCAATTAATTGTAATGGCCTGCAAGTACACAGATCTCTGGTCTGGTGGTAAGCAACCCTTGCAGGCATTTAAGGATCAGACGTCAATATGGCACCTAGCCAGCGATCAATGCATGGACCGGCAGAAGGGAGAGATGCGGTCTCTCCTCTTCAGGTCAAAATGAAGAGCGACAGCTGCGTCCTGCCCGCTCTGAAAGTCCCCTTTTCTCTGGACTCATGGGAAGAGGTGAAAGCATGAGTCAGCCAGGGATGATGAAGAGGATCTGACTGAGCATGTCATCTCGAGCTAGCAGAAGGCACATTTACCAAAAGCTTCAGTAGCCATGTGGGCACTTGGCAAATGACATCAAGAGAGCCAAGACTTGGAAAAGAAACAGAAGCGGACTGGGCCTTCACAACATTAGGGCAGATCCCAGAAGGAGGAGAGATTCAAGGAGACTAGCAACATCTCAAAAGGCAAGAAAAACACTTACCACCAGCTTCCACGAGTGAGGCCATACGAAAATAAAAACACTCAGAGTTTCTGTAAATGCCTAGACCAGCCAACTACATTCTGTACAAACCAGCTTCAAACTCCAACCTTGCCGGGTGGAAATGAAGGCTAAAATGTCTAATGTCCAAGGAGCATTTTTAAAGCTGGTAGAGGGCCGAGCACTCGCTGCTGAGATCTGTGTGCGATCAGTAGGTCGCAGGTTCTAATCTCGGCATGGCCAACTCAGCCTTTCGTCTTTCCCAGTACCGACTTCGGCTGGGTGATGATAATTGAAAGTAAACGTTCTATGCGCAGCGTTTTGGCGAAAGCGCAATACAAAGAACAGATTATTATTAAGGGGATGATTTTTCATTTTAAACCCCAGTGACATCATTTATGCCATTTACCTTTGTGCTGTGTCAAGGCTTCCAGATTCCCTTGCAAAGGGCCCATGCAGCCATAGGATGCCTCCTCAGAAACGAGGCGGACACTTTTGGAAATTGAAGACAGGGATGGGAGAATCAGCCTGCTGCTGAAACAGGAAGGTCTCTCCTCGAAGCGGCATGGGGTACCCGCAACAGAGCTAGCATATTCGAGAACTAATTTTTTTTGGGCAATATGGTGCCATCAATAATACCACATGGCATGCTATGGTTTTGCTGAATTCCACCACCAATTTAGGAATGAAGGGT
This sequence comes from Ambystoma mexicanum, assembly GCF_040938575.1. Lineage (NCBI taxonomy): Eukaryota > Metazoa > Chordata > Amphibia > Caudata > Ambystomatidae > Ambystoma > Ambystoma mexicanum. Next base: position 1,273,735,469 of record NC_090933.1, on the reverse strand, counting down.
ATTTAAGGGAAGGTATGCAGGAGACTTCCTGTGTCAAAGAGGGTCCGAAAGTGGGACCGCTATAAACCCCAGTGGTATCCAAACCAGGAAGATTTGTAGTTCATACTGGAGGCAGACTGTCTAGTTTAGTTAAGTTACATGTGGAGAGTGGGTAGGTCTGATCAATTAGTCTGCCTGCGATGCCCAGCCCTGTCAGGTGGCCAGTCCATGGCCACATGCTAATAGACATGGATGAAGAGAATTGGTGCACCCTTTCTGCAAAACCTGAGCATGGTGTTGATGGTCTGGACCAAGGGGATTCTCTTGCTCCCGAAGAGAGGGCAGAGAAAGAACTTAAGAGGCAGGAGGAGGATTGGGTACTGAGGAAAGAAAAGCAGGAACCTCACCTGAAAAGCAGTAGGAAATGTTTAGTGAACGGGGAACAATGAGTAAGTAAATGAAGGATTTTACATGAAGAACAATTGAGATGCACAGTGACTCAAAAGTGAGGTTTTGGGGATGAGGCAGTGAACCATGTTTAGGTCTGCTTTCACAATAAAAGCTATAGCCCATGTACCCCCACCACCAACATTCCCAGAGATGGGAGATGTAATGTCGAAGCCAGTGGGAGTAAGATCATGTTTTACAGAGTTACTGGTGTGAGTTTACCAGCACAAAAACAAATCCAATTGCTCAGGGATCATCCACTGATGGATACTCTGTGCTCTTGTTACTGAGGATTGGGCATTAATGACCATATCTGAAAGAGGCTGGCGACTGGGGAGGGACGCCACTTGCTGGGTATACATTGAGTGGATGGTACTGAGTGCAGATAGCACAGATTAAGGCACACAGTAGATATACTGGTGGTCAAAGGTGCGACAGCTCAGCCTTATAGGCGTCAGCCATCTTGGATCAGTAACAGGAATCCAAAATAATGAGACATTGGGGTGGTGGAGACGGGAGACTGGCAGACTCCCTAGCATAAGGAAATAAATGGCAATAATGGGAAATGGGTCCAAGTATAACCAGGCTGTACAGCCAACAAGGAAAGAGTGCAAACTAACAAAAGAGATGAAAAAGACCTGCGATTCATAGAGACAGAATAGCGAGGAATAATCACACCACACCTTAGGAAGTCTTACATGATTGTCTTGGATTAGTTTTATCTGGGTAATCTTGCTCTTAAACTTTCAGTGACAAGATGCTGGCAGATGCACACAGGTATTCTTTACAAATTGGTAAACTCCCTGATTTAAAGAAAATCTCCCAAACTACTAGATGTCCCTCTTTCGCTTACCTTACTAATCCCATTGCCATAATGCCACCCTGCAGGGCTAAATGTGGAAGTAGACAGCTACGTTACGGTTGTGGACATGCAAGGGCGTGCTCATTTACATTCAAAATTAGATTCTCTCCAGTGGTGGTCTGGAATTACATCAGGATCTGACAGCAACTTGAATCTTCAATGCTCATAATTCACCTACACACCGAGGCATCCCCTCATATCTACAGTAAACAGTCCTACTTTCTCTGCATCAACCATTTGCAGGAAGCAATGGGCAGTAACTTGTACCCTTCCACTGCATGGAAACAGGACTGGGAACATGTTATCTGGGGGGCGAGGACCACCCTTACAATGCTACCTGACAGTTTTTTTGGAAAGTTAGCTTTAATAAGTAAACTGTCTCTGCCCAGCAATGTATCTTGTTTTGAGCGTACTAGTCTTCAAAGAAAGTCTATACACGTCCCCTTACAGAGGACTAGTTCACCAAGAACCACCTGGCTGCAGGAGTGGACTGGCCTATAGGAAACTCTGGAGATTTCCCGGTACCCTCTACACCTTGGGCCTCTTTTGTGTGGTAACCTATTTTATTTCCACATTTTCCCATAGGTAAATGGTTGGGCTTGCTGAACATTATTTCCAGGGCGTCTTTTCGTTCCCAGTCCACCCCTGCCTGGCTGCATGTATTGGTCAGGTATGATTGCCGGAGGGGATGGTGGGCAGATCTATCCAACCCGTGGCACAGGTTAGTTTTGTTGCGTGCACCACCAGAGGTTAACACCATCACAGAGCGCCAACGAATACATCTTCTTAGGAGGATGTCAGGGATGAGAAAACACTCCTTCATAAATAGAAATAAAAGGCAAAGCTACGGGTGAAAGTCTGGCACTCAAGAGATATGGAGTGTTGCTAGCCTTAAGATGGTCACTTTATGTGAAAAATCCAGAAAACAATCCTTTAACCAGATATGGGGGTACCTCTGGAACTCCTTGATCAAATTCAATTAAGTTTACATTATGATCAATTGCACAAATAGGTGTCTCCCGCCCCAGGCGTTCTCATTTCACAAGCATTGGCGGGATCAACAGAAGATTGTAAACCTATATAAGGGATGTTTGTAAAGGAAAAAAGCATTACTGTCAGATACAACTTACACATCGGTTACATTATGCATTCAATAAGGAATTCTCACCTTGTTCCTGCCTCCTTTAATCTGGACTCTTGCTAGGAGTCCAGTCATGCTCACCTCCACACTGGCACCTTCATACATACCTATTTACACCAGTGGGACACTCTTTTTCCCACAAATGGTTCACAATACTCACTTTGATGCCGTTTAAATCATCACTTTCATCATCATCTTCGTTGTCGCTGAGCACACGTATCCCGTTCTCATCAGTGACCAGCTTCTTCTCAAAATAGTTCATCAGTTGGGCTTTAAGCTTTGCGCTCCTCTCGACGTGCGCCTCATCGGCACAACGGCTACAGTTCCTGAAAGCCACACTGCTCAAAGAAGAGGAATATGGATCAGAACAAGCAGTCATGGCCTTGTGCAGAATTATCAAAGTCCAATTAGATGAAAGTACCATGGAGAAGGGAGCTGAGGGTTAAACACTCTATCCTGGTCAGGCTTAACAAAGAGCAGGTAAGGAAACGCACCAAGAACGCAATTATTGTATGTAATTGGTAGAGTTTTTACAGAGATGAACAAGTTACTCTCTTACCTGGTAACGTTCTTTCGATGGGATGGTCAGACGACGTATTCCATATCTATGACAGTAATCACCACAGCTGTGCTGCTTCAGAACATTTTGGCGTCTGCGTCCTGCGTCGATAACGTCGATACGCTGTCCTCGAGGGCCTCTACCGAGCCGACGTCACCGGATGTTATAAGTATGACGCACGACGCCCATGGCCTCAGTTGTAGTTTTTTCCCCCAGAACGTGTGGCACCAAACTACTGCCAGTATGACCACAAAAAGCCTTGCAGAAACGTTAGCTGCAATCGCATAAGAAATTCTGTAGCGGGGCAGGTAGGGAGGGAGCGATATGGAATACGTCGTCGGACCATCCCATCGAAAGAACGTTACCAGGTAAGAGAGTAACTTGTTCTTCGAGGGGATTGGGTCCTCCGACATATTCCATATCTATGAAAGTCTCCCAAAGCAGTACCAACGTATGGAGGGAAAAAGAATTTAGAATATAGAAATTTAGAATGTCCAATCAAATTGCAGAGTAAAGGACCGCCTTGCCAAATGCCAGATCCTGCACATGAATGGAATCTAGGGAGTAGTGTTGCACAAAAGTATGGACCGAAGCCCAAGTGGCTGCTTCACAGATGTTTCGAATAGGAACGCCCCTCTGCAGGGCAGTAGAGGCAGCCATACCCCTAGTAGAAAGGGCCCGTAAGCCAACCGGAGGGTCCTTACCTGCGCAGCGGTAACAATCAGAAATTGCCAAAATAATCCATCAAGACAAAGTCTGCTTAGTAACAGCTTGTCCCAAACGCCCTCCAGCGTAACCTATAAAAAGCTGATCGTCCACTCTGACCCGGGACATGCATGAAATGTAGAAACTTAAAGCTCTCCTAGGATCCAAACTATGGAGCCTCTCCTATTCCTTACCAGGATGCGGAGGAGGATAAAATGCCAGAAGAATGACCTTCTGGCATAAATGAAATTCCGAGACAACTTCCGGAAGGACGAACTCTAAGGACAACCCTGTCCTTATGAAACACAGTGAAGGGTGGCTTAACTGAAAGTGCCTGCAACTCAGTCACTCTGCGAGCAGAAGTGACCGGAACTAAAAATACATTTTTAAGGGTCAACAGTCTCAGAGGACAAGAATGTAAAGGCTCAAATGGAGCACCCATTAGGAATTTTAGAACAAAGTTCAAATCCCAACCAGGCACGAGAAAGGTGATGGCGGAAACACATTAGTAAGCCCTTTGAGAAACTGAGAAATTAAAGGAATTGTGAAATAAGAACACTCCTCGGACGAGCGCTTAAATATGGACAGCGCCGCCAGGTAACCTTTAATGGTACCCACTTGCAGGCCCTTGTGGGCTAAGGAAAGCAAAAAAGACAGAACCAAAGGAATGTCGCATGAAAAAAGATCCACATTCTTAACCCTGCACCAGTCGCAGAACTTTCTCCAACGGCAAGGGTACAGGGACTTGGTTGCAGGCCATCTGGCCGAAAGCAACACCTCCATCACGTCTTCAGGGTGGTCCCAATCCTTATACCTCAACCTTTCAGAAGCCAAGTTTGAAGGTTGAGGGATCTGACCTCTGGTTGGAGAACCTGACCCCTCCCTCCCGTGAGAGCAGATAATCTCGGTAGGGAAGACGACGTGGCGGGCAGATGGACAAGTCAAGAAGGTCCGGGTACCACGTTCTCTGGGCCCATGCCAGAGCAATGAGGATCATCTGGGAACCAAACCTCCGTAACCTCCGCAGCACTTGCAGGATGATGGGGACTGGAGGAAACGCGTACAGCAGTGGGAAGGAGCACTCCACCACAAACGCGTCTCCCAAGGCTCCTCTTGGAGGAAATTCCCACGAGCAGAACCTTTCAAACTTCCGGTTGACACTGGAGGCAAAGAGATCTACGTGAGGGGTCCCCCAAAAGGCGAAGATCTCTGGAGAATCTCCTGAGCCAGCTCCTACTCGTGAGAGATCGCGCTCTGCCTGCTCAGAGAGTCCGCCATCTCGTTTTCGTCTCCGGCCAGATGAACTGCTGAGATCGAAATTTCCTGCTGGATGGCCAAGAACCAGAGCTGCATCACCTCTCTGCACAGAGGAAGTGACGCTGCCCCCTCCCCCCCTTTTTGTTGAGGTAGTGCTTGGCCATTGTGTTGTCTGTCAGAATCAGGACATTCTTTCCTCGCACAGTCAGCAGAAAAGCCTTCAGGGCAAGCCTGATGGTCCTCAGCTCCAACAGATTGATATGGAGTATGGACTCCGACGGAGACCAACGACCGCTGACTGTCAACTCATTGGCATGAGCGCCCCAACGAGGATGCGTCCGTCATGATCGTCACCTCCGGCCAGGGTAGCCAAAATGGAGCACCCCTCATCAGATTGCCATCGACGGCCCACCACAGAAGGTCCTGGGCAACCGAGGGCGGCACCTGAACAGGGTCCGACATCCTGCCGGATTGTGACCACTGCATCTTGAGAGCCCATTGCAGAGATCTCAACCGCAACCTGGCCTCCGGCACCAGAAGAATGCAGGATGCCATGAGGCCGAGCAACCTCAAGAACTCGAACGCCGGGAGACTCTGGGCATGCTGAAACTTGTGCACCATCTGCTGAATGTGATGAGCCCTCACCTGGGGAGGAAAACACTGCCCCAGGGATGTGTCAAGCACTGCTCCGATGTACTGGAGCCGCTGAGTTTGCGTCAAGTGGGACTTCTTTAAGTTGAGGGAGAAGCCCAGCTTGTGAAGGGAGTGGCAGGTGACGGACAGATGATCCAGAACTTGCTTGGGAGAGCGCGCCCTGATCAAACAATCGTCTAGGTAGGGGTAGACGTGAATCCCCCCTTTCCTGAGATGCACTGCCACCACCACCATGAGCTTGGGGAAGACCCTCGGAGCGGTCAATCCGAACGGCAGGACCTGAAACTGAAAGTGCGAGTCGCCAACCGCGAACATCGGGTTCTTCTTGTGCTTGCGATGGATCGGCACATGAAAGTAAGCCTCCTTGAGGTCGAGAGACACCAACCAGTCCTGAAGTTGAAGGGCCTGGAGGACTTGAGAAAGACCCTGAGTCGCACAGGGTTATGTCCAAGGTAGCCTCATGTAAATTTCAGGTTACACATTCCACACCTGATTCACACACGTATATTACTTATACGCTTTTCAATTTATTATTCAAAAAATGAGTATAAAAACAACACCTAAAAAATGTAAAAACAAACTGTGCTAGTCACTTACAATCTGACTGGTGAAGGTTCACCAGGCCTTTCAGAATGTCAATGACCATAGTGAAAGGTAACAGGAAAGGACAGTATATCTTACTGTGAGTGCGTACATATGTATTTACACGGAAGAGTCAAAATATATTGTAGTCTCCCAACTTCTGATGTGTACCTCAAAGGTTTTTGACCAGAGTGAATAATCTAATATTGTTTTTTTTATTCTATTAATCACTCTGTTGAAATAACTTGCATTGGTATAGGATAGCTGCGGGTTATTTAATACACACCAGCTATCCTTTTATAATTTATTCAATATGAGAGGTAGGAATCGGCAAATACACAAGTTCCTATCAACACGTCGACATATGTTTCGGCCTTTGTGACTCATACGGGACTCTCTCTGGTGCCGTTGGTCAGGATGTAGATAATGGCCGTCTTCAGGACAAGGGCAGATTGATACTTTTCCGTAGTGAATACTTTCCCATTAGTAGAACATCTGAGAGTAGCTCAATTTCTTTGGGTCGTATATGGTGGTAATTGTCGGTAATTTCAATGGGTTCAATGTAGCTACAGGCTACAGGGCGTATCAATAAGACCCCGGATCGGTACGCATGGACTATGGCCCATGCTGCAGCCACAGCACAACATCAATAAATGGAAGTGTCTCCACTTTAAATCCATCGCTATTGCGAATTGAGCCAAGTGAAGTTTCTTTGCCTCACCAGCTTGCTAAGATCGAATCACGAAAGACACAGTGCATGAAATGAAATATATGGTATTCCTGTAGGAACCCATTGAAATTACCGACAATTACCACCATATACGACCCAAAGAAATTGAGCTACTCTCAGATGTTCTACTAATGGGAAAGTATTCACTACGGAAAAGTATCAATCTGCCCTTGTCCTGAAGACGGCCATTATCTACATCCTGACCAACGGCACCAGAGAGAGTCCCGTATGAGTCACAAAGGCCGAAACATATGTCGACGTGTTGATAGGAACTTGTGTATTTGCCGATTCCTACCTCTCATATTGAATAAATTATAAAAGGATAGCTGGTGTGTATTAAATAACCCGCAGCTATCCTATACCAATACAAGTTATTTCAACAGAGTGATTAATAGAATAAAAAAAACAATATTAGATTATTCACTCTGGTCAAAAACCTTTGAGGTACACATCAGAAGTTGGGAGACTACAATATATTTTGACTCTTCCGTGTAAATACATATGTACGCACTCACAGTAAGATATACTGTCCTTTCCTGTTACCTTTCACTATGGTCATTGACATTCTGAAAGGCCTGGTGAACCTTCACCAGTCAGATTGTAAGTGACTAGCACAGTTTGTTTTTACATTTTTTAGGTGTTGTTTTTATACTCATTTTTTGAATAATAAATTGAAAAGCGTATAAGTAATATACGTGTGTGAATCAGGTGTGGAATGTGTAACCTAGAATTTACATGAGGCTACCTTGGACATAACCCTGTGCGACTCAGGGTCTTTAGGTAGGGGAAGGCGACCTATCACTCCTTGTTCTTCGCATATCAGTCTCCCATTGATAGTGCCGCCCCCCCGATAACAAAAAACTGGGAGTACCCAATCTTATAAACATGGACTTGAGAAAGAGTAACCATCTTGAACTCGTCCTTCCTGAGGAGCTTGTTGAAACCACGCAAGTCCATGAGGAGTCTCAATCTCCCGTCTTTCTTTGAAATCAAAAAATAAGGGGAATATCATTCCATGTTCCTCTCCGCTACAGGCACCAGTTCTATGGCGCCTTTATCCAGGAGGGATTGTATTTCCTGCTCAAGGGGCGGGTCCGGACTCTTCAAAGAGATATTCCCTGGTGGACTGTCGCGAGGCCTCTGCCGCAAAGGAAGACAGTACCCATTGGCTATGATCTCCAGAGCCCACACATCTGAAGTAATGGCACGCCACTCAACAAGATGCTGCGCCAGCCTTCCCCCAACCGGCGAACCATGGGACATGGCCTCATGACTGAGCTGAAGCAGCTGCGGCAGTGCCTGAGGGCAAAGAGGCAACTGCCCGAGCGGCTTTGGCAACTAGAGTATCCTGTTTTCCACCTCTGGTACTCCTACGGTGGCCCCTTTGACTTGCAGCTCCTCTCGATTTACCAAAAGATGAGTAATATCGAAAGGAACCTCCCCTCCATTTCCGTCCCCTAGGACGAAAAGGTGGAGGTTGGCGAACTGCAGCGCTCAACTACTTCGCTGCAGCTTTGGAGGTCTGAAACCTCTCAAGGCTCTCGTCAGTCTCGCTGCCAAAAAGATGTTCACCATCAAAGGGCATGTTGAGGAGCCGGGCTTGCACATCCGGAGCAAACCCGGACTTCCGCAACCACGCAAACCTGCGTATTACGGTGCTCGCCGCCATGGACCGGCTGACACAATCTGCCGTGTCCAGACCCGACTGAACGGACTCTCACATGGCATCCTTGCCATCCTGCACAATAGCAAGAAAACCATCCCGTTCCTCCCATTCGGGAATATGTTCAGCCGCTAACGAAATACAGTTCCACAGAGTGTGCGTGAAGCGTGACAAGGCACACGCGGAGTTGGCTGCCTGTAAAGCCATACCCCCTGAAGAAATCACTTTCGTCGCCCAGCCATCAAAACGCTTGTCGTCCCTATCAGGAGGGATGGTAGGGTACGACGCCTGCTTTGCCGGGGCCGTAGCCGCCTGCACCACCAAACTCTCCGGAGTGGGGTGCGTGGTCAAGTAGAAGTGGTCGCTCATGGCTGGGCGGTATTTTTTCGTGTCAAAGACTTGGTCACTGCTGGGAGACTCTCCGGAGCAGTCCAAGCTGCTTCCACCCTTCTCTGCAAGGCCATATGGAAGGGCAGTACCGGGTCAGTTGGCGGACCTCGGTCGAGGCTATCCGTCAGGTCATCCTGCAGAAAATCCACTGGTGGCGCCGACCACCCCAAGTATTCCGTGACCCTCGACATAAGGCACCGGTACGAGGACTCGGCATGGGTGCCAGGCTCAGGCCTACAGAACTCCACCTCCGGAGGGGTGTCCAGACCACTGGTGTCATGCAACGACTGACGCAGGTCTTCAATCTGGCTATGACCAGACAAAATCTCATCAGGTACCTCCTTAGGAACCATACCTTTCTCAGACCCTTCATCCACCTTAGAAATATAATCCAGAGGCTGGAATTAGGGCACACAAAAAGGGACAAAGACATTTTTAGCCTTGGCCAGAGCCTTTCTTGGGGGTTCCACCGTGCCACAGCGTACCTCCGACAAAGCAGACTCAAAAGGCGTTGATGGAATCGGCGTCGAACGTGGCGCTGACGGCTTCAACACAGTCCACGAGGGCGGAGCCCCGAGCGTGTCCTCCGACAGCCTGGGCGCCGTTAGTGTTGACGGCTTCGTCGGAGGCGGAGCCTTGAGAGAGTCCCTCGACGACCTCGGCACCGAAGGCGTCGATGTCTTCTTTGAAGACCTCACAGGCTCAGACGGTCGAGGGTGTCGAGAACCGGGACCTGGAACAGGCATGTCTTGAGCGACCATCCTTGTCCGACCAGGACCTCGAAGGTGCCCGGTGACTGCAACGACCGATCGAGCCCGAAGGCGTGTGAGTGGCGTCTCTAGCACGGTCATGACCGGCATCTTTCAACAGCGCGGACAGACCGGAGCCCTGCGACTGAAAAATCGCCAACCTCTCCTGCCGAAATGAATCCCATTCCGCAGGAGTGGAATGCTTGTTGGGACAAGCTACCCGCCGACGGGCGGAGTCCTCGGACGAGGGCGGGGAAGGCGACCGATGCCGGCGCTTCCGTGAGTGCCTCAAAGATGTTGATGAAGATGAATTGTGAAAGTGTTTTGTTTCCTAAGAAGACAAAGATGTGTTGAATTCTTTGCGGCAAGTGGAGAGTTAAAGACTTGTTGTCTAGTTGAACTATTGGTTAAAGTCCAAGTGGAAGCCCTTTACACATTTACTTACATTTGATGTTTTAGGCCACAGATCGTCATCAGATGGAGGTGTCTGAAAGACTGGGAGTGTGTTAGGGAGAATTCTCCTTCTAGGGCTAATTTCCCTCACCTAGTGAGTCCCCCAGCAGCTTTGCTGGATTTCTGCAGTTCGTTTTCCCACCTGGTAAGAGTGTACATCCTTTTTTCACTCTTACATGTGTTTTGGCCTATGTGTTTTTACTCATTGTGTGATCTTGGGCACTGGAGCACACCACTCGAGGTGCCCCTGTTCTTGTATGGGTTACACAGCACCTTCAGTGTAGTGACCCAGGGGTGTCTTCAAGACTACCCTCTGACTCCATTTTGCTGGGGCCGACTACTGTCCCCCAGAGAGAGGTAAAGTTGTCATTTACTTTACCATAGTCACTTTTTCCACAGACCCAGTGCACCCCATCTTACATGGAGTACTGGAAAGGGCTAATCTGTACCCCTTTTCTGTCTGTACCTCCCTGAGCAGCGTTTCGCTCTTAACATTTAGTCTTGGCTGGTGGCAGTGGTATCTACCCTAACCTTTCTACCGCGGTTATAATAGATAACCGTGGTAATACTTTTGGCTATGTTTGCAACCTGAAGCATAAACCCGCTTGACCAAATCGTCTTTCTTTTGGCTCCGGTTGGGTTTATTCGCCATTTCTTTTTGTTAAAGTCCTTCTTGTGTTTTACTTTGCGCGGCAAACTAGGTTCGCCTTCTTTGTTCACCGTCTTTTGGCAGGCTTCTGCAGAGAAGCCCACCTCTTGGCACCTGGGTGTCTAGGTAAACAATGTGGGAAAGGGGTGTAGTCACCCCCTGCACAGGGTATCCTAGGAAACCCAAGTTGCACTTTGCCATGATTGGCTGAGGTGGTTGTCCCGGCTGGACAACCCCCTTGCTGCGTGATTGACAGCCAGGCTGTGTGAATGGGGGTTTTGCGCATAAAAGGCAGGTCTCTTGGGCTAGAAGTCAGAGTCGCCACTGGAACTACAAGGAACCGAAGAGAAGCGGAGAGAACGTCGTCTGCTGCAACTACCCCGTCCCGGTGAAGCCCTGGTGCAGTCCTGAGCTAGCTAACCTTCAACCATTGGAATAAGGTACTGTGTTCTGCTCGAGGAAACTGGGTGAATCCCTTTTCTTCATCTCCAAGGCTTGCCCTCGTCTTCCCTCCTTCTTATAACTTTTGCTTCCGAACATTGACAATATCAAAGTACTCTTGGCTACACTGAATCGTGAACTATCTAACGGTGTGATTTTCGGTAACAGATCTCCGGTGTCACTTAATCCTGGCTCCGACCCTTTCAATTTTGAACTCCTGTTTCCGAGTGTTTCTCAATACTGTTGGCCTAACCTAAATATTGCCTGTGATTTTTGCCTCCAACTCTCTCTGGGTATCTCAGGTGCTAAGTGTGTTTTTACCCCGGTAGCATTTCATGTCACGGATACGTGTTTATTTAGTAGACCGAACTGTCAAAAAGTGATCGCAACCGTATCCGCGGTCTCGTGTTTTGTTCATAACTCCGGTTCATTCAAACATAGGGTACTTACCGTGAGACATACTGTACAAAGTGACTTGGTTAGTTTTAGTATATTTACCGTGTGGTTTTGTTTAAAGTTTAATAGAAGTGTTGTGTTTATAACTGACGGTTTAAAAATAAATGTACTTATATTTTTCTACCTAAAAACTTGAGTCAGTGTTGGCTTGAGTCACAGTAATTGTGGTCCCTTTGTGTAATCTCTGCTACTGCTCATATACACTTGAGATAAGCCTGGCTGCTCTGCTACTGCTACCACTTAAGCAATAGAACCCGAGCGTCGGGGGCATTACCGAAAGCCCCGGGGCATTACCAGAGTCGGTAATGCCCCCAACGCGAGGTTTCTACTGCTATTAGTACCCCGGCCCGCAAAAATTGTGTGACCGGGGCACTAAAAGCTTTTTTTTTGGCCCGAAACGCTGCAGCGTTTCGGGCGAAAAAAAAAAAAGAAAATGGCCGCCGCCATGGAAAGGGAAAACGGAGTCAGTTTTCCCTTTCCATGGTGGCCATCAGGAGCAGACGCGCTGGGAACACTGGTGTTCCCAGCGCACCGCTCCCGAAAACGGATCAAAAAGAAGGTAAGTGGGGTTGGGAGGGCGGGAGTGGGAAAAAAAAAAAAAAAAAAAAAAACAAAACACAAAAAATTACCTGCATCCCCGGCAGGGGACGAGGGAAGCCCCCAGCCGTGTGGAGGCACAGAGCGGGGATGGCCCTCTCCGAGTCTCCATACGGCTGGAGGCTTCCCTCGTCCCCCGCCGGGGACGCAGGACCAAGAAGGTAAGTTGGGGGGGCGGGTGGTAGGGAGGGAAATTTAAAAAAAACAAAAAAAAAAAAAGACTTACCCGAGACCCCGGCAGGGGATGAAGGCAGCCTCTCAGCTGCGGGAGGCTCGGAGCGGGGATGGCCCCGCTTCGAGTCTCCTCATTGGCTGAGGGGTTGCCATGCCCCCCACTGGGGACAAAGGCCGTGGAATCCCAACAGAGGGATTCCCGGCCGGGTAGGGACCTGGCGAGAGCCAGTCAGAATGCTTGTTGCATTCAGATTGTCTCTCGCCGGGTTACTAATATAACTTAGTAGTACAGGCTTGTACCAAAGGTAAACTTGTACTGTCACCTGTGGTCTTAATTGTGTGTAGTGGTCCCTAGGAGCACTGCACAGGATTCTGCCCAACAGAGATTTGATCAGAAAAAAGTAAACAAGAAAATGGCTGCCATGGAAAGGGAGAATGGACTACAAATAGTCCCTTTCCATGGCGGCTGAAAAAGATATGCTGGTTGGTGTTGCAGGAAAGAACGTGGTGGGATGCAGAAACCAGCTGAGATAAGTGATTTACAGGCTCGTAACGCCTGCATTGCAGCCAATCGCGGGTGCTGAAATGTATACAACTGCTTGACGGGTACCAATAATAAATATTACCCTTCACGTCTTTCAAGAGCTACATCGCCACCAACTGTTACAATTTACAAATTCAGACTAAATCATATGGAGGGGTGGGGGGGTGAGGGAAGTTGGGAGCGTTCTTGGTGTTTGCAGCAATCGTGAAGAAAAGGCATTAAGAATGCTTTAAGACCTCCTCCTCCTCAGAAGAGCTGTTAAAACCTCTCTTGCTTCAATAAACCGGCGCCTTTTGTTCTCATCATGAAGCAGGTTGGTTAGCGCCTAGAGCAGGCGTCAACGACTTTTGGCTCTCCAGATATTTTGGACTACATCGCCCATCCCATATCCAGCATAATCAATGGCGAGGGATCATGGAAGTTGTAGCAGACCCCCGGCCAAAAGGTTGCTTCAGTTATATGGAGTGTTCTATTAATACTTGCTATACTCGTGGCGAAGGTTGCAAGCAACTTCTGACCTTTTTGATCTAAAGTCATCACACTCTTTGCAAAAAAATATTTTTGAAGCAAGTAAGTTATAATTAATTCTAAACTTCATGCAGCCATAAATAAGCACAGAGAATTATTCTAGACCGTACAATATTTCCTCTCCACAAATTGCAGCCATGGAGAAATTAAAACTATTAAAGAATATTCAGACTCAACCAGTTTATTTAGAAAACGAATCCAATTAATCCAATCAAAAATAAACAGGCAAGTCTAGATTATTTGAGTCAAATAGATCAAGCTCTGGGCCCATCTATTAAAAACTAAACTGAAATCCAAACATTAAGCAAGTCTGACGTCCTTCCTCTTAATTTCTCTACGTCCCACAAGCCTTGGCAGCTAAAGCACATGCTGCCAGTAGATACCCCTCCATCACACAGCCAGTGAATGGTTCCTTATTCAGAAGGAAGCTCCCTCTTACAAGGAAGCAGCCCGCAATGAACACTCTTCTGGGAAAGTCCACATTATATCTATTGGCTTTCAATAATTTTAGATGAATAGCTCAACTGCCAAGGCTTCTGAAATCTTAGAGAAAGCAATGACTCTCCAACTCCAGTTATTGATTGAAGAAGTGATTTCGGACACCTTTCAGCCATGATTTCACCCTAAACATAGGGCCGATACTGCACTGAATGCAGTATGTCACGATATTCTGGCTTCTGCGGAGCATGACTGTATAGCACTACTGGAAATATAGGATCTCTCCTCTTGGTGGCCTTTGACAGTGGATAATTTTTTTGGCCTCCTCATCCGCCTGTCAAGCTCTCTGAACCAACATCGGAGTGGTTTTACTCATTCTTAGTAGAGAGCAGAGAGTGAATTTGGGAATTTGTGCCTCTAGTTTAGTCTTCATGAACTGTGGAGTCTGTGAGTGCTCTCAACTCTCACTGTTGCCCTGTAATGCACATTAGATTAGGTTGTCGTTCTTCTATTGAACACATGCAGACATAGCTGAAATCAGCGGCTAGAGGAGTGATTTTCCAGAGTCTGAATGCAATTCTAAGATGGCAACTGAATGTCTCAAGTGGTGGTCAACGTCTCAAAAAGAAGCCATTTGGGACCACATTATTTGCTGCATGTATGTAATACGGCTCTGGGTCACAATACATTTTTTTATTCCTTTGAAGCGGGTAATGCAAGATATCTAGGTCTGTTTTGGTAGGCAGACTTAAGGTGCGCAAAAGAATTCAGTCATCAACCATGCCTATTCCCGACCGTCAGTTACGTCTCACTCTCCCCTTCACAGCAAAGGATGACCATCACATTATTGTGGGAACCCTGCTAAACTCCAGTTGGAATATTCCAACGTGTTATATCATGGTCTTCGTACCTACCATCGAAAGAAATTGGGGGGTATTCCAAATGATGCAGTACATCTCAAATAAGAGTTTGGGACATAGGCCATGAATCGGTTCAAAGACAGTGTTGTTAGGAGTTCCTGATGGCTTTCGTCATGTGGCAGATGGTGCTGGGCTCCGATTCAATCAGCTCTCTCTGTGGAAGGCAATATCAGTGCCCATTCATTAGTTCTGAAACGTCCCCAATCATTGGAAATAACGGACTAGTCTCTGGAATGGATCTGTTCTTATCTACAGCATTGCAGTTCCTAAAGGCTTGGCCCTTTCTGCTTTCTTGTTTAATCTTTTTTCATGTGCCTCTGGCACATCTTCTGGTCACATTGTAGGGGGCCACTCATGCGCTCCTCATTTGATTGACTGCTGGATGGGCCATAATCGAATTAAACTAAATGGCAATACAACAGATCCTTGCACCTTATCACACCATTAACAGCATTGGATTTTGTCCTCCTTGAATGGAAATCTGTCTGGCGACGGCGTCAGTAATAAACGTTGATGCGTCGAAGCAGACAGTATTTAATTTCTAAGCCGCCACAGATGTGCATGAACCATGGATAGAGCAAAGGCGCAGCCATAACAAGACAATGGAGCCGTGACCAAAGCCCTATATGAATGTGCACACGTGATATTAGCCTCTGCCCAAGACAAGTGCACCTAGCAGCTCTTTCTATGTGTTCTAATGAAAGCATGCTAATTTGCCTGAGAATGGCAATAAGGAACAAACTCTTGGGCGCTAAACGCCTGAATGGGTCTTATTAGTGTATTCGAAGGATCTGCTGGATGTGGTGGGTTGTATCAAGTGAGTAGGTGTTAATAAGTAAATGACCACGCTTCACGCTGATGCTTGTCTTTATAGAGAGGTTTTATTTCTTTAGTTCATCCAAGAGAAAGGCCCCCAGCTGTGGCTGTCCTCCTGCTCTCAATCCTCTCTCTCTCTGCTGCTAGAATGTGGAACCTTTGCTTAATCATAACAACAAAGGTTCCTTGGTAACTAGGTTACATGGCAGCAGCTGAATTGATGTGATTGTAAACTCAATGAAGTAAATGTAACCACCTCCTAACAGTAGGCCAAGTGGGATTGTATAGGTCTTGAATAGCTCTTTAAAGCCATGGCCGCCAAGTTTCGGAGATGTTCTGTTAGGAGGTTATTTGTTAATGTAGTCAACAAAATGTATCCTACTGACTCTACTGTAAAGGGCTTATTGTGTAAAACCTATAAATACCCTGAGCTTTCAGTGTTCCGGGGCCACATGTTTGGGACGGGGACACAATGCCAGTTTCCATGTCCATTTATGCACACCTGTAGGAAAATAAATCATATCTCGCTCTAGCTTTGATACCCAAGTTTGCTCATTGGATTACCTGGTGATGGGTTGGGTTTCTACAGGTGTAAAACGGATGCCGAACTGTGTCCACTCAAGTATCGGCAGCTCTTCAGACACGCCTCTTCCACCTTCAGCAACTAAGATGTACTGTGCATTTTCAGCTCATGGATATTTCTTCTCACCTTCACCCCGGCATTGCTCTAGCAAGGTTTTCCAAAGACATCAATTTAGGGACTGTAGAAAGTGGAAAAGGCAGCAGCCGGTCTTCTTATGAAACACAGACGAATGGACCAAGTGCCTTCAGCTGAGCAATCTCTTTAGCCTCTGCCGGTCCAGAGCCTATTTAACACGGAACCCTTTGTTTGCTACATAATCCATCCAAGCGTGGTGTGCAACCTTGCAGATTGTCAAATTAACCGC
Source organism: Ambystoma mexicanum (assembly GCF_040938575.1). Classification (NCBI taxonomy): domain Eukaryota; kingdom Metazoa; phylum Chordata; class Amphibia; order Caudata; family Ambystomatidae; genus Ambystoma; species Ambystoma mexicanum. Next base: position 1,273,718,788 of record NC_090933.1, on the reverse strand, counting down.
ATGTACCATGTGGGCCTTGCAGGAATTCCCCATCCTTGCTCTCTGTAGTCCGTCATTTAGGTATACTACCATCGGAGGCCAGGATTTTTAACTGCATGCTCTTCAATTCGGGAATAGCCGCCTCTTTATAAAAATAGAGCTCCGTCTGACCGTTCTTAAAAAAATTAAAAGTAAAAACTTTGCTTCTTCCATTAGTTCCAATCTTGGGCTTACCCTTCTGTAATAATTCACTGCATCTCCCAGCACCAAAAAGGTTTTTTTGTGTGGGAATGTTGAGCATTATAAATGCGTAGAAATAAAAGATTTAAATTCTTTCCTCAATTCTTTTAGGGAAGATTTCGCCCAAGGTAAAGATTCTTCAGGAAATTCAGCTTGTTCCCCAAACACCAGCTAAAAGTAATGTATAGTGCCGCAATCTTGCTTGCATTTCTAACAACGTTTCAAAAATACATGGCCAGAATTTTCACAGAGGAAGCCAACTACTGCATAAAATATATTTTTTGAATTATCAAGTGTGATATAGTTCATATAAAATGTACACATACATATATAAAATATAAAACTATCATTAAGATCCCAGAGCACAACGTTAGGACATTACAGTATGTTATTTTGATAGCGTTACATCCAAATCCCTCCACCCGACAATGCTGATAACTTTCCATGGGCCATTGTCCATAGTGGAGTACCGGCTAGCGTTAACGATAGTAATGGTCTTCCTGCTAAAAGCCATATCCAAAAGCCCAGCCTACTCACCAGCCTGATATCCAAATAAAGGAAATTATGGACACCATGTGTGCTTCGCAAGCTGTGTTCCGAGGCGCTTGGTAGAGAAAATAAAGTCAACACTTTACTTCCTAACTCGTTTCCACCTCCAGTCCCTCTTCCCAACCCGTCAGCAGTTTTCACATTGCTGATGAGGGCCTAGGGAAGGGACAAGACTCCCATTTGCACTGTGTCCTGCTTGACACTGCCAATGCACTGTGTGGGAAGTGTGGTGGCCCGGAGCTCAGGTGCTAGGAATGAAAGCTATGTGGGAGGTGGGGGTGTGAGTTAGACATTTGGCTGGGATCGGATGGGGCTTTACATTACTGAGGCATTAGAAGCTGAAATCGCACTTGAAATCTGAGATGTTCTGTTATCAGGCTTTAATACTGTGCTAAATCATCATTGTAGCAGTTTCAGAGCTCCTATGCTAGTAGCACCCGTGTGCTTCTGGCTGTACCATTCATACATCCACTCATGCATACAAAGCATTAACTGGAATTAGATGGCAATACCGAGATGTGTATTTGGTTGCAATTGGCATAAGATGGTAGCAATTGCACAGGTGCAAGACTGCACATACACTACCTGGTATTAGATGCCATTATTGCAGAATATGAAGCTGGTTGGTTTAAAATGGCAGTACCATTTTATGTTTAAATGTTCAGTTTGCTACATTTTCGGAACTGAACGTTTGTTTTATGCCGCCTATATTTTTCTGGCTGGGAGTCAAGAGGCTCTCAAGGTAAGGAAGTTAGTATTGTATAATCCAAAGGATTAAAGGCTACATTTGGGGCTGCATCTGCCAAAAGAGGAAAGAGAGGCTGTTGGGCATGTACAATAAATACTATGGCTCAAGGAGCGCATCCTGCTTTCCCTAATCCTGACAAGGCTGGAAGACCCTTCCAGATCATGACATGGCTAGAGTGCCGGTTTATGGTCATAATACCGAAAAAAAAATCTCGCAAAAAAAGGCAGAAAAAAAAGTCTAATTTTTTTATGACATTTTTTATTCGAAATGGGGGGGTTCCCCCCCCAACCCCTCTTTTTTTAATTTTTTTAATCCCGGACCCCAAAAAAAAATATATCATTAAAAGAAGAGAAATTCGACTTTTTTTTTCCGAGATTTTTTTTTTACCTTTTTGTCATTCGAGATTTTTTTTCTCGATATTTTGACCGACCACCTAGAGTGCCATATCCAAGCACATCCTTAAAAGAGCCCCTTCTCCAGAATAGCACTTTAGTGAAGCAGAAGGAGCAAGTTACTTGCCTGTAACTATTGTTCTCCAGCAAGAGTCTGGCATGGATTCACATGCTCCCGAATATTCCCCGTCATCAGGCCGGGAATCCTTGGTAAAAGAAAAAACTGTTTCACTTTCACTTACAAACTGTCTTTCTCCTATAATCCAATCACTGAGCTCTAGGTCATACTCACCCCAGCCAATGACTGCCCTTTTCCTAAGCCCCTCCTCTGGCAGCCATCTTCAGATTTGGTAGCACGTAAAGTGGAAGTATGACCAAGAAGAGCCGCAGAGGGGCAGGAGGGAGGGTTTGCATGTGAATCCATGCCAGACCCATGCTGGAGAACAATAGTTACAGGTAAGTAACTTGTTCCTTCTTCAGCATGGGGTCTGGCATGGATTCACATGCTCATGAATAAAGAATACATAGCAGTACAACATTACACAACCACGGGAGGTGGCAAGGCTCAACAGAAGCAATTACTCTTACCTCCGGAACAGGCTCATTCACCTTCAAGCGAACAGGTTGCGTAGCACTGCTTGGCTGACCCTGGACACCTCTCTGGAATCCCTGTCTATGCAGTAGAATCTTGTCAAGGTGTGCGTGGATCTCCATGTAGCGGCCCTGCAGATGTCCAGCAGGGGCACACCAGACAGGAACGCCATTGTCGCAGTGTTCGCTCTGGTGGAATGGGCTCTCGGACGGTCGGGCAGCGGTCGGTTTGCCAACCTGTGACAGTGTGTGCTGCAGCTGGAAACTGCACAGGACCAAAGTTCACGAATAGTTGAGATGTCTTCCGGAAACTCTTCGTGAGTGCCAAATAGAACTTCAGCACTCGAGCCACTCCAGCGAATGCAAAGTCCTTTCAGCCGGCGACAAAGGCTTTGGAAAAAAATGACAGGCAACCCCAAAGGCTCGTTGAGGTGGAATTTCGACAGAATCTTTGGCATGAAGGAGGGGTGCGTCCACTGCACCAACCTCGTGTCGTGAAAAGTCAGATAAGGTTGTTTGCATGAAAAGGACTGGATCTCACCTGCCCTCCTGGCAGAGGTGATGGCCAAGAGAAAAGCAGTCTTACACAAAAGGAACTTGAGAGGAGCCAATGATGCATAGGCTCGAAGGGGACCCCTTCATGAGCCTCCTCAGCACCACGTTGTGTTCCCACGCCGGGAATAATCCAAACAGTCCATTGAGGAACTCCTTGATGAGACGGTGGGACCAAAGAGAAGACCGCGCTGGGGACCTGGTGTAGCGGGATATAGCCACCAGATGCACTTTAATGGAAGCATACATCAGCCCCGCCTTGGCCAAGGACAAGTACGGAAGAATCTGCAGGGCCATGAGGGTTGATCTTCTGGGTCCGGGACCACAACGTGAAACATTTCCCCATGTGCGCGTAGCACTTCAGAGCAGGTCCGCGACCGCCAGCAGCTTGAGCTGAGGCGTTGCTGACATGCTGAGAAGATCCGGGTACAAAATCTGGTTTGGCCATGCCAGGACGATGAGGATCATCCTGCATCAGCACCGTTTGAGTTTATTGATAACTCGCAGCAGGAGAGGCAATGGGGAGGAACATGTACAGGAAGAGGCCTTCCCATGTGGGGAAGTCCGGTGTGGGCTCCCCAGTCCTCCAGGGAAGCATCCGTGGTGACCGTCTCCTGGTATGGGGGCTCTGTAAATCCGTTCTCCCGGCAATGTTGGTGCGCACGCCCCACCACCTTATCGCTCCACATAACACCTCGTCGAGAACAATATTGTCTGCGAAGCATCCGGACACCTGGATCCACCAAGCGTCAAGGAATTCCTGAAGGGGTCGCATCTGCAACCTGCAGAGTGCCGGATAAGGTAAATGCATGACGACGACATGCCGAGCAGCAACCTGATGGCTCATACTGTGGTGGTATTCAGTGTCAACAGCCGTTGCACCTTGCCCAGCATGGCAGTTATCCTTTCCTCCGAGGGGGCCGCCAGGCAGGAGACAGTGTTGAGCCGGGCCCCCAGGAACAGCACGTTCTGCGATGGTATCAAGCAGAACTTTGAATAGTTCCCGGAGAACCCCAGATCCGTCAGCAGCCGGACGGTCCTTTCTGTGTGTTTGACGGCAACTTCCCTTGATTTGGCACGGATGAGCCAGTCGTCGAGGTACGGGTACACATGTATCCCTTGTAGACGCAGATGGGCCACCACTGGTGCCATGCCCTTCGTGAACACCCGTGACGCCGACTTCAGCCCGAAGGGAAGGGCCTTGAATTGGTAGTGCTTTCCTTGTACAACGAATCGCAGGAATTTCCGATGCCTTTCGTGAATGGGGACGTGGAAGTATGCATCCTCCAGACCCAGTGACGGCAGGAAGTCTCCTTCCTCCAGTTGACCAAGCATGTTCTGCAACGTGACCATCCTGAATTTGTGGGACATGAGGTACTTGTTGAGACGCCACTAGTCAAGAATGGTCATCCAGCCGCCCCCCCCCGATCATCTTTACAAAGAAGTATCTGGAGTAGACTACGGAACCCCGGAGTTGCTTTGGAAACAGCTCTATCGCCCCTTTTCTTATCATGGCCCGCACTTCCTGCAGGAGCTGAGGGATTTGCTGCTCCTGCCGGGCCACCGGTGTTATCCGCAGGCACTTCTGCTGGAATTTTAGAGTGTGTCTGTGGGCGAGAGCGTCCAGCACCCATCGGTCGCTGGAGATCTTTTCCCACTCGCTGACAAAGCCTGCCAGCCGGTGTCCCACAGGAGAGCATTGGTTGGGGGCCCGACATCCTGGCCGGTTCAATCTTGCTTCAGGACCTGCATGCCGCCTTGGGAGCGACCATGGCAGCCACCTCCGAAAGCCTTGGAATGACCCCTGTAGGCCTCCTGGGTCATGGAAGGGGAGGGCTTGCGGTACGAGGATGATCCCTTGCCGAAACCCTTAGACTACCTGCCAGATTTTCCTCCTGGTGCACGAACGGAAGGACGATGTTGCTGAAGGGTGCTAAGGGCACGGGCCATCTCCATGTCGGTCTTAATGGGTTGCAGCAATTCGTCGACGGCCCTCCCAAAGAGTTTACCCCTGTCAAAGGGCATGTCCAGATCCCTCGTCTGAACTTCCTGCCGAACGTTGTTGGCCTTCAACCAGCCACAATGACGGAGGCAGACACTGTTGTCAATCTGTCGGAACCCTTTGTCCGCGATGTCCAGGGCAATGGTGATGGCATGGTCTGATGCCACCTCGCCATCTCCAGCGCCTCAACCCCTTTGTCATCGGGGAGAAATTCCAGTAGCGAGGCAATCTTATACCACAGCTCCCTGTCGTACCTGGCCAGGATCACAAGTGCATTTGCTGCCTTGACTGTCATTGCCGCCGAGTAGATAACATTCCTAACCACAGCGTCCAATTTCTTCCCTTCGCTATCTGGGGAATGAAGGCTGAAGATGAGGGATTTTAAGACTTTTTCCTCGCAGCCGCAGAGACCACCGATTCCGGGGAGGGCTGCGATCGCAGGCACTTGGGTGCGGACTCCGGCACTTCTTTTCGAGCCTGTCTCTTTTTGCCAGGGCTGAGGCAGGATTTCTCATCAGCACCAGGCCCTCATCCCAAACGTCATCCAGGCGAGGCACCGCCAGAATGGTCTTCCTCTCGGACTCACGCTGTTGATAAAGAAAACCTTCCTTCTTGGTCTCTTCTGGCATCAGCTGGAAGAGCTCAGACGGGCGGGTGACCATGACGCGGAAGGACCCCACGTTGTCTGGTGGAGAAGCCCTCAGCGGCAGGGAAATACTGCCGTTGAACATGTCTGTAGTCACTGCATCTGTCCGCATACCCCTAGGGGGAGAGGGCATGTGCATCGGTTGATGAAGAGGTGCATTCCCCGACACCGTGGCCCCCCCCCCCCAGCATCGTCGTCGTTCCCCACATCCTCCAGGACCGAGTAAATGGGTATCAGGTCCTCTTTGTCCGAAGAAGAAATATCCATGCCCTGGAGAGTGGTAGAGGCCTCCACTCTCCCCGCCCCCTTTTCTCGTCCTGAGGGGTCAGTCTGTGGTTCAGGGATGGCATCTTCTCCAGTATTTTCTCCACCGGCTTGGCTGACGCCTCCCACCTCGGGGGTGGGGGGTGAGGGGGTGGGGGAGCACTCTGGGCGCCGTGTGGCCTCTTGGACTGGGTCAGCCCTTTTGCCTTCAAGAGGGCGGCCGTCGCCAGCTCGATTCTCGAGGATGACTTTGCCTGGACCACCTGGGCCTTCAGGGGCAGGTTGGACACCTTACCCTGCACCTTGGTCTTCTCCAGCTTCTCCTGCAGCTTCCCTGGGTTAGCCGATTTCCTCTTCGAAGATGAACTGGAGGGATGGCTGGAGATGGAGGCAGACAGTGAAGATGAGTGTGCCCTGCTCGTTGCGGGACCCGCTTGTGCGACGACCCCGGCGCACACTGACTTGCGGAACTTGGCCTTGTCTTGGGCCCCCACAGATGGCGCGCCCTCAAAGGATTTATAAGCCCGCTACTCGGAAAGGCCGGTCCTGGGTGAGGCCTGCCTCTGCTTGCCGCCCGGGGTAGAGTCCTTGGCGTTGAGCCACATCGCCAACCTACTGTGACGATCCTTGATGGTGCTCAATCCACTTCCTTGTGGTCTGGATGGAGACGGAGGCACTGGGAGTGTTTGTCCTCCCCAAACACGTTCCTCAATCCGCAGCTGGAGCAGAGCTTGAAGAGGGAACCTCCGCCCTTCTCCTCCGACATGGTCCGGCATGCAGTGTAGGCCTGATGTCCTTCTGGAATCTTGGATGAAACTCTCGACAATTCTTGCCCTTGAGGGGCGTTGAAAGAAGCCAACAAACGGATCGCCACTTGACGGTCAAACAAAAGAGCACGCAGGGTCTATTTGACAAAAATTGCAACTTTTTATCGAAAAAGCACCAAAAACGTAGAAAAGCTCTCGGAGCAAAACATGAGGACTACCAACACTTGAACGTGCGGTAAAAATGTGAAGATGGCTGCCAGATGAGGGTCTTAGGGAGGGGCAGTCATTAGCTGTGGACAGTACGACCCAGAGCTCAGGGATTGGTTTACAGGAGAAAGACAGTTTGTAAGTGAAAGTGACACTTCTTTTACCGAAGATTCCCGGCCTGACGATGGGGAATATTCATGAGCATGTGAATGTATGTCAGGCCCCATGCTGGAGAACAACATTTCCATTTTTGGCTTCTAGATCAATGATTATTTAGTGCTTAGAGTAGAGGTGGTGCCAGGAGTGAAGAGGGAATATGCTTTTTGTTGCAGCCTTCATAAAATATTTAAGAGACTTTTTATTTCCTGTGTGCATGCCTAAAGAAACATTTTAAAGGTCCCTTCAATAGCAAGCAAAGAGACTACACAAGGCGTTCTGAGGAACGACAGAAGAATGCCAAAAGCGAGTGCCGACCCGGTGACGCAGCCTTTTCACACAACAGTTAACGGGGAGAGCAGGAGACCAAGAGTATAAGGCACCTGCAGGAGAGAACACATTACGCATAATAATCACAGAGGGATTCAGCCTACTTGTCTCAGTGAATGGGAATACCTTAAAAAGAGGGAGAACTATTCAGATCCCCGTGTGAAGACAAGGATAACGGGAAAAGAACAGTTTCCTATAACAAGTGAAATACATTGGACATTGAGAGGCCCGAGCATCTCCTGAGATGTATGAGAATGTACAGACTGAAGTAAGGAGACACCCAGGGAAAACCCCTTTCAAAGAACTGAACCAAAAAGGTAAAGAAAACAACAAAAAGCTTTTCAAAAATATTATACTAAGAAGAAGAAATTGCTGGCTAAGCCTCTCCAGGAGAAGGGAGCCACTTTCCTGGTTTTTAGTTATTTAGTATAAGTGGTAGGGTCACGAAGGATTAGCTTTTGGACGGAGGACAGACTTACTTTAGACAAGACAAGCACCCTAGTCTAGTTACGTTTGGAAGGGAAGCCTTTCGCACAGGGAATGTTGGGCATTCTCTTTATGATTTCATTACATCTTTGTTAAAATGGAAAGCATGTGTCTGAACTACCACAGTACTCAAGTCATAGTAATTTCAGGTGTATATGTTGCTTGTAACCAGGCCAATGAAAGGCCAGGGAGATGCTAGTCAACAAGGATTGATGCAATGTATTAGGAGCACACACATAAGGTAACCCTTCGCCATACGAAAGTTCTAAGCACTCCACAGCAATGTGTCTATAGACAATGAGCCTTTGTGGGAGCCAATAAGGAGAGGAACATTTTCCATTATATACCTCCTGGATTTCACACTCATCAGGCCCAGTGTGCCTCAATCCTATAGCTTTCCTCATTCCGATGGACTTCCTCATTCCGATGGACTTCCTCACTTGTCTGGCCTCCAATCTTGTTGCCCTATGCACTTTTCCCATTCAGCCCTTCTTTTTGAGGAATATAAAAGTATACCTACATATCATGCACATGAGGTGTCCCAGGTATTTCTCAAAGAGCCACTTTGATCCTATCATCATGCCAGTGTTTCACCATCTCTTTTACATTCTTCCTCCTCCACTTTGATGCTCCATCTCATCTACCATGGCAGGAATTCCAGAAGTCTAGCAATAATGACCACATGCCTACTGGTCTCTGTCCTAATTGGGTCCCAGCGCCTCTATATCATGACTTATTGATATTTGGCAATCTCCCAGTTCTTCCTCGATACCGCTCAGACAACATGCACTTTACTTCATGGAAAAATACCATGGTTTCCTGCCAAGCAGCGACACGCATGGCTCTTCTATTCTGTAAACCATGACATATCTCTCAGAGTTAATGTTCCACATCTTTCCCTACATAAATATGATGATCACTAGGACTGGACTGTCACTAATGTAGTGAAAGCCCCACTGCACAATTCTCATGCATTCCTCTCTAGGTTCCATCCTAACCGGTTGTGTTACTGCTTGGACTCTCCAATGTTTGCCTTTCTGATTACCTCCCTTATTATCAATTGACTGCTTCAATCATAGTTTACTCGTACAATGCCATGGCATCCACTAGGTGCTACATTGGCCGGAGGCACGCACACTGTCCTTGCAGCCTAATAAACTGTCCCAACAGACTCTCCTGCTACTCTGAAGGAGGCCTGGGTAATATAACTGATGACCCTTCATAATAGATTTGGTTTAGAGACTGGCCCCCTCTCTTATCAACATGATATCTTGCTCAGAACTATGATAGATCAACACACATGGATATAAACACTAGAACAAATCTTCCTTTAGTTATTGATTACATTGTAACCCATTGGATGTTAAACTTGAGTATTCAATAATGGGACGCTGTAGTATTGAAATTACATGAATTAGACATGTTTGCTTGATAAAATAGACATTTTGATTGAAAATGTTACGTCTAAAGACCTCATTGTATTATATTTCTTCCATATTTTATTAACTGCTTTTACTAGGAATATGAGTGATGTGGTCTGCTCCATTAAGTCCAGATTATTAAGATTTAGTGATCATTTTCATAATTGAATACTCACTATTATAAACATGTACACCTTACGTTTCATTTTATAAGTCATATATTAAATGTATTAAGTAAGATAAAGGACAACTCCCCTAAAGATGACAGACTCGTCTTGCTGGCCCTATATCTTCGAAAAAGATCCGGTGACATAATTCTGAAGTTTAACCAAACAAAGCATCTAGAAGCGTTACCTAATATTTAATATATCAGTAGAAACACTTAATTATAAACACGTTATTTGAAAATAGCATCATAGACCCTCAACTGTGAAATTAAGAAATAATTAGACGGGTACAATAATCCGCCCAAAATGGTAGACCTATTGAGCGAGCATGCCAATCAAACCAGAAAGTTTGTTGACATGGAGGACGTAATTTCCAGACAGATGCGTCTCTCCGCGGCCCATGGTAAACACACTATAGAGCCCGACAAAATGTCTCAGTAATCTTTGCTAGTTCGAGCGAGCCCAGCCAAGACGAGAAATGTCACGAATAAGTAGATATTGGCTAGTCGATATTATTCTTAAACTTCGGGAGAGATCCTGGTCATAAAAGCTGTACACAACATGAATAGTTAAAGTGAACAACCAACAAAAAGTGACCAATCGGAGTTCAACACAAAGCGAGTGATCGGCACTATAGTCCTTTGCTCAGTACGTGACACATGGCTCTTTCCTTACTTTGCTCACTAATATATTTAAATATCCCTTATAGATCTTGTTCTTAGATTCTGCATTATCAGAATAAGAGCGATGTATCATCTTGAACTAAGGATCATCTAGCTGACTGCTGGCCAAGCTAGGTTTAATACTTGATCCTGATCAATAAGGGCCAACTTCAGTTATTATTTTACAATAAAAAAATAAAAAGGAACCACTGTCTTGTAAAGATTTGAGTCAGAAAAATGTGTATTGTTTTTAATATTAATGCTATATGGAATTGGAACAGAATACTAAAATACTTTGAAGCACGAAATGTTGCATTATTTTTAGGAAAACAGAATACAACCTCTCCAGAAGAAGGATTTCATACCTGAAATGTGTTGAGCAAGAACAGTTTTAGCTACATTTACAGTAACTGTTATGTTCCAAGTTTGATAGAAGATTGGTTTCCAGTAACAGCTTGAACGTATTACTTTATTAATCTGTTCACTTCTATAGTAATAAATACGATTGTTCATCTACTTTCTGAACTATTTCATGGCGTTTTTATATGAAATTGGATTTATTGAATTATGTTAAATTTATCTCATTTTATGTGTATGAAATGTTACCTGTATGAGTGTAAAATAAATAATAGTTTTGCTTATTGTGACATTACTTTTTTTTATAAGTGTCTAATTATTTACAATTATTGGGAATAGTGGCTACTAGATTACAGTGCAAGAAGCCTCAAACAGGGCTTCTGTTGGACGGTTTTGTTTTTGTGTGTGCTAATTTGACTAGTAGATCTTGGTGGTAGAGACTTCCAGCTTCCTGACCCATCAAATGTACTATAATTTTCTCAAGCTAGATAAAGGGACTATAAGAATATCATATGTACAGAGTACAGTATTCACTAACAAACCTCAGGTGATATGATATGGTAAGTGTTTCTAGGCGCGAGAATTCGAGGAGGATTCGCTGAGGGGAGGGCAGTGCTTTTCACCTGAGGTTTGCATGAGACTGCTATTGAATTCTTGAAGCTACACCCACGACATTCTGAAGATGGTCTTGAATGCACAAATGTGTCCTGGCGTATTGCATCGTCTGCAAGCATTCACATTTAATCACCTAGCTCCCTCTGTCCTACAGAAATAAGTATTATGAGGCCCCCCACCACCCGCCACCATCTTGAATATACTTCAGCGGTTGTTAGTTCAACTTCCTGACATTCTGCATCTCTGCCCCGATACATGAAGAAAAGAAAACAGCCAGGCATACCCATCTGCCACTCTTATGAAGACCTGCTAAGACGGGAGCTTTTGACCATTGACCAATTGCTGAAGCACTCACCTTTGGAATGCCTTGAAGCAGGCCTGGAGCTGGTACAGTGCAGCCTTTTCACGGGCAACCACCTTTTGGTGTAGAAACTCACAGATCATGTCCAACTCCTGATCCGACAGATCTCCGTAGGAGCGCATGTGGAAGGAAAGGTTACTGAACTCTGAGATGATGCCACTCTTCCCTGTGCCACGGAAACCTATAGCAAACACAAAAAGGTGTACAGCTAATGCCTTAATTCTGAGTACATACACATACACTTAAAAAGCAGTCTTGTGTACATACACACACACACAAATCTGAAATACATTTTCTGGGCATTAGATAAGATATTGTGTTGGCAAAAATGTACGATTTGCGGGTTGCAACGCCAATGACAAGGCTTCAACCTGGCACAGGCAGAACGGGGTCCACGTCTGGATCACACTTGGTTACTTAGGGTAAAACCCCATGTTTTACAAAATTGAAAAAGTGTGGTTGTAGACCAGAGTGGAAGAAATTTCATAGAACAGGGTATTTGACCCAGGGTTGTTCTCAGTAGAGGGGCTCCCACACTCTTTTCAATTTTGTAAAACTTGGGGCTTCACCCCAAGTAATGAAGGTTAATCCAGACGTGGACCCCTTGCTCACTGTGTCGTAGAGAGGCTCAGCTTCACCTCACTGAGGAGGCCCAACAAGGCCGAAACATGTGTCTGGGGTTGCTAATGGTAATCTTGTTTAGAGGAGAATTGCCTAGCATTTCGGGTTCTGGACTGCCCTTGTGGGTGGGACAAAGACTGATATGCAAATGGAGGATATTTTTCCTCTGTGACGGGTGCAGTGAGCTAAAACGTGTTTGTATACCCTCCTGAGTGGAAGAAATTCCACAGAACAGTGTATTTGACCTGTGTTATTTCTCAGTAGAGGGGCTCCCACACTCCTTTTCAATATGAAAGTAATCCACTGTGATTTGACGCTCCAGATGAATTTGCCCTCACACATGGTTGTGTCAACGCTTATCATCCCCCCCCCCCCACCAGTTTGTAAAGGAAGAGCCACCCTGGGGTGCAAAGCATTGTACTTTTCCCCATCCCAATGCAGCAGCATTTCTCTTCCCTATTACATACTCCCATTGTATGCAGCTGTGCACCTGAATTTATGAATCTATATCTTGGGGGTAACAGCAGCAGTTGGGCTATGACCAGAAGCAAACCAGACTATACCTGCTAAACTGTTCGCCTGACCATGAGCTGCGGATTAGCCAAGAGTTGCACTTATGTGGAAAGGAATCGGGTGTCCTGTTCAGTATCTACCATTGGTTTGGTGGGCAGTCATTTGCAAAACCCAAGCACTTTCTAACCCGGTTAAGCTGAGGCTTACATGTGTCAGAGGAAACGATGCACAGCTGTGAAGTCCACCATTTTACAGGAGCATATCTGGTCGTGCCATTCTCCGGGATCAGGTGGATCAGGCAACTAATGTCGTGCAGGGCACAGATCTGCACCATTGAAAGACCATCACTACATGGGTTTCCCTTGTCTTCAGATTGTCTCTATGCAGACAACTGGATGCATGCAATCCAACTTTTTGGAAATAGCAGGTATGCTGGTGAAATATCCAGCGTGTGCAGTCGAGTCTCTGAAATTGGCGAAATGCTGTTTCACCATGGAACCCTGCGGTTGTTCAGAAACGACAGGGAGCAGATTGAATATCTGCGGCAAATGTGGAAAAGATTGGAAAACAAAACATGTGCCACAGCTCTAATAAAATCAAGTTCATTTCGGATGCGCAAAACCATCAAGTGGCACAGCGAGTAGATCGCTCGCTTTGACATCCGTGCAGAGCTTGCTAACGCAGGTTCGAATCCCGGCCGGGCCAAACTCAGCCTTTCATCCTTCCGAGGTCGATAAATGAGCACCAGACACCGTGGGTAATAATAAGCAGCGCTCAGATACCCAAGGGTTCGTAGCGCTATATAAATGCCAAATTATTATTATTATTATCAAACCATTAGACTGTCAAAAGTCTATAAGAAGAAGAACAAGTTACTTACCAACTGCAACGTTCTTTCGACTGGATGTTCCTCCCACGTATTCCTCATCTTGTGATAATTCGTTATCTCCAGCTTCGGAAAAATTTTTTCTCGGCAGAGGGCGCTGTGCTCGAGGTCGTGGCGTCGATTGTCCCTCGACGGACTCCGTACTCTGTCGACGTCACCAATGGTATAAATAGCTCGAGCCGCGCCCGTTGCTTCAGTTCTGTTTTTTCGATGAAACATATAGGAGGAACACCCAGGCGTGCCCCATGACCGATACATTCTTCGTGAGTGGAAAGTGTAAGAAAACAAACTGTACTGTGGGGTAGGATGGGAGGGTCGATGAGGAATATGTGGGAGGAACATCCAGTCAAAAGAACGTTACAGTTGGTAAGTAACTTGTTCTTCAAATGGATTGTGTCCTCCCACGTATTCCTCATCTTGTGATAGGCTCCCATAGCAGTAGCAATTTTGGAGGCGGGAGTACTAATTTCAGTTTTTGTGGACAGAATGCAGAACCGCCTTGGCAAATAAACCCTCATTAGAGGAGGCAGTATCCAAACAATAATGTTTAACAAAAGTATGCGTTGTTTGTCTCGACGGCTCGGGTGGGCCCTGCGGAGATCCCCGTCAGCGGCTTGGGCCGCACGGCTGACAGCCTCCACCTCTCCGGACATCTCAGAGGAGCCCCCACCCCGGATGCGGCGGGTCATCCAACCCCACAAGTGAGGAGAAATGGCCCGATGTGCGACCAACACACAGGGCCCAAAGCCGGGCGGGCCTTCCGAGAAGTTCCAACGGCTGCGGAACCACCTCAACGCCCACGTTTCCACACCTGACCACCACCCCAACGGCCTACCTCCCCCCATAGCCCCCACAGGGCTCCGGATTAGTGGCGGGGGCGCCCACCCGAACACCGGAGAAGGCTTAGGCCGTCACAGGAGCGCGCCTTTGCCACCCCGCCACCCGGCAGACACCTAGGGAGAACCCTATAGCTTGGTGCGTTCGACACCCCATGAACTGGAGGGAGACCCTTGCGCAATACCAATACACGCCTGGGTCCCTCGAAATGGAGACCGGCCCTGCAGCCTCGCAACCCCCGGACATGAATGCCATACAGAGCAATATCCAAACGATCCTGGAAGAGATTAGGGGTATGAGGACAGACATGGGGGCCAAGTTGGCGGACCTCGCGGCCAAGGTTTCAACGCTGGAGGATCAGGTAGAAGGGGTCGAGTGCAACCAAGCATCGACGGACATCCTCGAGGCACAAATGGAAACTAGATTTCAGGAACTGTACCGCCGCGAGGAGGACCTCCGGCTCAAGGTCGACGACATGGAGAACCCGGAGAGGAGAAACAACTTGAGAATTTTTGGCCTTGAGGAGACGGAGGGAGAGACCCCGGTTGGACTTGAAAGCAAAATCCAGGACATCATCAGGATTGTCCTGGGGTCGGACTCGGGGGAGACTCTCCTGCTTGATAGAGTCCATCGGGCAGGTGGGGGGGGGGGTGGTAGAGGTCCACGCTCAGTTCTTGCAAGATTTCACTTCTATAAGGACAAGGCCAGGGTGTTGGAGAGGGCTAGAACCCTACGGGATATTCAACATGGTAACTCCAGGGTGAGGATTTATCAGGATCTCTCGGCCCTCACTCTCCAGATGCGAGAGAAATGCGGCACTATCACCAGGTGGCTACAAGAAAAGGGGACACGCTATCGCTGGGGCCACCCATTCCACCTAGCATTTGAATGGCAGGGCCAGAGGTACCAACTAGTCACGGAGGTGCAAATCGGAAGGGCTACCGAGGATCTCACAGGCGACATCGCGGGACCATCAGAAAATCGGGACGAAACCAACGGAGATCGCCCTCGTGCCCCTCGAGGCCCAGACTTCTCCCAGGGGAAGCTAAAGGTCAAAGGCTCACGTAAATTCAGAAAAACCAAGCATCCACCCACAGACCGAGGAGATCCTATATGAGTGTACGAGCAGCAACCAAGGCCCGCCTTTCTGCACAGAAGGCCTGATCCACACGCCACGGAAGCACGCGATGATTCATGGTGTTCTCGCCCCACGACCTGTGGGGAGTTCTTTGTTTAATCGACTTCGGTCAAGGTTGAAGTTTTGCCCGTTTAGAGGCTGTTGAATGGTTTCATAGGAAGTTGCACGGCGACTCCATACGGACAACGGCCGCCGCCTCTCCAGGCCTCAGGTACCAGGGCCGGGGGGGGGGGGGTGCCTGGCTCGGGAGTCGCTACAGCCAGTTCCCCATCACGGATCAGAAAGGGCCGGTACTTAATGAAGAGAGACAGGTTGGAAAGCGCTACACCTAAGAAAATGTTTTCCCGGGGCCAGGGAAGCGATCCTGGTGGTTCGTTGCCAGTCACATCCCCACCTGGGGACCCGGCGGCGAACGCCCCACAAAACGGGTAAGGGGGAGGGGAGGGGATGTTGCCCCCCCGTGGAGCTCGAGGGGAAAGGGAAAACCAGCTCAAACTATGGGCACTTTTTTTGCAACGGGCTCCGAGTAGCAGACACCTGGAGGCGATTTCAGTGCGCGCAACGAAAAATGACAATGATTGAAGTAAAGATAGGCACGTTGAACGTCAAGGCCCTTAATTCCCAGAATAAGAGATCTCTCACGAGCAACATGTTCCGTAAGCAACACCTAACGGTTCTTTTCCTACAGGAGACACATTACAGGCAAGGCAGGGAATCGAAGATCAAGGGGAAAGATATAGGGTGCAACTACTGGGCCTCACACAGAAGTTCTAAGAAGGAGGGGGTGTGAATCCTCCTGAGCAGGGCGTTCCATCTCACAAACATAGAAACCAAGAGGGGTTTTGGTGGTCGTTTTTCGGGCATCAAGGGAACCTGTGAGGGAGAGCGCGTTACCCTGGCCACTCTATACGCACCCAACTCAAAACAAATACACTTTCTCACCCAGGTCTTTCATGTCATGGATGAGTGGGCAGAGGGAGCCATGATACTGGGGAGGGGAACTTCAGCCTTATAATGGACCCCAGGCTTGACTGGTGGTCCGCGAGAGGGGGGACACCCAGGGGCATCTCCAAGGACAATCTGGCCCTGCAGGCCCCCCTGAGAGAGCACTATTGGGTGGACATCTGGCGAACAGCAAACCCGAACCAGGGTGGGTACACCTTTTTTTCGCCCCCTCATTGCACCTACACCAGAATCGACCTTTTCTTAATCTCGGAAGAGGGGAACGGGGTGGCACAACAGCCGAAGGTGGAAGCCATAACTTGGTCGGACCACGAACACCTCACAGCGAATTTGTCACTGTCCATCTCCCCAAGATCTTCCCGATGGCGTTGCAATGACACACTTTTCAGGAACCCAGTATTTTGTGATTTCATGAGGCAGGAAATGCTGGCCTATTTTGAGACAAACGACACCGGTGAGACGGATAAGTCCATGGTGTGGGATGCCGCAAAAGCCACTTTCAGGGGCCTTCTCATAACGGAGGGTTTGAGACGTAAACGGGAGAGAGGCCTAATCGAGGGTAAACTCCGCGCAGAGTTGGGCGCTCTGCGAGCCAGACTGGGCCTCCCGGGGGTTGATCGGGGGGCTCTCCTGGAGGAGATTCAGGGCAAAAGACAGGAACTCCATACGGTCCTCTTAGGGGAAGTCATCAAGAAAACGAGATAAGGTGGGGACCCTACTAGCGCAGAGGGCTCGGGGCTGCAGGGTTGAGAGGGGAGTCACTCGTCTCAGTGATGGAATGGGCGGGATTCACAGGGGCCGCGAGGAAATAGTCGAGTGTTTCACTGACTATTATAGCAAACTCTATTCCAAAAAGGCAGGCGAATCACTGGAGGACATCCGCGCCTACCTGGCAGAACACCCTCTGCCTAGGCTGTCCGAGGTGGAGCTAGAGGTCCTGGAGAGAGAGATATCGGAGGAGGAGGGCGCCATCAAAAGGCTGAAGGTGGGAAAGGCACCGGGGGAAGACGGCTACACAGACGACTTTTACAAACAGACCCAACACGTCCTGCTGAAGCCCCTGGCCAAATTGTTTAACCAGATCAGGAGCCGGGAGTCCATCCCACCGACATTTTTGCAGGCCCTCATCACCGTTATACCCAAACCCGGTAAGGACCAGATGGAATGTGGGTCTTATAGACCCATCTCACTCCTCAATCTGGACACTAAGATCTTTGCCAGAATCCTGGCCACCAGACTTGAGGGCTGCCTCCCGCGCCTAGTACACCCCGACCAAGCGGGATTTGTCTTGAACAGGCAGGGTTCTGATAATATGCGGAAGACGCTCCATGTGCTTGCCTCTAGAGGGGTCCGCGACGAGGGCGCGCTTCTACTGGCCCTCGACGCGGAGAAGGCCTTTGACAGGGTCAGCTGGGCCTTTATGAGGGAGGTATTCACGACCCTGGGTATGGGCCCAAGGTGGCTGGGTTGGATCTCCGCGATTTACTCCTTCTCCTCCGCTAGAGTGGTGGCAAATGGGACCGAGTCGAGGACATTCCCCCTCGAGCGTGGTACACGGCAGGGATGTCCTTTGTCCCCCCCTAATTTACGCGCTCGTGATGGAACCATGGGCAATCTCGATCCGCAACGATGCGGCCATCAGGGGAGTGCAGGTCGGAGAGATGCAGTGCAAAGTCTGCCTTTTTGCTGACGATGCACTGCTCTATATCACAAACCCATCCCAAACAGTCCCCCGAATGCTGCAGGGCCTCTCGCGCTATGGGGACCTATCGGGGTACAAAGTTAATCTGGAGAAATCGGTGGCGTTCGTAGGGGGTACTTTACCAGACTCAGATTACCTTTGTTAACAGGCTCCCCTTCAGGCTGAGAGACGACGGATTCCGGTACCTTGGAGTCCAGGTCACCCGTGACCCGAGGGCCTATACCCGGCCAATTCCCCCCTCCCCCCCACCCCCCTCTGGTCAGCAATCCGGAAAGACAGAGCGATGGTCAGGGTCTGGGCTCTCCTGGATGGCACCTCTCAACCTCATAAAAATGGTAATCCTTCCCAAGTTTTTATTTCTTTTCCAAATGCTCCCGGTGCTGATCCCCAAAACATTTTTCAAGGAAACAAAGCGAGTCCTCCTCAACTTTCTCTGGTCAGGGAAGAAACACAAT
This sequence comes from Ambystoma mexicanum, assembly GCF_040938575.1. Taxonomy (NCBI): domain Eukaryota; kingdom Metazoa; phylum Chordata; class Amphibia; order Caudata; family Ambystomatidae; genus Ambystoma; species Ambystoma mexicanum. Next base: position 1,273,700,181 of record NC_090933.1, on the reverse strand, counting down.
CTCCTACGAGGTGCTGACCAGACCGAAGGAGGATGGAGGGGTGGGATACCCTGACCTTGAAACATACCATAGGGCCTCCCAACTGAGGGTCCTGGTCGACCACTTTGCCCCAGGGACCAATAAACAATGGGTAGCCATGGACAACGGGCCTCTCGCGCCCGTCACCATAGAGGAATGGCTCTGGGTACCGAGGAAAAAGATCCCCAGAAGTGTCTTGTGTCACCCAGTCCTAAAAGTGTTGTGGTCCCTATGGAAAGAGGGAGGGGGTTACTACCGCTGGCTCACATCCTGGCCCTCCCCCTTGGGCTGTATTTGGGCCCCCCCTTCCTGGCCACGATAGCGGAGCCAGCGGCCTAACAGACGTGGTTCAAGGCAGGCCTTAGCAGGACCGGTCACCTCTGGGTGGGGGGCTCTTTCTTACCCCTGAAAGATCTGGAGGAGGCCCTGGGGATAGGCACCCTGTCCCCCTTTCGTTATCTCCAGCTTAAGGGAGTCCTGACTGAACCATCCTGGGGAGACACCCTCAGGAGAGACCTTACAGACTTCGAAAAACTCCTCCTTTCGGCGAGGGGCTCCAAGGGAATAATATCCCGCCTCTACAAGCTCTTCCTCTTTTCTGTCCCGCGAGACCCCCCACCTGCACGCACACAATGGGGAAAGGACCTGGGTGAGGAGATCGACGACAAGAGGTGGAGGGAGATGTGTAGGCGGGCCAATACTCCAGTATCGCCACCAGGCCCTTAAGGGATTGCATCGCTGGCACTACCCCCCGCAGAGGATTGCTAGAATGAGGCTGTGGTACAATCCACATTGCTGGAAGTGTAGGACCAAAAGGGGGGCATTACATTCACATATGGTGGAGGTGCCCGGTGGTCCAAAAGTACTGGGAGGAGGTTTTGACATGGATTAAGGGGATAGATGGGGTGGAGCTGCCTTCCTGCCCTGGCTTCTCCTTTTCGGAATTGACATTGGGGACGATCATGAAAATGCCCATGACCACATGCTGCAGGTTATGTTGGTGGCAGCCAGGTGCTGCCTGGCACAAAAATGGAAGAACCCCGGAATGCCCGGGGAAAAAGCATGGGTAACCAAGGTGCGTCCCATTTACAACATGGAATTCCTCACGCATTTAATGGACGAATCTAGATCCAACATCGAGGAAATATGGCTCCCCTTCTTCGAAAAATACAGCCGCACAGTGTAATCTTAGGCCCCGGACCTGGAGGACCCCCTTCTGGGGGCCTCAGGCCAGGGTTCACTGGTCCAACTCCGAGTCCTTCAAAGCTCGGCCCATGACTTCGGCGTGCCAAGCGCACAACATGTAGACTTTGCTATGCTCTTTTCGGAACCCGTCAAATACGCAATTAGTGAGAACTTGAACTGGTGGGGGGGCGAGGGGTTATAACTGGTTTCCTGTTTATTCATGTTTAAATATGCCTTGCATTATTGTAACACAGGCGCGAAACCTAATAAAATTTGATTTTCAAAAAGAATTGTCGAAGGGATCTTCGAAGACTTCGAAGATGACTTCGATACTGGCGTTGAGGATGTTTTTGGAGTCGAAATTATCGACGCCAAGGGCGTCGACGAAGTCGTCGAAATCTTCGATGACTTGTGTTTTTTGCATGGCACTGGAGAAGTGCTCGACTCTCGAAGAGTCTTCGACGGATTTACATCGACTCGAGTTCCTTCAGATTCCTCGACGCTACCGGTCTTTGCCATGGTAGCCTTGGACTTCCCTTTGTCGTCCAATGGAGCAACTTTAGGGGTATGGCTTTTTCGAGGGTCTTTCGAGGGGGTCGGGCAGCATTCTCGAAAACCTCCATCATCTTTTTGCAGAATTCTTCCCACTTACTGGGAGAATCCGATTTAGTCGGAAACCGAATTTCTTCGGTCGACTCTGAAGAAGATGATGATGATGAGGGAGATCTATGTCTCCTCTTCATTTTTTTAGATGACGAAGAAGAGTGTCTCGATCTACTCCTAGATCGAGATCTCCAAGTGCCTATGGCGATCCGATTCCTTCGAATCAGTCGCTTTCTTATGTCTTTTTGACAAAGCCTTCTTAGAGGCTTCCCTCCCCACCGACAGTTTACCTCTCCTCTCACAAAGAGCTTTCTCGGTCATGGATTGACAGGACCCGAAGTCGTCGGTTCAGTGACTGGAACCGAGACACCAGAGACAAATCTGGTGGGGATCAGTGATCGACATGTTAGATCCACAATCTACACACTTCTTGAACCGCGTCTTGGGTGTCGAAGGAGTTGAAAATGACAACATTTTCTTCACAGAAAATAGAAGCGCGACGTTCTCGATAGCGAAGCGATCGGAAAAACAGAACTGAAGCAACGGGCGCGGCTCGAGCTATTTATACCATTGGTGACGGCGACAGAGTACAGACGCCACAACCTCGAGGACAGCGCCCTCTGCCGAGAATTTTTTTTGCCGAAGCAGCGAAGCTGGAAATAACGAATTATCACAAGATGAGGAATGCGTGGGAGGACACAATCCATTCGAAATAAACCTTTGGGCAGGGGTGTTGCTAGGTCTGGAAAGGATCTGTGACTACGCTAATGTCAGGACTGTTGGAAGTCTGGGCTAGCTAGCCTTTTGGTTGTAACCCCTGAGCTTCTATCCGGGGCTACAACCAAAAGACCCTGGGCTTTAACCCCCCCACCCGCACCCGCCCAGCCCACCCCTAGCAACACCTCTGACTTTGGGACCCTGTCAAGCATGAACCAGCAATAACTTGGATGAAATACAGTGAATATAAGAACCAAGGTGGCTATCTTTAAGAGTACTCTTGGAGACCCCTGTTCTTAAGAGGGGGTATTGAACCATTTGGTGTTCAGAGGGCTCCTCAACGCTGATTACGTTGATATTAAAAGGGGTTCATAATGCTATATGGCGGTGGTCCCTTTTCAGAAGATCCATTTTTTTGCTGCAGCCGTAGCTTCCTGCTATTCATGTCTGAAGGAGAAGATGCAAATAAAGACAAGTTGGAGGACTTGCACCTCCCCAAGACAATGATCCCCAAGACAATGATGGAAGAGTCCTTCTCGGAACAAGAGTGAAGCACTAAGAGGGCAGAGATGGGGTCATGAATACAATGAGTCACTGCTGTATGCCCCACTCTGCGCACCATCTTGTGTTTCAGCAATGTCTCCATCATATCCCTTCCTTGAAGGGAGGGTTCTTTGATGGCACCTCCATTTTAGAACTACTCCCTTGCCACCTCTGCTCCATCTCCAACCACCATGTCGTCAGGAAAGCATTCCACTCATGCCTCCTTCCAGCTTGGACCCAGTTTCTCTATATTATTCCAGATCTTTGTGACTTGATACCTTAGGATGGCAGAGTATTTGACAATCTCCACTCCAATCACAACTGCAAAAACATCTCTTACATGTGATTGGTTTATCGGCGTCCGTGCACTACCTATATTTTACCACGGGTGCAAGAGAGCCTGAAACAGTGTGAGTTCTGGAGGTGCATTACTGAGCCAGTCATATGAAGACTACATAAGCTCTTGTGTCTCGTAGAGAGGCTGCACCTCTTTATGAGCACAACCTGCAGTAATGGTGCTGTTTAAATTCCCATTTCTCGCCGGATAGGACCATTGTTTTTCAGTCTGCCAAGCCACTACAGAAGGGGAAATTGTACCCTCTCCTGAAGGGGGAACCACCCCTTTGGGACTAGGAAAGTGAGACTCCTATGCTTAAAACCACCAATGATGCAGGGCAAGCGGGATCACACTGGCGGCGGCCACCCCTTAGAGGGCAGGTAATGCCTAGAAAGGGATACAAGATATCCTCTCTTTTATTTTTATTATGGTATTTATTGAACACAGATCCAGCTTCGCGAAGCAATGGAGAGCTTTACAGAGGTATGACATTACTCACCGTAATCGTATTTTTGATCCTTGTATCTGCTTAGATCCTGATGCTGTGCATATAGCCCGACATCTAGTGGAAATTGCGAAGTATTGCATCTTTTTTTTGAAGATCGAAAAGGGACGACGACATGGGCGTGACTAACACGATCCCAAAGTGATGTATAGTATACCCAAAATCCTTCACACATTGTTAGGGAGAATTCTCATTTCTGTGCTAATTCCCTTCTACCTTAGAGACCCCCCAGCTCTTTTGCTGGACTTTAGGACTTAATTTTATCTTGGAGAGAGCAAGACCTTTTTCCCACGCTCTCGTGTATTTCTCTTTTATTTGAACCCTGTGTTTCTTTTGGTTTTGGAGTTGACAAACTCCATAGGCATCTTTTTACATCGTGCGACACACAGCACCCTCAGTTCAGTGTCACAGAGAAATCCTTTCGATTTCTGCTAAGGTTTAAATACCTTCTCTTGGATAAACTACTGTTTCCAAGAGTAGTAAAGTTAAATTGACTTTACTTACCTTTTTCTCTTTGTAGATCCAGCACACAAAGTGTTGGTGGGGTTACTTAGTATCCCCTTTGTCTACCTTCTCATTTAACATTTTTATCTTACCCTTTCTACAATTAATGGCTGGTGGCAGTGTTTCACTTTTTCCTACCATTGTGCGTTTTTACTGCAGGCTGAATCCTCAGCTACAGGATTGCACCCATGGGTGCCCATTTTGTCAAAATGGCCCCAGTCTTCTTTTTTCAACATTTCTTGTTATAAAGGTCCTTCTTGAGATTTACTCTGCGTGCCAAACCAGGTTTGGTCCCTTTGTTAATTTGGTCTTTGGCGGGATTCACTGGTGAAGCCCGCCTCTGGCTCCAGCATATTTGGCAGGGCAGGAAGCGAGGGAGGTTCCCAAAACTCCCTGTGCTTAGTCTCCTTGGTTACAGGAATGCACCCAAAGGTAATTGGCCAGCGGGCTGTCCTTGGAGGACAGCCACTCTGCTGTGTGAGTGACAGCTAGGCTGCAAATGAATGGGAGAAACTTGCATAAAAGGCGAGGACGCTTGCAAGGAAGGCAGAGTCGACCACTGGACAAAGGAACAGAAGAAGAAACTGGAAGAGAAGCTTGCTGCACCCGCCTGGACTGTTGGTTTGCCCTGTGAAGCCCTGCTGCAATGCTGAAGCTCTGAATTTCTAATCTACTAGAGAAGCCCGGAAAGGACGACTTCTCCCCTTTGGTTGGTGGGACCAATCAGCCCCAAGACGATGTTGACTGGAACCCCTCTCTCTGCTGGCTGTACTTCTTTGCTGCTGCAGGAACCGAGTGCCAAGGGACAGGAACACCAGAATCGAGTGAATCACCTTTAAGCCAGACCCAAGCTCCATGAAGATCCTCTGAACTCCCTTGAACTCCCTTGAAGCAGGACTAACCAAGCCTGAGCAACCTCAACAGAGTGCAGGAACCCAGAAGCAAGGACAGTCCACAAGGTGTCCAAGAACCGTGGTGGTGCTATTTGCGAGTAGCTGAAACCACGAAGTGCCGCTGATCTGAATTGTGCCCATTGCTACCGCTGACCTTCAAACCGTAGTGCAGGAGTCCCTAGACGTTCTCCTTCTTGTCCCCATGACTGAGGCCCAGGAACAACATGATGTGCAGGACTACAACAGGAACAGAAGCCAGCTGGAACCTTTTCTTCAGACTCAAGGTACTGTGAAACCAGGGGTACTTACCTCTTGTGTGTAGCTTGCTTGCTCTGACTGGAGACTTGCATCGCTGCCCTTTGCAGAGTTGCTTGCAGCTTTGCCCTTCACACGCCTCACAGCATGTGGCCCAACAGTGATTCTTTTTACAACAAAACTCTTTAACATTGTGCAAGACTTTTGTGCTAACTTCAAGAAGTGCCTCAGCTTCCCTAGACTTTGCTCAACTGACACTGGCTGTCCTGGCTCCCTGCAGACTCTTCTTACCCCCCAACTCTGTGTTGATCTATCCCTCCAAAAAAATCATACACACCCTACTTGTATAGCTGGGAAAGGGTTAACATTTATTTCATTGGGGGATTGAAAAGTGCCTACCCGTTTGAGAAACTGGTTAACCTTTGTTTCCTTCCCTAACCTTTTCCCCGTGAAAAGTGATATATTAATGTCCACAGTGTCCCAACTATTGAAGTCACATCAGGGTGTAGGAAAAACTGTGTGCCACTCCAAAAGGGTATCTACTTACTTTATTGAACTGAAGGAGTATATTGTTGAAGTATATTTAAGTGTTGCATACTGCTCCCTTCTAAAGAAGGCTAATTTTAAAATGGACTGTTAAATTAATAAATAATGATTTAATCAAGAAACCTTGAGTATAAGTGTTATTTGAATACATGTCACTGTGAATCTCTATGTTACAACCCTACAGCTCACCCTCTTGAGATACGCCTCGCTGCTCAGTCACTCTACCAACTTGTGTAGTACAGGCCTATACCAAAAGTTTGGATTACCCATTGCCAAGAGGACAAGGCTGGTGTAGTCTCCCACAGGGTTACTACATACTATCTTGCCTAACACGCGCCGAGGTCCCACTGGTTGTTTTTGTTCTGCAGTGGGGGAGCCTTACAGAGGCGTGAGTGAGCATGGAAGAAAGTAGGTTTAAGATGTCTATGTTCTTTCTACTCCAAGAGAGGAGGAAGGGTGAGCACATGTGAATCTAAGCAGATACAACCATCAGAAATACAATTACAGTGAGTAATGTATGTCTTCTGTTGATTGTGAATCTGCTTAGATCACATGCTGTGCATAGACTAGCGAGCAGTACCCAGAGATGGTAGTGGGATGTGTGAAGGAACAGTGGCAAAGATGTCTTCGTACCACTTGTCCCACCTGAGAATCAGCCTTAGTGTGTGTGTCTAAACAGTAGTGGTGGGTTCAAGTATGAACAGAACTCCAGTTTGCTGCTTTGCAAATGGAATTGAGAGGAACATTTGAAATGAATGCTATGGTAGCCCCTGTGCCCCGAGTAGAGTGAGCTCCAGGCGTAAAGGGTAGATCTCTCTTGGTAAGAGAGTAACACAGTGTGATGCAATTTACAATCCATTTGGAAATAGCGGATATAGAGCCAGGGTCCTCTTCTCTACCAGCTGCCACAGAGACAAAGAATTGGTTTGTCATTCTTAGTAAGTAGCTTTGTCCTTTTCAAAGTAGTATATTACGGCCTTCCTCACATCTAGTGTATGGAGGCTACTTTCTGCCAAGTTAGTGGGGTTTTAAAAGAAAGTAGGAAGTTCAATAGATTTGTTCACATGGAACTTCGAGATGAATTTAGGTGCAAAACGTGGGTGAGTGCGTAAAACCACCTTGTCTTTGTGAATAGTTACAAACGGGTCCTGATCTGAGAGGGCATGCAGTTCACTCACCCTCCTTATCCAGACGGCCTGATCCCACCATTTTAAGGGTCGAAGCAATGACAAGGATCTTTTTGGATTACGGCAAGAGAAGTAGGATTTCACCAGGACTTGGCTCTGGCAATGCTGTGATTCCTCAGCAACGGTCTTCGGGACCTGAGCAAGGTGCTCCTCTTTCACACTGTCTTGACTCCACCTGGCGATCTGGTGAATGCCCGCAGGTCTCCTTTTTTCCCCCAGTACGAGCTGGGGGATGCCCAGACCACCAACAATAATGATCTGCACCATCCAAACTGGCAAGGGTTGTCCAATAATGTAGAGCATATTGCCCCACATCTCGGCACAGCCATCGCCTGGATAAAATGTGGATTGGGATAAGACAGTCCCAACTTCTCCTACCCGGTCAGGATACACACACAGCTCCACTTTGCCCGAGAACTTCAAGCTGGAGGCCGTTAAGGTACATGCATTATATGGCATTTACGGACGATGGCCAAGGAATAGGGCGAAACGCACATGGCACAGCCATTTTGAGTATATAATATCCAAAACAGCAGTATGCGATAAAACAAATGTGGATGCAAGTACACAGGACAAAACAGTAAAGTAGAATGTGCTGCCAACAGCCTGTTCTGGACATATCAAAAAGGTAACCTAGATGTCACTTTAGCAAAAAGAAAAAGGGATACACGATAGTACAGATAAACATTACTATAAGGTGGTGTGCGCTATGGAAACAAATGCAGTAATCCCACACAGGATACAGAATCCACCTGCGCTGGAAGCTGATGACATGGCCTGACCAGTGCTCCCAAATGAGTGGAATTGAGCAAGGAAAGTAAAGCAAAAAGACTACTCGCCTCCAGAATAAGAACAGGCTTCTCGCCATGGCAAATAGCTTTGCGTGCCACTGATGTCAATTGAAGGAAAGTTGCAAAAGCACATTTCTTTCCTAACGCTACTTAAGCGCTTTTTTTTATCCAAGTCCATTGAGACCTGCTACAAGCATAAACACAAAGCATGTTTCCTGGTTACACGAAGCATGGAAGCCCTTTTCTGGCAATAAGTGCTCTTCAGCCTCAATGACATACAAATGAGCATGCAAATTGAGAAAAAGGAGCTGCCTTGGCAGTTTTACATACTTGTTTGCAAGCATGCAAAGTTTAACCGTTTAATGGGATCCCAGCTCCTGCAGTGTCTTCGGAAGGGACTGTGCATCAATCAGGGACATTAGAAAGGGGAGGGTGGGCTTCAAGGTTGAATGTTCAGCCAGGAAGTAGAATAATCATTATACAGTGCCAAAATGAAGATTGACGGTGTTCAAGAAAAATATTTGTAAATATGTAAATACCGGACTCAGGCTCTCAATGGTGAAATATGAAGTCTCCCAGTCCCGGTCTCTGGCATATGTTCCCCCAACCCAGTAGGAGTCATTCAATCCAAAGGTGCTCTTGCATAAAGAGGCCTTGCCCCACGACAGTCTCTCCACTCTCAGTTAATGGCTGCTTTGTAGCTCATTTCTGCTCAAAATGGGCAATAGCACAGTTATTCAATAAATACAACTACAAATAAAGGTCGGGCACCTGCCCTGTTATGAAGATAAACAAAGTTGCATGGAGTGATTAAGCAGCACTTGCAATGGAATTGATACAGGAGTAGAATAAGCATGCACTGGCTTCCAATGAGGTTACGCAGCCAGTTCTTGCGAGGAGCTAGGCACCGTGAAGCCCATTTACCTGTAGAAGTGCCTACCCAGCAGTTCTTGCTGTCAGAGAGAGGCTTTAGCCATCTGAGGCAGCGTTGAAACTTGCAGGCCATGGGCTTCCAGTGCTGAGCTGGATAAAAGGTAACCTTCAGGGGATAGATCAGGATGAGGACTCCTCAACGGCAAGAGGACAGAAGGGTTCAGGATTAAGAGATCATGGTGCCAGGCAGCTGAAAGGCTGCCTCTGTGACATGTGTTTCATAAACGCAGCATGTCACAACCACACCAGTGCTAGCAGTTTTCATCTGATCTGCTGTACTTTTCATTGGACAGTACCAGCAGTCCAAAGGAGCTGCTACAGATCGGATGGAGCGCCACCTGCCTTTCTCTGCAACTTTACTTTGCTTTTCACATTTCAGTCCTCTTACAGAGGGTTAATTTCTACTTAATGGGACAGTAACTACTTTTCAGCCCGCTCTCTTCTATAATCTGTGGCATTGTGGGCCTTGCCTCTGCGACAATGCCTCAGAATGAGGCTACGCTTATTACGTTCCCATCTGCAGCCTTCCACGAGGCTCCTGCAGCGCAGGAACCAAATGGTGCTTGCTTGTGGTGCGCAAGGCCCAACTCTGCACAGCGTGGCATATGAGGGAGCCAGAGACAGGCTGAGAGTGATGTGGCTTGTGCCGCAGGGCCAGTGACCCGGAACCCCCGGCCGGGTCACAATGTATTTATTCATATGGCACCACCCGTGCACTTTGACATCAGGTGTGAGGCGAGTACATGACATCCCTTATTTTTTTCCAAACAAAACAAACAAAAATCGTTTTTTTACCCCAATTGTCTATATTAGCATACAAAGTCTTTTAGTCTCACCAACGGTGTAGGGTTTCTGCTGAGTGAGTATCTGCTGTTGTTCCAGTCCAATATTTTCCTCTGGTTTAGGGTCTCCAGGGCTTGGTACCTCTTTCGATTCTGCCACCATCGCCATTTGTTCTCTTTCTTCAGGAATGCTTTCTTCCATATCCCCAGACACTCCCAGCGGCATCTCTGGTTCCGGAAGTCGAACCGAGGACTTGCTACGGACTCTTTGCTTTGGGCTTTCTATCTACACCTTTTATGGTAGCCACTTGAACCAGGAGGACTTCCTTGCTATCGTTTCTGCCCCTCTGCAGGCTGTTACGAGAGTACCCTATTTTTCCACCACCGTCCACGGGAGGTCATCGAACAGGAAAGTATGTTTTGTCTTATTAGCATTGTTCAACACAATCACATGATCCCAATGCGTAACTTTGAAATCTGTTCATTTGCTCATCTTGCTAGGACCTCATGGATCGGGCCAGTATGCGTTGCGGCATTGACGACTGCAGCACTGCGTTGTACATGATGTCTGCAGGGGGACTCCCGTCGACACGTGGGGTCACTCGATAGTTTCGTTAAAACCTATACATTTCATCTTCCACAGCAGATCCTGTGCTTTCGTGATCCTAAGAAGTTTATTTATGGTTCGCATGAAACTCTTGGCCACCCAGTTAGCTTGGGCTACAGTTGTGAGATGCGTGTAGGTGGTGTATCTGAAGTTCTTCCAAGTACCGTTGAAACACTCTTCCGTGGAATGGTGGGCCACTGTCATTCATAACTGATATCTAAGGCCATGAAAGGTGAGCAGTTTTTTGGAGAGCTGGTATGACTGTCTCAGCTGCAGTAGATACTAGTTCCACCACTGGATATCTTGAGTGATCGTCTATTGCCCCTAACAAATAGACCCCTTATTGTACTGTGCAAAAATGTACACTAATAGCTTCCCAACAGGATTGCCCTCTTGGAGCAGAGCATACCAGCTCTGGCCTTGCGGGTGCTCCTGCTGCATGACCAGGGAGGCAGGCTTCAATCAGCTCTTGACATTCCTGTCCTTCTGTGGGAGCCACACCCTGCTCCTTATCCAGGACTTGGTGCGGACACTTCCTTTGTGGCCCTGATGTGCGAGAGCGATCACTCTGTCCTGTAACTTGTCTGGGATGACTATCTTCTTGCCCCAGAGAAGCAGGCCTTCTTCCGAAATGTATAGTTCATGACAAACTGTGAATGCATCCGTCAAAACATCTTGTTCTGCTTTCGTAGGTTTAGGAAGTTATTCCGGATGCCAGACCGTATTGAGTTCTTAGTGATTTCACAGCTCTGGTCTTGGAGGGTGGCTTCAGTGAATTCTGTGATGTTGATGGTTTTCAGTTTTGCCCTCTGTATGACGACAGATTTGTTCCTCTGTGCATTTTGAGCTAAGTCGCCGTAGCTGGATGTGGGTGTGTCAAGAGGAAATCTGTCCGCTTATCAGCTCAGACTTGATCTTCCAGATTGGATTAATATTGCAGTAGCTCTAACAGCCATTTCTCAATTATCATTGGTAGGTGAGGTGCAGATGCTGTTAAGATGGGTATTAATGGTTTGTGAATTTCCTCCCATAGAGGTATATGTGGCAATGGCGACGCCACGACAGTACCGCAATTGCTTCCTTTTCTATGTGGGAGTATCTTTGTTCAGTTTGAGTGAGTGCCCTCGACTCGCAGTCGAAAGGGCCTTACTTCGCCAGTTGGGGTTTTCTGTATTAAGATGGCGCATAGGCCTCCTGGGCTGGCGTCCACAGTGTTCATAGAAGTGTCATAGTATGCCATCGATGTATCATCTGAAAGGGAGTCCCTGATACTCTGGAACGCCTCTTTGCATTTGTAGTCTCACCTCCACTTTGTGTTTTTCGTGAGTTCGCAGAGGGGTTCCTAGAGGGTAGCCAGGTTGTGAATAAAAATCGACCACAGTAGGTCGCCATGCCCAGGAAGCTTGCGACTTCAGTGGGCATCGTGGGAGGTGATGGGTTCTTGATGTGTGCAACCTTGAGGGGGGCTGCTGATACACACGTGCTTTTGAATATGAAGCCAAAAAATGTAATTCTTCCTTCAGGAATTTGCACTCGTCTTTGTGCAGTGTGAGGCCGGCAGTGTCGAGCACTGCTGCTAGTCATGACATGAGTTCGCCCTTGTTTCGGGCGTATATGAAGATGTCATCACTGACATTTATAACACCTTGGAGGCCTTGAAGTACCTTTTTGTATGGCATGTTGAAATACTTTGGCTGCTGAGGAGATGCCACATTTGAGGCGTTTGTATCTCTTCAGTCCAAGGTGTGTTGAGAAGGTGGTGATGTACCTTGACTCGACATGTAGTTTTAGTTGGTGATACCCTGCGTTAAGATCCAATTTTGAGAATATTGTTGAACCTGTGAGGTTCGTAATTATCACGTCCAGGTTGGAGGTGACGTGTCACTCCCTTATGATTGCTGTGTTGGGCAGGCGCATGTCAAATCAGATCCTCACATTCCCTGGTTGTTTCGGTTTGTGTGTGACCACCATTGTCGAAACACAGGGGAAGGACCTGTTGCTTTTTCAAGGTCATGGAGTTCCTTTGCTACTAGTTCATGCTGGTGTTCTTCGGTGTCTCGCTCCTTTTGGTTGCACTGTGGGGTTGATATGAGTTGTTATTGAGGGCCCTTTAAGGCACCCAATGCCTCACAGCAAATTGGGATGCTTGGACAGGTGGTTTTAGATCTCATCTGTTGGCAATATCTCACATATGAATTTTATGAAGGATCAGGTCTTTGGCCGATTCAGAACATAGGCACTCCACACCAGTGTTTACAAGGTATGTTTTTGATTGTATAGTATTGGCCCGCTTTTTGAGTTTGGTCCACTAGCGTCCTGGTACTGGTAGGGGGTTTCGACACCCATATGCACAGAGGAGCGCCTGATTCTTTTCAGTGCTAGTTTAGGGCTCATTTTTGCATATGTTGACTGTGGCACGACTTTCACGTTTGTTGCGGTGTCGAATGTGACAACTGTCGCCTGTCCTGGGATCTCTACTGTGCATCTGGGCCATTTCAGTTTTTCCCTTTTCCCCTTTCATTCACGTCTGGGATGATGTGTCCTTTGCTTTGTCTTGTGGTTATTGCTCTGGTCTGTATGTTTACTGCTGCTGGTTCATCCGCATTATTATTACTACTTATACCACACCACATGCCTAGGGGCCTCAGAGCGCACATCTCTGGATTCTTCTGTGGATGAGCCGTCATCTGCATCTACCTGTCGTGTCTTTGCTAGTTTCTTTTTCTGACTTGCTCTCGGAGGCGTGCAGTGTCTTGGTGCTGCTGGTGCCGAGGACCGACAGACTTTCAGGAAGTGATTAAATCGTCCGCATGTGCTGCACACTGTACATTCTGCTGGACAGTCTTTTCTCCATGGTGTGGGCTTACAAACCACCCACACTCTTTGGGGTCTGGCAGGCATGATCGCCACGGTGGGAGGCTTGCTGGGGTTCTTTTTTGGCACCTCTGTGGACTGCAGTCAGAAACTCTTCAGATTCTCGTCGATGGGGTGATCCTTAATTTCAGCAGGGTGTTCCCCATATGTGCAGCTCTCACGTGGACAAGTTCATGTTGGCGCCCATACACTAAAATGTGGCGTAGATGGATTCCTTTTTTGCCAAGTACTATTCTCCTCAATTTCTCCAAGTGCATCCCATTGATGACCTGCCGTCTTATCTCCTTCTCATCGTCTTCATACTCGCAAGATAAAGTTTACCTGCGCAGACGCATATGGCAAGCATCAATTGTGTCTGATTCCTCTTGAACCGTGAATATCTCATAATCTGGTTTCAGTTGGGGCATAAAATTATTAGTGAGGGCTTCTTTAGCAGTGTCCTATTCATCCCGGGCTGCAGTGTTCCCGAGTGAATTAAAGGGTGGCGGCAGGAGGGTTCACATGTGAATCCATGCCAGACCCATGCTGGAGAACAATAGTTACAGGTAAGTAACTTAAGCCTTCTCCAGCATGGGGTCTGGTATGGATTCACATGCTCATGAATAACGAATACACAGCACTACAAGATTACACAACCATGGGAGGTGGCAGGCTCAACAGAAGCAATTAACACTTACTCCTGGACCAGACTAACCTCAAGCAAACAGGTGGAGTAGAGCTGCCTGGCCGACTCTGTACTCCTCCATGGAATCCCTGTTGACGCAGTAGAACTTCATGAAGGTATCCGTGGCCCTCCACATTGCAGCCCTGCAGATGTCAATCAAGCAGGGGCACACCACAAAGAAACGCCGTTGTTGCAGCGACTGGTTCGTCAGACGATGACAGTGCAGAATGCAGCGGGAGAGACACCTTGAAACGGAAGCCTTGGATAAGGCCTTCCCATGGTTCACAGAACCAAAATTCACAAACAATTGAGAAATATTCAGAAAACCCTTTGTCCTAGTTACGTAGAACTTCAAGGCACAAGCAACGTCCAGCTAGTGCAGGGCCCTGTCCGCTGGAGAAGGTGTCCTGAAGAAAACAGGCAACACCAAGGACTCGTTGAGGTGGAATTCCGACGGTACCTTTGGTATGAAAGAGGGGTGAGTATGCAGTACCACCCTCGATTCCTGGAAAGTCTGATACGGTTGCTTGCAGGATAGGGCCTAGATCTCACCCACACATCTGGCTGAGGTGATGGCTACAAGGAAAGCAGTTTTCCACGAGAGAAACTCGAGTGGGGCTTGATGCATAGGTTTGAAAGGTGCCCTGATGAGCCTAGTCAGAACCACGTTGAGTTCCCATCCCGGGGCAGGAGCCTTCACCGGCAAGAAATAATGGAAAAGCACCTTGAGTAACTCCTTGACGAGTCTGTGGGACCACAGCAAGTATCTTCCACAGGATCTGGTGTAGCGTAAGATGGCCACTAGGTGTAGGCTCAGCGATCCTGGGTCGTGATGAAGGATTGCGCCTCCCTCTCTGGCAAGCAGATCCAGAAGTATCAGCAACTTGACTGGAGGCGAATCCTACGGGCTGAGCAGGTCCAGATACCAAATCTGCCATCTTGCAACAACACAGTGTGTTGATGACACATAGCAGGAGAGGAAACGAGGAGGGGGGGGGTGAGCATTCAGAAACAGACCTTCCCACGGGAAGGAGAATGTGTCCCCAAAGCTCCTTGGTTGGTGGAATCTGAAGGCAAACTTCTGGCATTTAGAGTTCGTCACCGTGGCAAAAAGATCGATCAGGGATCTGCCCCATTTGACGAACATGTTGTCCAACTGATCCTGACAAAGTTCTCACTTGTGGCAGGAGTGCAGTTCCCTGCAGAGGGAGTCTGCAATGGTGTTCTTGATGCCCGCCAGGTTGAGAGGGCCGAGCAACAACCCCTGTCCGATGGCCCAGTGCCACAAGTCCTGGGCTTCCTTGTAGAGCCCTGGGGATCGAGTGCCCCCTTGTTTCCTGATGTACAACATGGTGGTGGTGTTGTCTGTGAAAATCTTGCCCACCTTGCCCTTCTGAGATGGTAGGAAAGACTTGAGGGCCCAGAACAGTGCCCGTAGCTCCAGGATACTGATATGCACCTTCTCCTCTGGAAGCCACAGACCTCTGGTGTGTAGACGTCCGGTGTGAGCCCCCCAACCTTCCGGAGAGGCGTCTTTGGTGACCATCTCCTGGTATCGTGGGGTTTGAAAGCGGGTGCCCTCGGCGATGTGCGAGCTCACCTCACACCATTCTATCACCCGGCGGAACTCCTCGTTGAGGGATCTTGTCCGCAAAACTCCTGGACACTTGTATCCAACGTGCATCCACGAATTCCTGTAGGGGTCGCATCTGCAACCTGCAGAGACGGACGAGGTAGATGCAGGATGACATGCCCAGCAGCGACTTTATGGCCCACACGGTGTTCGTCTTCGCCGACAACAGACGGTAGACCTTCCCATGAATGGCTGCTACTCTCTACTCTGAGTGCAAAGCTAGGCAACTCACTGTGTTGAGTCTGGCACCGAGGAACAGAGCGTTCTGAGATGGCGCCAAGCAGGACTTCGGATAGTTCATGGAGAATCCCAGCTCAGTCAGCAGTCGGATGGTCTCCTTCGTGTGATCGGCCAGCACCCGCAAGCAGGCACATTTCTGCCAATCGTCCAGGTAAGTGTATATACATGTATGCCCTGCAGACGCAGATGGGCCTCCACCGGGGCCAGGCATTTCATAAACACTCTTGGGGCCGATTTCAAGCAGAATGGTATGGCCTTAAACTTGTAGTGCTGGCCTTGCACCAAGGACCACAGGAACTTTTGATGTTTCCTGTGGATGGAGACATGGAAGTAAGTGTCCTCTAGGTCCAACAACATCAAGAAATCCCCTTGCTTCAGTTGGCTGAGCACTTGCTGCAATGTGACCATCCTGAATTTTTGAGACTTCAGGGACTTGTTCAGACGGCGCAGAGCAGGATGGGTCGCCAACCCAGTCTTCTTTCTTACCAGAAAGTATCTGGAATAGCCCTGGAGTTGTTGGGGAACGAGCTCTATCACCCCCTTCTATAACATGGCTCGCACTTCTTCCAGGAGCGGAGGGATGTGAAGCTCCAGACGGTTATCCGGTGGAATACGTGGGCACCTGCGTTGGAACTCTAAGATGTGTCCCTGGGCGAGAACGTCCAGCACCCACTTGTCGGTGGTGATCATTCTCCACTCGCTGACAAATCTTGTTAGCCAGCCTCCCACCGGGGTGCACGAGTGGCAGCCTAATGTCTTGGCCAGTTAAGGCTAGCTAGGGCTCCAGCGCCCTGCCCTGTAGGCGACGGCAACGCTGTCCTCCGCTACTTTAGGCCTGGGAGTGACCTCCGTAGTCTTCCTGCGTGGAGGATCGGGGAGGTTGTCTGTATGATGTAGAGAATCCCTTGGATGATCTGCTCGAACTACCCGAGGAGCGAAAAAGAAGAGTGCCAGTGGAATGTGCCGTCTCTGTACCTGTCTTTATGGCTTGAAGGGATTTGTCGACCGCCTTCCAGAACAGACTTTCCCTATTGAAGGGCATGTCCAGTACTTTCACATGAACATCCCGACGAATGTTTGTGGCCTTCAGCTGACAAAGACAGACTCTGTTTCCCCATCTGCCGGAAACACGTGCCAGTGATGTCCACTGCCACCATAATGGCATGGTCCGACGCCACCCCCTTCCTGAAAGAGGGCGAAAGCTTCCATTTGCTTGTCGGTGGGGCGGAATTCTAGGATCATGCCCAGCTTGTACCAAAGCTCCCGGTCGTATTGGGCCAAGATAGCCAGAGCATTGGCCGCCTTGATTGTGGATGCTGCCGTTTCAATGAATCTTCCCCATGGCATCCAGCTTCTTCCCCCTCATTGTCGAGGGGAACTGGTGACGATGAAGAGCTGGGTTAGCTGACGTTTCCTTGCGGCAGCCTGCACTACTGAGTCTGGCGACGGTTGTGACCCCAAGCACTTGGGTGCAGAGTCCAGCACCCTATATTTCTTCTGCAACCTGTCTCGCTTGGTTGGAGCCGTGCATGGGTTCTTCACGAGGGCTAGGCCTGCCTCGAAAATTTCGTCCAGAAAGGACACCATCATGATCATCTTCCTCTAGGACTCTCATCGCTCTTTCTTGGTTTCCTCGGGCACCAGCTGGAACTGCTCGGAGGCCCTGGAGATCATAGAGTGGAATGATCCCACTTCGTCCGGTAGAGAAACTATTAGGGGCGCCCAGATGCGGCTATTCATGGTCTGCCGGGATGACGTCCTCATCCTCGTCGGTTCCCATGGCCATGTCCGTACGAGTGTCAGCGTCCGGGTCTGCTGTTGGAGTTGGGGCCCGACGTGGTGCAGCAAGCTGGTGTAGAGACACTGGATGACACTTTCTCTTCTTACGCGGAGGCTGGTCAGGGGCCTGCAATAGGTGCTGGGGGCAACCTGTGCTGGGTCTCCGTCACCAAGGTGTGGAGAGTAGACAGGATGTCCATGGATATTTCCCTTGGTTGCTAAGACCTGCGCCACCGTCGTCCTCGTGGACCATATGGACGGACTCTTGGTCGTCGTTGTCCATGGATGAGATGTCCATCGGTTGAAGGTCAACCCAGGAGAGCTGTTTTGGTGCCTCCTCGCACCCCCCTTTTTTCCTACCTGGGGGCTTTGAACTAGGATCTGGACCGGTACCTTACCCCCCCTAAGGGGTGCTTGCAGCCTTCGCTGCCGCTTCGGCGGCTGTGTCACCGTGGGGGGCAGGGACATCCTTTGGGCCACAGGAGCCACCCTCATCAGATCGGCACCTACCTCCGCCGCGGTCGTCGCCGTGGTCGTCACAGCAGGTGTCGACAAAGTGGTAGACGAAGATTTTGACTGTGCTGGCTGAGCCTGCTTGGGCTGCGCGGCCGTCTTCTGATCTTCCATCCTGGGCTTATCAGATTTCTCCGGTAACTTGGCCGGGGTGGATGACTTCCTCTTCGAAGAGGAGCTTGATTGCAGGCTAACTCCGGGGGCAGACAGCGATAGTGATTGCGGCCTATCCAACCTGGGACCCACATCAGCAGTGAACCCGGTGGAATCAGACTTGCGGTTCTTGGCCTCATCTTGGACCACCATGGATGAGGTGACCCCACAGGATTTTGATCTCTTCCCAGGAGGGAGACTGCTCTTCGGACCAGTTGGTACTGGGCGAGGCATGACCCTGCTCAGAACATGGGCTACGGTGCGAGCAAGAGTGAGAGCTAGGGTGTGAGCGAAAGCAAGAATGCAAGCGAGAGCTACGGTACGAGCAAGAATGAGTGCTAGGGTGTGAGCAAAAGCAAGAACGCAAGCGAGAGCTACGGTGCGAGCGAGAATGAGAGCTAGGATGTGAGCAAAAGCAAGAATGCAAGTGAGAGCTACGGTGCGAGTGAAAGCAAGAATGCAAGCGGGGGCTACGGTGCGAGCGAGAATGAGAGCTAAACTGTGAGCAAAAGCAAGAATGCAAGCGAGGGCTACGGTACGAGCAAGAGGAGAGCGAGGGTGTGAGCGAAAGCAAGAATGCAAGAGAGGGCTACGGTGAGAGTGAGTTACGATGTGAGCGAAAGCAAGAATGCAAGGAAGGGCTATGGTACGAGCAGGAGTGAGCTAGGATGTGAGCAAAAGCAAGAATGCAAGTGAGAGCTACGGTGCGAGTGAAAGCAAGAATGCAAGCGGGGGCTACGGTGCGAGCGAGAATGAGAGCTAAACTGTGAGCAAAAGCAAGAATGCAAGCGAGGGCTACGGTACGAGCAAGAGGAGAGCGAGGGTGTGAGCGAAAGCAAGAATGCAAGAGAGGGCTACGGTGAGAGTGAGTTACGATGTGAGCGAAAGCAAGAATGCAAGGAAGGGCTATGGTACGAGCAGGAGTGAGCTAGGATGTGAGCAAAAGCAAGAATGCAAGTGAGAGCTACGGTGCGAGTGAAAGCAAGAATGCAAGCGGGGGCTACGGTGCGAGCGAGAATGAGAGCTAAACTGTGAGCAAAAGCAAGAATGCAAGCGAGGGCTACGGTGCGAGCAAGAGTGAGAGCTAGGGTGTGAGCGAAAGCAAGAACGCAAGCGAGATCTACGGTGCGGGCGAGAATGAGAGCTAGGGTGTGAGCGAAAGCAAGAATGCAAGCGAGAGCTACGGTGCGAGCAAGAATGAGTGCTAGGGTGTGAGCAAAAGCAAGAACGCAAGCGAGAGCTACGGTGCGAGTGAGAATGAGAGCTAGGATGTGAGCAAAAGCAAGAATGCAAGTGAGAGCTACGGTGCGAGTGAAAGCAAGAATGCAAGCGGGGGCTACGGTGCGAGCGAGAATGAGAGCTAAACTGTGAGCAAAAGCAAGAATGCAAGCAAGGGCTACGGTACGAGCAAGAGGAGAGCTAGGGTGTGAGCGAAAGCAAGAATGCAAGAGAGGGCTACGGTGAGAGTGAGTTACAATGTGAGCGAAAGCAAGAATGCAAGGAAGGGCTATGGTACGAGCAGGAGTGAGCTAGGGTGTGAGCAAAAGCAAGAAGGCAAGCAAGGGCTACAGTGTGAGCTAGAGTGTGAGTGAAAGCAAGAATGCAAGAAAGGGCTACGGTGCAAGCAAGAGTGAAAACTAATGAACGAGATTACCTGCATGGTCGCAAAAGAGTGAAGGTCCAAGAATGTTAGAGAGGGTGTGTGAGATAGTGGGCCATGGTGCAAGAGAGGTGTGTGCGAGGCTACAAATGAGACAGGATGAAAGTATATGATAGTGGTTGAGAGAGAGTGAAAAGGAGCAAGGGTACTAGAGGGGAAGAAGGTGCGTGCATGTGGAGATTGCTGGGTGGGTGACACCATCAAAAAAGGGTGAGTTGAGAAGTCAGAACGGTACAATAGGGAGATAACGTGCATAGTGTGCGAGAGGTGGTGTGTGCAGGGAAGGCATAAGGGCCTTTCAACCTTTTGAGTTGCAATGGACCCAAACCTCAGTGCCACCTAAACCCTGCTCCCCTCAACCCCCACCAGCTGCCCCATGTTGGCAGTCTTATGACACTGCTACATATTCCTTTAGCTCAGGATATTACATGTCTGCTTTTCAATGTGCACGTTACAGCCTGCCGTTGCTGGCCCCTTCAGGACAGCACCTCTCTTGGGCTTCTTGTAGTATCCATCAACATTTTCATCACCTCTTTGCCTTTTTATACCGGTTTCGTCTACATTATCCGCTTGCTATCAAAGAGCGATTAATACTTTTCAGCAGACCTTTTAGAGTTTTAGCTCACTACTGGCTGGCTGTCCCATGATGATCTGCAGCCATTAACCTTCTTGCTGCATTCTTTGATTCCATCATAATTTAAGCACCCCAGGTGTGCCTTGAACTCTTACTTCCAGCTGTAGGCAAGGGTCCCCCAAACAATGTTGAAATCGGCCCCCAGCAGCCATGACACATCCATCAGCAGGCCCTAGGGTGTGTGTTAGTGAGAGAGGATGTGTTTTTGGAGCTTAGGGGTGGAGAGGGTGTGTGAGAGAGAAGGGATGTTTGTGGAAGATGTCAAGGCATCGTGAAGCAAGACACAGACAAGAGATTCACCTTTTAAATAAAAAAGGATTTTTATTTTATATGGCAGGACGGATTACGGCCTAATTTGCACTATGTTAAGGTGGGAATTTCCCTACCTAAAGGAACTAAGGATCGTCTGCGTCAGTAAGTTCAACTTAAAAGTCTGTCTGTGTCCAGAACCTATGCTTGCCCTCACAACTAAACACATACAATGTGCAGGGGTGGCAGTACCAAAAGAAACAGTGTTCAAAATAAAGTTCTGAATTTCCAGCTCAAGCTTGGGTCAGCTTCCCCTTCCCCAAGTTCAAATAGTTTCATAAAGAAACGGGGCTTGGGGTTCCCATCCCCAAGTTTAACACAGTTCCAAATAGCTTGAGTCTCTTAGTTTTCACCAATGTCATCAACTTCCACTGGTACTCCTTTTGTCTTGTACCAAAACCACATGCTCTCTTCCACTTTATCATTACACAGCCTTTGTCTTTACGCTTTTCTTGGCTATTTGCCAGGTTCGGGCTACTCAGTCTAGATGCAGTTGTCAGATGACAAGGTCCACCCAACCGATAACCCTTGGTGTTGTTCTTTAGGCCTCTTTGATGAATACTGTTTTGCCACCAAGCAATCTCTCTCTAGCACATATCTGTTTTCCACTTGTGCCACAATTTCACATGATCTTCATGTAATTTCTCTAGTTTTATTATTCAATATTGTCTGCCGGGTTCCAAACCTTCTTGTTATACGCCTTTAGCTTGTATGCAAACATTAGCGGTCTCACATTCGCCTCAGAGTACTCCGTTACGAGTATCCTCTCTCTCATACTCACCAGAGGTGCTCTGCTTCGTCGGGCAGCTTCACGCTTCTCTTCATTCAGCTCTCTTCTCCGAAATAGGCCTCTGGAGTAACAGCAAGCAGCGCTCGCATTCGAAAAAACCCTTGGGCAGCGTCCTGCAGCAGCAGTCAGGAGTTTTTCTGTATTCCCCAGTTCCAGCTGAGAACACGTAACACGGGAAAGTGTTGAGGTTTTGGTCCACTCGCGGTCCGCTTGGGTCACAGCACCTCCTCCTTCCCTCCCACCCCCCAGAGAACACACAGTGTCCTCCCTGCCTGTCCTGCACTGGCCTGCTCCTCGCTGCATGTCTGCCACCTTCTCACGAGGCAGGTTCTCCCTATTTTGCAGTGTGGGTCTGCTTTGAAGCACTTTTAGCCACTCAACAGGCTGCAGGTGTGAGTAGTTTGCCTGACACTCATTGTAGTAATTAACAAGACATGCCTGATTGTTTGAAGGTACCTTCCTCATCCCAGTACCATAATGATGGAACTAACTAGGAATGTGCATTACACCTATTCGCCTCTTCCTCGTCCCAGTTTTAAAGGGATATCCTTTGAGGTCATACTGTGTTCTTTAAAGAGATATGGGCTGACAATACCCTATGAAGGCAGCAGATAGAATTCATTCTTATAGGACAAAAGGGGGTATCATGTCTCGCCCACGGACATCTTCTCCCCAATCCTCAAGGACTCTTCACACAGGTGATCCTCCCTCGCATCTCCACCCCCAGGCTCATGATCCAAAAGCGATGGCCTTTCCCAGGCCTCCTGAGCAGAGGATCCAAGTGGAGTAGGTGTGGTGTGAGGACACCCTCAGGTTTCTCACAGAGAGAAGGTGTATGTGAGAGAAGGAGAGAGTGCAAGCGGGTGATCCCAAGTGTGCAAGCGGGTGGCCGCTGATCCTTAGTGTGCAAGCGGGGGGCCGCTGATCCCTAGTGTGCAAGCGGGGGGCCGCTGATCCCTAGTGTGCAAGCGGGGGGCCGCTGAGCCCAAATGCGCGGGAGGGGGGCCGCTGAGCCCAAATGCGCGGGAGGGGGGCCGCTGAGCCCAAATGCGCGGGAGGGGGGCCGCTGAGCCCAAATGCGAGGGGGGCCGCTGAGCCCAAATGCGCGGGAGGGGGGCCGCTGAGCCCAAATGCACGGGAGGGGGGCCGCTGAGCCCAAATGCACGGGAGGGGGGCCGCTGAGCCCAAATGCACGGGAGGGGGGCCGCTGAGCCCAAATGCACGGGAGGGGGGCCGCTGAGCCCAAATGCACGGGAGGGGGGCCGCTGAGCCCAAATGCACGGGAGGGGGGCGCCTGCGTGCAAGTGTGCGAGAGGGGGGACGCCTGCATGCAAGAAGGGGTCGCACACAAGAGGGGGTGCCTGCATGCATGCATGCATGCGTGCAAGAGGGTGGGTGTATGGGAGAGGGGAGCATGAGAGAGGGGGGCCTGTGCTACAGAGGTGGCGCGTGCGAGAGGGAGAGGCATGCGAGGGGGGCGTGCAAGAGGGGGGCATGCAAGAGGGGGTGCGAGCAAGAGGAGGAGCGCACAGAGGAGGGGCGCGCACAGAGGAGGGGCGCGCACAGAGGAGGGGCGCACGCAAGAGGAGGGGCGCACGCAAGAGGAGGGGCGCGCGCAAGAGGAGGTGGAAGAGGAGGGGGGCGCATACAAGAGGAGGGTGTTAGGGAGAATTCTCATTTATGGCTAACTTCCCTCACCTAGTGAGTCCCCCAGCAGCTTTGCTGGACTTCTGAAGTTATTGTTTTCCACTTGGTAAGAGTGTGAGCTTTTCCCCCACTCTTACCTGTGTTTTGGCAAGTATATTTCTGTGTTTTTTTGTGATTGTGGACTCTGGAGTACACCCCTTCAGTAGCCCCCTTCTTTTGTGTGTCACACAGCACCTTCAGTGCAGTGACACAGGTTTGTCTTTGAGACTTCCCCCCGGACTACATTTCTGAGGCTGACTACAGTCCCCTAGAAAAGGGTAAAGTTACCATTAACTTTACCTAGTCAATCTACCACAGATCCAGTACACCCCATCTTACATTGAGTACTTGAAAGGGTTAATCCTTAGCACTTTTTATCTGTACCTCCTAGAGCATTGTTTCGCTCTTAACATTTAGACTTGGCTGGTGGCAGTGGTATCTACCCTAACTTTTCTACCACGATTATATTAGATAAACGTGGTATTGTTCTTGGCTATTGTATTAGCCTCAAAAATAAACCCTCGTGGCCAAATTGTCTCTTGGCTCCGGTTGGGTTTATTCACCATTTGTTTTTGTTAAAGTCCTTCTTGTGTTTTACTTTGCGCGGCAAACTAGGTTCACCTTCTTTGTTCACCGTCTTTTTGCAGGCTTCTGCTCAGAAGCCCTCCACCAGGCGCCTGGGTGTCTAGGTGGGCTGAATGTGAGGGAGGGGTGTAGTCACCCTCTGCACAGGGTATCCTAGGAAATCCAAGTCGCACTTTGCCACGATTGGCTGATGTGGTTGTCCAGGCTGGACAACCCCCCTGCTGGGTGATTGACAGCCAGGCTGTTTGAATAGGGGTTTTGTGCATAAAAGGCAGGTCTCTTGGGCTGGAAGTCAGTCGCCACTGGAACTACAAGGAACCGAAGAGAAGCGGAGAGAACGACAACTGCTGCAACTACCCCGTCCCGGTGAAGCCCTGATGCAGTCCTGAGCTATCTACCCTTCAACGACTAGAGAAGACCCAGTCCGGAGTCTTCTTCCCTTGAGCCTTGTGGGGATAACCAGCTCATCCTCCACAGCCAGAGGATCCTCTTCTTGGTAGAAATCGCTGCACACTGCTGTAGTGGTCCGGATAGCCATCTGAAGAGCCTCTCCTTTTTTTAAGGAGCGCACCTTTTATTCACCATCGCACCGTGGGTCTGCAGGAAACTACCAGGAACAACTGCCGTGGCACCAGCTTCTTCATTGAATAAGGTACTGTGTTCTGCTTGAGGAATTAGGGTGAATCCCTTTTCTTCTCCTCCAAGGCTTGCCCTTGTCTTCCCTCCTTCTTATAACTTTTGCTTCCTCTATTGACAATATCTAAGTACTCCTGGCTACGTTGAATCTTGAACTGTCCGACTGTGTGATCCTCGACAACAACAAGTGTGTTTATAACAAATGTTTTAAAAATAAATGTACTTGTATTTTTTACCTGAAACCATGAGTCAGTGTTTGCCTGATTCACAGTAATTGTGGTCCCTTTGTGTTATCTCTGCTACTGCTCATATACTCTTGAGATAAGCCTGGCTGCTCCGCTACTGCTACCACTTTACCATAGTAGTACAGGCTTGTACCAAAGGTGAACTTGTATTACCACTTGTAGTCTTAATTGTGTGCAGTGGTCCCTAAGGGCACTGCACATAATTCTGCCTAACAGTGAACACAGCTAAATTCGATTTTTTAAACAAGCAGCATCAACATGAAGGATGTGCACACAGCTGAATTCGATTTTTGTGGTCAACAGGTATAGCAGCTCAACAATACAGGGGTGTAGGCAGTGTAAGCACAGGAATGAAGAAAAGTGTTATGGCCTAGTGGTTGGTAAAAGAGGGGCCTTCTGAGATCGAGTAGAGAGATTGTCAGGAGTAGCACAGTCACAGAGTCTGGGGGGTGCTGCAGACAAATAGAGCAACAGTCCACACTTGCGTGATAGCCGAGGGGGGATCCCATAGCCCAAGGCCACCTGGATGAGGTACCCTTATATCTTTTACCAGTGAAGGAAGGCCAGAACCTCGAAGAGGGAAGCAATATTCCCTCCCCTAAACATCTCCCAGGGAACAGAGAGAGCTACTGAATCCAGAGGACCCTCCAGCAGCTCCAGAACTGGACCCCAGCCAGCACACAGCGTGCCCTGCCAGGCTCTGCAGCAAGCTTCCTAGGTGGGAAGTGCCAGAGAGTCTCTGAACCAAACCAAGGCCAAGGCAGCTGCCTGCAACACTCTCCTCAGCTTTGGGCCGTCCGCCTTAAAGGACGTCATAAGCCCAGTGAAGAAGCTAGGAGGAGAGCCTCAACAAGCATCTATGACACCCGCCTTAAAGGAAATTTGAGCCAGTCGAGCCCCTCGAGCTACAACCGGCTGCACCGCCGACTGTTAGGCAGCAGTCACTAACGCCGCCCGAGATGCCTCGACCGGTACTTCAGACCCGTTGGCCAGCATTGAGACAATGATTCCCGACACTGAGCCGCCGTGTAGGCCAGCTTGCAGCCACCCCTCCCAGCCTCACTCGCTGAACTGCCTTCCGCCTGATAACCGCAGCTGCCTTCCACCTTGAAGTGTCGCAGAAACTGCAAAGTGCCCAGAAACCGACTCGATCCTACCCTGTCGAGCACCAGAAACTTCTGTACTATGCATTCCTTTACAGGGTGGGTTGTATTTTTTAGTGTGCTAGAACTGTCTGTTGAATAATAATAAAGCAGATATGTGTATACAACCTCGAATGGACAGTACCTTATCATTGGGTAATAATTGTATTTTCGCGGTATTTCCACTAAGCAACAATACACGACTATTCGGAGATAAGCCTGCCGTTCTGCCCAAGTTACTAAAATTGGACAAGGAGGTTTATAATTGACTTGGGGGCGTGGCTAACCGCCATGTGAAGAGGACGTGCTCTGGGTGCGCTCCGTCCGATGCGACCAACATAAGCTGTTTTTCCTACTTAAATGTGAACCCCTGAAGCCTGCACTCCTTCTCATCGAACGCTGCTACCATCCTGCACCCGCTGGCTGTTTTTCCAAGCCCGGAGGCACCCTATGAAGTAAGAGCTGCCGCACGGAAAATCGCCGCCCACCAAAACCAAAATGGCGGCTCCCTCGCGCTGAGATACGCGGCAGCCCTTACACCAGAGCCGCGCCCGGACCGCGGCGCCGCGCTAGCTGAGCTGATCGGATACGGTGCCTACGATCCTGCCTGACCTGGATGCCCGGCCGAGAGAGGAAGCCCTTCAGCCGCGTGCATTGCCTCCAGTGCCGCTGACGGAGTCCCGAGCGGCCTACCCGCCCTGCTCCTCCTCATCAACCCGTGCGGGGCCCGGAGCCCCGATACTGCACCTGACCAGCGGAGGGCACACGCGACTCGACACGCGAGCGGAGATCGAAGGGCGGCGCGGCCTGGGTGCTGCACGCAGCCTGCCGAGAGCGGAGCCCCTGGAGTGGTGGCCGGAGAGAAGAACGGAAGGCCCGGGCGTCGCTGAGCCCACGAGGTGAGCCGGGGGAAGACCTGCATTCCCCCACCCCCTTTGCCCACCATATCCTCTGGAACCCCGAGGCGTAACACCCCGAACGGCTCCATCCGCCCCGGGCCCACGCTAGCGTAGACAAGATCCGCCAGGCCCTCCGCCATGTCCACCAAAGGAGCCAGGTCCAAACAGCGCCAAACCACCATAGATACCTTCACTGCTGGGGGCCCCATCGCTTCCGAAACCTCTAGCGGCACAACCTTGGACGCACAACCCGACCTCCCGGGAACGGCCACTGAACCTAGCAATGCCCAAATCCTCGAGGCCATTAAATTGTTCCAGACCACCATGGAGCAAAAAATTGACGCGGTGGCCATAGATCTGGGCCTCCTACGCCAGGACGTCCGCTCCTTAGCCGACAGGACTGATACACTTGAGGCTCAAGTGCGCGAAAATACAGAAACCAAAGTGGAGCTCCTCAGAGATGTTGACGAACTGCAGCAAAGAGTGAAGAACTTGGAGGAAAGGGCCGAAGAGGCAGAAGGGAGGGCACGCCGAAATAACATCCGCCTCCTGGGCCTGCCGGAGGGCATTGAGGGATCCGACCCCACGAACTTCGTGGAGAACCTTATGCTACAGGAGATTGGCGCCGAGAAACTGTCCCAAGGCTTTACGATCGAGAGGGCCCATAGATCCCTCACCAAAAGACCCCCTCCTGGCACCCCACCCAGACCAGTAATAGCGAAGGTTCTTAATTACAGAGACCGGGAGACCATCCTGGCCTACTCGCGGTCGGGCGGCCAGATCCTCAGAGACTCGGCCAAAATATCCATCTACCCCGACTACACCTTCCAGGTCCAACTGAAGAGGGCTCAATTCATACATACCAAAGCTAGATTGAAGGCCGCCGGACTGCGCTACATGCTCCTCTATCCCTCTAGATTGAAAGTAATACGCAACAACAAAGCCCACCTATTCGACACTCCGTCTGAGGCCCGCGACTGGATGGATAGGGAACAGATCCCCGACATAGAGGCGAAGGGGCGACGACCGCGCTGAGCCACACCACGCTGGCGGCGCTGGGCCCGAGGACCCCCATGGTCCCCTCCACGCAAGTGCCAGCTTGTCACAGCTGAACAGATCCTTAGCAGCGAGGCACCAGAGTCGAACACTCTTCCACCCCCGGAATCTTTTCCTGTTTTTTTTTTTTGGGTATACCCATACCCGCCCGTAGGGCACCAGGCGACCAATGCACGGTCTAATGGAGCAGAAACGGGATAGTCATGACGGGGGATACCTCGCTCGACTTGTTATTAGTTTGAGTTGTTTAAAGTTACGGGGGGGAGGGAATATGGGAGTTGGCACGAAGGTTAGGTGCCGGGGAAGGGAAACCACTAGACCACTGACGTCCAGAATACATAACCCGAGGACCACTCAGCCCCTAAGCCAGGCGACACCCAAGCCACTGAGTGGGGGAACAAGAGGCAGTTGCTTCACAGTTATGTACCCTTATCTAAGAGCGCTTAGACCACTGACATCCCCTACATGCTTCTTGCCGCTGACACGGCCCCTACCTGCACCCCCAAACAGACGCTATACCCCCTATTACCCATGGCTGCCACGATAAAAATCATCACGTGGAACGTCAGGGGCATGAATAGCTATGTGAAACAACGTCGCGTCCACGCATACTTGAAAAGGTGCAAAGCCGGGATTGCCATGCTTCAGGAAACCCATCTCTCTGCTGATAAACTTAAAGCATTGGCCAAAACTTGGCGAGGAACCTTGATAGGATCCTCCTACTCCTCCTATGCAAGGGGAGTCTTGATATGGGTTGACCCAACCACCCCCTTCAGACTAATAAGCACAAAGACTGATGATGAAGGTAGGATGGCACTAGCGTATGGCACCATCGAAGGCAGAGAGGTATGCCTAATTAGCACCTATGCACCCAACCACGACGCTACCGCTTTCTTCCACTCCCTATACCCAAGGCTCAGCCCCTACAGGGACGGCGTCATGATTTGGGGAGGTGACCACAATTGCACCCTAGACCCTCTAAAAGATAGATCTGATGATAAACATACCCGCCCATCCCCCCCGGCCAAGATTCTGTCCAAACTGACTAACCAGCTGTTACTCCGAGACTTGTGGAGAGAACTGCACCCTGATCAGCGAGTTTTTTCCTTTTACTCCCCTCCCCATGCTGTCCACACGAGGCTGGACTACTTGTTTGTAAGCCAAGAACAGCAAGCTATGTTTAGCGACGCCCTCTACCTGCCCAGGGTCCTGTCTGACCATTCCCCGCTGCTGGCCACCTGGGAAGTGTTCCCGCCTAGACCCCCGATCCCCACTTGGAGGCTTAGAGCCGAAGCCCTCCATGACGCGACCCTTCGGGAACACGTAAGCGACTACACCGAGGAGTACTGGGAACGAAATTTGAATAGCGTCAGATACATGGGCACTGCATGGGAGGCATACAAGGTAGTCATAAGAGGGGAGATGATTGCGTCCATAGGAGGGGCCCGTAGATCCATCACATCCTCCCTGGAACGCTCGGAAGCGGAGCTGGGTGAATTGGAAAACAGGGCTGATTTAACCCCTGAACTCCTACAAAAAATAACCGACCTGAAGCAAACCTGTTTAACACACTGGGAATCCCTGGGTAAATTGAGTTATACTAAACACATTGAAAGAACCCACGCCCTAGGAGACAAACCCGGGAAACTCCTGGCTTGGTTGTATAAAAGTGAGACCCCCCGAGCTCCCATTTGCCAAATTCTTAAGCCGGATGGCACCACGGCACATACCCAAATTGAAATCAACTCAGTTTTTTCAGATTTCTATCATAATCTTTACTCCGAGACCCCGCCCGAGGCTGATACCAGCATTGAAGACATCTTAGACATCATTGAGCTGCCTAAATTAGACTCACAGATGGCCGAAACACTAGACGAGCCCATCACTCCCGACGAAGTAAAAGCAATCATTAGATCCCTCCCCTCTGGAAAAGCCCCTGGTACTGATGGCCTCCCCGGTGAGTTTTACAAAACTTACGAGGAAACTCTGGCTCCTCTGCTGACCCAAGTGTATAACGAGGCTTATGAGCGCGGCACCCTCCCCGACACCATGAGGGAAGCCGTTATCATCCCCCTTCTCAAGCCTGGCAAGGAAGGTACGGACTGCGGCTCCTATAGGCCCCTCTCCATGTTAAACGTTGACGGTAAAATCCTCACCTCTCTCCTAGCGAACAGATTGCGTAGGGTAATACCACACTTAATCCACCAGGACCAAACGGGCTATGTGCCCGGGCGCTCCATAACCGAGAACCTGCGGAGATTGCACCACGTTATATACAGCACGGAACTGAGGCCCCAGAAATACGCGGTCGCGTCATTAGACGCCACCAAAGCTTTCGATTCTGTGCGCTGGGAGTGGCTATATGCCACCATGATAAAAATGGGAATAGGACCTGTTTTCTTAAATTGGACTAAATTGATTTACACCAACCCATCTGCCAGGGTGCGGACCAACAAGACATACTCTGACTCGTGGTCTCTCCACAGGGGCACTCGCCAGGGATGTCCTCTCTCCCCGATGCTTTATATCATCGCCAGTGAACCCGTGGCCGCATACCTCAGACAGGAGTATGGCGATGGGGGCATTGAGATCGACGGGATAACTCATCTGGTCTCCATGTATGCTGACGATACCCTGCTATACTTACACAACCCCGAACACCTCTTGCCCTACATTCTTGAAACCCTAGAATGCTTCCAAACTCACACAGGAATCCGTATTAACAAAAGCAAGTCCTGCCTCTACCCGCTTGCTGCACTATACAGAGAAAACTTCAGATCCCTGCCCTCCTTAGATCTGCAATGGCAGTCGACCTCCTTCAAATACCTTGGAATCACTATACACCGTAACCCCCACACAGAACACATCCTCAACACAGTCAGAGCTAAAGATGCCCTAGCAAACTCCATGGACTTTTGGGGGAAGCTTCCGCTTTCCGTGGCCGGGAGAGCAGGTCTCCTCAAAATGGTAGCACTTCCACGCCTATTACACAACTTCACCAACGTGCCCTTCAACATCCCCCCTTCCTTCTTTAGAGACATCAATAAACTATGCAGGCAGTTCCTCTGGCAGGGGGGCAGGCACAGGGTAGCACTGGAAACACTTCAAAGACCCTACGAAAGAGGGGGTCTGAAAGTCCCCAATTTCGAACTATACTACCTTGCAAGCCAGCTAAGACATGTGATGCGATGGATGGCCGATGAGATCACCACAGATACCAGACTTCTCCAACCAGCTCTGACAGGCTTCCTACTCAGGGACCTACTCTGGGTCAAGGAGGACGCCCTAAGGCAGCACCCTTATCTGGTACAGCTCGGAACTCGGCTCTGGAGAAGGGCTTGCAGAACGTTGGGGTCCCCTGATCCGTACTCCCCACAGATCCCCATAGCAGCAGTCATGACCCATCGCCCGTGGGGGCAACTGGAAACGCGAGCACAGTGGGAGCCCTGCGGGGTGGCCACCCTCGGAGACCTGGTTCAGGATCGGGTAATCCTAACATTCTCCGACCTGAGCGAGTCCTCGGAGCTACCTACAGGACAATTTCTGCTCCACAGAGCAGTGATCCAGGCCATGAAAGACAGATGGCCGGTGGCGACCATTCTTGCAGCGGAGGACGAGATTATTGAGACTATGTTGAACACCGCCGAGGGGGGCCACGAGACCTCACGGCTCTACGAAGCCTTAATGTTAGGCACGACCAGGAATGAGCTCAGGAGCAGAGGGAAGTGGGAGCACGAACTGGGCCGGGAATTTGACGACAAGGAATGGGAAGGAGTAACCCTTTATCACAAGAAAATCTCCAGAAACGCCCGTCTGCAACTTATCCAACTATACATTACCAACAGGGCTTACCTAACTCCGGAAACTATATCGTCTTTCAAGGGCGCAGCCATCCAGCTATGCCCTAAATGCAATGAGCCGAAGGCGGGAATGACTCACATGTTCTGGGGTTGCCCAACGATACGCTCCTTTTGGATGCAGGTGCGGGGAAGGGTGGCAAAAGCAGACATTGAACTGGACGTACATAGCCCTGTGGCCTGCATCCTGGGCAGGTGCAGCCGTGATCGCAAAAACAAACCCCTAAATAGACTCAAAGACTTAATTTATATCACGGCTAAAAGACGCATAGCCATGTGTTGGAAGAGCCCCAAAGGCCCGATTGAAGCACAATGGTGGAACGACCTCACTAAGTGGTTGGCAGCCGAGACCGGAGCGTGGGAAACCGCTATCCACGAACAGAGGCTGGACTCCAGTGAGGAATTACATCGCTGGGTGTCGCTGACCGTGCCATTACTCCACCTTGGAGCGGTGGATGACCCCTCAGTTGATCAGCCAGCCCTGACCTCTGAACTGGCTCGATATTGAACAGTGGAGTTGATCGGAGTCTTGGGGGGTGGGGTGGGGGTGGAGGGTGGTATGGGGGAAGTTATGGACGTGTAATGTATATGCAGTACCTGATATGTTCGTGGTCTATCAATCTGTTGAAAATCAATAAAGAAAGTTTAAAAAAAAAAAAATAATTGACTTGTGTTTCCAATCTGTTCAGATCCCTTCTGGTGTACTAGAATTGTGAGGCTTATTGACGGTTTAGAAACCGGTATACATTCCTGGACCACTTGTGCCACGGAAGTTGATTCGTTACACATGCATCTATTGCTTCTTTTAGTGGGTTACCGTATAAAACTGATTATGCTTCTTTTTACACCATTTTTGATAGCAAGCGTGCTGTAAAAGGCACAATTTTATGTAATTATTTGAAAGATTTTTCTGGAATGCGGGCAGGTTGGGAAAACCTCCTGAACCCTTATTTGCTTCGAACTCACAGTAAATGTTTACGCAAGTCCAATCAACAAATTCTCCAACCACCACTACTAGTTATCCAAAATTAGAAAGAAGTCCCTAAAAATGAATTGGCCCAGTGTCCGCTACTAAAGAAAGCCTGACATCGCAGATTTTATTGGTATCTTGGCTTACTTCTGGCAGCTCCTTTCAATGTTATTTCCCATGATCCCTTTGCGTATTTAAGCCTAAATGTGGGATGTCATTTTCTTTGAGGTCACGGATGCCATCACATATATAAATTTCGGGGCTGGGAGTCCCACAAACCTTTTTCACCCAATGCCCCACAACTCTTAGGGCCGGCCCTGTGCACAAACTTGTGTCACGTGCACTTGTGTCACTGTTTATCGAAGGGTTACTGTACACATTTGTGCTACTGTCCTGGATTTATGTGTGCCAGGCCAGAACCCTGGGAGACTCCAGGAACTGTTGTCGAGCCAGAGCTCCCTGGGTCAGCCATATTGTCCTGTGTGCGCGCCCTTCATCTGAAAACGTGTTTCAGGAGACCTGGGGACTGAGAGATTGAATTACAAGGTCCGGGAAGCACTGAGGCAAAGGAGACACCCTCTGCTCAAGCAGAGCAGCCCAGGCCTCACCTCCATAACCGAACACTAGTGTGGTTTGCAGATATTTTCCTTAAAGGGTGTTGTGACAAATGAAACGAGCCGAGTGTGCATTACAGTGTCTCATTATCAAAGACATACACTTATGTGGTCATTGTGATGTCCCCTTATTTGATGCACTGCCAGGAAACAAGTGCCAATTATACCCCTCAACTGTCTCAGCTGTGATTTACAGCATGAGGGTGATTTACCCACTGGTTGAACTGTTTGAATACTGAGGGAGAGGGCGATTTATTCGCAAACTCCAATGAAATGAAATGAATTTACACTATACAGATTGGATGCAAAAAATAGCTTGCAGAATGGCTGTCTGCAGTGTCTATTGGTGTACGGTTTGTTCTAAGCCCACAAGTCTATCACTATTTAGCTAACACCCCTTGTTAGAGCCCACACTACTAAAGCACTGGTGGGACTGGCAGAGGAAAGCTTACCTTTCTGAAACTCTGTGTTCCACTGTAGTTGTCGGAGAGCACGTTTCACCGGGAGGACCTCCCAGCCCATCGAGTCAGCCAGGTCCACCACGTTAAACTCCACCTCACTGCAGTGGGTGTGGTCTTTCCCTTCCATACGTTCTCGGGCCAAGCACACAGCAATGGGAGGGCATCTGGATAAAAAAGAGAAAGGCAGCAATGAGCACACAACGGGACAAGAGGCTGCAAGCAATGGTAAATGTGTCCACCATTGACCCCCCAGCATCCATTTAAGACGGCTGGCAATTCTGAGGACTCATCGTTCGCTTATTACACAACACCAGCAGCCATTCTATGGGTAGTGGAAGAACTTTTCTGAAAATGTTGTGGGGTGAGGTGGTCATGACATCTAAAGGAAAGGCGACCCCGACACATGAGGGGGCAAAATGGTGTGCCGTGAACGTTGAGGGAAAGTGGGGGGGGGGGGGTCGTGGGGCAGAAACACCCTGGTCCCCCTAAAATTACGGCCATGGTTGGAGGCCTGTATTCCGAGCCCATTCCACTAGACAGTATATTTTCTCCCCCCACCCTTCGCCTGCCACATTAGATTTGCTGCTGTTCTGAAAACCAGGAAGGAGCACCTCTACAAATGTGTGTAAAGCCACACCACCCCCACTACCACCACCACTTCCATATCCCTGCCTGTTAGGGACCCCTCCTGACCTCTTCCTTCACAGCTCATCTCCCACCTCCCTCTTTATCCAGAGCATAAACTCAGAGACAACTCTCTAATCCCCATGCATTCCGCAAGCTAGGCCTGTGGTCTATAATAAAAAAAAATAATAATAAAAAAAAAAAATCACACTTAAATAAGCATCCTTCCTTTTTTTGGATTCAGAGCCCAGAATCATTTCTACTCCATGTCTCCCTCCTCTGTTCCTTCGATGTCTCTTACTCGTAAGCCTTGCCTCCACCCTTTGATGTTAATCCCTCCTCCTCAACACCACTAGCACTCCCTTCCCCTCACCTTCTTCTCAGGCACCTTCCCTTTATGCTCATTAACTTCACACATACTCCCTCTCCTAATTACACAAGTGAGCCTTTCAGACACATACTCAAGGCAGTACCACTTGCACTCACTAACCAATACGTCAACTGGTCCTAAAAATCCACTCCACTGTTCTTCCACCTGCAGGTCTCTTCGTCTGCCACCTGTTCCTCCTCTGACCTCACCAGACGACCCACAACTTCCTGGGGGTCTCTTTTAACCAACTCCTTATCCTCTGGCTGGCCGGCTGGCCCTGCTCAATCTGGCCCAGTGTTTTCCCTGGAGGTGTCGCATACCACTGAACTTTCATACAGCGCAATAAGGCCTGCCCTCTTTATCTATGTGGCCCACCACTGAACAACAATGGTGGCTTGTTTCATACAGTGTCCAAGCTCATGTAAGGGGAGCTACTGGTATGGTCGCACCTAAACTAATATCAGTTTTGTTCAGTGGCTTCTCGTGTCCCTGTTGGTTGAGGGCTTCGGCACTGGTCTCATTGACATTCGGGACGAGACTGGCATGTGGTGTGTGCGGTGTTGGCTACAGCTGCGCAGGAGCTTATCTGGTGGCTTCCTTTCACCCAGCAGTGTTGGTAGGTCACGTTTACAGGGCTCCTAACAGATGAGCAGAGGAGGTTCCAACTCTCTTCCCACTGGCTTTCTCCCCTCAGCAGGGTTTTGATACAGGTTTGCGTGTGGCTCCGATAGCTGGACTTCCCCTGAAGAAAAAGAAGAGAGAACCACTGGCCAGCACTTTGGTCCAGAGGCACAGGCTGATGGAAATTGACTTGTATAGAATCGCACTTGGGGCCCTCCCAGATGCCACTGACTCCCCCTGGTAGCTCTGGCACTGGATTGGTCCCAGTTTGGCCTCCGAGCCCAGGATCACAGGGGTTTTCATCCCATTTTGGCCAAGTCTGACCTTGTCACATAGATCGCTATGAGACTGAATGCCCCATCATGGCGCTCTAGGATGAAGCCACCAAGAGCATGATACATGGATAAACCAAGTTCCAGGTTTCCCCCGCGCTAGTTCCCTTGCACAGCGGACTGTATGCCTTAGCTAGTTGGTGGCAAGCAACATATTTCATTCTACTGGGGTACAGTGGGCTATATCTCTGGTGTGTGCCTACAAGGAGCCCCTTGTAAAAAATCCAGTGGAACAGACTTATGTAAAAACGAATTGGATAGGAGAGTGGACATATTTTGTCATGGTCCCTGTCTCCCTCGGGACACGCAAGGGCTGTAAATGACAAGCCCAGCTATGACCAGTTTGTAAATACTGTCAATTTCCTGGTAGAAACCCTAGAAAGAAACCCCAAATCTTGCCGAAGGCAACCCCCCCCCCCACTAATTGCATGTACGCCTGATTTTTTGAATGGGTGCATCAGCAAGTTCTTGGTTCTCCTTCCCCAGTTCCAACAGCCCATAAAATTGGAATGTCTGCTCCCACACTTTGCAACACTGGAAGACGAGTTGTGATGCATGGATGATAACCTCAACCTGAAGATGATCTTGAGAAGGAACTGCCTCAAGTCGCCAAGACCTTTCCTGGCGGGAATGCGAGGTCCCTGTACCGGCCCTCTATAACCAGAGCCAGAGACATGTTATAGTGCTCTGCTCCTTCGACTAGGCAGGACCAGCCCAGTCACAAGCGCCTCACCATCCATCAAGGAAGCCTTGCTACCCGCATCCTGTACAGACCTGATGAAGAGGATAGAGCACCAAACTCAAAGCGTACCAAAAACTAACAGTGACATATTTGCAGATGACCCAAGCTAAAGCACAGGCTACCCAGAAAATACCTAAAGTCATACGGTGTTGCCCTGCATTACTTGCCCATGTCTCTGTTCTCTGTAAACTGGCTTTGATCAGCCACCACTTTATGAGCCAAGGAAGTTAAAGGACAGCCTCCATGAATGGAGGAGTCCAAATAACCACCCAGGGGCGTTAGGAAAAGCTATGTTCCTAGTTCTCAATCATGAGTGTCATCTATTATATTCACAAATACTAGAACACCTAAGCGCATGAGCCTAATCCCACAGGGTTCGAAATAGCTGGGAGCTATTTAGCTCCTGCTTCTAGCTCAGGAGAACCTGGTTAGCTTGAAACCATTAGTAACAAGGCGCTACCTTTGACTCCCAAGGCCAACTGGGCCTTACAAACAGATATGTGAGATTTACTCCTCGTTCTCAGTGATATGAATAAAATCACATCTAAAGGGACATTTAAAGCAGAATGGAAAACATGTCATGGACATAAGTGTTTGCATCTATTTATTTATTTGTATAGGGCCAACTACCTGCAGGTATCAGGGCGCACAGGAGCACAAGAGTACAAACAGAGAAAACAGGACAAGGTGTTACGCTCACCTGGTCTCTGTGGAGGCGTTGGGGGCACGGTTACAGCCCTCCCGGGTTGAGGTCGCTCGGGTTCGACTTCGCCCTCTGTGCTTATGTGGCGACTGGTTGGAATAGGTGATGCTGCTTGGGACTGCTCCTGTGTGGAGAATAGGGGGCATGAGTATGCCAGCTTGTGCGCCTGATACCCTTCCAGACCCCTTCTCCCAAACCGTGGTACCCGTGGGATGCGCTTTCCCTGGAAAGCTCACCTGTTGATTAGTTTTGCGAGTACACCGTCCTGCTGCTTCTGGCAGGGGCGCTTGTATGATCTGGAACAAATTCCTTCACTGGTCCCTTGCACGTGGTAGTCCAGTCCTGCTGCGAATAAGCCACTATACTTCAGGTAAGTGTTCCTGTTTGCCTTTGTCTTTCCTCGTCTGTTTTTGTTGTATTGTAAAGTTTGTTGTCTTGTATTGCTGTCCGATCCACTTTTGAGGTTTGCTCTTTTGCTTTCTTCCCTTGCAGGTGATGGTGCTGGCCCAGCAGAAGCTGCAGAGCTCGAGGCGGCAGCCGGAGGGAACGAGGAACAAAACTGCAGCAGTACAGTAGCTGGTAAGTTGTTAACTAGGGGGCGCGCGGGGTTCAAATGTGGCGCGGCCCTAGGACGGATGTTCTAACCTTGTCTTTCTTCTTCTTCACAGGGTCCGAGTTCGTGGATGCGGAGTGCAGTGCTGCGGCGTCAGGATCAAGATCACTGGATGTCAGATGAGTCTGCAGATGAAGCACCAGTTTCCTCGAGGTGAGTATGCAGGAGAACGCCTGGTTTCAAAGGTAAGTAAACTGATCCAAGCGGCAGTGAGCGTCACGTTGCACGCGAGTGTACAGTAACAGGAAGCACCGGCCTTAAGGATGGAGCAGCTTATATAGCTGAGCTTCTGAATCCATGCCCACCAGGTTCAGCCTGCCTGCCACACCCGATGAGTCAGCACATTAAGACCAGGCCTAGGGAGCCACACCCGATGAGTCAGCACATGAGGATGTTCTCTGGAATAAAGGCTTTCAGCTCCTGGAGAGTTCTTGTAAAATAAAGGCACTCCTGCACTGAAATAAAGTAAAAGCACTCCTGCACTGAAATAAAGTGTTCCTGCTCACATCTCTATATGAGCCTGGTGCCAAAGGTGCCATGAAGGAGTCCAGCCAGGGCCCCTGTGTTTATGGGTCCCAAAGGGACATAAGTGAGTCATGTGACCCATTGCCCCCATCAGTAGATGGTGTGGTTTTTGTGTTCTGGGGCCTGTGTCCATGACACAAGGGCAGGGGGGCAAGCCAGGCGAGGTCTGGAAACATCTGCTTTAACTAAAGAACAGAGTCTTTAGTGACATACGGAAGGGCTTGAGGTTTGCTTCCCGTCATAGTTCCACAGGTAGGGAGTTCCAGAAGTGGGCCGCTCTTTTAGGAAAGGATCACAAGGCTGAGGCCATTTGTCCGAATGAATCTGGGACAGCCTACCAGGGCCAGGTTGGCAGAATGTAAGGTTCGTTTAGGCTTGTATAGTTGAGCAGGGCCATCTCTGTGCTATGCTCCGATATGAAGTCGGACTGCCTGGTGTGTAGTTTAAAAGTGGTATCT
The DNA here is from genome assembly GCF_040938575.1 of Ambystoma mexicanum. NCBI lineage: Eukaryota > Metazoa > Chordata > Amphibia > Caudata > Ambystomatidae > Ambystoma > Ambystoma mexicanum. The sequence goes on along the minus strand of NC_090933.1, from coordinate 1,273,661,387 downwards.
AGATAGGCTTGAAGTTGTAAGGTTGCCATTTTATCTATGATCTTCTGTAGGAAGTTAGAGTTGGTGATATAAATTCTTAGCATCTTTTGGATCCAGACCAGTTTTCTTCACAAGGGAGGTCACAGTGACCATCTTAATGACGTCTGGGACATGTTGTGATGGAAGGACGCATTCATGAATCTGGTGAGGAAAGGGGAAAAATGCCTTTATTGTCCAAGGTAGATTTGGCTGGTATAATGTCTCCAAGACAGGAGGTGTGGTGCATCGTAGCCAAAGTTTTTTCCATGTCCAGAATTGTGTTGGGTTTAAAGTTGAACTTTAACTGGTTATGTTTAGGTGGTGGCGTATTTGTAATGTTTGGTAGGTACGATAGCGAGGTATACAAACCATGGGGTTTAATGGCAGCCAAGTGTTTACTAAGCTTATCCCGAGCCATGGAGATTTTGTCAGCGAAAGCATGCTGAAACTTGCCCCAGTTTTGGTCAGTCGGAGAGATGGATAATGTTTGCGCTTTGGTTTTTTGAGAGGTTTTAAAATTTCAAAGAACTTTTTTGAGTTGTTGTTTGCTCTGTTAATTTGCTCGTTGAAAAATATGTGTGTCTCAAGTATTGCTAGTCTATAGGATTGTTCCAATTTCTTCCAGGTTACTTTATTGTTATCAGTGGTGTAACAAACTCATGGTGGCAACAGTAAAGACAGACACAAGCGATCACAATTCAATGGTGTTTATTAAACTGTATATGCAGGTTGGAACAACGTGTAATCTAATCCTAAATCTAAAATGGGAGCAAGCTACGACCATCAAATAACAAGCCAGTCCTAGTGGCGTCTTGTCAAATAAAAGGGCCTATACTGAAAAAAAAAAAAAACTATTGCCAATCCTTACAACTAAATACAAAAAGAGAGTGGGATAGGATTCACAAGAAAGAAAGAAGTTTTCACAAATGATAAGTCAGGATGTGGTAGCCGGGGGTCTCCCTTCCCCACATTTTGAGCACGGACAAGGTGGGACTCCCGAGTACAGCACACTCTCGAGCTTTCCCAGCACAAGACGACAGATCCCTTCTCAGCTATCAGGACCTTCGGCGGTTAAGTTTCTTTTCTACAAAAAGTCCCTTGCCTCCGAGGACCTGATGTGTTCAAAATAACAAACCAAAAAGTTCCTTTCTGTATGTACACTGTGTGATGAATGTTCACCCCTGGATCTCCCTCTTCCGGGTTCAGACCCTTCTCGACTGTTAGCCTCCCTCCGTTGGGTTCACCACGGCTTTCGTTAAAACACTTTCACTTGTTGCAATCACAAGTCTTAATGTCCTTTAAGACAATCCACTGTGGACATCCCTCTGCCAGGTTCACTCTTGCCAACACGATGATAATCGGGGCATCATGCTCTGCCCCGTTTGTTAGGCAGAATCCTGTGCAGTTCCCTTAGGAAGCACTACAGATGATTAATATTACAGGTATGATCAATAAATCCCCTTTGGTATCAGTCTGTACCACAAAGAGTTAGTTGGTAGCTGTGGCTAAGCAGTCAGACTTATCTCAATAGGGAGATGAGCAGTATTCAGGTTTTACACAATAGGGCTATAATACTATGGCACAAGGAAACGCTGACCAAAGGTTTGTATTCAAAATTATATATATATATTTATGTTACACACTTCTAAGTTAACACATTAATCACAGTTATTAAAGCAAGTTAAAATCAGTCAAGAAAAATAGACACCTCCCTGGTTAAATTGTAGACAAGTTTGAGCAAGAGTTAAAACTGAGCAAAACGGCACAGTGAAAACCAAACACAAATGGCACTCTAGCAATTTCTCAAAAGGGAGGGAAAGCACAAGTTATACAGGAATATATTCTTAAAACACCCTAGCAACACTTCCCATAAGTTTGTGAACACGTTTAGGCAAGGCAGTACTTTAGCATATAAAATACTTAAATGAAAACCGAGCAAAATGACACTTCACAAGTTTAAAAAGTGGGAAGGAAACAGTGGTTATAAGAATTAGGTGCACCAACACAGTTCTAGTTGAGAAGCAATCTAGAGAAGGCAGTTCTAACAAATTCAGCCAGAGTCAATAGTGTTAGGGAGAATTCTCATTCAATGGCTAATTTCCCTTACCGATAGACCCCGAGCAGCTTTGCTGGATTTGAAGGGTTTGTTTCTTTTTACCTGCTAAGAGTGAGACTCTTTTTCCCACTCTTAGGCATTTTTGCTATGTGTGTTCTAGGCTAGTTTTGTGTTTAATGCCTATGGGACCAGTGCAGTGACACAGGGGTGTCGTAGCGACCCCCAAACATAGACTGAATTCCCTGGGACTGACTACTGTCTCCCAGGGCCTGTAAAGTCCCCATTGACTTTACTAGTCAATGTTTAGGAACTAAACCAGTACAACCCATCTTACTATGGAGGTACTGGAAGGGGTTAATAGTGTTTCCCCTATGTTCATTTTAGAGAATGTACCCTACAGTACCTCCAAAAGGTTTCTGGCTGGTGGCAGTGGTTACTACCAAAAATATTCGACCGCAAATATTTCTCTATGGGATTTTCCCATTGTTCGAGGTTACCACTTTTTCTGACAGCCTCTAACATACCGCCGGTGCATTTTAATATTAATTTTGCTCCGGTAGGTTTTATTTGCCAGAACTCTGATATAACTTCTTTTTTGTGACTTTCTCTACAATTCTAACCCAGGTCGGGGATCCTTTGTTCGTCCTTTTGGTGGGCTTCTGCCAAGGAGCCCTCCTTTCGGCGCCACTGAGTCTGGGGTGGGTCCTTTGTGTGGGAGGGGGACTAGGTAACTCACGTCGCACTCTATCCCGATAGGCTGGAGGGTCTCCCGCCAAGATGACCACTCCACTGTGTGAGTGACAGCTAGGCTGTATGAATGGGTCTCTTTCTGCATAAAAGCAGGGTCCTGAGGACTGGAAGAGCAAGACGTCGCCACTGGAACTACGGAACCGAAGAGGAGAGAAGCCAAAGACACCTGCAACAACTACCACCACCGGTGAAGCCCTGCTGCAGCGTCTCACCACTTTTCTCCACACGACGAGAGGAGATCTTCATCTGCAAGAGCCTTCTTCCCTTGAGCTGGTGGGGCCAACCAGTTTGCACATCGCCCTCCTGAACCTGCTGTGGTCGAATTGCCAGTGCCCCGGAGACCGGATAGCCACACAGCTATTGACCCGGACCGCGATTAAAAGCAGCGTACCTTTTAAACTTCGTTTGGCAGCACCGCGGCTGGTTTCATCCCTGGGTAGTGCAGTACCTCGAATCTTCCTCCACGACGAGAGCCTCTCTTCCTCTGCTGGATCACCCGAAGTGCAGGAACTACCAGGAATAACCGCCACCGCAGGAGCCACTTCTTCATTTTCAAGGTACATTGTTCCGCCAGGCAGCCCTTTCTTCGCGGTAGTGCTAAAGGTGTTTTAAATACTTTACCTACCTGTTGGGTTGGCCACCCCCCTTTCTTAACATTGTCTGTTTGCTTTCTGCATCCACCTTTTCAACATCGTTAGCCAAAGACTTGACTGCAGCTACAAGAACATTTTTGCTCCAGGGCCCTTGCCGTGTACCATTAACTCTGGCACAGGCCTACTGACTCTGGTCACATTTGTTAAACCTGCCTTCTCGAGATTGATTCCCAATTCGAATTGTGTGGTGCGACCCTTTCTTATAACTACCCTTTCTTTCCCACTGCATAATCATTGTGAAATGCCATTTTGCTCAGTTTTCATTTGAAGTATTGCCTATACTGATGCACTGTCTTGCTGAACTGGTTCACAACTGATAGGAAGTGGTGCTAGGGTGTATAAGAACATATTTCTAGATAACTTGAGTTTTTCATCCCTTGCGATAAATTGTTAGAGGATCCCTTGTGTGTAGTTGTCACTGTGCCGTTTTGCTCCGTTTTCACTCTGGTTCACTTGGTCTACAATTTATATAGGGAGTGGGTATATTTTTCTATTTGACTTAATTTAACTTGCTTGATAATTGTGATACATGTACTTTCTTTTTAACTACAAAGCTTTGGTCAGTGTTTCCTTGTGCCATAGCACAGTAGGCCTATTGTGTAAACCCTGAATACTGCTCATCTCCCTCTTGAGATAAGTCTGACCTGCTCAGCCACAGCTACCAACTAAATCTCTGTGGTACAGACTGATACCAAAGGGGATTTATTGCTCTAACCTGTAGTCCTAATCTGGTGTAGTGCTCCCTAAGCGAACTGCACTGGATTCTGCCTACCAAATAGGTCTGTGTCAGTCAGTGGTACAGGGCAAAGGGCCCAGGAGCAAAATGTTCTTGTAGCTGCAGTCAAGTCTTTGGTTAACAATTCGAAAAGGTTGATGCAGAAGGTGAAAGACAATGTTAGAGGATAGGGCCGGCCAACCCAACGGGTAGGTAAAGGATTTAAAACACCTGTAGCGCTACCACGCGAAAAGGGAGGCCCGGCGGCACAAAGTACCTTAAAATGTAGAAGAGGCTCCTGTGGTGGCGGTTGTTCCTGGCAGTTCGGGAGATCCAGCAGAGGAAGAGAGGTTCGAGTTACTGCACTGCGCAGGGAAAACCAGCCGCGGTGCTGCCAAACAAATAAAAGGTATGCTCCTTTAAATCGCAGTCGGGGTGGACGGGTGCCTGGCTATCCGGTCTCCGAGTGCAGGGCACTGGCGATTCGATCAAGGCAGGTCCATGAAGGCGATTGGCAAACTGGTTGGCCCCACCAGCTCAAGGGAAGAAGGCTCTTGCAGATGAAGATCTTCTCTTGTCGTATGGAGAAGTGTGGTGAGACGCTGCAGCAGGGCTTCGCCGGTGGTTCAGTCATTGCAGATGTCTTTGGCTTCTCTCCTCTTCGGCTTCTTAGTTCCAGTGGTGACGTCTTGGTCTTCCAGTCCTCAGGACCCTGCTTTTATGCAAAAAGATACCCATTCATACAGCGTAGCTGTCACTCACACAGTGGAGTGGTCATCATGGCGGGAGGCCCTCCAGCCTACCAGAGCAGAGTGCGACATGGGTTGCTGAGGCAACCCTGTCCAGGGCTCCTACTCCCCCTCCCACACAATGGATCCACCCCAGACTCAGTGGCACCGAAAGGAGGGCTTCTTGGCAGAAGCACGCCAAAAGGACGAACAAAGGATCCCCGACCTGGGTTAGGAGTTTAGAGAGACACGAGAAAGAATTTATATTAAAGTTCTGGCAAATAAAACCTACTGGAGTAAAGTTAATATAAAAATAAACCGGCGGTATGTTAGAGGCTGTCAGTAAATGTGGTAGCCTCGAACAATGGGAAAATCCCATAGGGAAATATTCGCAGTGGAATATTTTTGGTAGTAAGCACTGCCACCAGCCAGAAACCTTTGAGAGAGGGACTGTACGGTACCCTCTCGAAAATGAACATGAGGGAAAAACTATTAACCCTTGCCAGTACCTCCATAGTAAGATGGGTTGTACTGGTTTTGTTCACAAATATTGACTAGTAAAGTCAATGGGGACTTCACATGCCCTGGGAGACAGTAGTCAGTCCCAGGGTATGGAGTCTATATTTGGGGGTCGCTACGACACCCCTGTGTCACTGCACAGAGGGTGGTGTGTAACACATGGGGATAAAGATGGTTCCCATTGGAGATGAGATAAACCCCATAGACATCAAACACAAAAAAGTAGCCTAGAACACACATAGCAAACATGTGTAAGAGGGGGAAAAAATGTCACACTCTTAGCAGGAGAAAAAAAAAACCCTTCAAATCCAGCAAAGCTGCTGGGGGACTCTATAGGTAAGGGAAATTAGCCATAGAATGAGAACTCTCCCTAACACCGTTCTGCAGGCATCCCTCCGTTGGGTTCACGTTTGCCAGCCTTTCAGTTTCTTCTACTTTCTTACTATGCAGGATTCACTTCCCTTGGTTTTCAAATGGTTTGTTGGTCAAAGATGGGATTTTCCTAGAGCCCTGCATGACCACTTTGACCTTTTCTTGTGGCTTTCCCAATGCCTTGTGGTAGCAGTAGTTCTAACAATGGGTAAAGTAACCAGTCTCTCTCGAATGAGCACCCATGTGGTGCTGGACCCCTCTGCAGCTGGGTTTCCCCTTAGAAGTTGTCAGTTCTTTGATTTTCCCTCAATTTGCCATTTGCAACTTTTGTTCAACACAGTTTCTCCTCTCAACTCACCAGCTGTGATGAACCGCTTGGCTTTGCTTGTCTCTGGAGTCAAGGACGGTACCACAGTAGCAGGCGTATCTCCCTGTCCTGATTATCAGTGTAGGAGGGCTTTGTGTACCGTTGACATCTGCTGAAACACACTCTTGTTCGTGGTCTTACGATTCATTTCACTGAGGCTTTGGTTGTCTAGGTTGGAAAGGGCAATGTTGCTTCTATCCTAGTCGCCCCTTCGGTTCTCATGTCTTTCTCCTCCTCTTGAATTGCCGTACTGGGATAGGGGTCTCGTAGTGCATTCTACCTTGCTCTTAGACTGCCTTTGTGCGTCAACTTTTATCCCTGTGGGGAAGGGAAAGGGCAGTCAGGTGTGTGCGATTCTGGTCAATTGCCTGACTGCCTGACCCTCGTGTTGGAACATGTTAAGTAAACGGCTCTGGTGTTAGTCCGTTGTCCTTGTTTTGAACAAATGTGTTCCGTGTTGGAAACGGGGGGTAGAGTTTCTGAGTATCATACGTGGTAGGATGGGGAAAGGTGTTGGAAGAAGGGGGATACCGCATCTCACCCGTCGGTGTACCACTTCCACTCCCCGAGGACTCCCCCATTCAGGTGATCCTCCGTCACTGGTCTACCCACAGGAACTGGATCCAATAGCGATGGCCGTGTCCTGGCCATCTTGATGGCAGATCCCTGGGGACTCGTAAGGGAGATACCTTCAGGTTTCTCACAGCAGGGTGTTCCAGCCATCTGTGCAGAGCAAGTCTCTTATTTTTTTCTGAGTTGTGAGCTCAGGGGTATACCACCTATTAAGCCCAGTGTTTTCTCTCACCGATTTCTTCTTTAGTGGTACTACCGGGTTCAGCATACGTGTCATGGTGGAGTTATATGTGGACACCAACAGCTCTGGGGGGTCAGAGGAGGACATGATGTCATTGAGGCAATCCTGTGGGTCTGAGGTTTGAACTCATGCAGATACTAGATTTGCAGTGCTCTTTGCACTAGCACCTGGCTCTACTAATGTAGCTCATGCCTAGTACCGGGTGATGGCGGATACCCAGGAGCTGGTTTTAGCTCCTGCTAATTAAATCCACTATCACCTCTAACTCCTCTCTGCCCTGGACTGACCACAACTGCATCGAGTTCTCTATTCCTATCACCAAAAACCACAAAACCCTGACCCCTGCTAGCGCTGCACAAGTCAGAAGCAAAAATAAAAACTCACAGAGGACAACCTGCGCCCATACCTCAATACCACCAAGCTAGCTCCTCCATTCGCTAATGACCCCAATATCCTAGCAGACATCTACAATGATGTCATTACCAAAGCCATTAACGAAATAGCCCCACTCGAATGGAAAAAAAGAGAAGAAATCCCTACACATCAACTCCTGTTTTACTGAAGAACTGCACTCAATGCGATCCCTCAAAGAGCAGCACTAAAAAACTGGCAATCTGACCCCTGCACCAGTACCAAAAACAAATTCAATTCAATCTCCCACCAATACAAGATAGCCATCACAGATGTCAAAGCCAACGCCTTCAACACACAAATCTCCAATGCCAAATCACACTCTAAAGAAATCTTTGCCATCTTCAATGAGCTCATCTCCCCCCCCATTACTCCGGACAAAATCATCAAAGATGAAGCCTGGTGTACCAGCATTCAGGCTGCCATGCTAAACAAAATTGACCTTCTCCAAAAGAAAATCAAAGACCACTGCAAAACACTTCCTCAACAGACAGGAACCAAACCCACTAACACCCCACCCACCTCATCCAAGCCCACCATACCCGACTTCTCCTTCAGAGAAGTCACTGAATCAGAAGTTATCAACCTACTAAAAAATCTCAAACCCTCCCCCTGTAAAGGCGATATTTACCCACCTAAACTCGTCAAAGACTGCGCAGACTGCTTTGCGCCGCTCTTTACGGCATTCATCAATGCGTCCTTTAAAACAGGCATCATCCCAGCCAACCTCAAAGAGGCTTGGCTCCGGCCCCTCCTAAAGAAACCTACTCTTGACCCCTTACAACCTAACAACTACAGACCAATAACAACAGCGCCATTCCTCCTGAAATTACTGGACAAAGCCACACATTGCCAAATCCAACATTTTCTGGAAACTCACTCCATCCTCGGGACCAGGCAGTCAGGCTTCCAGAAAGGACATGGCGCAGAAACAACCCTAGTGGATCTGAAGAGTCAGATCACCCAAATCATGGACAAAGGCAAGCCTGCTCTTCTGCTGCTCCTAGATCTCTCAGCCGCCTTCGATCTAGTTGATCATAAGACTCTCACATCACACCTCACACACTCAGCCAACTTCTCTAAAGAATCAGCTCTCTGGATCACCTCCTTCCTAGAGGGAAGAGCCATGAAAGTCTTCTCGGACATCGCCAACGCCTCTCCCACGACAATCCACTGCGGGGTCCCCCAAGGATCATGCACTGCACCCACACTATACAACTTGTTCACCAAGCCCCTCTTTGACAAACTCGACTCATATGGCATCACATACACGAACTACGCGGACGACACACAAGTACTTCTTCCCCTTTCAGGATCATACAACGAAGACGCTAAGGCACTCCATACAATCTACTCCATTATCAAGGCATGGATGGCAGTTAATGGCCTTTGCCTCAATGGAGGCAAAACTGAAATCATGATATTAGGTCACCAAAACACTCTAGACAAACTGTACGCTAACTTCTCCACTGACAACTCCATCATCCCCGTATCCACAGCCGTAAAGACACTGGGAGTATTCCTTGACTCTTCTCCATCAATGACCAGACAAGATAACGCAATCACTTCCGCATCTGCGCACACCACCAAACTCCTAAACGCCATCAAGCCTTACCTCTCCAAACCCAACTGCCTCTCCATAGCGAGAGCTACCATTGGAGCCAAACTGGACTATTCTAATGCACTTCTAGCAGGCACATCAGCCAAAAACCTAAACAGACTACAAGTCACGCAGAACAATGCTCTCCGGGCTGCTCTTAGTATCCCACGAAGAGAACATACCACCCATGTCAGACACTCAGCCCACTGGTTCCCGGTCAAAGAGCGGATCTCTCTCAAAATCCTCACGCTCACTCACAAATGCCTCTCCCTCTCCGCCCGTCCTATCTATCAGAAACCATCCTCCTCCCGTCCCACCAGGACGCAATACACCAACCTACTCTGCATCCCACGCATCAAAAAAGCCAAAGCCGAAGGTCTTAGTTTCCCCTACATTGCAGCCAAGACCTGGAATGCTCTTCTGGCAGATATCAGAGCCGAAAACTCCCTCCCTATTTTTCGCAGGAAACTGAAAACCGCATTCCGTGCAAAATAATAGGCAACTCTCTTAAATCCTTGTAAATATACTGCATTGCTAATGTGTACATGTCTACTGTAAATATTGTATTTGTTTGCAAATATTGTAACCTATGTAACTAAGACATTGTCTGTAACAAGCGTCACGATGCCCCCGGGCTGACGTGCGCTCTACAAATCTGAATAAATAAATAAATCTCAATTTTGATCCGATGCAGAACACATCTGAGCAAGATAAGTAGCTCTTTGAAATATAGCCAGCTCGATAGGAACAAATCATTCTTCGGGAATATTTTGTATTTACATTGTGAGAACATCATTATTATTTATTTTATTTACTTATCAAGTCGGGCATCAGGGCGTTGCACAAACACCACAAACGCACACGTACAACCAGGGCACAAACAAAAGGGAGGGGAAAACAGGGAATGAGGATTAGAGTGGTAATTGGCGTGGGTTTGGGTTGTCCTGTGCAGGCAAAAGAACTGCAATCTGCTGGAGAGCTGTTGTAGTGGCAGACAGAGTTAGACAGCAGAGATATGTAGTTGCTGAACAGTGGCTCAAGACCAACAACAAAGCATTAAACGGTGGTGAGGGCCTTGGGTACAGCACCCACCCTGATCCTGCTGCGATGCGGATCCTCAGGCACTGACCAGGCAGCAATACGATCACGCTCTGGGGCGAGTAGAGGAGTGGTGAAAGTGCAGAGCTGCTGAGGTTGGTGCAGCAAAGAGGGTGCCTGGGGGTCTGGACACCAGTGAGGAGTGGCGCTGGTGGCAAAGTTGGTGGAGGGAGGAGTGTGCACCAGACACTAAATGTCGAGAAGGAGGGTGCAAGCAGAGAAGACCGCCTAAAAGCAGATGATTTCCAATACTCAATAATCAGTAGAAATGCATTCACGAAAGTGTAGGTCGGCAAAAGAGGGCTAGACCGGACCAGATTATGATGGGATGGTCCATCTGGTAAATGAGAACTCCTCTGGGGATCTTTCGGCTCCAGTTCTTAGGCAACTACTCCTTTAGAGCAGCTTTCTGGTCCACACATACATTCATACACAGTTGTGAAGCAGGGCGAGCTGGACACAAGAGTACTTTGGATAATCACAGGGAGACAGAGAATGGGTTTTGTGCCAGCCGTGAAGGCTTAGGTGCAGGATCGTCCTGAGCTGCTGGATGTCAGGGGGGTGATCTATCCATGGTTTAGGGAGTGGGCGAGTGAGTTGGCAAGATGTGGAAAAGTTGGAAGGTAAGCTCTGACTGGGGCCTATGTAGGAGGCCATAAGAGACAGGTGCAAAATGTTATTTTGGACTAGGGGGAAAAGAGTGTATGGGGGACAGAATGAAATAAGGTTTGATGGTCAACAGACGTTGACCAATGCTGGAGAGTAAAGATAACAGGAAGAGGAGATTGAGCGAGTTGCCACAGGATGGCATGCTATCTAGGGCAACCAAGACACAGTGGAGTGCACCTGGAGATTGTGGGCCTTAGTCGTGCTCGGGAGGATACGTCCACGATGAGCATAACTGACCTCAGCAGGAAGAAATGGGAGAAAGTCAATACTGTGAAAATGACTGTTCCGCGGGGCGCAAGGTGGGGGTGAAAATGAGAGGGTATCGTGCGAAATGATGACCAGCAATCGGACTGCAATTAGAGAGGAGCAAGTCAAAGAGGGGATGGGCTGTCATGCCAATACCGCTGTATTCTGTAAAGAGGTGAAGGATCGGGAGAGGATGGTTAGGAGCAGGAGAGGATCTGCGCCGCATGGTGGTAGGCAAGCAGGCAGGCAGAATTTCCCCACCCCAGACATAAGGTTGCCTGTTTTCTACTTGGAAGCCCAGCCTGCGCACTGAGTGCCAGTCCAGCCCCCGGAATCGCCATGACCCGTCACCGTTTTAAAGAAGATTAAAAGCATGTAGGTTTATAGGGAAGATATTTGTTGACTTAGTAACCAATTTCCCCATTGTAGAGAACTAGTCAATACAAATGCATGTTCATTACTGAATGCTAATGTCGGATCAAGACCCTCTCACCGTTTCGCCAATGTTCTAAGCTGCTGCGGGCCACCATAGCAGACGATTCGGCAGGAAGAAAGTGTTGGGTGCAGCAACTCCAGCCAGTTCATGTGATGCAGCTCTAGGTAGCACAGCAGCGTTTCTATGCCTGAATGCAAGAGACAGAGAGGCAGTCAATGGAGAAGTGCGGGCAATCAGTGGCAGGACAGGTCTAAAATGGGAGCTCTGGGTCGATTCTGCAAGGGTATGATCCACAATGATTCAGGGGTGGGGAGGGGGCGTGCTCACCCTACAACTGGAGCCCTGGAGTAGATACTGTGTGTTAAGCAGAATCCAGTGCAGTTCCCTTAGGGAGCACTACACGAGATTAGGACTACAGGTCATAGCAATAAATCCCCTTTGGCATCAGTCTGTACCACAAAGATTTAGTTGGTAGCTGTCGCTGAGCAGTCAGACTTCTCTCAAGAGGGAGATGAGCAGTATTCAGGGTTTACACAATAGGTATCACAGTACCATGGCACAAGGAAACACTGACCAAAGCTTTGTATCAAAAAGATAATACATTTATTCTATACACATCTAGTTCAACAAATAGATGACAGTTGATAAAGTAAGTTTAGTTTAGTCAAGGAAAAGTATATACAACTCCCTATTCAATTGTAGACAAGTTTGAGGTAGAGTGAAAACTGAGCAAAATGGCACAGTGAAAACCAACTACAAATGGCACTCTATCAAGTTAACGAAAGGGAGGGAAAGCACAAGTTAAACGGAAATATCTTCACACACCCTCTAGCAACACTTCCCTGCAGTTTTGTGAACAAGTAATGCACAGTGACACTTTAGCAAAAAAGATAAGTGAATGAAAACTTAGCAAAATGGCACTCCACAAGTTAAAACAGTAGGAAGGAAGAGGGGTTTAGAAGATTCAGGTGCATCAACACATTTCCTATTGAAAATCAATCTAGTGAGAGCAGCTCTAACAAATCAGCCAGAGTCAATAGGCCTGAGCCAGAGTCAGCGGTACAGGACCAAGAGCTTAGGAGCAAACATTTTCTTGTAGCTGCAGTCAAGTCTTTGGTAAACGAATTTTGAAAAGGTAGATGCGAGGCGAAAGACAATGTTAAGAGAGAGGGCGGCCAACCCAACAAGTAGATAAACGATTTAAAACACCTTTAGGGCTACGACGGAGAACGGGAGGCCTGGCGGAACAATGTACCTTAAACGTGAAGAAGTGGCTCCTGCGGTGGCGGTTGTTCCTGGTAGTTCCTGCAGTTCAAGGGGTCCAGCAGAGGAAGAAAGGCGCTCGTCCTGGAGGAAGGTTCGAGTCACTGCACTACCCATGGATGAAACCAGCTGCGGTGCTGCCAAACGAAGTTTAAAAGGTACGCTCTTTTTAATCGCGGTCCGGGTCGATAGCTGCCTGGCTATCCGGTCTCCAAGTGCTGGGCACTGTCAATTCGACCAAGGCAGGTCCGGAGAAGCGATGGGTTAACTGGTTGTTCCCACCAGCTCAAGGGAAGAAGGCTCTTCGATGAAGATCTCCTCTCGTCGTGTGGAAGAAAAGTGGTGAGACGATTCGGCAGGGTTTCACCGGTTGTGTAGATGCTGAAGATGTCTGTGGCTTCTCTCCTCTTCGGTTCCGTAGTTCCAGTAGCAACGTCTTGCCCTTCCAGTCCTCAGGACCCTGCTTTTATGCAGAAAGAGACCCATTCATACAGCCTAGCTATCACTCACACAGTGGAGTGGTCTTCTTGGCAGGAGACCCTCCAGCCTATCAGGTTAGAGTGCGCCCTGAGTTGCTGCGGCAACTCTGTCCAGGGGTTCTACTCCCCCTCCCAAACAGACCCACCCCAGACTCAGAGGTGCCGAAAGGAGGGCTTCTTGGCAGAAGCCCGCCAAAAGAGCGAACAAAGGATCCCTGACCTGGGTTAGGAGTTTAGAGTAAGACACGAGAAAGAAGTTATATTAAAGTTCTGGCAAATAAAACCTACCAGAATAAAGTTAATAATAAAATAAACCGGCGGTATGTTAGAGGCTGTCAGTAAAAGTGTTAGCCTCGAACAATGGGAAAATCCCATAGGAAAATATTCGCGGTTGAATATTTTTGGTAGTAACCACTGCCACCAGCCAGAAACTTTAGAGAGCGGGACTTTAAGGTACCCCCTTGAAAATGAACCCAAGGGAAAAACATTAACCCTTTAAAGTACCTCCATAGTAAGATGGGTTGGACTGGTTAATGTCGTGACTTGCCGCGTAGTGAAGAGTAATGGGCCTCTGTCCACAAATCACCCACAGGGAAGAGTAAATAAACTCCCTGTGCGAGCTTTGAGGCCACAGGTGGTTTGATGGTTCGCCGGATCTGATGACGCCAAGGACCCCAGAGGCTGTTAAAAGGAAGTTAAGATTAGCACAGGCAAACACAGTACTTTGGTATGAAGAAGTGTGCAATAATCTCTTACCTAAACTCAGCAGGGATGATACTGGGGTAACTTGGGTCTGGTGCGAGGGAGGGCCGTAGATCCGGACAGCCGTGTCCCAGATGGTAGGTACCGGCTGTACCTGTGGCCCTGCCGTGACTTGAAAGGCACTTGAAACCAAAACACGTAGAGCCAAAGGCCGAAGATCGTAGAGTCAAAAAGGGGCGATCCGTAAATAATCCGTTAAGCAAAGCAAAGTGTCCAGAGTACCGAGATCCGTGCAGTTCCGAGCGACAAGATCGAGGAATAAGCAGGCCAGTCCGTGATTCATAAGCCAAAGTCCAAATCCGAAGTAACCAAGTAACGTGATATCTGCAAGCGCCGAACAGAGTCGTGAAACAGCTGTGAAGCGGTGAGAAACTCGAACTTCCCGGCTTTTATGTGCCTAGACTCCCGATCACGTGAGCGGTACTCTGGACACGTGATCGGGAAGTCGTCGCGGAACCAGGAAGTAACCGCGATCGGGTGTTCCATCCCGAGCGCAGTCTCCATGGGAGTTGCCAATGGAAACGAGGCAACAAACCGGGCCAGCCTCTACGCATGACCCGCACTCGCTGGTGACGGCGACTCCCTCGCACCCTAAGTGAGGAAAGTCTCGGGAGGTGGACGGCAACCCGGGGAAAGTAACAGTGTGTGCTGGGGTGTCAATCAAAGAGGTGCATCGTGGCGAGACTGGTTTGTTGTGCATGACATAGCCCCCCCTCAATGGCCCACGACCACGCGGGCAGGAAGGAAGATCCCGGTGGAAATGTGAAACAAGTCTCGGGGCATGGACATCCCCAGCAGGGACCCAACAACGCTCGTCGGGGCCAAAACCCACCCAGTCCACGAGATACTGGAGTCCACCCCTAATCACACGAGAACCCAATATAGCAGAAACCTCATACTCCACTGAGTCATCCACTGTGATAGGGCCAGGCGTAGACCGGAGACGAGTAGGGGCCGGACAAGGTTTCAACAAAGAGGAGTGGAAGACGGGGTGAATGCGCCAGGAGGCAGGGACTGAGAGGCGATAGGCTACAGGGTTGATCACAGCAGAAATCCTATATGGGCCCACAAAACGGGGAAGCAGCTTGCGACAACCAGGAAGCCTAAGGTGACGAGAAGAGAGCCAAACCCTGTCCCCACGACGTAGGAAGACGCCACTGCCCTCTTTCGGTCCGCTGCAGCCTTCATCGATTCCCGGGCCTCCTGAAGATGAGTAAGTGTTTGGGCCTGAACGGCCGCCAAGTCGCGGGCACAGGCGACAGCAGCCGGGTTGTCAGAGGGTGCCAGGTCCGGGATAGGTAAGGTGCGGGGGTGTTGACCATACAAAACATAAAAGGGAGAAGAGCCAGTGGAGGAGTGTGTGGAGTTGTTGTATGAGAACTCAGCGAGATGTAGTAAGCCCAGCCAGGATTGTTGGTGTTGCAAAATCAGACAACGCAAATACTGTTCCATGGCCTGGTTCACCCTCTCAGTCTGGCCGTCCGTCTCCGGGTGGTAAGCGGAGGAAAAGCGGGAATCGATACCCAGGAGAGCCGTGAGAGCACGCCAGAACCGAGAAGTGAATTGGGGCCCTCTATCCGAGACTATAATCGTGGGTAACCCAAAGAGACAAAAGACCGATTTAAAGAAGAGATCGGCCAAAGCTGGGGAAGAAGGGATACCAGAACAAGGTATGAAGCGAGCCATTTTGGAAAACAAGTCGACCACCACCCATATGGTGTCGAATCCATTGGTCCGGGGTAGGTCTGTTACAAAATCCATGGAAACCGTGTGCCAGGGTCTGGGGGGTACAGGTAACGGAAGCAGGAGCCCCACCGGACGCCCTCTGCGGTGCTTACACTGGGCGCATATAGCACAGGTGTTAACATACCCTTCTACGTCGTGTTTCATGGAGGGCCACCAACACCAACGTCTGAGAATGTCCAACGTACGCTTTTGTCCGGGATGGCCATTGATGGCGCTATCGTGGGACCATTCCAGGGCGAGATTGCGAGCGTCGGTCGTAGGTAACCACAACCTGTTTTGGATATACGGCAACCCTTCATGAAACACCGGATCCCACTCGGTGACCTGATCAGGATGTAGCGAAACCCATGTGCGAATCGAGTCTAACAGAGACAAAGGAGGGGTGCAGAGACAAATGACATGTTGGTTTAGTAGGTTTTCTGGGAAAACAGGTAAGGACACCCCACCCGGAGAGCGAGACAAGGCGTCCGCCTTCCCATGGGACAGCCCGGAACGATGTTTGATCTGGAAGTCAAAGGCCGTGAAGAATAAATGCCACCGCACCTGCCGACTGTTAATACACCTCAGCGAGGCCAGATCCTGGAGGTTGCGGTGGTCGGTGAACACCGTGACTGCGTGCCTTGCCCCCAACAAGTGATGCCGCCAGACTAAGAAAGCATCTTTGATGGCCAACAGTTCCTTCTCCGTGACGGTGTAATGCAGTTGCGTAGCAGAGAATTTTCGGGAATGAAACGCCACCGGATGCAACTGACCCGAATGAGGGCATCGTTGGGACAAGACCGCCCCAAGAGCGAAAGAGGACACATCAGCCTCCACAATGAATGGGAGTTCTGGGTCGGGATGTTTCAGGACAGGAGCAGTTGTAAATGCAGACTTCAGGGCGTTAAAAGCCGCTTGGTGTACTTCCAACCAGACAAAAGGTGATTTGGGGCTGGCTAGGGCAGTAAGGGGAGCTACCAGAGACGAGAAGTCCTGGATGAAGCGTCTGTAGAAATTTGAGAACCCAAGGAAAGACTGCAAGGACTTGATGTTGCTGGGCTCCGGCCAGTCCAAAACCGCACGGACCTTGGACTGGTTCATGGCTAAACCCCAAGGGGTAATATGGAATCCCAGGAATTCAACGCTTTCAGTGTGGAACTGGCACTTCTCGGGTTTTGCGTAGAGCGAGTGTTGGCGGAGGCGGGACAGTACCTCGCGGACGTGCCCTATATGTTCTTTTATGTCCTGCGAGTATATCAGGATGTCGTCAAGGTATACTGCCACGCATACATCCAACAAATCGTGAAACACTTTGTTCATGAAACGTTGGAAGGTAGCAGGGGCGTTACAAAGCCCGAAGGGCATGACTACGTATTCAAATAATCCGTAGCGAGTACAGAAGGCTGTTTTCCACTCGTCTCCGGAGTGGATTCTGACCAGGTTATAGGCCCCGCGGAGATCGAGTTTTGTGAAGATGGTAGCGTGACTTAACCTGTCTAGTAATGGGGTAATCAACGGTATTGGGTATCGGTTTTTTATGGTGATTGAATTTAGTCGGCGGTAGTCCACACAAGGACGCAGATCGCCCTCCTTTTTAGGGACAAAGAATATAGGGCTGGCAGCCGGAGAGGTGGAGGGACGTATATGACCGACCTTCAAGGCTACATGGATGTACTCCTTT
This sequence comes from Ambystoma mexicanum, assembly GCF_040938575.1. NCBI lineage: Eukaryota > Metazoa > Chordata > Amphibia > Caudata > Ambystomatidae > Ambystoma > Ambystoma mexicanum. Next base: position 1,273,644,025 of record NC_090933.1, on the reverse strand, counting down.
AGTGCCTGTTCCTCCGAAGGAGATAAGGAGTAGATGCGACCTGAGGGAATCGCGGAATCAGGGACTAGGTCAATGGGGCAGTCGTAGGATCGGTGTGGTGGGAGCACCTCCGAGGAACCCTTGTCAAAGACCTCCTGGAAATCACTGTATTCTGTAGGGAAACCAACGGCAACAGCCCCCACTACATGAGGCTCTGGAGCCGCAGGGACATCCTCGTGCAGTGTGAGCTGCGCTATGGCCCCTAGGGCTCGTGGAGGTGATCCTGCGTCGTCAGGTGCGGTGAGACAAAAATTCTGACACGTCTCAGATTCAAAATGGACCTGCCCCGACTTCCAGTCAATCAAGGGATTGTGTAGATGCAACCAAGGAAGACCCAGGATGATTCCGAACTGTGGCATCGTAATCAGATCGAATGCGATGATTTCCTGATGCGTGTTTTGTATAATGAGGGTGATCGGGGCGGTTTGTTGCTTGATAGGGCCTGATATCAATGCTGTACCGTCCACCGCTTGTACTGGCTCCGGATGTTGCTTGGTGATCAGAGGTAGGTTTAACGATCCGGCCAAGGTTATGTCGATGTAGTTGCCCGTGGCGCCTGAATCGATGTAAATCGAGACAACGTGGGCGGTATCGGGTGTAGGGTTAAGTGTGGCCTGTACCAACACTGGCCTGATCCTGCCAAAGGCGGGGTTCCTGTCCGGGGAAACGGAAGTACTGCTCGAGCCGGTCCCCGGGTCTAGGGTCGAGCACTCGGAAAAACCGGATTCTTGAGCTTAGGGCGTCTGGGACATGACTTTACAAAATGGCCATTTAGGCCGCAGTAGAAACAAGCATGGTCGGTTCTCCTGCGATCCCTTTCTAGTTGCGTGATGGGACTGCGAGTGCCACCTATTTGCATGGGTTCGATGCCTGTAGAAGAGGAAGGTGAGGTGGCAATGGGGATTCCTGTTTCAAACCGACGCTCGGAACGTCTGGCGTCGATTTGCAATGCGAGGTCCACTAACTCAGTGTGGGTCGTGGGCAAGGATGGGACAACGGCCATAGCATCTTTCATGGTGTTATTGAGCCCCCTATAGAAGACGACTGCCCTTTTTGGTTCAGGCCAGGATGTTTCAGCGGCTAGGTGGTTGAAACGGGCAATGTATTCTAGGAGAGAACCCTTCCCTTGAGTTAGGTCTAACAGCTCGAGGTCCCGAGATTGGGCTTTGTGATGTGTGTCGAACACACGGGACATTTCTGTGACTAATAGCTCAAAGTCGTACAGGACAGGGTTGTCGTTTTCCAACAAGGGGTTGGCCCATTCCGCCGCGGTGCCGGCCAGATGGGACAAAGTGAACGCCGCTTTAGTGGTGGCGTCAGGAAAAGCCTGAGGTCTACAGAGGAAATGTAATTTGCACTGATTTATAAAGGTGCGAAACTTTCGGGGGTCACCGTGGAACCTCTCTGGGGCGGCCAAGGGAAAAGGCGTGGGCATGAGTACTGGTAACTGAGGTGCTGCAGGGGCAATAGGAGGCTGGGGAATAATCGGCTGAGCAGTTGGGGGTTGTGCTGTAGCAGCGGCCTCCCCGAACTCGGCATCAACGGGCAAAGGAAATCGTGTGCTTTGGATTAAGTCTAGCCTCTGGTGTATCGTAGCAGTAGCGGCAACCATATCCGCTCTTAGCAGTGTGAGTGCCTGTACCAAGGCAGCCACGGGGTCCTCAGCCGTAGGCTCCATACTCTCCACGACGCAACGGCTTCACAGTCTGTCGTGACTTGCCGCGTAGTGAAGAGTAATGGGCCTCTGTCCACAAATCACCCACAGGGAAGAGTAAATAAACTCCCTGTGCGAGCTTTGAGGCCACAGGTGGTTTGATGGTTCGCCGGATCTGATGACGCCAAGGACCCCAGAGGCTGTTAAAAGGAAGTTAAGATTAGCACAGGCAAACACAGTACTTTGGTATGAAGAAGTGTGCAATAATCTCTTACCTAAACCCAGCAGGGATGATACTGGGGTAACTTGGGTCTGGTGCGAGGGAGTGCCGTAGATCCGGACAGCCATGTCCCAGATGGTAGGTACCGGCTGTACCTGTGGCCCTGCCGTGACTTGAAAGGCACTTGAAACCAAAACACGTAGAGCCAAAGGCCGAAGATCGTAGAGTCAAAAAGGGGCGATCCCTAAACAATCCGTTAAGCAAAGCAAAGTGTCCAGAGTACCGAGATCCGTGCAGTTCCGAGCGACAAGATCGAGGAATAAGCAGGCCAGTCCGTGATTCATAAGCCAAAGTCCAAATCCGAAGTAACCAAGTAACGTGATATCTGCAAGCGCCGAACAGAGTCGTGAAACAGCTGTGAAGCGGTGAGAAATTCGAACTTCCCGGCTTTTATGTGCGTCGACTCCCGATCACGCGAGCGGTACTCTGGACACGTGATCGGGAAGTCGTCGCGGAACCAGGAAGTAACCGCGATCGGGTGTTCCATCCCGAGCGCAGTCTCCATGGGAGTTGCCAATGGAAACGAGGCAACAAACCGGGCCAGCCTCTACGCATGACCCGCACTCGCTGGTGACGGCGACTCCCTCGCACCCTAAGTGAGGAAAGTCTCGGGAGGTGGACGGCAACCCGGGGAAAGTAACAGTGTGTGCTGGGGTGTCAATCAAAGAGGTGCATCGTGGCGAGACTGATTTGTTGTGCATGACAGTTAAGTTCAGAAGATTTGACTAGTAAAGTCAATGTGGACTTTACATGCACTGGGATACAGTAGTCAGTCCCAGGGTATGGAGTCTATGTTTGGGGGTCGCTACGACACCCCTGTGTCACTGCACGGAGGGTGCTGTGTAACACATGTGCATAAAGATGGTTCCTATGGGTGAGAGAAAATCCCATAGGCATTAAACACAAAAATAGCCTAGAAAACACATAGCAAAAATGCCTAAGAGTGGGAAAAAGAGTCTCACTCTTCGCAGGTAAAAAGAAACAAACCCTTCAAATCCAGCAAAGCCGCTGGGGGACTCTATAGGTAAGGGAAATTAGCCATAGAATGAGAATTCTCCCTAACACTGTGAGAGAGTGAAATAAACTTGGATAACTAGTGCAGAAGTCTTCCTACTGTGCGACTGGTGCCTGGTCCCCCTGGGGAGTCGGGGTGTTCATAGGGCAGAGGCTCTTTAAAAAGGGTACAGCAACTGCTTTTAATAGAAAATATAAGCAATTATGGAAGGAGGCAGAAGCAATAATTTTACTTAACGGGTGGGGGTTTCAGAATAAAAAGGTTTGAATACCACTGCTCTTGAGTGTAATCTACATTGAGATCACATAGATGGCTATGTAGTTGTGTGCCATTCTACGTGCTTATTATTTACAAGGAGCCCTGGGATAGATTTTGTTGGTGTGAAATCGACAATGAGAGGTAGGTGTGTGGCTGTTTTACATTGAGAGCCCGGGTAGATACTGCGAGGGTGAGATCCACAATGAGCCCATGCATAGGTGCTGCCAGTGTATAATTACAGCTGGAGCTCAGGGGTAGTTTTGGCTTCCACTTGTTGGACGCACTTAGCCGAGGGCCCATGAGGCCTCCTCCTAGCTTGGTACATGAAGGTTGCTTACTCCCTTGTTGGGACCAGTGTTAGCTCAGTTACTCCCTACAGTGTTTATCTGCTGAAATCCTGGACACAGACAAGTCATGTGGTCTTCGGAAATCCACATTATGGGTATCGTTCTATGCCCCAGATATGCCAGTGACCCCCAGTACGCTGAAAACCCTGACGCCTCTTTGGTACCCCAGCACTGACCGGCACTCTGAAGGACCAACAGCAGGCTTGCCTCCATGCACCGCCTCTGACACAGACTAAGTCTCGACAACACATCAGACATCAAATATCACCACCAAGCACCAGCACAGTCAAGCCATGCAGTCAGCCGCTCCCGAGGATGCTATTGGTGGTGTATTATACTTCATAAAGGCCGTCATGTATTGGCAGCTGCGTCTGTGGACTAATGCATCCACTAAAGGAATTTGTTATTGACCTCATGGTCACATATTCCTATCACAGCAGATCCCCACAGCCCTTCATCCTTCAAAGGTTGAGAAAATGAGGACAACTGAGTTGGGTAACAAACATCTGTGATCAGTGCCAATATGCCACTCCGGTGAATGTGCGCTGTATGAATAAACGTGTGTTAGTTATGTATCAGACTGACCGTTCGCTCGACCCAGCTACAAAGTGTCAAACTGTAATGCCTTTGGCCCCTTGTTTCATTTTAGACTAACCTTTAGGGGGAGCCTCTGGGCACACTCCCCAAAGATCCTAATATAGCCAGCTATCAATACATGGCCTAGTGTGTAGTCCCGTGTATCCAATTTTGTGTAAAACTGCACCAATTTTGTACCCTCAGATAGTGTTGTAGAGAGGGGTAATCAATTCTCGGTTCTTTTTTTCACTATACTCAGTTGTACATGAGAATAAAAAGCCCACAGGACATCAGTTGGCTCCCTGATTTCCTGGCCATTATCCAGTCCTGGATGTAGAATGCCTCCCTCAAACTTCACCCATCCCAGACCAAATTCGTCCTCATTGGTCCCCCTATGATATGCACCTAGAACTCTTGGATTCAGCACATAGCCAAGATGGCCCAAATGACCTGTCTCCAAATGTCTACCCTTCACAAAATCAAGTCCCTCTTCCTGCAGCAGGACTTCCAGACCACAGAGCAGGCCTTTACGGTCTCGCACATCAATGGGGGAAATGCCCTTCTGACGGGGCTCCCAGCTAATCACTTGACTCCCATAAAAGCAGTCCACCATTCTGCAGCACATCTTATTAAAGGTGTGTGAAAATTTGACAGAATCACCCCTGGTCTATGCAGACAACATTGGCTTCCTCTCCAAGCCAGGATACTGTTCAAGGCTGCAGGGATCACCTACAAATCAGTCACGAGTAGCACACCTGTGTACCTGGCATCTAAGTTCCACATAGTTTGGTGGCACACCCTTCTCACGTTGCAAATCAACCAAATGCCTCAAACCACAACTCACCTGCAAAGAGAGGCCCTGAAAAACAACCCTTCTCTTGTCATGCACCCACCCTTTGGAACTACATCCCAGTATCGGCTCGGAATGCCCCTACAATTCTCAAATTTTGCAAATCTCTCAAAACATGGCTTTTCCAACACCACCTGACCAAGGACTAATCCCAACGGATGTACAGATCGACACACAGGCCGTAACTGTAAGTACAGTGCTAGCGTTAACAGGTGCCTGCCCATATGCTAACAACCCACACCCTGCACAGTGCTCCACTGCCCTCGAGCTAGCCCTGTGTTTTAAAACATTAAAATACATTTTTTTTAAAATAAACTAGTTTGTGGCTGATCAGGTAGCAAAAGCACACTCCATATTTTAAGCTAACGGCCCACCCTAGGTCACTACAGGCTGTGGCGTTCAAAAGCTGTGGCGTTGGCATCTATGAAAATGGCTGTAGCAAAAGTGCTACTGGCTAAAAATGTGGGATAGGACTAAACGAAGAGGGCAGAGACTGCGCAAGTTGTTTCGGATTAAAAGAGGGGGACCGCCTCCATGTTATCCAAGAATATTACTTGAGTGTCATGGTTAATCACAGTAATAACAAGCATGCACAAGTTGATACATTATTTGAGCCTGTGTGCTAGGAGATCTTTACTCAGCACTCTGTTCGGGGTGCGAGAAAATCCAACCCACAACTAGGCAGTTATACTCTCAACCCTACCCGACTCTCCTAGTGGTAAACACGGCAGAACAGCCAAGGCCAACCTCTCAGGTGCGGAACAGGGTTGTTAAAGGTACAGCATAACACTTTAAAGCATTCAATAAAGTCCATGCAACACATCAAAATATTTATTTTAATTACTGTGCAGAGAAAAAGACCAATCCAGATTTACAGATATAAAATAGAGTTCTTTAGTGTCTTTACAACGTGACCCTACTAATGATAGTCGCTTGGAAAATGTAGGGTCAACCGAGGTCTTTGGTACCAAGGTTGACCAGTTCAGAATTACAAAGGTCCCCAAGTCATGTTTATTCCAGCCAGCATAAAGATCTGCTATAGGCCCGCACTTGAGACATCAACTGCGAGCTGCTAACATTTTGTTAAAAGTTTCAAAAGTCAAAGTTCACTATTGGCCGAAAGTCTCTGGGTTGCCGGTGATGAAAAAAAAAAAAAAAAAACAAGTCTTCTACCCCTTCAGGTCGACTTTGGAGCCACTTAGATAATGCTAAATTGGAGAATAGGTGACCTGACTCTAAGGTACAGTGCAGCTGTCCAATAGGTGACGATGCGGGCTAATTTGCCAGGTGATACAGGTCAGGTGAACGTGGTGTTTCTCAGAGTCCCAGGACTCTTCGTGAATTTTCTTTGCATTATAGACCCGTTTCCTAACAGCAGGCCCCTGGCTCTACTTGTTAGAGCCCTTGGGCACCTGGTGGTCAAGCTTCTTTATCAAGCCATGCAAGGCATGTAGGAAGGTGTCTTCTTGGAGCAGAGGGGTCCTGGAGGCGTGTTACTTCTCTGCGCCAGCCAGGTCAAGGGGAGGAAGCCTTCCGGTTCTTCTGAAGGCTAGAATCCACAGATCTCTGGAGTGCTTCACGACCAGAGTTTGATCTTGGGCAGATGTCACAGCAGAACTTCTCGCAGTCCTTTTGAGTGGTTTTCTTTGGTGCTTTCGGTACTGATCCCAGCAATTGAAAGAGTCTTAGTGTCAATTCCTAATCACAATCATCGATCTGCTCAATCGTTTTGCGGCTACTAAATCTCTGCGAGTCGCCATAGTCAAACCTTTCCAGGCTTCTTTCTGGAAAAGCCCATAGGATGTGAATTCAGCCTGGAATCCCAGACATCCTAGGCACAAACTGGCCTAAGTTTACATCTATACCCTTTAATTCAGGGAAACCCAGTTTAGCTGTGGAACTCCTGAAGAATTTCCAGTGCAAGAGCCTGACCTAGGGACACTGCCAGGGCACAGGTGCACCAATAATTAAATGCAAGCCCTTGCCACTTAATATTGTGGACACCACCATATGGGACTGGCAAAGCTAACAGAGCAAGGTTACTTGCACAGGTTATTATGGGGTGCCTTTGAAGCACCTCATCCTCATAAACCTAAGGCCTCTGAGGAAGCAAAACACTCAAAGTTGCATCCCCCGTGAGGCCTTGCATGAGGTACAAGCAACATGCTCAAGGGGCTCAAGCTAGAGCCACAGTTTAGGACTTTTGACATAACACTGGGCAGTTTTATTTCTCCCATCACTCCATTTTACCCTTATTATTCCATTCTAATTGAACACATATTGCTGTAACCTGTAACTGTACAGCCCTCTGCTGCTTCACACAGCAAGTTTCCAACTATATACAAACCAGCCCATACATAAATTTCAGGACGGTCAGAGGGGTCTCTTGGGATTGTTTTGACTCATTTGTAAACATGCGGTTTAGATAGAATTCCTATTTATGGACATTCTAGGAACACTTTCTAGGACCCGTCAACATTTTGCTTTTCCCCCAATTCTTTGGCTTGCAGACTTATTTTTGATGTCCAGAGGTACTTCTCCTGAAGTTCTCCTACCATTGCAACCCTTTATGGTTTACTTAAGGTGTATGATATTAGGTCCACAGTCGAGTGGTGCCTATCAGGCACCCCATTTTTGCCCTGCCATGATATCACCCTCCATTGGTTAGAAGGAGTAGGCTGGTGGCAGCTGCAATTTCATTTGGCTTCACCAAGGGTGCAAGCGATTGACCTCATTGTTAACAGCAGGGGCCTTTTCAGTAACCATTGGAGCGTAAATGTATTTTTTTAAGTCCTGCTCTATATACCATTTTGTATTTTTGGGCTTCCTTTGTTCAGGGCGATGGAGTTATTAGCATGCTAGTCATGCTTGACCCGTTGGCCGCTTTGGAGACCGTTGATTTTAATATCCTCCTTTCCAGACTGTCATCGGTAGCTAAGGTTTTTGATGAGGCCCTGGAATGGTTTGCCTCATTCCTTATTGATCGCACACAGCAGGTTGAAATTGGCTCATGTTTTACCAACTCCCTACCAGTGGATTATGGGGTGCCTCAGGGGTCTGCTTGTCCCCGTTGTTGTTCAACATTTACATCCGACCACTTTTAAACATCTTTTCGGAGTTTGGGTTGTGCTATCACTCATATGATGATGGCAGCCACATTTATGTACGTCTTGAACAACCTTGTGAAGCCATGGACCGAGTTCTACTGTGTGCAGAAAAAATTAAAACGTGGATGCTGGATAACAAACTCCAGCTGAACGCATCGAAAACAGAAGTTATTGTTTTTGGCCCAAAACAGAAAGTGGCAAACATGCTCCAAACCATTCCCTGTCCACTTCTATTTGGTACACTCACAAAGTTGTCCAATAATGTAAAGAATCTTGGCTGTATCTGGCAGTCCAGTTCGGACTGCTATTTGTATCTTGGAATTGTAATTGTTTACTTGTAAAGCGCTTATACACAAGTGAAGTGCTTCAAAGTGCTTCCAGGCGGGAAGGGAACAAAGGAGTACAGAGTCATTATTAGGCTTTGAAGTTTCCGAATGATCTAGCAAAAATGACTAGCAAACTAGGCCAGACGGCATTACTACTAGTGGAAGTGCAAGACAAGAGGGGAGGCGGGAAAGGAGGGAGCAGAGGGAGAAGAGCAAACAATCCTTAAACTACCGTACCAGGCCAACGACATTTCATATTGTGCAAGTACGTGACAGAGTGAGGGGATAAGGGGGAGGGGGAGGAGGAGAACATACAGAAAATAAACTACCATACTAGGCCTAGCGAACTAGGCCTAGTGCATTGTGGTAATAAGTGCACAGACAGGAGGTGAAAGGGTGTGGGGAGGCAACAAGTGCACCCAGTCCAGAAGGGCCCTGGTTAAGTGCAGAAGAGGTTACCCTTCTCAATGAATGAAATCCAGAAGTGCAGTAGTGGTGAGTAGAGTGCAGAGGCCTGGTGGAAAGCGCAAGGACTGGCGTGGGAGCCTGAGACCTGTGTGGCTCTGGAGGTGCAACAGGTGACCACTCAGCAAACGGAGCGTAGTTCGGGAGAGAGGGAGGAGGGAAGTCGAAAAGAAAAGAGAGGGAGTTAACAAGGGAGAGGGACAGAGGAAGGTCTTGAGGAGTTTCCGGGACTTAAGGAGATCAGGCTCAAGGCAGAGAGAGGCAGGGAGGCTTTTCCAGGGAGAAGCACCTTCAGAGGACAATGATCTACACCCAAATCTCCGTTTTGAAAATCGGCTCACCCACAGAGAGTTGGAAGAGGATGAGCGGGGGGCTCTAGAAGGAGAGTATATAGGGAGAGAGAGTTTAGTGCGGGCCCCAGTCCCAGAAAGCCTTCTGAACAATGAAGAGGGTCTTGAACTTGATCCTTGCAGCCACGGGGAGCCAGTGGAGGGATTTTGGCACTGGCGAGATGCGGTCCCTGGGCTTCAGGAGAAGTACAAGTCTTGCGGTTCTGTTCTGGATGGGCCGTAGAGTAGAAGTTGGAAGACTGAGAAAGACTATTGCAGTAGTCCAGTCTAGAACGAACCAGGGCTCTGGAGACTAAGCATCTGGTGGGAAAAGTGAGAAAAGGTAGAATACCTCTGAGGAGGTGCAGTTGGTAGTGGGATTTTTTGGAGACGTGCGAGATGTGAGAGGAGAAGGAGAGAGTGGAGTCGAAGATGATCCCTAGATTTTTTGCCTCACTTGTGGGCGAGGGCGCAGGGCCAAGGGAAGCCGGCCACAGTGAAAGTTGGAAATCGGGAGCATGGTTCCCAATGAGGACAATCTCGGTCTTGCTGGCATTGAGGCAGAGATCGTTTGCAGCACACCAAGACTGAATTACTGATAGACAATCAGGAATGAGCGAGGAGGAGGAGGCCGAAGGTAGCCTGAAAGAGAGCTGTGTGTCATCTGCATAACACTGAAAGTTGGATGTGAAGGCAGAGATCCTGCGGGCCAGAGGGGCCATGTAGACATTGAAGAACCAGGGGGATAGGTTATATCCCTGGGGGACACCACAAGTAGAGAGAGCGATAGCGGAGAGAAAAGACCAAAGTTCCACCTGGGAAGGACTGTCAGCAAGAAAGGAGGCAAGCCACGTCAGGGTCTGATCTGTGATCCCCAGGGTGTTACGGAGACAGGAGATCAGGATGTTGTGGTTTACTGTGTCGAAAGCAGAAGAGGGGTCAAGAAGAATGAGGACAGAGGGAGAGTTGGGGATATGAGAGCAGGTCTTCAAGGGTGAACCATGTTAATCAGTAAAATCCATATACTAGCAACTAAAATTGATTAAGCCGCTGCTAACTCTTATTGCAAAAAACGATAGTTCAACAGTGGTTGGTATACTAAACTCTAAATTGGATTTTTGCAATGCACTTCTGATGGGTGTTCAAACATTACAAATACAAAGACTGCAGGTAGCACAGAACTCCATGGTTATACTGATCTTTACATTGCCAAGGAGGCAATCCATCTCTTATGGGGTAAATCATAGAATCCAGCGCACAAGTGGCGCATGCGCCTGGCGCACAGTGTGCGCGTGCAACAGTCTGCGCCAGCTGCGTGCACCAAAATCCATTTCCGCGCACAGCGTATTCATGGATTTCAAAATCCATTACCAGCCGTGGCACAGCGACCCTGCAGCAGCGCCAGTTACGCCCCCAACCCCTCCCCGTGCGCCATGCACAGCGCACAAATCCGGTACATGGCGCACAGGCCAGTGGACCAGCATACAGCCCCCCAACCACGAAAACGCCTGTAAAACTCCCTGCGCACCTCTCGAATAATGTGTGAGCGGGGTACGTGCATAACTGGGGTTCGTGGGGAGTTTCATACGCGATTGGCCCTGTGCGAGCGGGGTACGTGTATTACTGGGGTTCGCAGGGAATTCCGATTGGCCCTGTGCGAGCGGGGTACATGTATTACTGGGGTGCGCGGGGTGTCCCACACGTGAATTGGCAGTGTGGTCCTCCCAGGTGTGCCCTCTACCCCCTCCACGGCCCCTGGAGGCAGCCCACACCACAGGGGACTACCCTGCACCCCTGGTCATGTCCTGCAGGCAGCCCATCCACCATGGGCATGCCCCCCCAGCCAGCCCACATGTCACCTTGCACTAGTGATCACCAACACATGTCCCCCAGCACCCCGACCCACCCAGCAATGAGGGGCACCTGCCAGCAGGCCCCGACTCAGGTGCCACCGCACCCCCACCCACCCAGCAGTGAGGGGCACCTGCCAGCAGGCCCCGACTCATGTCCCCAAGCACCCCCACCCACCCAGCAGTGAGGGGCACCTGCCAGCAGGCCCCGACTCAGGTGCCCCCAGCACCACCACCCACCCAGCATTGACGGGCACCTGCCAGCAGGCCCCGACTCAGGTCCCCCAGCACCCCCACCGACTCAGGTCCCCCAGCACCCCCACCCACCCAGCAGTGAGGGTCACCTGCCAGCAGGCCCTGACTCAGGTCCCCCAGCACCCCCACCCACCCAGCAGTGAGGCTCAGGCCCCGACTCAGGTCCCCCACCCACCCAGCAGTGAGGGGCGCCTGCCAGCAGGCCCCGACTCATGTCCCCCCGCATCCCCACCCACCCAGCAGTGAGAGGCACCTGCTAGCAGGCCCCAACTCACGTCCCCCAGCACCCCCACCCACCCAGCATTGACAGGCACCTGCCAGCAGGCCCCGACTCCTGTCCCCCCGCATCCCCACCCACCCAGCAGTGAGAGGCACCTGCCAGCAGGCCCCAACTCACGTCCCCCAGCACCCCCACCCACCCAGCAGTGAGGCTCAGGCCCCGAGTCATGTCCCCCAGCACACCCACCCACCCAGCAGTGAGTGGCACCTGCCAGCAGGCCCCAACTCATATCCCCCGGCACCCCCACCCACCCAGCAGTGAGGGGCACCTGCCAGCAGGCCCCGACTCGGGTCCCCCCCGCACGCCCACCCACCCACCAGTGAGGCTCAGGCCCCGACTCATGTCCCCCAGCACCTCCACCCACCCAGCAGGGAGGGGCACCTGCCAGCAGGCCCCGACTCATGCCCCCCCCCCAACACGTCATCATGATCCACAATCATGTGCCTCATGGCCTCCCAAATCCCACCGCATGCCACCCCTGTGCAAAGACCCAACCAAGTATCCCATCCACTCCATATTGAAATGCCCATTACATGATACAAACCAAATGGCAAGAATGTACATCCACATGTCTGTCACAAACACACAATTGGTGCTGGCGATTGTGAAAACCTACACCGTGACATGCATGAAACCAATGAGAGAATACCACACATCAAAGTAATAAACCAAAATGTATTGAACACAAAAAGAATGTAATCAAATGAAAACATGAAAAAAATGTTTGAAAAAAAGATGAAATGCAGCATGTCCAAAACATAAAAAGAAAAACATGAAGTCTGAATCCAAACAAATCGAAATGAAAATGTGTCCAAAGTCTCCGGCCACCAAATCAAATACAAAGGAGACGGAAACCGTAAAATCCATTGATCCATGGTGAGAAAAATAATAATAGATAAATCCACTGTTCAACTATGTACAAAGAAGTAATCCAGGGTCCATGAGCCCAACGAATGAAATGAAACCTAGCAAAAAAACTACCTAATAAAGAACTATATACAAAAAGGCGGGGCATAGTCCAAGCGCCCCAAATGAATGAAAAAGTTAAAAGGAAACCTAAAACGACAAACTATATACAATGGCGGCGGGCTAGTCCGACGGCTCACTTCCCGATTTCCCGGGCCAGGGCATCATCGAACTCCTGCTCGATGTCCTGGAGGCGGTCCTCTTCCATGGCCCAGAGGGTTCGCAGGGACGATGACATGTTGACCTCCAACTCCCTGAGAATTGCCTCGAGGCACTTGGCCCGCCTCAGTGTGAGCCGTGCCTCTTCCGCCCGCCGCCGCTCCGCATCTATGGCCTGGCCCAACCGCTGCCACACGGAAGACACTTGTAATCCTGGGTCCTCCTGCCCTCTGGCTGATGCCTGCCCCTCCGATGTCGATGGCTCCGCGCCATCATGGCTCCCACCTTGTTGCTGCTGCTGCTGTGCTTGTGCCCCTGCTCTTGCTGCCTGCATGTCCTCCTCCGGCTGGGGTGCAGTTGTCGTGGTTGCCACCCCTGCTGGACGTCCGACTCCCGACTGTGGCAGGGATGTGTTGTCCACCAGCCTTGCCGCTGGGTCAGAGGCAGCTCCACAGGGGACACAGGTGATACATGGGTTGGAAGATGGCATGGAGTACGACTGGTGTATAGGGGGTTCAGGTGAGGAGGGGGTCGGAAAAAGGTCCAGCAGACGGAGGAATCCAGTCCTGGTGACCCGTCCCAGTAGGTCAACGCAGTCAACGAGGCATCCGAGATGATGTGCTGTGTCTTCACGAAAACACTGCAGGTCAACTCGCATGCCCCGTTGACGCAACGCCATCCCACCCAGGACAGGCTCAACCCGGTCCCGGATAGCCACGTCCACAGGGAGAGGAAGGCCAGTTGTTGTGAGCTCATCCTCTCCCTGAAAACGGGTCTGGACGTAGGCATCCCTGCTGGTGCAGGATGATGCAGTCACAGGATCGGGGACAGGAGTACACACAGGCACCTCGGCGGCGGCCTGTGCTGCCTCCTGTCCCTGTACCACTAGCACCAGTGGAATCCCCACCTCCAGACCCCGTGTGTGTCCCTTCCACGGCCTCCTCCTCCACCAAACCCCCCCACCAGCCTGGATGACTCCGTGCCATCTTCCTCCGTCGGACCCTGTGGGGTCTCAGCTGCCCCTTCTGCTGCCGAGGAGTCCACCTCCGGCCTCCGCCTCTTGGACCTAACCTCAGCAGCTGCGGCCTAGGACGCGGCACCAGACTCCTCACTCCCCGACAAGATGGCAACCTTGGAGGGGAGCTGGGCCTTGCGGCTGGTGGTGCGATCCCTGCCGCTTTGCTCCACAGCACCCTCTCCGCCCTATTCATCAGTTGACGCTGCAGACAGGTAGAGATAGAACACAGGCATCAGGGCACTGGACAATGGACTGATACACACGACAGTTGTACATGAGTGTCAGTGTCAAACTTATGGCATCACACTCCCCAACACACATGTCATTTCAACTCACACACATGAGCAATTCAACAGCAATATTGCACCAGGCAGCACCATCCATACACAAACAGCACGAGCAGCCGAAGGTGAGCCTGATGTCACATGAAACACGGGGAGTGCACAACACATGCACACAGGCCACCACACGTACATGCATGTGTACATCTCCACCAACTGTCACAGTGATGAGATCGCCATCCATGTCACATCTGGCATTCAGTCCTCCTACATGTCAGTGTCACATGCACCCATGTTGCATCACAGTTGCACACTTGTAAAATACACACACATGCACACGTAAACAGTGCAGATACATGTAGCTGGAACCACCATCCATGTGTGACACCACAACCATGCCAACGTACATACACAGTAATTCACACAGTAATTCAAACATGTGTGCTCCCACACCTGCATTTGGCCTGCATGCTTACCAACACATACACCATCCATGTGTCTCACACATGAGGACTCACATGTGTCAGCCTCACGCCCCTGTACATACACATCCATACATGGCCCTACCAAAACCCATGTGCAACCTGCACACTACTGGCACACCACAACACGCACAGAGTCCAATCGGTATGCATGTACGGGTCTGCCTCTCAAGGACCTGAAGCGCTGGACGTATGCGTTCCAGGACCCTCATTTGGTGGTCGGACAGGTGGCCCCGGCGCCCCTTGGCATCCGCTGCCTTGAAGAGGCGCTGGGCCTTGTCGAGGGTCCTGGATCTGAAGTCCTCCCTGCGCTTCCGGACATGTGTGATGTCGCAGACTGCCACCCCACCTCGTTGATGGCAGTCACGATGTCCATCCAGATCCTGGTCCGTCCTTCATTGTCGGCGCGCAAACTTCCAAAGAGGGCATCATACTGCCCCAGGACTTGCTCCACCAGGACACCAACTACTCTGGCACTGAAGCTGGTGGCCCTCTGCCTCTCTGGCTGGGGATTGCCAGTGGTGCCAGATGATGTTGGGCCCGACATGGCAACCCCAGAGGCAGGTGTGGGTGGGCAACTGGGTCTTGGGGCTGGGCTGTGGAGCAATGGTATCCCAGTCGGGAGTCTTCAGTTCCAGCAGGGGTGGTCACAGCAACTGCACCCCTGGCTGACGTGCAGGCAGCAAATCGCATGGCACGTGGGCAGCAGGCAGGCAGCAGCAGATGGCAGGTGGGAGCGTGCTCGGGGCTCTGGGGGGCAGTTATTCGGCCTTCTGGGCAGTCGCGTGGTCTTCCATGTGTTTCGTGGCCAGCTTGATACGGAGTGATTTGGCACGTGAAGAAATTGCACGTCAGCGTGTAATTCGAGGAAAGGCCCTTAGCGCGTAAGCGCTTCTGTGTCGTTACGCGGGCATAGTGGGTCAGTGCACGTGTGAAAAAACTGCACGTCCGCGTGTGAATGCGTGCAATCAGAGGAAAGGGCCTACGCGCGTAAGTGACGCGTGTGGGCGTTTTCCTCAGCACGGGTTAAAGGTGAGCGGGGCCATCTGTTCGCTGTATTTCGTGGAGACCGACGTGTGTTGCTACTTCGTGTTTCGCACACCATCACAACTTCACAGCGGATCAAGGATGTATCTCTTCTTTTGGCGGGGGTATTGGCTACGTGTGTTTTTCATTATCACGCTAGTCAGACGGTGAGTCACGCACGCTATTTTTCCCCACTGTGGGTGCCCCTGTGTATCACACCCGTTTGAGGTTATGGTAGCCTGCGTGTCACACGCATACGCGTTTGTTGTGTTACTGGGTGCCACCATGTACTGCGGGAGGTTGATTCCACGCACGTAGGCTGCAGGGTTGCGGGCACGGTTTTACTGCAGTTTTGGGGTGCCCGAGTGTTGCGTGACCTGTCACTACATCACCGGGGTCACATACAGCCTTGCAGGTGCAGGGGGGCTGTTAACATCTTGCATCCCACCCCCTTCACCCTAATTGCCCAGGTCAATTGTGGTGTACACCTCCCATTGGCACTCCTCCATCTGTGCCGGCACTACGCCATCTGTGCCATGGTTGGGAGGCCACCAAAGGTGAGGGGCGCCTCAGCTGGGCGTCCTCCTCGTGGCGGGCGTGGTCAGGGACGTGGCCAGGGTGACCAGGGAGTAGGGGCACTCCAGGGTGGCTGCAGAGGGGGAAGAGGCAGGGGTGCACCACTTGAGCACGATGTTATGTGTCGGTGCAGTCATGCCACCACCCCCTGTGGTTCCGGGAGATGCAGATTCTGCATCTGGCACTGGCGCCCGTGTGACCCGGCAGTCCGTTTCATCGACTGCCACGGACCCAAAGGTAGTGGTAGCTGCAGGTGCAGCTGTGGACACCACCACCCAGGCTCAGGGTCTGCCAGCGCAGGCTGCCTTGGCACTTGAAGAGCCCTTGGAAGATTTCCAACAGGCCAGGAGGGACCCCGTAGGTGCACGCAGGGCTGCCCTGACCAAGACACGTGTCCCTGGGGCAGTAATGTCATCTGCTGGCCCAACAGCCGGGTTTTGGCAAGTGCAGGGGCAGATGCAGCCACCCCGGTTGTGAGTCTGCCAACCAGGACAGTTGCGGTCAATGACCCTGCCACAGCGGATGTTGCTGCGCAGGGTCCATTAGAGGGCACCAAGCTGCCACTGACGCAAGTCAGGCCTTTGGTCGTCCCTCCACCTGCCACTCCCTTGGCTTAATCCACCGGTGCCACTGGTGATACTGATCAGGGCGGCATTTGCCAGCCATGGTCTGTGCCATAATCCAAGAGGAGGAAAGTTGCACCTGCAGCACAGGCTGGGACCCCACACACAGCCACGACCTCCTGCATGTCGAGGAAGAAGCCTTTCTGCAACCAGGAACTGGACTTCCTCGTGGACTATATGCGGGACCACAGCCGTGACATGCTAGTGGGTCCTAATTGTCAGACTACGGCTGCCTACCGTGATACCCACTGGAAGCAAGGTGCGGAACATGTGAGTGCATTTGGCTATGAGTTGCGCACGGCGCAAGAGTGCAAAAAGCGTTGGAATGACCTCAAACGTAGCGCTAAGGCTAAACGTGCCTCAAATTACAACTTGACTCTGGTGACTGGCAGTGGGCCTGCACCGGAGGAGGAAGACCTCACTCCGCATGAGTCACGCGTTGCAGAGTTCATAACATCTAAATCGGTCGAAGGAGTGGGAGAGATGCCGGACTTTGATGTCCAGTGAGTGTTGATGCGTGTTTGTTGAGGACATGTGTGTTTTACTTGTGTGATGTGTTGTGCATGACTGCCACTACATGTCACGTGTACATGGGTGTGATGTGCAAGTAATGCAATGCTTCCCTGATGCATGGCTGCTCTGCTGGATGGTGGACATGTGGAGCAGACGGTGACTGTCCGCATCACCACTATTGCACCCTACTCACATGCTGGTCACCAGTATGCCCCTCCGGTCCATGTTCCAGCTCAATGGCCCTTCAGCATGTAGCGTGGGGTGACCCTCCTCTCAGACCAGGGACTATGTCATAGCATGACTGACGTGCATGTGTCCTCTGCCTACATGCAGGTACTCCATGTAGGCATGCTCCCTTGCCCCTCCACCCCCCGCTCTGCACCCCAATTCCACCTTTGCACTGGTCTGCTTCAATTTTGCCGTTGGGTACTTCCCTGTTCATGCGTCCTGTGTACTAGCTAACTTCCAGCGGCCAATCTGCCAGACATATGCTGCGTGGTACATCCTTTGTACTTGATGCACGGTGTCTCACTTGGACTGTGCAGAGGTCAGATGCCCCGCAGGGACATGAGTGCCCATTCATGCTCCATGTATATTCCACATATGCCCCCGTGTGTCCTTGACTGGATGATCATTGTAGTACAAGTCCCGGGTGACCTACATTGCATGGCATTTCATCAGCCTTCCCATGTCCACTGTGGCTCAGTCCTGCGTCGCACACATGTTTAGGGTGTGACGGTCTGTGTGGGTCACAGGCCTCAGCCTGTTTAATGGCCAATGACTCTGTCCAACTGGTGTAGTGTATTCTTCACACGTGGGTGTACTCCAGAGGTTTGATCATGTTTCCTGCTTACTGTCCCATCATCATTTGATGTGTTGTCACTTGACTCACATGATGCTGTTGATGCTAGTCAACACTGTCAATACACAGGTCTATGGTCAGCCTTTTGATACCATGCTAGGCATCCCTGCATTTGCACTTGGAGGGGGGGTGGTTTGCTTGTAGCCATGCTATCCATTGAATGCACATTGCACGTGATAACTGAAGTTGACCTTGCACTGCCTTCCCATTTTCTGACACACATCATGAAGTACTTGTACATGTAGATAGTGAGTAACGTACATATTTGCTGCACTGCATTGACCCACTTCTGTGCAAACTGACACCTTTCTACATGCCTAATCACAGAAGCAATTTCAAGTTGACCCAGCATGCATGGCAGGTTCTATTTTGTGTGCGACATGTCTGCTTGATGTGTTTGGTGTCTGTGTGTGTGTGCTAACATGTGTAGTGACCTTTTTTCTCTCTACTTTTCAGATGATGAAGCAATGGAGCCAGAGGATGGTGTTGTCATGCCAGGCACAGGGTTGTTATCACTACAGCAACCCGGCACACGTGAGGGTAGTGGGGTGGTAGGCCACGAAAACCCACATGTGCTACAGTCCATCTTGTCTCTGGCTGGCTATGAGTCCAGCCCTGATGAACACTCTGATGACCATGTCAAGTTGGATGTGCATCAGGTCCATATGTCAGGGGTGAGTCATTCTGATGTGGGCACTCCTCTATCCGCGACACCTGCACTGAGGGGTCAGACAGTGTTGGAACCTCCGCCTGTGGTGGATCGGGACACAGGGTCGAACCCTCCAAACCAGTCACTGATGTGCCTGGGACAACACGTCGACGGGGGCATGTAGTCGTGCAGCCGCGGGCGGTGCCAACACAACGAGGACACCCGGTCTTTGGGTCCCACAGGGGTCAAGCCCAGCAACGCAGTCACCGCGCGCAACCACAGTATACTGAGCGGGAGCAAGACATGACTGCCAATTCTGAATGGCAGGGGGCAGCAATGGAGAACATCGCTGAGAGCATGGAGCGTGTGGCCCAATCCGTGCTCCCCCCTGCTAGGCAGGTGCTTCTCCAGTAGCAGGCGGCACGGTCCACGGCCTGCTCGCTCAGGCTGGGCATGGCGGCCTCAGACAGGGCACGCCAGGCTGAAATGTCTCTGCGTGAAGCATTTGCTGCTCACGCAGAGGCACACATGGAGGCCCTGAGGCAGGAGTATGCTTCCCTCAGATCCACTCTTGGTGTCCTTCTGATGTCTCAGAGGGAGCGGGCAGAGGAGAGGTTTGCGCAGCTTGAGCGTACCATCTCGGCTGAGCTACATGCTTGCCGGGAGGTGCAGCAGTTGTCAAGCCAGGCCTTGCAGGAGGAACACTGTTACACACGCTACCTTGCAAGAGGAAGCACATGTATCACGGGAGGTTCTGCATGCAGACCTATGTGTCATCACCACTCAGAACCAGGCTCACCCGTCCGGCAGACTTGCTGCCGACGAGGGGCAAGCTGCAGCTAGGCGTGGTCAGGCTCCTGTGTCACGTCCTCCTTTCCAGGAAGAGCCAGACTCGGACGACAATGCATCTCCCACATAGGTCAGGCTGTGCTTCCCCCCTCCTGGGTGCAAGCCCCCCTCCCCCCCTGGTCGTATGTGGCCATTTTTGATTTTTCTTTTAGTTTAGTTAGTTTAGTTTCAATTTGATAGTTAGTCTAATTAGGTAATGTAGGTTTTTCATAGTTAGTGTAATTAGTTAATATAGTTTAAAATTGCTTGTCTATTGTGCCTTCATGTGACGGTGTGGTGCTTTGTGGCTTTTGTAAGCATCCACTGTCTGTTCCAGCTGGGCCCTTCAAGCTTGTCTTGTGTATGTGTTTGCAGCTTGGGGTCCTTGAATCACATACGCCACTCCTGCTTGCCTCATCCATGGGCTCGCAAGGATGGTTCGGTGTAACACAAGGGCTTTGGACTGTCATATCTGTGGCATCTCTTCTGCTGTCCAACTTGTGTTAACACCCCTAGTGTGGATGATAGGGGTGTTATTGACTACTTTTCTTCTTTCCCTAGATGGGGGTTTCATGTGTACATTCATTGCTATGCATTGCGTAGTATGTTTCTTATCTTTGCTGTACATGTGCTTGTTGCAATTCATGCCGTAGTGTTCCACACTTTGCCTGTGAAAGACGGAATGATGGTGTGATTTCTGATGCACGTCTCTGACATGGTCCAGTCATGCAATGCCTGAAAAGACACACACAGAGGAATTTAAAGCATTAATCGTGTGTTTCATGCCCTTTCTGCAGGGGGATGAGCCTCCAAAGCACCTTTGCCAGCAGACATGGGCCATTGGACATCTGGAAGCTGGACACGTTTGGTGGTGCCGACATGCACATGTGTGCGCAAGCAGAGGCACAGGGATTGCACTCATACATCCATAAACAGCTGACGTGTTTCAAGGGACTCCAGGCAAGGTGAGCAGCACAGGGGGTCACAACGATGATCCAGCACACTACTGGGGGTTCATAGAGTAGCTGCCCGCCAGAGCGGTCAAGGGAGCAGAAGCGTAACTTGAGCACTCCGAATGTGCGCTCCACTATGGCCCTGGTTGCAATATGGGCTGCGTTGTATCTTACATGGGGTGGCATGGTGGGGTTCCGGATTGGCGTCATGTGGTTGCTCAGAGGGTAGGCACTGTCCCCTGGAGAGGTGATGATGGTTGAGATTATTGGGGTTTGTGTATTTGTGTGTGACATGCATGCATGTGCACGGGCATTTGTACTACACCTAGGAGCCATGTGTCACCATGCTGCCCAGCTTCCAGGGCCCGGCTCAGGGCGGAAATTCTGTATATGAAACTGTCATGGGTGGAGCCAGGGTAGTTTGCATAGACAGAGTTGATGATTCCCTTTGCATCGCATACCACCTGCACGTTGATAGAATGCCAGTGCTTGCGGTTTCGGTAGATGTGCTCAGTGGCCCTAAGTGGACGTAGGGCCACATGGGTGCAATCTATGGCACCGAGCACTTTGGGGAAGTGCGTCACCCTGTAAAAGTCCTGGACAACGGCCTGCCTTTCTGCGGGTGTTCTGGGCATGCATATGTGCCTGCAGACTGAGGGGGGCGCTGTCATGATTGCCAAGACCTGTTGTAGGCAGCCTGACAGCGTGGCCTGTGAGACCCCCCCACTATGGCAGTAGTCCGCTGAAATGACCCAGTGGCCAAAAAATGCAGGACATTGAGCACCTTCTCCAAGGGGCTCAATGCTTGGGAGCAGAGGGTGGGGGATGTAAGGTCATCTTCCCACTCCCTAACCAGGTCTAGGATGATACGAAGTGGAAACCTATACCTGCAGTAGACCTGGTCGTCAGGCATCCCAAAAATGCTTGTCCGGGGTGTAAAAATGCGGGCCCTGGCTATTCTCCTCCTGCGGTGTCCCACGATCAGTGCTGCGACAAATGGGGCATTCATCGTAGCTGTATATACGTGTTTGTTGTTTGCGCGCACTTTTATACTGTGCGCGGGGACGCTACCGCCTGCCTTCGTGTGGCGGACGCGTTGACGTCTATGCGCTTCTTTTGCCGTGCGCGGGTTTCCCGTATTCGAATCCATGAATACGGGTTGTTCGCGAGCATGTGGGCGTTCTGTGTAGTTCCCTGCAGTACTTCCCCCGTTATGCCTTCTTTTTCACACGTTGTTCCCCATTCCGCGTGTTACGCCCACTGTTCCGCCCACTTTTGTTGTGTGCGCCGCACTATGTGCGCTTTTGCTGTGTGCGTAGTGCACGCCGTTTGATGACGTGTGCGCCTGCGTGCGCCACGCACGGATTTGGCGCACAAACAGTGGAAAACACACGCAGCGCCTTCCTTGAATCGAACGCGTGCGCTTGCTTTCTCACGCTTGCGCCAGCTCGCGCTGGGATTTTCGGCGCACGTTGGTTCCATGAATCGGCCCCTTAGTATCAGGAAAGTCTTCATTGGCTTACAGTCCAACAGCAAATTCTGTTCATGTTTCTGTGCCTGGTCTTCAGATGCATTTATGGCCTGGCCCTGACATACTTAGTGTCTAAAATTCAACGTCATCAGCCCACCTGATCACTTACATCAGTTTGACAAAAACTGTTGGTTGTTCCCTTCATCAAAACAACAACATGGGGTGATAGATGTTTTTCTTCCTTTGGCCCTCGTTCTTGGAATTCTTTAACTAAGAATCTTCGACAGATTGAGTCTATGTTTAGGAAGAAATTAAAAACTGTCTTCAGTCACTACAAGTTTTGGATAGCATAATGACGCAAACTACTGATCCTAATCAACATCTGCGCCTAGATGCAGCTCCTGCTTTGACCCTATTCATTGGGTATGCATGTTAGAAAATGTAAAATCTAAATCAAATCATTCAAATCCGGGCAACCACCAGGTAGGCTCAAAATGGCTGTTCTAATAATGTGAGCTCTTTGTGAGCCAACATGGCTGCCTTTATTGTGGCTCGTACTGGTTTCGACCAGTCTAAGTCCCTGAGCTTTACCTCGCCTATCCTGCGGGGTAACACTGGGACTGAGTGGCCTCGGTATGGCCAACCAGAATGGTTGGCTACCTAACTCATTCCACCCTGGCCCACTTATTGATTGGTGGGCTGGCTATGGCCAGTCCATAAGGTCATTGGTTTAAGTGTTCCTACTCCCACTGCTTACTCTATGGTTGCTGGAACATGTAAAAAGCAGGACTGCTGTCCTGCTGGAGGAGTTTTCCCCACAGATTTCTCCCTGTTTGTTCCAATGGATACTGAATAGTGCACCTTGCAGCTGTCTTTTTTGGAACAGAAAGAACTGGGAGTAAAACTCTCCCAAATCTGAGCATGGGGAGAGGGACCTTCGTCTCTGAAGCAACTTGAAAATCTATCTGAAATTCAATTAAAGCTGTTGGGAGATGGGATTTTGGGGGACAAGGGCAGGGGGGGGGGGGAGCAAGCCAAAAATCCCTTTCAAATCAGTTTCCAAGCATTTGTTGAAATTGCTATAGAATTGTGCCTGAATTGGGACACCTGCACTACCAGGGTTTTGTGCTCCTTAACTGTTGAAATATCAGTTCTTTGACTTGTCACTTATGGCGGAAGATGGGGGAAGAAACCTTAGTTGTAGGCTACTACTTTCTTTTCATATATAAAGAGGATGTGAAAGTCCCAGTTGAAGCACTCTTTGGATCTCAACAGAAAATCTCTGAAGCCTGCATTTCCCTTCTGAGTAGAGGGTTGTGATAGTCCTGTACTAATAGCCAAGAGCCCCTTGGCTGTATTAGTGTTTGTCTTTTCCTAGGTCAGTTCTTCGTCTGTGGAAGAATAGAAAAGTTGCAGACTATTAGAAGGGGAAGATACAGTTTGTGTGTTGATCCTTAAGTGTAAGATCACCTGTGAGCCATATGCACATTCTTAAGGGTTACATAAGAATTTCATTTGTAGGGTTTCATATGATAACTTGGTGTTCCCTAACCTTTTTACTTGCTTTTTAGTTTTGTACACTTTATATTTGCCATCAGTGATGTCTAGTGAGGTCCTCCTCCAGCTGCAATTCATATTTGATACACTCTTAGTATCCCCCGTGGCTAAGATGCTAGAGGTGCCTCCTGAGCACCCCAATTTGTCAAAGGCTGCGGGTCAGCTCTTAGAGTTGCTCACTTTGACAATTTATCAAACTTATTTCTATCGTCTACCTATAATTAGAAACCTGAAGGACTTCCTTGGGTTTTATCGTGTCTCTTAGGGGAGAACGATACAGCAGGATCTCTCCTCGTCCTCCCTCTGGGAAGCACATCAGGTAGCAGCTGAACCAGCCCAGTCCCTGGTGGCTCACCACTTCCCACACACATCAAGATTGGGAGTTCAACCTATCATCAAAGGTCACCACTCTGCTTACTCGCTACTGGTGTGACCTCTTCTTAATTATACTGTCCTGAAACATAATTTGCCTGGATCGCTGAACCGGCTTCTAGCTAGAACAAATCCAGATGCCAAAAGTAATCTCTACACCCACAGCGCTTAGGCTTTCCCCAATGCATCTACCTGGGTAGCCTTCAAGGCTTCTTCTGACCAACTTCTGTTTGCTGGTCCTCTTCTTTAACAAGAGTCCTGCGCTGCAACCAACCATTACCGGGCCTCTAGTCATCGAACCTGGGTCTGGATCTGTTCTGGTGGGGTCCGTACAAATGAAAGCAGTGGTTTTCCGCCTCTTCAGCTTTTGAGATCTGTAAGCAATACCGTACTATCACCATCACTGTTGACCTACAGAGTTTGGTCGAAAAAGCTAGACAACATTTTACAAACTCCTTATGTCCAAAATAAACATTACTTACCTAATTAATTATAACGGTTGTAAGTATATGCAGGGGCTTGCTATTTTCTTGCATTTTTACCCTTATCTGTTAATTTTTAACATTCCTGCTCACTTTTAGGAACTGCTTTACCCTACTCGACAGAGTGCGGTGAACTGGTATAGGAGGTTCATCCTGTCAAGGAATGTCTCCCTAGTCCTGTGGCTTGATCAGCTTGTCCTGTGGCTTGATCAGCTTGTCCTGTGGCTTGATCAGCTTGTGCCGCTTGAAGGGGGGAAAGGGAAACTGTGGAAGACTGCTGTGCCAAGATTACCAGCTGTAGGCAGGCCACAAGTCTGCACAACATAGTCTCAGTTTTATTCCGCTTTGGAGGGTATGATCGAGCATAAAACCAACCTTCAATTAAGTGCTTGTGATACATTAGGAGCAGCGGGTTTCATCCAGTCTGATTTAGGAGAAGGAGCAGTTGTTGGATGAAGCATGCAGTGGCTGAGAAAGACCTGCAGGTGGCCTCTTTCTCATGAAAAGTTTGTGACACAGGATAACAGCAGTGCAGCACCCATCAGTCACAGATTAAGTGCAGTCCCAGGCCAGAGGGACGTAACCCTCCAGGAAGAGATTGGGTGTTTGTGGTAACTATGGCTCATCAGGGGCCTCAGTTCGAGGATCAGTGATAGTACGTTGACGCAGCACCTTGGGACTGCTCCAATCGTCAGGTTTTACAGGTTCATTGTCTTTATAGCAATACCTCAAAGATCAGATTCTGAAAAAGGGTTCTGAGAATTCCTTCCCGTCAGGTGAGTCGCTGGGAACCAGCCATCCCGCCAGAATGCCTTTGAACTTAAAACAGAACTGCCTTCAACTCAATAAATGTTTGGCACTCCTTTGGTGGAGGATAATCAAAAACACCTGCCTGCTCTTCAAACCTGATATAAGGACAAATGTGTCACCGCAGGTATGTCAAAAGGGAACAAGCACAAAACATTGCACAAGGCGTGCGGACCACAGTCTCTAAACACCTGCCCCTCAGGGCATAGATCTTAGAGGGTCAGAGGAAGGAATAAAAGGTTAAAAAATAAATAAATGTTCAGCGCGTTGATGCACCTTTCCCATCTGCGTGGAGCAAAGGACATGCGGTTGGGCCTAGAAAACTGCACAAGTGTGGTTGTGTGCTCTGAGTGGCGCCACACTCACACATGCGCAAGTATACCTGGCTCATTGTTCTAAATCACTGGTGCCGCTCTGAATAATGCTACAGTTCGGTTCCGCATAGACTACCACATCCAACAAGTAAAAAGGGACGCAGGTGCATAAACAGCTAGAGGGAGGGTACTTCCAGACCTACATCGGAGATTAAGGTCACTGTCCACTATAAAGTAAACAATGGCGAACAGTCTCTTTCAGGTCCAAGAAATCTAGCAATTTGACTCAAAACAATAGTAAGAGGTATTAATTAGTATACCACAAAGGGAAAGGCTGGCAAGAGTCACCACGTTGCATTGCTGGGGACCAGTGCGGATTCAATATTGGTGCTGGTGGGGGAGCTTTTATCCTACATTCATTGTAAGACTACAGTTTGGAATGTCGTCACTTCCAACACCCGCCGAATTTCATGGGTTTTGTTATGATAAATTTGGTTCTCTTAACGTATGTTTTTTCACTAAATTTCAAGGATTTTGCTATTTTACATCTTATTCAAGGCCCACTTGGCATGGCCTCTGTAACAATTTACCCCCGATATCCCCTCACTGTAAATAACCCAGGCCCCCACTGTGCTCTCAGCAAGACTTTGGAGAAGAGAAAAAAGACTGTGGCCCCCTGGCCCTAGCGAGTGGCCACCGTCTGGCACATACTCGCGCTCCCTAATAAATAGCCAGATCCCACCAGCCTTTGGCCGTTGCCACTCTCCACATTCAACAATTAGACTAAAAAAGCATGGGCCACTCACCTTCAATTCTAAATGACCCTGTCATACTGGCCATGGCCAGTCAACAATACCTCCCCTTCCTTTTGTTCCTTGTATTGTGCAAATAATTATTCCTGCAGAAATACAACATGTTCCTATTACACAGATAATTCACAAACACTGAAAAATGAAAACGTCTTCCCCCATCCTCACTGGTCAGTCTATATGTGAAGCCCTCCTTTTGGTTCCCTGGACTTCCCCGTGGTGTGTAAATCCCTCCTGTCCCACTCCTATAATCTTATTTCCCCACACACCTTTTCCAACTGCATCTTGCGATTTTCCAGATGGATCACCACGGTAAATCCAAAACAATCTGGATCAAGTCAGGGTCTTCCGCCTGCCCCAAATGACCGAACTAGCCATTTGGTCCTCTTTACCCTCCCCACCCATAGTCTGATGTGAAACCACCCCTTCCCTCCTCCAGATATCACCTTTCTCTCGGTAATCTCCAAAGTCGAGCAAGAAAAAAAAGCAGCTTTCCATTTTGGATAATCCCGAGTGTGCATTGCCATGGGTGATATATAAACCTTTTGTGGATATATAAACCTTTTAATAGACCTTGCTCCGTGAAACGTTTTAAAAACTACTGGACAGAATTACACAAAGTCACAAATTGAATGTGTGTGCCACTTTGTGCCCAACTCGTTTAAGATTTTCTGCAAATACTTTCAGCGGTTTTTGGCCTTCACGTGTGCAATAGAAGCACCTTTCTATTTTTGGAAACATTTATGGGATTAGACCGTAAACCTGGTTTGACACATTATCCCCAAATGTTTCAATTTGGGGGCCAATGACACACATTTCGTTTGGATGATTTCTTTTATATCTGTCCACATTTGTTATTATGGTATAGGACGCACCTTGTTGAATGTTTTGCTATGGTTTTTAAATGTTGATGTAAATATTTGTGTTAGTTTGCCTCGCAAAGTGATGCAAGATTTGAATCCGTCAAAAGAAATAAAAGTGAAATTGGCTAAATATGATCTTAAAAGGAACATTTCTTACTATATCTTGTGTATAGTCCTCAGTTCCTGTAGTTGGATAGCAATTGTATATTTAGTTCTTGCAGTGGCTGCACTGCTATAGGCTAGAATTATTTGTGAACATTTGTTGTTCTCCTTTAAAGCTTAGGACTATAGGGCGTTTGCCCCACAGATTGTACAGTACGTTACCTTTGTGGTTCTTTAAGAAATGGCAGATAATATGACAGTTATACAGAGGTAGAGATTCAAGAAACTATGAATGGGCCTTCCTTATTCAACCCTACAGGAAGTGCACATAACTTGGCGACACTTATCAGGGGATAACTTAATCAAATTGAAAGAGAAATGTCTTAGAACAGAGCTACAAGGGCACTTCCTTCGGGAGTACCTAACAGAATATAATTCCAGCAGGGTTATTAGTTCGTCTAGAACCGGGATTATTTGTCGATGACAAGGAATATAAAACTAACTTCAGTTTTATTGCAACTAAGTGTAGTAGGGTCCTTACAATTACAACCGCACAGCGGATATCAAATAAAATACAAAAAGAACTAGACGAAGCTGAAGGGAACTCCTTAATAACACTGCCTTCACTAATGCAAGAGAAACATTAGTAGAGCTCAATAAGCAAATAGAATAGTTTTGCCTTTCAAACATTAATAAGACCAATACATTGTCTAGGGACCTGAGAGTTCAAGATGGAGAAAATCTACCCATACTTAGAGAAGGACTTCTATCAGAATGGGCATTATTATTGGGAGAACACAGGCAATTATATAGAGAGGGGTGGTTATAGACTAAGGTGGATCACCTTCTCGGACACCTCAAGACACCTCAAGTAATGAATCTTGGCCATACTATGAACCAGTAGAGACACAAAATCAGCCATCAGGAGGAACAAAATGTCTTAGGTAGAAGAGGAAGATGTGCACAAAGACCCAGAAACAAGGAACCAACCTTTCAGAATTACCCAAATAAAGGGGCACCCACGGTAATTGACCATATAGCTACACCAGTTATTCCAGTCATTAATCTGTCTTCTCAAACTCTTAATGGGGATGAAATGAGTCTACCAGCAAAAGGTCTTTCCTTTGTTCAAACGCAACACAGTGATTGGTTCAAAATGGAGTAAATCTTCTGTAAGGTGAGTTTAAAGTCACTCTTTAAAGATCCTGATCCCATAGAAGAAGCAATAGGCACTGGTTTTCGGACAAAATCAACTTTTACTCCCTTTGATCATTTGGTGCCAAATGAGATTATTATTTTTGAAAAAAGGTGTCTTAAATGAAAACAGGGAGGCTGCAAAGAATAAAAGATTGACCCATAACCTCTCGAAAGCTGAAAATGCAGCATTTCAGTCGTTGAAGAACAATATCATTGTGAAGGAGGCTGATAAAGAAGGGGCATTAGGCCTTTTTCGACAGAGACCATTATGAAAAGAAATTTCAACTTTTGGAAGTAGAGCGTAACCATAAGGTAGTACGAAATGATCCCTTTAAAGAGATTAAGGCTATGATAGATGAAGTTACGTCTTTTGCACTGGAAAGAAAATTGATATGTCAAAAAGAGTGAGTTCCTGAATGTGGAGAGTCACTGTACCCCAAATTTTTGTGAACTACCAAAAGGTGCACAAATCTATGATCCACCAGAACGGCCGACTGTGGTGGGTTGCGGTTCGATATTGGAACCACTCTGCTAGTTTGTTGACTACTTCTTAAAACCAATCTGTGATGAGACAAGGACATATTTGAAAGATAGCACATCAATTATTAGCATTTTTAAACAAAACATTTGATGCTACTAAAGAGTTACTTGTTTCGCTTGATATTATATCACTTTATACAAACATACCATGAAGTGAAGCTTTGGAAGTAACTTGAGAGCCTTATGAGTAGGACACTTATTTAACCTAGTGCAACGGAGATCATCATTGAACACCTCACTAAGTTTGGAGAAGAATTATTTTAGAATTTAAGGCAAAGTACTAGCTTCAAGTGAGTGGAACGGCTATGGGCACCTCCTAATATGAAGTCGGAAGACTTAGCGGAGTGTTTAGATATAATCATGAACGGCTTTTCTGATCAAGACACACCCTCAAAACTGGTGGAAACATATGGCAGGCACATAAAGACACTTCTGAATAGGGTTGCTACTATTACAAATAGGTCTGATCTGTCGCAAACTGGTTTACGACAGATCAGACGACCCTAAAAAAAACGAAAAGAAAAGCTGAAAGAGTATAGGCACAAAATAAGACCAGCGAAAACAAACAGGTATGGTAGACTGGAGAAAGAATATAAAAGAAATCTACAAAACAAAAAAAGGGCTGTATAGAGAAGGTTGATAACACCACAAGGAAACATTTTGATATTTTTAGACAGCTAGAGAAGCCCAAGTCCCTGGAGAGGTAGTTTATACCAAATAACGAGCATTGCACGAGGGTACAACAAGCCTTCCAGGGCAAAGTTTTGCTAGCACAAAATAATATTAAAGAGTCCAAACATTGAGGAACCTCATAACAACGAGGCTTAGGAAATACACCAGGAGCAGGCGAGGAGCTGCAATGCTTCAACTTTAAACCAACATCCATCTTAGATATGGAAATGATGCTAAAAGGTATGCAACCCACCTCATGTCCCGGCAATCTTTTGCCATCAAAAATCATCCTAGGGAACATTAAAAAATCTCGCCCCATTCCTTAGGCGATTTGTCAATCCAACTTTTTTTCTACAACCTAGTGCCTAAAGAGATCAAAGATGTGGTGGTAACGCCTCTTATTAAGAAACAGGACTGAATCTGAAAGTTTCCTCTAATTTGAGACCAATTACAAACACCCCATTCCTGCTTAAAATCGGAGACAAAATAGCAGCTACACAAATGCAGGACCACCCTGAAACATCAGAATCTCTGCCTACAAGTTTCAGGTGAAAACATGGGACTGAAACTGCACTCCTGGACCAGCAAACACAGATGTTAGGTACCATTGAGGAGAGTAAAGCTTGGATGATAATCCTCTTGGCCTCATCTGCAGCACTCTATTTACTAGACCAGAGATGCCTGCTACAAAAATTGTGAGATGCAGGGGATTGTTCCAGAAACGCCATCAAATGGCTGAAATCCTTTCTGAGTGACAGAACCTCAAGGATTGGCTGGGGGGACGCTACCTTGTAACCAATTCGAATAGAATACTGTGTACCGCTTGGTGCGTGCTCGTCACCTGCTCTCTTCAACATATATAAAAAACTGCTATGTGACCAGATGGAATAGAGGGGCCGCGTCTTCATGAATGATGCAGACGATATCCAACTGGTGATGGATTTTAGCAGATTATATGAAAAGGACATGGAAAAGCTGGATAACATATATATGGCTATATTAAGAATTGGATGCAGAACAACCGGATGTGTTTGAACAGCTAAAATACAGAGCTTATGATATTTGGTTCAGCTCAGGCCAGGGCTACATTGGGGCCAGAACACACTGTTTTTGACATAGAGGGATACTTAATTCCTGTGTCAGAGAAAGTTATAACTTTAGGGATCCACATGGATGCTATAGTCCAGGTCGATGGTGTTGTGAAGAACTCACATTATTAACTCATAGTCTTATGGCAAGTTCAGCCATTGGTGATGTGCAAGAATTGCGAAACATTGTTGCAAGCTACGGTAGTGGCAAGGCTGGACTACGGCAATGCCCTGTTGATAGGGGCTAGCAAAGAATGCCTACAGAGACTACATGTAGTTCAAAAATATGATGTGAGAATTATGTGCAACATCTCAAGAAGAGATCATATCACAAAGGTGAAATGAACTGCATTGGCAGGGTTCATTTCAAAGTTCTCGCACTAACCCACAAATGTATTTACTGGGAAGCCGCGAGATACTTGAAGCAAAAGCTAGCCCACCAGAAAACAGCCAGAACCTTATGCTCAAGTACTGCACAATGCCTGTGTCCCAGAGGTAAAAAGAACACAGGGAAATAGAAGATAATTTCCGGTTCTAGCAGCCAAGGCGTGGAATGAACTCCCGGTAAAGCTAAGGCAGGAGAGAAAACAGTACACTTTCAAGATACAGTTGAACCCTAAGCTGCCGGCTAATTCTTTTTCAGCTATATGTATTGTCCTGTTTCAGAAATGTCCTCGTGTTTGTGTGGTGCCCTGACCAAGGGCTATATGGCGTGGTAGAAACAAACAAATGAAGTCTAGCTACTCTCTAAATAGCTAAATTTGAGGAAACATTTTCTCCAACGAGAATGTATTTGGATGCCGGATAAAGGAATGGCGCTGATCCATTGATATCATGATTTGGTAAGAATGTTTTTTCGCTCAAGATTTTCTGTGACTGGTTAAATACTTGTAGTAATAGCATACAATTTTCAATAGCATACAATTTACCAGTGAATATTCCACCCACAAAATACATTTTCTAGATCTAGAAATGTAAATTGAAAAAGGCAACCAACAGATCACAACACATTGCTTCATTTTAAGAGTTCTTATCCTCACCACACTACGGCCAATTTACCATACGGCCAGTATTTGCAGCTAAAAAAAGAAGTGTATGTGACCAAAGGACTTTACAGATCAGGCTTCACAGCTAGATAGTAGGTTAACAGAAAGAGGATAGCCATAAAAATGAATGCCCAGTCCAAAAGAGGTATATATACTCCACGCAAGGTGCTGTTAACGAGTCAGGATAAACCCCACGAGATCCTGACATGTGTTTCCACTTTTTGTCCACAAACAAATACAAGTTCAGGCATCTTGTGAAAGTGCATTTGCCTGAATTACAAGCTCTGAGGTTTGCACATAAAGGAGCTACAAATATTAAAGACTATTTGGGACACTCCGAATATTCCACAAGAAGTGAGACCAATAGATTGTGGAATTTGTGACCACTGGTTGGTCATTTCCCCTTGTGGGACATGTATAGGATGTAAATATATAGGCATAGTGGTTTCGTTCAAAGTAAAGAAGAGAGATTGGAAATTAACTGCAGGACAGAGTGGTCTACTGTATAAAGTTCCAGTGCAATTTGTTTTATGTTGGGCAAAGTAGTAGAGAGGCACGCATAAGTATTCTAGAACATCGTTCAAGAATAGAATGCAGGAAAGTAGGAGCGCCTCTAATCCAAAACTATGTTGGAAAACAACACACCCATGATGAACTATTTTGATGGATTATAGATGAGGTACCTGCTTACCATAATGTAGAGGGAGCTCTAATGCACAAAGAGTCCCAATGGATATTTAGACTTCAAACACACATTAAGGGTCTTAATGAGGTATTAAAACCAGTTTACAAATTCCATTGGGGAGCGCTGAGCAGATATCTGGTATCTTGGAGCTTGACTGTGTCTTTTTAGACAAGCTGCATATTTAAAAGGTGTCTGGATGTTTCTCACTATAGGAGTACCATTACATCATGTAAATAAAGGAACCAATTTCTGTAACTTCTGTACGATGTAACCTATGTGATGCAAGAAACGCAACGGACGTCTGTAACCTTTGCCAGCAACTCATGTAACGAATGTACGTAACCTATGCAAAGAACTGCTGTTTGACTGCGCTCAACATAACACCTTCGTTAGTAGTCAATGTAACCATCCCTCTTAAGATAAAGCGCCTCGATGCCTACGGGTTAGGTGCGCTATACAAATGTCAAAATAAAAATAAATAAATGAAAGTTTGGAGACTTACTTGAGGCATTTAATATATATAATGCCCCTGGGGAGACATGAAATTCAAATATTCACCTATTTTCAATTGTATGCAGTGCATGGGCAGCGTTCGACTGAAAGAATACATTATTGCAATTTCCAGATGGTGATCTTGCTATAAGAACAAAAACATCTCTTCTCAAGAACTATTGATTGAAATGAAGTTTAAGGTACCAACATCTCCGTGTTAAGAACATATAGAATTATGTTTATTCTGCAAGGAAACTGTCCCCTCTGGTTAAGGTGTGCAGAAAATAGAAATATTATCGAGGTTTAGGATCTTTGCCATAATGAGTTACGAATTCAAAGATGGTGCTCAATGTTGAACAAGTAAACTTCTCGTTTCGCTTTCCAAGGATAACAAGCTCGTTTCTATGTTAATGTAGGTCTAAATAGGAACAGTAATATGTACATTCTGGAAAACAGAATTGAGTTTGGATTCTGTGAGGAAGACGGTGCTACAGAGCACCACAAAAGCCTAAATGAGGAAGTCATTTTAGAGCCTGCGAGGTGAGCGATGATTGAACGTTGAGTAGTTAAAGCTATTAACTTGTGCTGTAGGGTTAGTGCCAAATAAGTGCCCTTATTACTCCCCCTTCTCTATATTGCAGCCTTGAATTGAAAGGACAAAAAGAAGAGAACATTTAAATGCAAGGCAGTCACATTTGGTTTACATCCTTGAAACCGAATCCTCAAAATGGTGCCGACAGGAGGCGTAGATAGGGTAGAGCCTGAGCTGGCAAGACCCATCCAAAGTCTGTAAATGTCCACTCGGCAGTGCTGTGTGGGAATTTACAGATGTTAATATTAATGCGGTGGTCCCAAGAACATTAGCTTCTGGTCCAACTTGTTAGGCAATCCTGGCTAGGCCCCTGGTGCCGAATAAGTTGGATATGCGACAACATTAAAAAAAGGTACCTATTAAATATCTATGGGTTGTTGGTGGGGAAGTCCAGATTGCAGTCACAAGACTGCTTGACAATATATATTTGTTTGTCTCAGTTTCCTTTCAGTCAATACAGAAGCAGTTCATGTGAGAACCCAATGTGTTTGACTGACATATGGTTGAACCAATGTCTGTATGATGCTGTACAATTTAAAGTCTCACTTGAGCGAGTAATTCAGTCGAGGCTCAACCATTCTGCTCAGATTAATAAATATAGCAGTATAGAATATGCAGATTGAGTTTTTTCTTAAATATTCATAGAAGGTATTCCTGATTTTTCCTGTATTTATAGATTGAATTGAATGTACTCCCAGTGAAGCTCGATTTAGACTCTGGTGCAATGTCCAGACATTAAGAAAGCTTGATGTAGGTCCTGACGAAGCATTTTGATAAAAAATATACCCTGAAACATCAATGTGGAGTCGACTACCTAAATATAGAGTTATATTAATGTAATTGTGGTTATTAATGATTCATTCATTAAATGAATTAGTTCAATCTGAAGTGTGAGACACTGTTTTTAGTGAAAATAAATATAAAAATGGTAATAGGATGTATTTTCACATTTAATTTATGTCTAGATATATTTCTTTTCAGATTAGTGGGTGTTATCCGGACGTCCTGGTCTTTTGAATTTGTCTGACAGTTTTTTGGTTCCATGTTGTTTTTGTGTTATAGGACGCATCTTGTTGAATGTTTTCCTACGGTTTTTAAATGTTGATGTAAATATTTGTGCTGGTTTCCCTCGCCAAATGTGGTAAGATTAGAATCAGTCAAATGAAATAAAAGTAAAATTGGCTAAACGTGATCTTAACAGGAAAATGTCTTAGTATATCCTGTCTATACGCCTCAGTTCCTGTAGTTAGAGGAAAGAAACTGTATATTTAAATCTGCCCAGTGAGTCAACACATACATATAGAATTCTGGAACAAGTCCATGGAAATTGGTTTTAACTCATTATCCAGCCACTATGTCAACACAATCTCCAGCGTATTCGCATGCTTGAATATTCAAGCAATGCAATATATAATATTGCCTACTATATGTAACTTAACATTCATACTGAAATGCAGGTTACACTTGCACCCACTTGCTTCACAAAAACATGAATGCAGCACTACACCTTAGATCAAGGTGAAAGTCCTAAAAAAAAAGTGGGGGTACTCATTAACATACTCGGATGTGATGTCACCTGAAATTAGCATATCAAGGTGAAATATGCAAATTTCATTACATTGGCTTTCCAAACCATACAAATTGAACAGGAGAAATGGCCTTTACCTTTCATAAAATCAACACACAAAAACAAGAGATGATATTTTCTTTCAATAGTGTTTTGAAAATGTTAAACAGTGTGCATGGTTTAAACTTCACAAATCAATAACATGTTTTCCCTGGAAAAGACAGTCAAAAAACATGACATTTTAGCTTTAGTTGTTTGCTTATTTTCATCAGCTTATCTGGTGCAGTGGTGGAGCACCCAGCCTGCGAACCTGGCGACCACGTGTTGAGACCCGAGGGCGGCGTAAATTCACATGTTTAAAAAATAAAAAGGACTTTTTTGCTCATTTTACACAAGGCCTCTATAACACCCTGGGGGACGGTGGCCACCCTATGAAAGTGGGTGGACTAAGTCCACCCATGTGTCCTCTTGACTTGAGCCCAGGCTTACATACACCAAATTTACTAGCTTTTCAATGTCAGTTATGGAAGGCAGCACCCAGTAACCAGAAGTTCCACGGCATTATGAAAAAGACATTGACTGGGACAAGAGCATGTGATATGTGAGATCGAGCTCCCTGTTGATAACCCCAACCAGGCAATGCCCATTCTGATCCATTCCACCACAACACATTTCATGCTATGCGACTTCTGCTCCCTGCCGTCCCACAGAATACTATCCCTGTGTTGCATTGCAACATGTACCACCTGGTCTCATGCCCTGGTATACCATGGGAACCTCATCCCAGGTGTCCCACCTGCTTCGTGCTACACCTTAATTTTCAGCCAGGCATCTCTGCTATATAGGTTACAGTACTATTTCCGCTCGCTGATGTTTCACTATTGCCTGTGCAATCCTTACCCACTAATATTTCAATGGCCAAACACACACACGTGCACACACAAACACGCACACACAAACACACACTCCATAAGCAGACCAACTAAGCCATCCCAACACAGCTATTTAAACCCCCCCTAACAGAAGTCACACTGAAAACAACTAATCTATAACTAACCTACTCGCCAGTCCCAGCATGCGGGACAGAACGCCTCCATGCGCACTACACAAAACAGCCTACAAACTCACCAATACGCAGGGCTCAGGTCTGCAAGCATGAACAGCAGCAAAGCTATCTTCTTTTTTCCCCCCATCTGCCCACAACCTAACCCACCCCACTCTCAGATCGGACAGAGCACCTGCAAAAATGCAAATGGCACCCGTCTATGGTATACCTCCTAGTAACAAACGCCTACCTATGCAACTGAAACTCTGAATTCAGGAGTCAGTTTCAAGTTGCAAGCAACTAGCCAGAAATAAAGTATTCTGATCCCTCATTTCTCGACATAGACAGAGCAAACCAGTTTTTAATCACGAGGAGTCAATCCTCCTACAACAAATACGGTAACACCCCGGCCCCAAATGTCCTCCACCAAGGGAACTGACAATGAGTCTGTTACCAAGTAAGCAGTGGTTCCAGCCCTACAGACAAGCGGCGTGCCTGCTACATTTACTCCCTAAAAATAGGCAAATAAACCCCCCCACAAAAAATTGAGAGTATAAAATACTCTCAACAAATTATAAACCCTAGGGCCCCTTGCTTCACCCACACGGCTCCATGGATATGTTTGGACCAGTAGTGCATGTAGTACCACAGGAATAGCCTTTTATTACTGCCTAATTGGAAGAAGTAAAGACATCTTTTAATGTCTATGAATAACTAACTAGGAGCAAAGGAATTATTATTGTGAAAACATTTCCATTTTCCAGTGAATTTTTTTACTCGCTTATAAAATACTGCCACTGGGAATTGGATTTTTGCAACCTAAAAAATCATTTTACTCACAACTTTAAAATATAGGAAGCAAAATACTCCCACTTCAAAATCCTATCTGGAACACTGAGTGTTTCCATTCGAACTACTGTGCTATATGCACCATCTCACTTAATTGCAAGGACCAGACAGGGAACTTACCTTCCTCTCGGACGTCAAGGGCTTGCACGGTCGGCTCGATGGGAATGGCACGCTCGTGTTTGTAGCACACCCGCTGTTGGATGCCAAGGTCTGCTGCGGATGGATCCTCACACTGGTCAATCATGTCCATCATTTCATGGTCATCTACCTCTCCCTAACGGAGGAAAGCAAACAGTTATCAGTGTGAGGCACAGACTTGCTTCCAAAAGCACTCTACTGCAGCAAGGACGGCAGAGCTGCCGAATGAGCACCATTTATGGAGTGGTTCAAACAAGACCAAAGCATTACACAAAAGTCACACAAACGGTCAATTCCAAAAATGGGAGCGCAGGAGAAAATCAGGACATCAAACATTCTGGCTGATGTTTGGGGTAAATCCCAAGAGTCTTCCCTATCTCATCAACCAATCATTTATTTCATGTTTTAAGCATCGCTCCAGGCTAGCAACAGCTGATCTATACATAGAGACCATGAAGCTTTCCAGACACATTTTCTTTGCATCTGTTACACAGCTGGGTGAGAAAAAGGTCTTTCTGTTCTTGGTGCAACACATGGAGGCAGACTCATTTCTTTGGACAAACTGCATTTGTAATACTCTGCAGGGACTGAACATATCACAAACCAGCTAAGAAAATAAACAGTTTGCAACACTTCGGTGCAATACCAAAACAAAATACAAGTTAATAATTTATAGCAGCATGGGTTCGATTCCTGGCCCCGCACTTAGAGGAAGGAGTCTGGCATGAATGAAATGATTAAAAAACAATTTAATTTTTAATACAGAAACCAGTCTGCTAATGATCAAGAGCGTTGGGACTCACTCCGTTTAGAACAGTTCCGGTGATGGAGTCTTTGAACTGAAAGTCCCACAATGACAGATGGTTGGCGGATGAGCCTCTTGAGCCGTCAATGTTACTGTCTTTAGCCTTGGTTTTTGCTTTGGTTTCCTTTACAGAAACTCCAGATCTGATGATCTCTCCAGGTATTGGGGCTTTGTCTAAGTGCTATATTCCTCTTGCTGCCTTTGTTTTCAGTCCATGGAAAAACACTACAGGTTCTAAGAGGGCAAGGAGGGTAGAGCACAGTCTGACATCTGCCAGTTCTTCCCATCAGTTAATGGAACAAAGCACGATCAGAAGCTCCACGTTGAGTTCAAGAGGTGGCAGTAGAAACTTACAGCAGAGTTTCGCCATGAGAAGGGTCTTGGACAGGGCTGCACACTAGAAGAGCTTTGCCATGATCTGAGGCCTTCCACTTCCGACATCCGCATATCCCTAACTGAGCAATGGGGCAGACCCTTGCTAGTTATAGGGTATTGGATCTTGAAATGCAATACCTGCCTCCAGTAGCAGGGGTGCATCTATTCAAACTTGATGTCACTCATTCAGTTGTGGATATCTCTTTCAAAGTGGATGCCTCCATTTACAGGCTTTGGGCTGGAATGCATATTTCCATCAACTCACTCACTAAACATCCAGGCATTGCAGATTTTTCTGGTCAGCTCCTGCACCGTCCCTGGGATTACCATGAATTCACCGGAAAAAAAAACTACTGATAAATGACCTCATTCTTTTCGGCCAATTTCTTTTTTTTTCAATAATGCCCTCAGCCCCCATCACTTCCCCCTACCTTCACCTAGACCCTTACCCCACCCCACATCTATATATTATTTAAAATGTACCAAAATACCTACCAAATTCGACCAAATAAATTCAGTCACCTCTCATTAGGGATTTTTGGATTAGATTATTTCTACATATACCTTGTCCCTGCACATACGCTTAGTCAAGAAATTATCATATACAGCTCTCACTCGTGTCCAGCATAACAGGGATAGTATGCAGGGTCAAGGAGAGAAACACATGCCATCTGCTATTTGCACACACAGATACATGTGTCAAATAAAGACATGCGCGGTACAGCATGCTGGATTGTAGTGGGATGCTCAGAGGAGCCATCTCTGGTGTAAAGTCTGTACCTAGAATAATACAACGGGTAATCTTCCACCAGCTAGTCAGCTACGTTGCCCTCAGCAGTGTGACGTTAGTTAGGTTGGTCAAGATCAGGGTATATGGTCTACCATCTCTGAGGGGCCAAAGGATCTCTTAGCTGCACATCTTTACATAATCACATCCTTGAGGCCTCCATTTAACTCACAAGGGGAAAAAGTCGAGACATGTGCAGAAGGATCTTACCTCACACTTTGCAACCTTATGTCGTAGAGGTTTCACAGTCTCGTTAAACCTCACTCGGAGTGGGTTTGGGGACTAAAGATGGGTGTGCTTAAGGTTTGGCTTGTAAAAGTGTCTTTGCTTCGTCCATGATCTTTGACATTAAGTGTGCACCTTGGCCAGTGACCAACTCCCAATGTAAGCCTTGTATGAGCACTTTCAAGGCACATCCAATGTGGCGTTGGTCCAAATTAGGAATGCATCAGCGCACCAGGTAGTATATTCCTTCATGACCAATATCTAGCGGAACCTCCCTTTAGATGGAT
This sequence comes from Ambystoma mexicanum, assembly GCF_040938575.1. Lineage (NCBI taxonomy): Eukaryota > Metazoa > Chordata > Amphibia > Caudata > Ambystomatidae > Ambystoma > Ambystoma mexicanum. The sequence goes on along the minus strand of NC_090933.1, from coordinate 1,273,604,291 downwards.
CAAGGGGCTGATAAGTTCCATGATAACTCTCTCTAATGGGAAATGAATCCCTGTTAATGGTTGTACAGGACCGTTTCTCACTTTTTACAATGCCTTTTTATACTTCTGGAAACACCTTGTCAAACAAATGATCTCAGGACATTGACTTGGGTCTTACAGATTCAGATTTGGGGCAGCGGTCAAACTTGCATGAGCCACATTCATCACTGTCTTTTGGAAAGGTTTTGGGACTAGGAGTCAGATATAGAAGACTGACAAGAGGACAAGTTTCAACAAACTTCTTTATTTGAAATTAAAGACCATCTTCTCCAAGCCCTACCACTATGAGGAGTTCCCTACTCCAAAAAAACAACAAACGGGTGCTCGTCAGGATGTCGAACAAATAAACTCGGTCCTCAGTCAAAATCTATGGTACCCTAATATCTGTCCCACCTCTAAAGAAAGAAAGACTCAAGTTATGGCTTAGAAGAGGGGGGGGGGGGGCTCTCCCTGGATTCACTCGGTGGTGGCTGGTTTTTTGACCCCCACCAAATAGTTCCCAAGTCTCTTACCCCCTTTCCAGTAGACATTTCTTTGGTTATGGTCCTCTGGCGGTTTTGCCTACCCACTTCAGGGGTTTTCTGAATGCCAGCCCTGTGTGCACTGTAGGCTTGTTTCACTGTCCTCCACCCCCTTCAGAGCAACACAGCACACCTTCACTCTAGTTGAAGGCCATGCTTGTGGACGTGGGTGGGTGACTGCTTGCTCATCCTGGCTCCAGTCTGCATGGTTGGCTGCTTCGCCTAAGTTCCTTCCTCCTGCCTGGGAGGAGCAGGCCGCCGGTATGTTTTCCGTCTCGGGAAGTGGTTTCATCTCCTGGCAGTCCTGGTCTCTGAGAAATCTCTGCCGCAGTCAAGAGGCAGTGCTCCGCAGGCTGCTTCGGGTCCCCGCCCACCACGCAGACTGTGTGGCTCTCCAATGCGGCTCCTGCTCAACGGCCAGGACTTCCTCATTTGTGTGGTGTTAAAGAGAATTCTCATTCAATGGCTAATTTCCCTTACCTAGTGAGTCCCTTAGCAGCTTTGCTGGATTTCTGGAGTTATTTTTTCCACTTGTAAGAGTGTGAGCTTTTCCCCACTCTTACCCATGTTTTGCCATGTGTATTTCATCTGCTTTTGTGATTGTGAACTCTGGAGTACACCACTTCAGTAGCCCCCTTCTTTTGTGAGTTTCACAGCAACCTCCGTGCAGTGACACAGGGTTGTCTTTTAGACTTCCCACCGACTCCATTTCTGGGGCTGACTACTGTCCCCCAGAAAAGGGTAAAGTTGCCATTAACTTTACTTAGCATTTAACCACAGATCCAGTCCACCCCATCTTACATGGAGTACTGGAAGGGGTTAATCATTAGCCCTTTTTATCTGTACCTCCTAGAGCATTGCTTTGCTCTTAACATTTAGACTTGGCTGGTGGCAGTGTTATCTACTGCGATTATACTATATAAACGTGGTATTGTTTCAGGCTATTAGATTAGCCTCGAACTTAAACCCGTTTGACCAAATACTTTTTCTTTTGGCTCCGTTCGGGTTTATTCGCCATTTCATTTTGTTAAAGTCCTTCTTGTGTTTTACTTTGAGAGGCAAACCAGGTTTGCCTTCTTTGTTCACTGTCTTTTGGCGGGCTTCTGCCAAGAAGCCCTCCTCTAGGCACCTGGTTGTCTAGGTGGGGTGAATGTGAGGGAGGGGTGTAGTCACCCCCTGCACAGGGTATCCTAGGAAACCCAAGTCGCACTTTGCCATGAGTGGCTGAGGTGGTTGTCCGGGCTGGACAACCCCCCTGCTGCGTGATTGACAGCCATGCTGTGTGAATGGGGGATTTTCGCATAAAAGGCAGGTCTCTTGGGCTAGAAGTCAGAGTCGCCACTGGAACTACAAGGAACCGAAGAGAAGCGGAGACTAAGACGGCTGCTGCAACTACCCCGTCCAGGTGAAGCCCTGCTGCAGTCCGGAGCCATCTACCCTTCGACGACCAGCGAAGATCCAGTCCGGAGTCTTCTTCCCTTGTGCCTGGTAGGGATAACCAGCTCACCTTCTACAGCCAGAGGATCCTCTTCTTGTTCGAAATCGCTGCACACAGCTGTAGTGGTCCGGATAGCCATCTGAAGAGCCTCTCCTGTTTTTTAAGGAGCGCACCTTTTATTCACCGGCTCTGCTGCCGGCTTCATTTCTGTGTGATGCAGACTCCTCCAGACGTCCACCTTCGTCCCGAAGCTCCAGGAACCGTGGGTCTGCAGGAAACTACCAGGAACAACTGCCGTGGCACCAGCCTCTTCTTTGAATAAGGTACTGTGTTCTGCTTGAGGAATTAGGGTGAATCCCTTTTCGTCATCTCCAAGGCTTGCCCTTGTCTTCCCTCCTTCTTATAACTTTTGCTTCCTCTGTTGACAATATCTAAGTACTCCTGGCTACGTTGAATCGTGAACTGTCCGACTGTGTGATCCTTGACAACAGGAACCAGGTTCCACTTGACACTGGCTCCGGCCTATTGACTCTTGAATTTCTGTCAGAGTGATCTCTGATTCTTTCTGCCTTGACAAAAGTATTGCCTATGATTTTTGCCCCCAACTCTCTCTGGTTAACTCAGGTGCTAAGTGTGTTTTTGCCCCGGTAGCATTTCTTGCCACGGATACGCGTTTCTTAAGACAGAACTGTTATTACTGTCAAAAAGTGATCGCAAGTGTATTCCCGGTAACGTCTTTTGTTTCACAACACCGGTCCGTTAAATCTTAAGATACTTACCTTGAGTTACAGTGTACCACAGTGAATTGGTTGGTTGTAGTGTATTTTACGTGTGGTTTTGAATTAATAGAAGTGTCGTCTTTATAACAAACGGTTTAAAAATAAATGTACTTATATTTTTTACCTGAAACCTTGAGTCAGTGTTTGCTTGAGTCGCACTAATTGTGGTCCCTTTGTGTAATCTCTGCTACTGCTCATATACTCTTGAGATAAGCCTGGCTGCTGCGCTACTGCTACCACTTTAACATATTAGTACAAGCTTGTACCAAAGGTAAAACTTGTATTGCCACCTGTGGTCTTAATTGTGTGTAGTGGTCCCTAAGGGCACTGCACAGGATTCTGTCTAACATGTGGCAGTGCAAGCCGTTGTGTCTAAAGCCTCGGCTGGGCTCCCCTTCTCCTGGTGGTCTGGTGTATTTTAGATCCTTCTTGGAGTGGAGGGAGACATCCCTTTGGTTCAGGGTTTCACTGTGAGGCCGTAATCGAGGTAAGTCAGAGAGCAAGCAATCCATCACAAAGGGGCCCTGCACATGGCTACCCTGCTCAATTCCCATAATTCCCCAACGGATGCTTGGGACTTTGCAGTGAAGGGAGGTGAAAGGGAATCCCTACTTCAGCATTCCTTATTCCTAGGGGATTGTGAGGGGTCACCCTACACAGGATATTGCACCTCAATAGTCCCAAAGAGGTTAGCTCCCCTTGGGGGGAAAAAGCATGAATGCTTTGAATTCTTAACACAGACCTCTTCTTTCACTGAAGAGTACTTTGTTATTTTTCTTGATTTTTAAAGGTGGTACTTAGTTTGAAAGGGTGTTTTAGAAAGGGGGCCATTCCTTCACGCAATGGCAAAATCAGGGAAAAGATTAGCTCTCGACTTGCAGGTGATTGGGTTGAACCCATTTAGTCTCCATAGCCGGACCGTCATTGGCAGGTTTGCCATCTTGTTCACCCAAAGGTGGAAGCATTTCTCACATATCCACTGGGATATCCATTTCCCGGGCTGGATTTCAAGGGTACTGTTTCTGAAAGTGAAGGGACGTCTACTCTGGCATCAGCAAAGTTCTTCAGGGCTACTCCCTGGTGCTGGACATTTTTTCCACAGTAGCACCTGAGGACTACTAGCTGTAGGGTGGTTTGTACCAGGACTCGTTCTTTCGCTGGTACTAATTGTGCGAGCTACGGAGGTCAATTTGGTAACCTTTAGTAGTGGATGATCTGTACAGCTCATGGTGGCATTGGTCTTCATAATGTCATGGGGTGGACTTCTCATCAGGTCCAGTTGGCATCCAACATCTGACACAATGTGTGATGACAGTAACAAACCAAAGATTTGTCAGGTGCTTAAGAACTAGAAACTTGGCTACTAAGAAAATGTTGAAGGGACTTTGACTTCAGGTCCGAACATGCACTTTTGATCAAGGTGCTCTAGGAACCGGTCTCTGCCTTCAGCTTCCTTGCCTCTATGCAGCGTCTCCACATGCACCAAGCAAGTATTTTCGCCAGTTCCAACAGTAAGTGGCTTTCTCTCATTTTCATTTCTTTCACAAATCCACCAAGTGCCGATGTGCCTTACTCCTTCATCAAAACACATCAGTAAAACCTCTCCAGTTTCATTCTCTTCCCTTTGGCACGGTTTCTTATGAACTTCTCTATGTTCCAGCATGCAACCTTCTTGCTCTCATTTGCCACTACAATGTCCTCTAGCAGCCATTCTTCACGGATCGAGCCGTCATCATTTTCATTGCGGTCTATCTCTTTATGATCCTTACAGTTGCATGCTCAGAAGTCCTTTCTTCCACCCTGTGGCACCCTTCGCATATCTCCCCCTCCTCCATATGCTCGGGTCTCCACAAACCATTATTCTGCCTGGGTTTCTTATCCCTTTGACTCTCTGTTGTTCTCTCTTGACAACAGGGAAGGGACTTCTTTTAGCAAACTAAATTACTATCAAACACATTTTTATGCTTCAAATATCATGGGACAGACTAGGTGAATGTTGATTCTTACAGTAAAACAAAGGATGATTTCCCACTATCCCGGGCACCCCCAGGATGAACCCTGACTCCAACCTCTGATCCCGATCCTACGGGCAAAGGTTATCCATTAGTATCTTACCATGTTCAGTGCCCGTGTCTTCTGATGGATTTCCCGGCACCTGCATTTCGGGAAAACCTTCTGCACCAGTTTCTTAATGCTGAAGTAATCCACAGTATCACCATAGATGTGTCTCCTCAGCTCATTCAGGTCGCCGCCCTGAATGGAGGAAAATAAAGAGGAGAACATGAATTATAGCTAATGCTCTTTGCTCAGAGGAGAAAACATGTATTCACAGAAGAAACGTTGGTACTTTCAGTTCTTAGCCCTACTTTCCCAATACACTCAGATCATTATGTGCAGGGAACGGGATCATAGAATCTGCTGTATCAACAACAAGGTGCAGAGAGAAAGAAACGCCCTCCCACATCCATGCACTGCTTCACAAAACCGTTCAGCCTTTCTCCCAGACTGTCTTTCCTCATGGCCCAACCAAATGGAATGCATAAGAGGTGGTATGAAAAATAGAGGCCCAATGGACTCAGGTTATTACAAACTACTTACTACAGTGACTTCTTTCCTTTTAGTAGATCGAGCCCACGACTTAACTAGATGCTGTCTGTCCTGTTCTCAAGGATTATGGATTCTGAGCTATGACCACGGCAGTGTAAGAAAATAAAAAGTAGTACGAAAGTCACCATCCTGGCTTTGCAAACAGCAGCAACCAAGACCTACCATGCTGATGCCCACCCTCCCGTTTGCCTTCTCAGCATTCCTTAGTCTGTTCATTTTCATACTATCTACCCAGATGGATACACACATTGACTCAGGAGCAGGATCGTGGCAGGCACGCTCGGAAGAAATTATGTTGAGCGACTAGAAATACACCCCAGTATGGCGAGTAAATTGAACGCATGCAAATGTTCTCAATCTTCTGTCTAACCCTCGCCTGCCTGCGTTGGAAGATACCAAAGCATAGTTCTGTAATAATGGCTTTCAGGTTCAGACGAAGATTTTGTTAAGCATAGTGGACCAAAATAAGTAGCATCCAGCAGTGTACTCGGAATGAGTATAGTGCAGCTTAAGTAGCTGGCCATCAGATCACCTCAGTAGGAAAATGCCTAGCGAACTCACTTGCAACACAGCTGTAGATGGACATTTTCCATCTCATCAGAAAGACTAAAAGGACATCAGAAGAAAATTCTTGGTTTATGTGGAAAAGCAGACTGGGTCCTTTAGCAGAAAAAGCTTAAATGCAAGCTGCCATGACAGTCATCAACAAGGCTGAATCCGGCTGATCTTCTCGGAACTCTATGAAGGGCCTGAAAGCCTTCTCTCTTAAGTGAAGTACAAACTGAAGAGTTTATTCCACTCTAAATCTCAAGGCAATTTGTTTGGCGGAAAGAAGGACCGTTTTTGGAAGATGTTTTTAGAGTGCCATGCAAGATGCTTCCCGAATGCCCACCTCCCAAGTACTCTGTCTGCACATTCAACCAAACAAAGGGCACACAGGGACACAGACTGGCACCCACCCTTCTCTAACACTCTTGACTCTCACTGCATACAACGTAAATAAAAAGCAGATTCCAGCCATCCACTGGCTCTCTACCTAGTGTCAGGAGCATAGCTCAGGGGCAACGTGTTCGCCTTGGAAGCAAGAGGACACCGAGCAACAAAAGTTCGATCCCCGGGTCCACACTTCTGGATATTAAGCGTGTTATAAATAACCTATCATATCATACTCTCGTGGGTACGGTTCAATCACCCATGTCCTGCCATCGACAGATGAATGCATCCATGGTGGTGCTGGAAAACGGGTGCATGATTTAACCCCTCAAGGAAGGCTGGGAAGGGAAGATTTTAAACATTATGTGGCAGCTTTGAACGAATGAGAGCATAGTAAAATGTATGCCTGGATAATTTTAAATGAAATGGCTAAACCTCACTGGCTGCCGTCGCCACCAGGAATGGGTTTGATAATGCTCCCTTGCATAAACATGTCTGTGCGATACGAAAAACACCAATGAAGATAAATCTTTAGCAAAACAGTACTGTCTGCCTTCCCCCTTTCACAGGAAAGACCCCCCCACCAACTCAGACATTGCAGTTTAAAAAATAATCTACCTTATTGGGGCCAAGGGATTCTAGCAAATTTTTTGTGCTTAAATAGGCTGCTCCCTATATGAATACAGAAAGACCAGATTAAACCAGAGGCCATTTCTGTAGTGCCCCGAGCCACAAACAGCATTAGATCCTCCTCTAACCTGCTCCACCGTTGCTTGAACTCTTCTTTCAGTATGATTAAATTACAAGCTATGGCTCTCTGAAGTGTTGCATGAAGGTCATTAAGCATTTTCCCTGGTCCATCTGTAATTTAGGAGACTAGCGCGAATTATTTTTCCTGCCTCAGATTCTTTTATAAAGACTTTGCCAGAATAAAGACAGTGGTAAAATAATGTGTTGTTGGTGTAATCCACGCCTTTGACTTGGGTGCTCTGCATCTAAAATGGTCCCCATCATAGTGCTCCTTCCCTCGTTTTGAATAGCTTATGCATCTCCTACGATGATTCCAAGCATTATTTTTGTAAACTCATCAATCATGGAGAGCCTGTAAAGGTCAGCAGTCCCTGCAAGTAGGAACCGTCAACGCTTGCAAGTAAAAAGGTGGGTGCGAGTGCACAAACCTCTTGCTCCTAATCTAAGGAAGGAAACGTCACGTAAGGTCAAGAAGCTCATAAAGTTGATTTATTGCAACCAGTTTAAGGAGTGATAAAGGAAGGGGCTTTATGAAAAGAAAGCAGATTATCGAGACCAGCACCTAGTTGTGCCAACTACATGCAGTCTTAAACGGCAGAGAAGCAATGGATGGGCTGTGCTATAGAAATTTCAAATCCATTAATTGGCTTGCATTACCAGTGTGAGGTTTTAGAGGAAATAAACTCCAATTCTGACACCACCACTCATTTTGGCAATAAAAATCACCAAATTACGAGTAAGTAACAGTTATTCCCTATTGTGCAGACCCCAGAAAGGCGCCACTGGGGGTTTTCAAGGAATTATCACCAGCGGTAATTCTGCCAGTAATAATTCCTCCATATATTAGACAAAATGTGGACGAAACATATTTCAGCAAGTGCTGGAGATTTACCAACGACATCTCCAAACTTGGGATATGGCAGTGCAGTAAATCGACTGCCGTCACTTCTTCCACACATCATCATATTTGAATGAGTGCCATTGTGTTTACTGTGCAAGTCGTGCATTTCCAGAGTGCCTGTGTCTATTTGCTGCTAAGAGCGGGGATCTTCATTGGCCTGTGGACTAGAGAGGGCTGATGAGCATAGCTCTCGTCACAAATAGCTCTTGATGTAAACCTCCCTATGCAACAACGTAATGCTACAACCAAGCACATGATAGTAAGGGAAAGGGCATACCTGAGCAGGATTTAAAACATTACTACCGTGATGATTATGAATTCAAGCAGCCAATGTATTAAGAAAACAAAATACACGGAAACCGAATGCAGCTAAAGTCTTCCAGGCACATCTAGTCTTATCTGCGTTGATACCTCTTGTAACCGGATAGATATTAGTCTCCAGTTCTGGGTTTGCTTTCACACTGCATGCACCCCCCTATATCCTCCCCACGCTCCCATCTATTCTGGAATTGTGAATTGTGCTGTACTAACCCCCTTCGAGGAAGTTCCTACCTCGGGGTCTAAGAAGAGGTGACAATGCGCAGGCTTCCCGTCTCTGCCTGCTCGGCCGATTTCCTGGACATAGCTCTCGAAGTTCTTGGCCATGTTGTAGTGCACAATTCCACGTACGTCAGACTTATCCAGACCCATGCCAAAGGCCACGGTCGCCACCACAATGCGCAGCTGGCCACTCATGAAGTTGTTCTGGACTCGACGCCTCTGGGAAGCCGACATGCCGGCGTGGTAGGAATCGGAGATCCATTTTAGGGGTTTACGAATTTTCTTTTTAGCTACAGGAGAGAGAAAAACAATGGAACAGAGTAATCGCCAAAACAGATAATAAAATCATGCATGATCAAGGACAGCTACCAGAAGAACATAGGTAACGTCTGACTGAATGGCAGTAGCTACCTTCCGCTTTCTTTTTTTTGGACTTGCTGTCCTCCTCGCCTTCATCAGCAGCAGACTCCTTCAGGATCGCTCCTTGGAGGCAGGTGCGGAGCAGAGCCGCTATTCGTGCCGTCTCCTCCCTGCGAGTGCAGTATACAATGACCGAATCCAGACAATTGAAGCGGTCACCCTTCAGCAAGGAGACCAAGGCCTGCAAAAGAAAAGAGAGATCCCAAGGCACGTTAATCGCACAGTAGAGACTAGGCAGCAAAGGGAACAGAGGTCCCACTTTCGTTATCAAACAAGCAAACTATCGCTGCCAGCAAAAGCCAGCATCCAACAAATAATGCAGAGAAATTACTGTGGCCACAAGGAACTCTGATCATGCTCTACAGATATACACATCTCCTCAAATAGACCACTTTCAAAGACATGCTAGTATTGACTATGGCACCCTCAGACTCAAAGAGTAAAAGCTATTGGAAACCCAAACGTATGATGTGAACCCATCAGTTTGAGTACTGGACTTACCAGGTAAGGCAACCCATAACGCAGTTTGGGTTCCATGTGGAGGCAGATCACCCAAGATGAGCGTACCAGTAGCATCATATGTCCTTCGCCTTTTTTTTCATGCACAAATTGTCATTATTGAAGTCATGATAAATATACAGCAGTAATCCACAAGCGGAGATAGAGCACGGAATGCCAAGAGGGTTAAAAGTATCGAACGCAAATATTATCGTGGGATTCAAGGAAACACAATCTGCAACACATTTATGCTGGAGTGAGAGATCAAATGCAGCATCAATTTAAGCATGACATTCCACACCATAAAGGGTTGTGCATTTAGAGAGAACACCCCATGTTCTACAGTATGGCCCACAAACCAGTCCAAGCCTCAAGGACTGGTCCAGGGTCTTTATTCTAACGTTTGTAGGCTTTAGGGTCGTCCTCCTTGTCTTCCGTAAGATTTCCCCCCAACTCAAGCCTCCATAACCCTGGTTAGAGTTAACGGACAGTAACTCAAACTAACATCTGTCTTTATACCAGCTCTGGGACTTCCTAACTGTCCCTAATCCAACCAGTTAGTGTTGCAATAGGAAATTAGGGAGAGTGCCTTCCACTTCGTCAATTAGATTTTGCTTAGTTCACTCGTGCTCACGCTTCCCACTTCCCTCCTATTCTTTCAGCCTACCACTCAGTCTCTTCCCTGCAAACCTCTGCCCCACTGAGTATTCACTCCTCCTACCCCTCGCCTCCAGTGTTTGATGTTACTTCTCTGCCCACAATACTTCACTACTCAAACCCCCACTACTACTTCTGCTCTCCTCCCACCACCACTACTACTACTACTCTTTCTCCTTCTCCCGCCACCAATCTTCCTCCCATCACTACTATTACTCAGCCACCTTTCCTACACCCAGCATCAGCCGTCTCACATTCAAACATTACTCTGTGTGCGAACACACACACACTTTCACTCCTAAACCAATACCTCACCTGCTGCACAAAATCTCTACAAGGAACCGCTTCGTCCTTCATCCTGCTGTTCTCATGGTCCACCTCCAATGCAAATCTAACATGGATAACTCACACTTACTACTTCCTATTGCCTGTTTAAATGCCTCTCCCTTTTCTTGGATTGGACAGCTTCATCTAGCTCCTCCCCTTCTTGGATTGGATAGCTCCATTTAGCTTCTTCTGTTCGATCTTCCCCTTCCAGGATGTATATGTGTTTAGGAGAGTCTTCAGAAGAGAGCTGAGCCATGCCCCTTTTCTCCATGCAGACTCGCCATACAAGTACCATGGTATTGTTGCAAGCTTAATGGGCTTGTTCGCATTCCCCATTGACTTTCCTGTAGGTGAGGGGTTTTCCCTTCTTGTCTCTGCTGGGTTAGTGTGGCTGGGATTGTGAAAGTGAGCCCTTTGGCGGTGTTTCCGCCGAATGGCCTTATCTCTGTGGCCGCACATGGGTACTGCAGGTCTCTCTCCTATTGCTGTGCCCGGAACTGTGTGCGATTGCCAAAGGTTTTCCAGTTTCCTTGGTGAGGCAGTGAACAGTTTTCCTAGGACTGTATTGGCATCATTCCATCTTGCTAGTTGATGCCTAAAATGCAGGTGTTTATCTTGGTTGTTTTTTTCCGGCTGTCCTTATCCCCAACTCGGGCGCTTCCTGGAATTATTGAAAAACACTGACGAGTATATAGCCGAGCAGGATAGGCTGGGCTTTAAGTCTCCAAACTAGCATACAGGGAGAAGTGTGGGAGGCTAAGTGCCTCTGAGACCCTTGTACTCGACCCTGCCTCATCACTAGGGCTGGTCCTGGTTTCTTCCCTCCTCCTCTTGAAAGGGCCAGGTCACAGGGCCATTTATTATCGTAAACTACAGGACATGATGGATGCGGAGATTATGACGAATTGATATTCCACCATGAACTATACTGAATTGGTCACTTCAGACTGTTTTACTATGGTTCTGGTCTGTCTTGGTGACCACTGATTGTATACCAAAGCATATGCACTTTTCTTGTAATATGTGTATGAAACAGCGATGCATGATGAGTGATTGCCTATACATTTGTACACAGTTGATTTGTAAGAATGGTAACATGTATGAATTGAAGTTTGATTATTTGTCTTATTCATCATGGCTATTGTGTTTTGGCGGGTGTTCATTATATATAACCTTCAAAGGTCTTTTATGTCATTTACATTTTTTTTAAATAAAATTCTTAAATGATGATGATAATTTCGCTCACACTCTTATAATACCAGGTTGTCTTTGTTTTGGGGGGTGATGACATATTCGTTATGACATATTAAGCAACTATTTCTCTTTTTATTGGTTTGTTTCAAACTTTATTCATGATACAGAAATAATTGACACATTTCAAAACTCATAAAAGTTAACACTGTCAAAGTTAAAATCCATATTTCATAGTTTGTCAAAGAAAAAAAAAGAAAAAGAAAAAATAAACTATGGAATGTGCCTTTTTTTATTTTTTAGATATTTGGTCAATACTTTCTCATGTGGCACCTGCTTGTTCTCGTCTCTACAGGTGACGGGCCTCGTCACATATGGCACCTTTGTCAGGAGAGCAACCGCAGCAGTAAGTTCCTTTGGGCATGGCAGTCAACTTCATGCCACAGAAACAGCCAATGGATACATTTCAGGTACAGTTATAAGCCACCTTTTAGGGAAGAACAACGCATGACAACACAAAAGAGAGTGATGCTTTCTCCATCAATGCTAAATTACAGTGGATAGCCCATTTAAGATTGGGATTGTCTGCCAAATAGACTACAAGAAGGCCAGTGACACAGACTAACGTGAAACACAAAGAGAGTTACTCACATGTGCATCAACTAAACGCCATACGTTATCAACACAAGAATCACACCTCATGTGGCCATTACCTAAACTGTGTTCAGGTATTCAAAGGGCCAGGGGTTTCAGATGCATATACCTGTGCTACATCTGGTTGCCACCAACACGCACCCACCGTGCCACTCAGGCTGTGTTCATTTCCAAGTTACAATCAGTAGAAAATGACCTAAGAGTATAGGACTTCCTACAGATGTGAGAAGGTTTGCTTTACTCTTTTATCTAGCTTTGCCATTTCCTTTTGCGACAAGTGACTTCAAAGAATGCAACTAGTTGGAGGACACGATCTGCGCAGGAGAGTATTGAAGCTGCCCTTGAATACTGCCAACCCATTATTTTTAGAAGTACTAACTCGCTGTTTGCCCGCCTGATACCTTTGTGTGAATGAAGAATCGAATGACTGCTCTGTAACTATTTCTTTACCTATAGCCACAGAAGCTGCAACTCTAACAGGCACTGCAGTGCCTAGCTGATAGCTTTTGCTGACACTTTGACCTGTTTTGAAGAGAAGCTCCTGTGCAAGCCTCTAAGTGCTAAAATCAGTTCAAGCACTGGTAGCTAATAGACGCTCCCACACAACTCACCTGCGAGTCCCTGCTCTGCTGACTCGGGGGCTCCGAGTTGTACAGTTGCTCAGGCAAACGCCAGCCGCTTCGCGGTGCGCGTTTAACTGTTTAATACAGCTCAAGTGAGTAGAAGGCTGTTTCAGCCTCTGCCATTGGCTGAAAGACATATTGGGACTTCAATTCCCAGAAGCACCAACATCCCTCTTAAAGGAACGTCGGGCGCTTCAACGCCGGCGCTTCTGGGCCAAGCCGGTCCTCACCGTCCACAGCGTCCGGTGCAAACCACGCTGGCCAGGAACGACAGCTAATTAAAAACAACCATTGGGCAGCTATCCTTTGATATAGCTGCTACCATCTTGCACAACTACCAAAACACAAAGCTTGCCAAAGCCGCCTGTGACTCAATCCTCAAACTAATTAGTCCTGACACAAATATTACTGCCACAGAATCGCTGGCAATTAAGAGACATGAAAAAAGAACATCACAGACCTTCATCAATAAGAAAGTGCCCTCCCATCCTTCCCCAGATCTAAAGATCTGTCTTCTCAATACGCTCTCCCTCAACAAACACGCCATCAGCGTTCATGATAAGATATCTGTGGAAAATATCAATATCATGTGCATCACCGAGACCTGGCTAAAAGAACCCGTCGGCCCCACTTGCGACCTAGCGGTCCCCGATGGCTACACCATATACTATACCAACAGAGAATCAGGACAAGAGGGTGGTGTGGCAGTTATTGCCAAAGACACCATTCAACTGTTCCCGAATAAAATACAATGCAATGGTACTGAAATCCTCCACCTTAAACACCTTCAAACCAATAATAGTAGCCTCAACTTAATTGTTGTTTACAGACCACCTACCTCCATGCCCAACTTTAATGAAGAAATAACACACCAACTCAACATGATCAAAGGACCCAACACTGCCCCTCTACTCCAAGGAGATCTCAATCGGTGGCGGGGAGACCCCAAAGACAAAGAGGCCATTAAACTGGAGAAACTCTTGAATAACAGATATCAAGTGATGAACACCGATCCCACCGTGGACAATGGTCATCTACTAGATTGGGTTGTTACCAACAACCTCTTATCCCAAGAATATAAAACTGACCCATGTATATGGTCGGACCACTATAGTGTGACCTTCCATATCCCCCCCCCAACTCAAAAACCCAAACTTCCCAACCTCCCTGTTAAAAGAACACTGCGGAATTATGAAAACATCAGCAAGGAGCACCTGATACAATGTCTAGACACATTTGAAACACAGTGAAATAATGAAGACACATGCAAGGCCACCCTATCCAACTTACTTAGCCACCGACAGGCCCTAGTGGATCTAGAAGCTCCACTCCTAACCAAAACCTGTAGGCCCAAGGACAAAAAACAAGAGTGGTTCACAGAGGAACTCCTCAAACAGAAAAAACTCAAAAGAAAAAGGGAAAATGAGTGGAAAAAAGAACCCCCATCGGACAAGAAAACACTTTGGAAAATCAGTGAGAAAACCTATAAAGAAATGATAATTGAGGCAAAAAAGAACTACTATGACAAACAGATCTCAGTGGCAGCCAACTCCACCAGCAAACGCTTCAATATATTGAAATCTATTGATAGACCAAAAGGCATCACACCCTCATTCTCGCCCACCCAAGAAGAATGTGACGCAACTCAGATAGCATTTTTTAACAAAATTGATAAGGCCAGGAATATTATAGCCAAATCCCAAGCGGCTACCAAGTCACCCACTCAAGACTTACCAGAGGAACTTACTCACCAGACGACCCAATTTAGGTCCAAGCCCATTACTGCCAATGACATGATAAAAGCCCTGGCATCCATGAAACCCACCACTTGCGCCGAAAACATACTCCCGGCCAGCATCATCTTAGACCACCCTGACATCTTTGCACCAGCCTTAACCAAAGTGATAAACTCATCTTTCCGCGATCAAATTGTGCCTAAAAGTATAAAAAGGGTAACATTCACCCCCCTTGTTAAAAAACCGAATCTAGACCAAAGGGACCCAAACAACCTAAGGCCCATAACCAATTGCAACTTTATACTTAAAATAATGGCTAAGATTGCCACCACACAGCTCCAAGAACACGTAGAAAGCTCCGACTTCCTCCACCACCAACGGTCTGGCTTTCGACCAGCGCATAGCACAGAAACAGCTATGCTGGATCTACAGATCAATATGCTCAACATCATTGATAAGGGGAAAGCTGGCTTGCTCGTTCTCTTGGACCTGAGCGCTGCTTTCGACCTATTAGATCACAACCTACTCAAGACAGCGCTAAAAAAAAAAAAAAAATCAGCAAACTGCTCAGATGAAGCAATAAGCTGGATCATGTCTTTTCTGCAAAACAGAACATCTAGAGTTCATTGTGGAAATCTATTCTCAATAGAAACAGAAATCACCTGTGGAGTCCCACAAGGTGCCATCAACATGTCCCCACTCCTGTTTAACCTCTACCATAGGTTTCTATGCATAGTCCTCGACAACATCAACACGTTCTTTACCAATTACGCTGACGACACTCAGCTGGTAATTGAAGTGATCAAAAGGACAACAAAAAGCTAAGCCTAGTTTACAACCCGGTAGAGCAATGGATGGACCAAAACTGGATGTGCCTAAACGGCAACAAAATAGAGCTTATGGTCTTTGGCTCCAATCTGGTCAGATCTAAGCTCCATCCTGCATACAACAACTTCACCGTCAAAAACACCCAAATTAAGGTCCTAAACATGGTTAAAACCTTGGGGATGATGCTAGAAGCATCCCCGGGATCAGAATCCCAAACCCTTTATGTTAAAAAAACGTGTTCATACCACCTGAGCCTACTAAAAGCCATAAAACCCTACTTATCTGAGGAAAATAGCACCACGGTCGCAAGAGCTACCATCTTATCTCGCCTAGACTATGGCAATGCCCTAATTGTAGGAGCTAATAAAAACTGCTACCACAGCTAACAAGTTCTGCAAAACAATGCAGTGAGAATCATTTAAGCAAAAAAACAGGAATCAGCACATCAGCGAAGCCAGGAAGGAACTTCACTGGCTTAAAATTGAAGAGAGAGTCCAATTTAAATCCCTCACGCTCAAGCATAGATGTATTTTTGGTAAAGCCCCTGCATACCTGAAAACTAAAATCATTCCATACAAACCTACGAGAGAGCCAAGATCAGCCGAACAAGGTCTGATAGTGGTAGCTCCCTTCAGACTTAAAAAAGGGCAGGTAAATCCTTCCCTATAACCGCAGAAGGCCGTTGGAACAACCTGCCTGGCCAGTTAAGGATGGAAGACAATTACCAACGCTTTCGCAAACAACTGAAACCCACATCTTCAAGTAATACATATACTACAACCTGCCCACCTACCTATGCAGCCCTAATGTCTCGTGTTACGTGTTTTATTGTCTTACTTTTTGTCTTTGTGTTCTTGTCTCTGCGCCCCGAAGCTCGAGAGCTACCGGCGCAATACAAGTAAATAAATAAATTGGGTCTCTGCTCTTGTGCTGTAAAAGAGAGGTGCCACAAGTCCTCTGGGGAGGTCTTGAGAAGGCCAACCAGGAGTGCAGGCAAGGATTTCCCTTTGGTTAATACGATCTCTTGCAGTGACAGCTCCACTCCTTTAGACAGTTTAGAGAGATTGTCCATATAAATGAATGGTGCCAAGCCAGTAGGCTACTCCTAGTTATGGGCAATTGGTAAGTATAAGGTGTCAAGAGTCCAACCTGGCCAGCATTCTTGCTAAGCGTAGAATTGCTATGGCTTAGAAGGTGAGCGCGGGCCCAGGCTATGTGCTACGGTGGAGAGATTGGATGAGATGGTCCATAGCAGAGACTACGGAATGGTCCAGGGTCTTGAGAAGGGGTACGCGTGAACCCACTGTGAACCTAGAAGCTTGGAAAGCCCTTCTACAAGCGATGTTGCCCCGCTCAGATGAATATTGATGCATATTTACTTGCTGATGGTACAAGTGCTGTTGCGCGGATGAGTAGCCAAATATGTCATATGGTGTGTGTCGTGCAGAGTTAAACATAATGTGTGACCTGGATCCCGCTGTTCACCATGTCATTTGTCTTAGTACCTATTATCAAGAAATGTGGTTTCATTGAGGCCTATGTTGCCAAGTTAACTGCCCAATAGTTGCGTTTTCCTTCATATTTGTTGATTTGGTATGTCCATGTTATTTCTCAGTGTCGGCTTCCAGAAAACTAAATACATTTTTAAAATTAATTAAAAAAATAAAGTGCCAGAGTCCAAAATGAGGCACAGATGACGCAAGACTAAGGCTGGTGATGGAGTGTGAGGAATTTGACCATCCGTACGGTGGGTATGCACTTGTCTGGGCTTTTTTGACATTTTATATGATGGTAGCCCAACCTCGGAAAATGTGTGGGACTAATCCGCACACATTTTCCTATGCTCACCGCATTACAAACACATAGACCCGTGTACTCTGGGTCGACACAGCCTACAGGCGTACATCAAGTCATCTCAAAAAGAGGAGGGCAAAAATCTTCCTCCTGCCATGGCCAGCCTGATCAAATGACAAAGGCTGCACGGATCCGTCCTGTCCATTTTTGGCCTTGCTGGTGGTAGCTACGCATACTGATGAGTTAATTCAAACAGGCCAATGAGAGTCCTGGTTGCATGGCTAACAAAAGGCAGGAAACCCCAACACCTTGGATATGCATCTTTGCCAACCTGAAGCCAGCTCCCTCCTCTTAGTATCAAGGGCAGTGAAATGTCATTTCTGGGACAGCTGTTTACAGTAGTCATCCTGCAGGGAGACCCCATTCAGAAGGTATGAGTATGTGGTTTGAGAGTGACCGAAAGCCTGTACTGGCCGCAGCTTCAAGTGAGACCTGTCGCTTTAATCAGGAACCACAGAGAGCTCAATTAACCAGAGAGACGGTTTGATCCACAACAGACAGGAAGATGGGTCTGACTTAGTACATGTTTTCACCCGTTTACCTCTCCTGTTGCAAAGCACTCTGGTTATGACCTTGCACACAGGAGATTGTTTGTGGGGACCCAGGTTTCGTTCATTAATGTAGGGCTAGCCTACACCAATCAGTGGGGCCCATTTGTCTTTAAGAGGGTCGATCCTTTCTTTTGGCAGACCTGAAGACTTCACAAGAATTAACAAGCAGAAATAATTTGGGCCCTGGCTGAAGGTACGGTATGCCTTACAGCTTCAGCCAGTGAAGGAAGGCCAGTATTTCCAAAGAAGGAAGCAAGATCCCTCCCCTAAACATCTCCCAGGGAACAGAGGGATATACTGAATCCAGAGGACCCCCCCAGCAGCTTCAGAACAGATTCCCAGCCAGCACACAGCATGCCATGCAAGGCTCTGCAAGCAAGCTTCCTAGGTCAGAAGTACCAGAGAGTCTCAGAACCAAACCAAGGACAAGGCCGGTGGCCTGCAACACTCTCCTCCGCTTTGGGCCGTCTGCCTTACAAGACGAAACAAGCCCACTGAAGAAGCGAGGAGGAGTGCATCAACAAGCATCAACCAGCGTCTGCCTTAAAGGATATTTTCAAGAAAGTCGAGCCCTTCGCGTTGTAACCGACTGCACCACGGACTGTTGTCACGCTGAAGTCACTAACGCGGTCCTAGACGCTTCGACCAGTGCTTCAGACCTGCCAACCAGCTTTGAGGCAACGATACATGGCCCGAGTTGCCGTGTAGGCCAGTCTGCAGCCATCCGTCAGGCCTCGCTCTCTCCGAAACTGCCTGCTGCATGATACCCGCGGCCATCTCCCGTCTTTAACTCTGTCGCAGAAGCTGCAAAGAGCCCTGAAACCGACTTGAACCTGTTGAGCACCAAGAACGTCTACAATCACAACATTATTGGTGGTTCTGTCACCCTGGCCCTTCTCTGAAGGCCCGCAGTGGCATTTTACGACCCATTGCTCTCTTTGTGCTGAAAGAAAGTATCCTTGAACTACTGCGATTAATTACATTACTGACTACCGTCCTGTCAGTATCCAGAGTGCCTCTCCTTTCCTTCTTGAAATGGTCTGTCCTCTGCATTCCTTTACAGGGTGGGTTGTATTTTGTAGTGTGCTACAACTGGCTCTTGTGAACAATAATAAAGTAGATGTTTTTATGCAACCCTGACTGGACAGTCCCTTTTATCATTGGGTAAGAATTGTATTTTCGATGTGTTGAAACTAACCAACGATCCGCGACCTTGCAGAGATAAGCCTGCCGTTCCATCCATGTTACCAAAATTGCACAAGGAGGTTTATAATTTGTTTGTGTTTGCAATCCGTTCGAATCCCTTATGGTGTACTAGAGGTGTGGGGCTGATTGATGGCTTAGAAACCAATATTCATCCCTGGACCACTGGTGCCCCCAGAAGTTGATTTGTCACATGGGGGGCCAAACGAGAAAACTTTCAATGGGCGAGAGCAGAGTTGGTGACAAATCCTAGAAGTAAAAGATGTAGTGGAAAGGGGGCCGGGAGGAAGGAATGCAGGCAATGCCCAGAATCACAAAACATCTGAACCAGTGGCAGGATGGAAGGGAGAAAGCCATCCCCTCTATGTGCACCAGGCTGCTGGAAGGATTCAAGGCCTAAAAGTCTCTGTTCTGGGGCAGAGATTTAGTTTTGGTCAGTCTTCTGAAGCATGGCCAGTAAGCAAAGTCCCTGGAGATGGCTGACCCAGGAAAACAATGCCGATGAGGTCAAAGAACCCCCCCAAAAAAGACTACGAACGAAGAGCTAGATACGAGATCAGCAGTGAGAAATCACAATGCAGCCATTTAAAACAGGTAAAAGGATGTTCCAGGTGATACAAAGGATGGCAAGACTGAACCCAGGTGGGTCCCTGAAAGCTAAATACCTGTAGAAGGCCAGTCCAAGGCGTCCCCGGATGAGTCAGGCACTATTCAGTTTCCGGCAGAGGCAGCAGGCCCCCACCACCCCATCTCTTCCTGTGTGAAAGGTGGTCAAGAATCTTTCAGGGTATAAAAATAGGACTGCAATAAAGGAGAATCCAACTGTTCTTGCTGGGGGCTGAAGCAGGGCTTCACCTTTAGAGGTGCTCAAGAGTCATCTTCCAGCAAGGAACATACCTCGTCTCCTCTCAGTAACTCAGGACATAGAACCTCACAGACACACACACACACCCCACCATGCCACGCCACCCCCCCCCCACACCCCCCACCCTCCCCCCTCGCCCTCCAAACACCATTCAAGCACCAGTCGAAGTTTTGGTGGCCACTCCACATTTGCAGGAGTGAGTTGTTCGGAGTGTTAACTTGTCATTTAGATGTACCTTGTTTTTCACAAAATAATATTGTACGGGGTCAATGGTATCCCCTGACATTCTATTGTTCTTTGGAATCCACTGATTGAAGGAAGAGGTCCATATCAAAGTGACGAGCTAGTAGTTTGAACTCACACCCCTGAAGAATGTCCAGCAATGTTAGATAACAGGGCAGAAACATATAGGTGTATAGGAGTGACATTTATACACGTCACTTACATTTATGTATGTTAATTTAGTTAATTATATTAAAGTGATACAACACAGCATTTAGATCACCTCTGTTAGATGCGTTTATTTGGCAGAAGATATTTGGAAAACTGTTTTCCATGCGTATGTAAATATGATGTGTTTTACTTCTAGTTATGAAGAGCCTTTATTTATTTGAAACAACATTGTTTCCAGAACTGTTCGGAGAGTCATGTGCCACTGAAGGTCGTCTTTTATAGTGTTTTAGTCATTGGCCCTCATTACGACCCTGGCGGAGGTCCATGGTGCAATTTGCACCATGGACCATGGCGCAGAGCTGCCAACTCCGCCATGGAGGTTGGCGGATTTACCGCCCCATTCCGACCTTGGCGGGGCGGTAAGTCCCCAATCCCCATTTACCCTTCCCCATTCTTGCCCCATATGGTATAATGGGAGTGGGGAAGGCGTTAATTACGCCACCGTAGAATACGGTGGCGTAATTAACGAGGGGACCCGTAGCGCCATGGATTTTTCCGGGCGTAAAAATCACCATGGCGCTACGGAAAGTCCTAATCTGGCGGAGAGGTACGCCATGCATTACGCTGGCGTAAACCCCTCTCCGCCAGGGTCGTAATGAGGGCCATTGACTGCAATAAACTTACCTTCATGAGAGTCGTTCTAAAATATTTCCGCTGTACGATATCTGTTGTTTTTGTGAATACCTGCTATAAAGTGCTGTTGCTGCTGCCTTTTTTGTGATTGTGATCCTAGGTTTTGGGAAATGGACACTGAAATATCTTGGGAAATCCCTGTGTCTGTAGCCCTTCATGTACCCGTACCCTGGAAGCCCTATGAGCTACCAATGAAGAATATTAAAAATGCTGTTGCAGTGTACTGTAAGGAAGGCATGGTATCACAAGTATGACACTTAAACAAGAGGTACAAGTTTCAAAACCTTTATTCAATTTTCGGGGTTTGGAAAAACTCCTGCTTTGCCCTATAGCCTCCACCATCAAATGATAAAGAAAACACAGTCCTAGTCAGTCTTTGTCAAATCAAAATGGCCTATACTAACAAAACATAATGCCCGCCCTATGTCTGATACAAAAAGTGTGTAAAGGGGAAAATGTGTGCAAAGGAAAATCAGTGTTATGACATCAAAGTGGATGAGTCAGCTCTCCTCCCCACGTTGGATTGCAGAGTAAGGCAGCCCCCGTCGACAGGATGACACACTCTGGCTCAGGTTCTCGAAACAAAGGCAGTTCAAACCATGGATCAAGGCCGCCTGGCCTTCCACATTAAAGTCACGTATTCCTACATTCTAAAGGTGCTTTCACAGTTCAACAAAAAGTTCACGTAGGTCTCCCTCCGTCAGAATAGGACCTCTCAAAGGTCTCCCTCAGCTGGGCTCAGACCTATCAATCAATTCAACGCAGATCTTGCTGGGCTCGGACGTTGCAATCACAGCACTTGCAGGTGTTCCCTCCCCCAAGATTAATTCACATTTGTTAGGGGTTCCCCTCCCCTAAATTATCACACTTCCGGTCTCCCTCAGTCAGGCTCAGACCGTCGAAGACTTTCCAATGTGCAATGCTTTGACTATAGACCTCTACAGGACCACTTCGACTTTCTCTTCAGCTCATTATGTTATTTGCCACAGTGTCTCTTGGTCTTGGTACTTCAGTACCATGATCACAAAAAGTTCAAAGACATCTTTCTCTTCAAGCATTCACCTTTTCACTTCCCCTTTTGCCGGGGTTAACTTTGACCATTACGCATTTTAGAGTTTGTTCACTTTACGGCTTTATAACAAGAAACTTCACATTTTGCAGAGACTTTTGAGTGGGCTACTTCCTTTCGCCGGACCACTCCGCTACTCTATCACTGGCTTCACAGTTATCAGCCACTTAAAAGTTCATCACTGATTAGCTTTCTTTCGCGTCTCATCAGCATGTGCGCAACCTTCACTTCTGAGATATACTGTTGTGGCTTCAATCTTTCCTTGACACAAACTGGCCTTTCAGGTGTTTTTCACTAACTCACCGGATGTGCGCGTTTCTTTGTCTCTGCGGCTTTGATTCACGAGTCAAGGTTAATACCACAGGCTTGGCCACGCCTCCCCAACTCGGTCGCCCACCTGGGAAGGTCGCTGGTGTCCTTGAAACACAATGCAGGTTTCTTCTCGTCTGTGATTTGGCTTTCTCTGCGTCTCCTTCACAGTTTCCTGGAAGCAACAACCTTCTGCAGGGATCTTCAGGGTTTCCCCTACCCTTTGCTCGAGTCCCTCGATCGGCCGTTTTGCTCCAATCGGTTCGCCTTCGCCCCGGAAGATCTGCTCCTTCTCGTGTTCCACCTTGCTCCGAGTGGGTCTCTATGTTCCGCCTTGGGGAGAGCTAATGAGTATCAGATGTATGAGATTAAAGTCAAGTGCCTGACTTTGCCTGGCCCAATTAGAAGGACATGTACAATGAGATATGTGAGGGTTAGCCTCTTTACTTGCAGTCACCCTCTTCTTTGGCCCAGTGTTGGTGCATAAAAGGGGAGAGGGGGAGCTGGGACATTGGAGAATCCTATAAAATAGATCAGGCATGGGTACAGGAAAGAGGGGGAATACCGTGTCTCACCATCTTGCCTCACCCCCACTCGCTGAAGACCCCTCAACCAGGTGATCCTCCCGCACTGGCCCACCCCCAGGGTCTGGATCCAAAGGCGATGGCCGTGCTCAGGCCACATGAGAGATACACCCAGGGACTAGTAGGTGAGACACCCTTTGGTTTCCCTCAGTACAATTAGACTTTAAAAAAAAACATCCAAATGTGGACATAAATACATCAAGAGACAAAATAGCCAGCAGAAGGATACAGGCTTACTCTGGGTTAGCAAAAAGAGCATCAAAAGGGATTTGTGGCCATGGGCGTAATTTTAGGGGGGACAGGGGTGTTTGTCCCCCCCAACTTTCATGGTACACCATTTTGTGCCCATTCATTTGGCTGGGGCACCTTTTCATCAGATGTCATGTCCCCCCCAACATTTTCAGAAAAGTTACTCCACTGTTTGTGGCCTAACACATATTTTTATCTAAACAGTTCAGGTTACAGAAGCCAAGAAGAGGCAGCCGTGGAGTTGACTAGAATGGGAAACTGACATTTAAATACCCATGCTGCTGCACATTTTAATCCTCATTGGCTGTTGCCAATCCTAAATACTGTGACAAAAACGCAACCAAATTAAGATGTGACCAAAGTAGTAGAACATTTATTTTTGTCATCCAGCATGACACTACGTGGTTTAGGGATGAGATGCAACAATGTTTCACCTTCTTGTCGTCATTTTGTAGGAGTGTGGACAACCCTGGCCAGCCGATATGTTTCACTGTCTATTTTTCAAGATGCTTTAGGATGACTGGTTCGCATCTCCAGCACGCATTTTAAGTCTTCCTGGTCTCTTTCCGTAGATGCTTGTGAACGGACGTCTGTATCCAGAAAAACATGTGATGTATCAATGTGGCCTGCTCAATGATGTCTGGGAACTCGCAACAAGTTTCAACATTTCTGGTCACTATGGATTGGTGAATCACGGCTTGGCTACAGTTTATTCTCATCATGTAGAACCTTTCCCAGACTCCTCGCTCCATTGTTCCGCTTCAATTTAGTGAGCTCTGCATTTGGGCTGGTTCTTTACTTTGCTTTCTTCTCCTCACTTGACTCATCTCTCGGTCCACGCTCAGCCTTTGGTCCATATGTCAGGACTAGCTTTGCAGTTTTGCGGGGACCCATCTGTTAACATCTCTCTGGCAATTCCCGCCATCATGCTCTCAGTGTTTCCCGATCCCCTTCTTGATGGCAAATGCTCTAAACTCATTCTCATTGCCATTGTTAAAAAGGTTTCATGTCAGGCATTCCTCAACCTCACAAAGTACATCCTTGTCCAACTGCTTCTGCATGGACCTTATCCAGCCTGTACGCTCAGTCTCCTGCCACAGACACCACACCAGCCAACAACCTCCCAACAGCCACCACCTTCTCACCAGCCACTGGCAGCTCCTTGCTCACATTTTGCGCTTTTCTTTCCAATGGCGATCCTATGTCCCTGATCAGCTGATTGTCAACATAAAAAAGGTAGACGCGGAAGGCACTTTGTCATGTACCTCCCCCCCTTAACTTCCTCCTCCTGTTTTCTCCTTTTAACCATCAAGGAGCAGGGAAGAGATGCAGCACAGAAACATCCGAATTTACATTTGGAAAGTGGGGTAGATTTGATTTTCACAGTTTTACCACTCTTTCCAACAATTGTGGGTGACTTTGAATTCAATGAAGACATCTCCAGCTGTTTGATTATTTTTGTCCCATTTTTCTCCCCGTCAGCTCTTTTGAAGCAGGTAATCAAAATTCGGACTTTTATGATGGGAGTAGGCAGATGAGGCATGGACACGCTCTGCCAAAGTGGACCAAGGCCCGCAATGTCAACGACCCTGTGCACTGTGGTGGAGATGTGTTTTTGATCGCCCTGTACACACATTATTCCAATCCTTGCCCCCGGCTCATATTCCTTGGGTTTCACGGACTCTGGGACTACTGAAGTATGTTTACTGTCGAAGTGCAGCCCTGAGACCAAGGAGTTTAACAAGGATTTTGCATTTGGCACCGAGGTTTCTGTGAGGGGGATGTGGGGTGGGCATATTTCAGCTTAATCACAAATATTCACAATCTTTTCTAAAGGGCAACACAGCTATTTGAATACTGCAGAGGGCAGGTGAACCAAAGTGCACTTTTCAATTTCATCACTTTGTTGGGTCTCTTAAAATATTTGATATGCTCTAGAATAAAAGCAACTCTTTTTTTACATTGGTCTAATTTTAGGTTTGGCTTGTGCTCATGGTAAAGAAAAAATATTCTATACCTTACACTTATTTATTTCTTGGGCCCCATATGAGACCCTATTCATATATCTTGTTTCAGAAATTGGAGGTCTCCCCATCCTGGACGGATTTAACCCCATTGAAGGAGTCTGTTTAAAGTTCCCCTTTTCCCTGCCTGCTGACATACTCTGTCACTTTGGACTCCCCTACTGCACTTACTCCAAGTGCCATTAATTGGGAGAGTAGACCTGTATGACAACACGTAGGCTGGAAAATACTGCAGATGGGTGTGGAAAGCTCAAAAGGAGGGAACCAGGGACAGAATCAACACCCGAAAGACACTGACCCTTTGAGAAAATGTTGAATTGAAACGTGGACTTTATAGTGTGAGGGATACTTGGTTACCAGTCTTTTTATGGTTGATTAAAACAAGTTTGTTTTCTTTTGCAGGGCTCATATAGTACTGCAAGATGTGGTTCATTTTTGGGTTAGCAGTGAGTATCTCTCAGTGGCACAGTTTCCTTCTGCCAGGTTCACTTGGCTGTCTGGAGGTTGGTGGTAGTGGTCATGGAGGGGGAGGGGTGGGCCGGGCAGGTTGAGGCAGTGTTTTCCCTATCCTTACATGGGCAGGTCAATGTGGGAACCCCATATTTTGGATGGAGTGCAGTGAAACTACCGCCAGTGGATTCTGTGTCATCAGCCTTTTAAGCTGCAGTCTCTTTTATGGTTCCGCCTACTTACCCCACTTGGTTAACATTGGCTTATCCCGTGCTCTGAGCAAATAGATTGGCATTGAGAATTGGGGGCAATTGCTCTTACAGAGGCCTGTGAGCAACACTGAAATTCCACTTGGTGGACTTGCGTGATCCTTTAATAATCCAGTGAAATGACAATTCCATGTCTTCAACACATTCTAAATAAGTATTCAATTTGCTTATTTGTAAATAGGATGAATAGATTTTTTTAAACATATTTGTAAAATTAAGATTTTTTTAAAATCTTTTCTGCATATATATTTTGTGGACATTGCCATAAGGTGAACTTATCAAAAGCATTTACTGTACTTTTAAACTAGCTGCACTTTTTATTTTATTTATTTAAATGTTTGCATTTATTTCAGCACACAGAGCCCTGGGGCATCTAGGTGCTAGTTCCAGAAAGTGCATAGTACAGTACATGAATAGCAAGAGTGTGCATATGGTTACAGCATAAAGCCAGGTGTTGGAAGCATACTTTATCAAAGCCAACCACACGGTGCAACAGCATGAAAAACAAAAATGGCATGCTTTTACATTCTGGCAAAGCCTCGTCTGATGGTATGGGGGCTACTGAAGGGTGCAAACAAGCATAAAAGAAAATAGGTGCGCGCACATTCTGGAAAAGCCTCGCTGTTAGGACTGATTTTCTATACTATGGCCTGGTGGACAGATGTATAGAAGGACAACCTATATTGTGACAGGAACAATTCTGGGAAGCTGTAGCCAAACCAGTTTAGGTAGCAGGGACAGGCGGTCTAGGCTAAGTTCTTCAGAGGGGTGAGCTTGTAAAGGGTCCACAATGGGTCACACAATGGGCATCACAAATAACACAGACAGGATGTATAAAAATACAGTTATTTAATTATGGCCAAAACACACTAAGAAAATGACTACAAGCAGGTAGACTTATCAGACAACACTATTAAACTAAATACATATATACATGCACTGCGGTGTAACCATAATGCAAATCAAATACTCCTGCAAATGAAGGTTTAGACAAGTATTATGCACGAAAAGGTCCACAGAGATGATCCTTAGCTAAAACTGTCCAGCCCTAAGTTGCCTGGGGCCTTGTGCCCTATTGTTCAGGATACAGTTCCACAGAAATTACGATTCAGGAAAAAATGCAGGAAGGGTCTCTGGGGTGCAGTGAAGGGTCCTTAGTACTAGTGTTCAAGATAGACTAATGCCCAAAAGTAGCCCCAACAGTCAGAAGTCGTGCATAGGCAAGTAATGGAAAAGCCAAAAGTATAGAATTAGGTTTATTATAAGCCCATTGACTTATAATGGGAGTATAGGGGTAAGTTAAAATCTCAGTAACTTACCCCCCTTACTCTGAATCTTCCCCAGACTTTGTAGAACCAAGGAAGGGGGTCCTACGTTGCTTTACCTGCCGAAATCCGCGGTCCTCAATTTCCAGGGGATGCCGGTTCGAGCTTCACTCCAGTTTGTGTCTTTTGCTGGTGCAAGGACGCTCGTTCGAAGAATGCAAAAACACTCGATGCAGCACCCCTCTCAGGACTGGACTTGAGTCGGGTAAGCAGGTTTCGGATCTCGGGTCCCCTTTTGTGCTAGGATGCCGAAATTCCACAGGAGGGAACTGAGGGTCCACCAAGTTTCAGGCCGAAACTCGGTGCGGTGATGTCGCTAGCACGGTAGCCCAAAAATGAAGCTCGTCAGCCACAGGACTGTTCCAGGGCACTTCCGAAGGCTGTCCTTGGCAGGGCACCAAGCAGACGTCGGGAATGGAAGGTCCCTCCACTCCAAGTATGGTAGCACCTTCGCAGGACTACTAAAGATCACAAGCAAGACAGGGCTTCACCAGGGCTGCAGCAGAAGTTGGTTGAAAGGCCTCCTTCAGTCCGGTTTCAGGTTTCTTCGTGGGTCTTGCAGCTGGACAGGATACTTGGCTCCTTCAGGTTTCTCCAGGACCTCTGAAGAATGGGTGCAGGGGTCCTCTTCGTATCCTAAAAGCCAGGTAGGAGCAGAAACTCCCACTAGCAAATAGAAGGACTAACCCACACACACCCCAGTAGTGGTCCCATCAGGACCTCTGGCGGGAACACTCATCATTACCACTCAGACACACAGAAACCAGAATGTGAATTGGAGTCAGACTGACCCAGCCCACATCTTGCCTGCAAACACAAATAGCCCTCCAGGTGCCCGCCAAAAGCTGCTGTTTTCCCGGGCACTGGAAGTCCATATAAGGATCTTCCTGGCCTCCGAAAAAGAACAGGCAAAATATCTCGTGGCACGGTCATGTTTGACCAGTAGCCACAGTTAGTAGCTAACCGTGGTAAAATCGGCAAAGCTAAAACGAAATTCCCCAAAAAGTGGGGAAAAGTCACTGCTGCCACCAGCCTATCTTTTAAGCACATCTAGAGTAACCAAAACCCCTCTGAGTGTTAGTCTAGGGCAAAACAAAAGTGCACCCCATTGCACTGCAGTGTAAGGTGCATTGTGCAATGATTAAAAAGTTACCACAAGCAATACAAAAGTAACCACAAGTAGCAACATAGTAACACGGCTAAGGGAAACACTGTTTCCCAGTACTGTTAGCCTGGTAAGCCAAGGATCATTGCCACCACATCAGAATCTATTTTTGCACGGACGCACAACTTCGTGCAGCCTCAGCCATTGCCGAATTTCAAAGAATTTCGTCAGGAGATCGCCAAGTTACTCGCTGAAACACTGTTCTGCGTTTTATTCTGAAGCAGGTAGCTTCCTCCATTGGGCATCACGAGGTTTACCCATTTAAAGATGGCCGCTCCCAAAACCTCTGCATTCTCCTACTGAGCCGTGTGGATTGTAGCACCCTGATTGGCTGCTGCCCATTCATCAGGCCAATCAGACATCGCCGGCCCTCCGAAGAAGGCACTCTGAAAAAGGCTCCTGACTGAGCTAACCAAGCGCAACCGGCGCTTGCCGATGTCCCCCTGCCCTTTTTCCCCTCCGCCTATTCGAATCCTAAGTACTGTTCAAAACTTATCCGTGCAACCATACAATGTGGCTATCATCTTCTCATGACGCCGAATGCAGTATCCAGACCTTCTACGACACGCTGTCAAGCTTGTCGTGACTGTTACAAAGACATTTTCACCATAATTTGCAAGGTGTATAGGGTTAATTACCACCCCTATACACCTTACCCTGCCTTCTTGCTCCTATCTTCCTCTATATGTGTTCTCCCGCGCCTCGTGTTAAGCTACGGGATGTACCAGCACAGCTTATCCAAGACGCATATCATACACACAGTACCCAGCATGTATGCATATTTGTACTCTAAAATCTGCCGTTGATTCCCATCCTACATGCAAATTATATTTTGCACTAATCCACCATCTAAGGCGGCCCGCTTCTCCCGCCTACCTGCTGTTTCTGCTCTGCTGCTTGCACCACTCGCCCGTCCACTGTACGGTCACCAACTAAGGCGCAGCCAGTACCGAAGTGACTTCCACTCGATTTCACGAGGGCTCACAGCACGCTCACTGCCTATTGTCCAGTCCGCAATGCTGCGGCATACTCAAAATGCTCTAGTGCCTCCCTCACCCGATTGCCTGGCTTGCTACTGACCGCAATGAAAGTTTATTAGCCGTTACTACCCTAGTTTGTAGCGTACCTCTCATTTGCCAGCTCTATATGTATACTTAAGTGCCCAAACACCTACTGCTTGGCGAACCTGCCGATTAGTCAAGTCCATAAATGCATCTCCTATTTTACATGCGACTGTGCCTATCCTTGAACTAGCCCATCTGCTACCCACTGTGCCTGTTCTGAAATAGCCTATTGTTGCTCGTTTTTGCCTGTGACTGTGCCTATCCTTGAACAAGCCGATCTGCTGCCCACTGTGCCTGTTCTGAAATTGCATACATCTGCCTATTGTTGCTTGTTTTTGCCTGTGACTGTGCCCATCCTTGAACTAGCCCATCTGCTGCCCACTGTGCCCGTTTCTGAAATAGTTTATTTTTTCCCTGTTCTTGCCACTGTGCCACTTGGCCTAATTTGTACTGACTCGCCTATCACAAACCATCCTGCCGTCTCCCCAACCTAAACCGTCCCGAGTCAACTGCGCCTCACAAGATTCCAAGACTCAAAACTGCCTGTTCATGGCAAACCTCTACTTCACTACTCTCACTCTGACAGCAACTCTTTCCCTGCTCCACTTCAACACACTACACATACCCGGAGACTATGGAGTACACCAAGACTAAACAAATCGACCAGCCAAATTGCACCCTTAGCCCCCTAGAATGGATCTGCCAATTTGCTGCTCCACCCACGCCCTGGATCCCGTGCCCAGTGAAGGACAGAAACCGGAGACTCGGCTCTCTGTTCCTACCCCCTAATTCACTCACCAAAAAACACCCCCATCCCATGCACAACCAAGTTCAAGCTAGCACCCTGGACATCGCCCAAACAGCCCTCTCTGGCATCACTGAACACCTCCTGAACAAAGGTGCTCTCATCAATGCCCGCTCTCTAGTCGCCCCCTGCTAGACGTTGCGGACCTCATCTCCGCCAACAACCTCCACTTCTTGGCTATCACTGAAACATGGCTGCACCAGGCTGCTGGCCCAGCTCTATCCCTCGCCATCCCAGAAGGATACTCAATACTCAGGAAAGACAGGGACTCGGGCAAAGGAGGCGGAGTAGCCTTTATCGCCAAAACATCCCTTGGCCTCAGAATAACCCCACCTTTCAGCTTCCGGTCCGCAGAGCTATTGTCAGCCAAACTTCAACTCTCTGCCACACAAACCATACATCTGCACATCATATACAGACCCCCAGGCCCTATCTTCAGATTCGAGGAAGAGTTATCCGACCTCCTGACCACTAACACCAAAACAGGATCTCAAATCATCTTACTAGGAGACCTTAACCTTGGCCTCAGCGATCCTAATGATGCTAATGCACTCTCCCTAGAAAATACATTTTGCCAACTAGGGTTTACACTCAGAATTACAGCCCCAACACAAAACAAAGGCAGAACACTGGACTGGTTAGCAGATCTCAACTGTTCCACAGCCATCCTTAAAAACGAGCCAATTACATGGTCAGACCATCACGCCATTTCCTTCTCCATCCAAGGGAAGTCACAACCAACCACCCCCCCAGCCACCGTCCCGCAAACACTCACCAGGAACAATCGCAACATCACCTTGTAGAACCTTCGCCCTCTTATCCACAACATCCTCACCCCCGCAAACTACGCCAACCTAGATGAGGAGAAACTCGCTGACCTCCATAATAAAACTCTTGAATCAGCAGTAGATAGCATCGTCCCCATCAAACTCACCAAAGCCAAACCCGCAGCCCACTTGAACAAATGGTTCACCCCAGAGCTAAGAATCCTTCGGAAAACTAAACTAGCTGCAGAAGCCACCTGGAGCAAAACTCCTAACCATGCCAACAAAACGGAACTCACAATAGCAGCTACCACCTACAAAACCTCCATCCTCAGGGCCAAAAATGAGACCTACGACAATAGAATTCAGAACGCCAAATCTAAAACCAAGGAGCTCTTCATCATCCTCAGAGAACTCGAGTCGCCATCCGCACCCTCAGAAACCTGCGTGGAAGATGCAGACTGGTGTGAGAGGATCCAAAAAGCCCAGGCAGACATAATTGCCATGCTACAAACCAAAATCAAACAGAAAAAGCTCAGCAAATCCAGAAGCATCTGGAAGAGAACCACCTCCTGGGCCTTAGACAATCAGGATTCAGACCAAGGCATGGAACAGAGACAGCACTCCTGGACCTAAGAATCCAGATGGACGAGGCAAAGGATAAGGGCAAGCTAGCCATCCTCTTGCTGCTTGATCTCTCAGCAGCCTTTGACCTTGTCGACCATCAGATCCTCACTTCTCACGGAACATCCGACGACCTCAGTGGCTTTCTCTAACCAAGCGACTGCCTGGATCCAATCCTTCCTAGCCAATCAAACCACCCGGGTCTTCTCCCCGGGGGCCTCTGCCCACCCCATCCCTATCCTCTGTGGCGTTCCACAAGGTTTGTGCGTTTCGCCAACCTTATACAATATGTTCACCAAGCTATTGTTCGACCGCCTTGACAACCTGGGCGTCACTTACACAAACTACACTGATGACACCCAGGTTCTCATCGCCCTTTCAGGGTGCTACGAGGTGGACTCCACCAAGATCAACAATCTTTACCTGGAGATCCAAGCCTGGGTGGCAGAGCACGGCTTGTGCCTCAACAACGAGAAAACAGAGCTCCTTCTTGTCGGCTCTCAACCACGGCTAAACAAACTGGACCCCCTTTACGCGTCCATCAACATAGACAGTAACCAAATCTCTGTGGCCAAAGAAATTAAAACTCTCAGGGTCTACTTGGACTCCACTCTCTCACTCAATAGACAGGTGAACGCCACAGCCTCAGCCACGGTTTATACAAATAAGCTCATCAATGCCTGCAAACCCTTCCTCTCTCCATCCAGCTGCATTACCCTAGCCAGAGCGCTAGTGCGCTCAAAAATGGACTACTGTAACATTCTCTTTCTCGGCACCTCAGAACGCAATCTGAACAAACTGCAGGTGCTTCAGAACAACGCCCTCAGAGCTGCCCTGAGTATCCCACGACACGCTCACATCTCCAGCATAAGACAAGATGGTCACTGGCTCCCTGTACGAGACAGAATCACTTTCAGATCCCTTGTTATCATCCACAAATGCCTCTCCAATGACGCTCCCAAATACTTGGCAGACAAGTTTTCTAAACACACCTCAACCAGATCAACCAGAACACCATACTCACACTGCCTCTCCATCCCCAAATTCTCCCTAAAGAAAGTAGGCGGCTCCAGCTTCCGGTTATAGCGGCCAAAGCCAGGAACGCCACACACCACTGAACCACAGAGCAGAGCCCTCCTTTTGGACTTTCAGAGCCAAAACTAAATCTTGGCTCGCCAACAAGAATTCCACCGCCATCTGATTCTCTTCTTAAATGTACTCTTCTACTGTCGACCATCATGTAACCTGGTCAATCGCACTTATTGTTATTTTTACTGTATGTCTATACTATGCTGTAACCTCATCTAAGTCTCCGGCACCCAGTTACCCCAGGGTTCGGCACGCGGTATAAATAAAGAAACTAAACTGAAGGACATATCAGTTTCCCCATAACATATGAGAAAAGGCCAGTGCAGTGAAGCTTAAGGCTTCACTGTACTGCAAAAAGTACAGGTCAAATTCAAAAATAAAAGCAAAAAGTTTAGGGGTTCCATAAAGATGGAAGGAAAGGTTCAGTAAGAGAATCTTTCCTAACACTCGCCTCATGGTACTGGGGGGCTACTACAGGGGGCAAACAAGCATAAGAGACACAGTTGGTGTGAGCATATTTTCTGGAGCAGCCTCGCCTCATGGTACGGGGGCTGATTCAGGGTACCAATAGGCAATACAGTTATGAGTTAATAAGTGGGAATACAGTTACAGTGGTAAGTTATACAGGCAGCTGCAGTGATCAGCATGGCTAGAGCAGGTGACTGCAGGTAAAGGAAAGGCTTTGGAAACTAATCCCTCTGGCGAGGTCAAGTTGGGCATGCTGGGCGTGCATGAAGTAACAAGCAAGATGGGGAGTGCAGCGATCCAGAACAACCAGCATAAATCATGGGTATGAATAGCTGCAGGCCATTATGCAAAGGTTATCTAGTTAGAAGTAAGACAGGCCTTAGCCGCTTGAGCCCACTAAAGAATGGTGGTGTAGGCAAGGCAAAGCATTTAATGCTCTGGTCAACCTACCACTTGCAGAGTTAGGATAACACAGATAAAAGACCCTGTAAACCAAGCTAGGTTAAAGGGTGTTGATCAATTACCAGAAATCCACTGTTTTGTAGTCCTTTTACGCCAAGTCATACCTGATCCTTCTCCCGATCCATGGAGACCGAGAGATGGAGATTTGATGGCACTGCTGCAGAGCGCACAGCTATTCCTCCTTCCTCCTCCTCAGGGACGCCCAAGTGATGACTAATGTCTTGTGCAGTAGCCAGCGTGGCAGTGGCAGTCAGGCCTAGCAGGCAGCGTACACCCAATCTATCACGCAGTACCTTGCAGAAAAAGGAAAAAACGTAAAACTAATAGTAGCATAAGCCCTGGCTACAATAAATAAACAGATGTATGCAGGCCTTAAATACGCATAGGAGCCTGAAAGCTAGGTCACATTACAGTCTCACATTCCACCACATCTCAAGGATTGAAATAAGTATTTGTTGAGCAGGAGCTAAAATCAGCTTTTGGGGATCTGTCTAGGAGGAGCTAGTACACAGCAAAATGCAGATCTAACCTCCAAATTTGAGGCAGACTATAACCCTCTGCCCACTATAAACACTACATTAAGGTTTAAAGGTTTCCAAATGCATCTTAATAATCGTTTACAAGTATTCCCAAACATTAAGTTAATGTCACATAGGTATGTTTATTTATTGCATTACTTGGCCTGAGACCGTTTAGGTCAAGATAACCAGGTGTTACTAGGCCACAAGCAGTATGCCTCTGTTGGGCTCCCAAGTAAGGCTGGGCTTAGTGCTCAACTTCTTGTGTGTAACCATCCATTAGAGGGTTGAAACCCAGCACGGCCGACTGCGCACTTCGGAGGTTGATAAAATGAGTACCATGTAGTTGGTTAAACATAACCCGTTATCAGCACAAAGAAACTGTTCAGTTTGTGGAGAGCGCAAAATATATAATATTAGTATTATTGTTCTAATAATAGAACCCATTATTGGGAAGCAATTGGACAAAGCATGTTCAGTAGTGAATTGGATTTTGAATAACAGGAAAGGGCACTTATCGTCATAAGGTCAGAGTTTTTACAAATTTACACGCTTGTCCCACATACCTGACTCGTGAAAAAGGCTGACAATGTTTTGATAATTTATTTAAATGAAATGTAGATCAGTGCAGAACAAGTAGTAGTAGTAAATAAGAACATTAAGACGAAGCTGATTAAGTAAGCATTGTAACAGGCTAATTAACGAACCAAGTGGCACATATGCTCTCTTGGGTGTTTTGTAGAGGGCTACATGTCATTTATTTAATCAGGATTCTGCTAATGAGCCACCAGTAAAGGGCTTTCGGATTGGTGGGCTCCACAGGGATAAGGGTGCGATCGTGGGCTAGCTAGGTAAGGAGGAGAGGAAGGCTTTGCACCATTTCCTCATCAGCTAACACTAGGAGTACTTAAAAATATAGTAAGTCACCTGCCAAGTGCTATCGAAAAACAGTGCACATTTACACACTTTTACAGGCGAAGAGAGGCACGGACTCCCTCTGCTCACTTAGTCATGTGTTTCAATGAACCTAATCTAAGCCATGGTGGAAGAAGATGCTGCGCTGCGTTATGGCAATACAATGTCCCACTCTGGCACTTGCCAATGATCAGCTGAGTGGTATAGACAGAGGCTAGAAGGAACTAAGGGCACTCTGAAATGAGAGTGAACCTTGGCGTATGGCTCTGCTTATGGCGGGCCTTGGAATTGACTGCTTGGAAGCACAAGACTTAATAGCAGTCACTGGGGAGGGCTAAGAGTGTTGTGGGAAAACGGGTCCCTGTTTGGCGGAAACTTGTCTCCACTAGAAATAATCTACAGAATGATCTGCCTCATCAGGATGTTTCACAATTCCCGGTCTAAACTGCAGATTCTTCTGCTGTAAAGTGGGTGAGAGGGTGAACTCGAACTCTCTGGAATCCACGACAGTCCATTCGGGGTTGCAGGACAGTTTTATGCCATGTATTTGGAGAAATATACTCCCATCACAGTTTATACAAAGGAGGCTATGAACTGGTAAGCTAGTTCAGTGGACCAATGCATCAATTGTAGTCACAGGCCTCATTCCTAGGATCTGCACAGCCTTACATCCTTCTGAGGTCAATAAAGCTAGTACCAATCAGGAACGCAAGAAAGAAGACCACAAGAAAAGAAATAGAACCAGTGTCGGACATGATGCAGTTAAGTGCAGTACATAACTATCAGCACATTGTGCTACATTGTTATGCACACAATTGACATTGTTTTGACTAATGGGGTTTCATGACTTAAATATAGACTTGACTCTATGATATACAAAACAACGG
The DNA here is from genome assembly GCF_040938575.1 of Ambystoma mexicanum. Taxonomy (NCBI): domain Eukaryota; kingdom Metazoa; phylum Chordata; class Amphibia; order Caudata; family Ambystomatidae; genus Ambystoma; species Ambystoma mexicanum. Next base: position 1,273,568,250 of record NC_090933.1, on the reverse strand, counting down.
AGCAGGAAACAGGAAATATAGACCTTCGCCTGCAGACATAGTGTCTGTTTGCTCCCAGGGGTCCACAGACATGTAGTGGGAAAAAATAAAAAAAAAAATTAAAAAAATTATATAATATATATATATATATATATATATAAAAAACAATGGATGTGCCAAAAATAGTGCTCAGCCTACACGTAGCTGGTGCTAGGGACAGAAATCTTGGCCGGATTTCTAAATATGTATAAAAACACATGTGTGAATGAAAGTTTGTAACACTTCAAAAAAAAACCAATCACATCATGTAGAAAAAGAACCCTGCACACAAGACCATACCGCTTGCTACAAGAAAACGTCTTTTATTGCATTATAAAGAATCTCGTACAACCAACACTGCCTAATGGCTTAAAAGGGGCAGACATAATAACCATGCCTCCCTTGCTGACAATCAGGTTAAAAAGGAACACTCACCCCACCAGGGTGGAAACCGCCACGCGTTCCGCTTGATTAACAAGCTTCTTCAGGCTATTTACTTCCCAAATACGTGAAAACACATTACTTTTATAAACAGGAAACGGGTCAGCATCGGCATTAAGCTCCTCCCATATACTTTTAAATTCCCGATCATGTGATCGCAGAAGATTATAATACATGACTTACAAACTTGGCAGCCATATTTGAGAGAGTTCAAGATGTTTAAATTTTAATGGGCGCTAGACCCATATAAGCAAATGCTATAATGAAAAGTGAAAAAAATGAAAAAAAGCGTGGATGAAAGCGCATACCAGATGCCTGACCCTATTTCCTGACAAAAACATTTAAAAACAACAATGATGTGTTATTGAGCGCCAGTGCGCTAAAATATCATAAAATGGTTTGGTCTCATACTACATGCTGAAAACCACAAACCATTACACTCCATGGTATGGAGTGACCTCAAATGAAGCCAGAGAGAAGTGCAGCGCCTTCATCTGTACTATAATAGTTTACAAAAAGCTCAATTGGTTTAGCCTCACAAATGCAGAATACATGCCTAGGTAAACAGCAGACCAGAAAGTGCGTCATGCATATTTAGCAGCAGTGACTCCTCTATAAGAAGACAAATGCTCTCGATAAAGTGCCAGTGCATGTAAATTACGTCAATACATGCCCCAAAATACATGTCCAGGTGAACAGCAGACCGGAAGGTGCATGATGCATATGTAGAAGCAGTAACTCCCCTCTTAGAGGACAAATATTCTTGATAAAGTGTCAATGCATCATCATGGAATCAAGACATGTCATACAAACATATTAGGTAGCCCAGAACAGTAGTAAAATTATATATGTATAAAAAAGGATGATAAATATATACATATATATAAAGTCGAAAAGTTGAAAAATGCATAGTGCATATGCAACAGCAAATGCTGAATAAACAGTTTTATGTAAAGTGCCAGTGCATATTCATAGATTCACATAAGTTGCAATAATGTACATGCTAGCATCCATTAATATAAATGCTTGAAGATGCAACAGTGTTCCTACAAATATCATACTACGCAGTTGTTATAAAAACACAAACATCTCCGGGTCAATATTTAGTCCCAGGAGCCTCAGTGTATCAAATTTACAGATTAATGTGGCTTCTAACTGCCGTAATTTTAACTCTCGATTCCCCAGTCTTTTGTGTACTGGGATATGGGCCAACCCTATAAATGTCATGGCATTCACATCACCTTTATGTTTCTCAATAAAGTGCCCCGTAAGAGGATTGGTGAGGTCCCTATTTTTAATGGCTCTGTAGTGTTGAAGTATACGCAATTTGAGTGCTCCTATGGTTGATCCAATGTAGTGTAGCCCACATTCACATGTGATAGCATAGACTACAAATTTTGTGGTACAGGTGATTTTGTGTTTATGTCTCCATTGCTGACCATTACAACTAATAAATGGTTTTTTCGAGACAAAATTGCACATTTTACAGTTGGCACATTTACGGAACCCACCAACCTCTTGTGTCATGAAGTGACTACCTCTCATGCCAGTGTCTGTGATGACCATACTGGGAGATAGAATGGTTTTGAGAGTAGGGGCTTTGCGATAAGCAACACTAGGACCAGTGCCTAATACTTTAGTAAGGTCTGGATCTGCTAAAAGTACCTTCCAGTGTTTTTTCATTATCCGTTTGATATTGTTAGCTTGATGGTTAAAGTTAGTAATGAATCGGATATCATCATTCTTATTGATTACTTGCTTTTTAAACAGATCCATTCTATTGGTCTGTTTAGCTTTATCAAAGCAATCAGCTACAACCTTCCTTTTATAACCCCGATTTACAAATCTTTGGCCTATATGTAGGGCTTCTTCATTGTAATTTAAATCTGTACTGCAAGCTCTCTTAGCTCTCAAAAATTCTCCATAAGGAATCGAGTTTTTGAGGGTAGTGGGGTGATGGCTGCGGGCATGGAGCGTAGAGTTAGAACTAGTTTCTTTACGGAAAAGTTTAGTCGTCAGTGTGTTGTTTATCACAGTAAATTTTACATCTAAAAAGACCAATTCCTTTTTGTTGACAACAGATGTGAGTTCAAGATTCAAATTATTCTCATTAAGTGTATTGACATAGGTGAGCAATAGATCTTCAGTCCCATCCCATATCAAAAAGAGGTCGTCTATAAATCGATACCACACCACTATGTGTTCAGTGAATCTTTCTTTTTCTTCAGCCCATGCTATCTGCGACTCCCACCACCCCATGTATAAGTTGGCATAGGTCGGTGCCATACAAGAACCCATGGCTGTGCCTTGGATTTGCTTATATATAGAGGTCTCGTGCAGGAAATAATTATGTTCTAAACAGAACCGCAGCATATACAAAAGCATGTCATTATGTTGTTTGTAACTAATGGATCTTGTGTCTAAATAAAATTTACAAGCCTGAATACCTGCCTCATGCTTAATCGACGTATACAATGAAACCACATCCAGGGATACCAGCAAATATCCTGGTTCCCAATTGATGTCAAGTAGTTTCAGAAGCAGATCTGAGGTGTCTTGTATATGTGAGCTAAGGCTGATCACAAATGGCTGCAGGAAATGGTCTAAGAATTTCGAAGTATTTTCAAGAAGGCTACCCACTGAAGATACTATGGGACGGCCTGGGGGATCTGTAAGGCTTTTATGAATTTTAGGGTTAAAATACATTAATGGGGTAACAGGAAACGGGTTTTTGAGATACCAGTATTCCTCATCACTAATCAATTCATCATCACACCATATACGCAGCATAGAAAAGTATAAGGTCTGTGTTTCCATTAATACTCGATTGTCTACCACCACATAGTTATCGATCATGTTCAGTTGCCTGTTGGCTTCTCTCTTGTATTTGGCACTGTCCATGACGACTATTCCACCCCCCTTATCGGAGGGTCGTATGACTATGGAATGATCATTTCTCAAGTTCTCCAGTGCTTTGTATTGCAAGAATTTCAAATTTCTAGAAGTTGGCAGTATATTACTAGACAGTTTTTTCAGGTCTTGCATAACAAGATTCTCAAACGTGTCTATCGGTCCACATATAATATTGGGACAGAAGATCGATTTAGGTTTGAGATGACTTGGGCAGCTCATATCTGTGGTTATCCCAAATTGCTCTTCTAGCATAGAGTTGCCATAAATCTGTGTCCTCTCTATTTCCAATCCCATTGGTTGTTCCAGGTTGGCTAGACAGATTAAGCTGGTCATATCTTTGCCTGTTAAGGGAGATGCTTCTTCTCTCGGCGTATCTTTGTGCCTAGGTCCCTCATTGACCCTTGTTGCATAAAATTTAGTCAGTTTGAGTTTTCTAAGAAATTTATAGAGGTCCACCCTAGTAGCCGTGTAGTCATAGCTGTATGTAGGGCTAAAGGATAGCCCTAGCGACAATACTGCTGTTTCTTCCTTAGATAGAATTCTGTTAGAGATGTTAAAGATTTTTATTTGTAGGTTCTCTGGCTTCTCGGCCTCCCCCTCGGTTTGTTTCCAGAGCGTGTGATCACGCTGGGAGGGTTGTTTATGTTGGCATCCCCTCCTTGTTTTGATTTTCCTGCTTTGCCCACGGCACCTCTTCCTTGTCCGGATGGCTGGCCTCTCCCTCTCTTTTCCATTCTGCTGTCTAGGTGCAGCAATTTGAATTCTTCTAAAAAGTTGAGCCTTTTTGATGAAGACCCTTCTGTTTCTGAAATTTCCACATCGGAACTGCTAGGTTCTTCTAATGCACTCACTACAGGATGGTTGTTTGTAGCAATTTGTTCCAATCTACTTTTAATGGGGGCATCAAAGCGTTTGGCAAACGTATATATTCTGCCTTGTTCATAGTCCAGACGGTCACGTTTAAATTTATGATGCTTTCTCATCCGGATTTCCCCCTCATACCTTTCCAAATTTTCTTCAACTCTAGACATACGTTTTTTGCACTCATTTCCATCTTCTGATGAGAAGAGATGCTCTTCCATTTCTTCTATATCTTTCAGAAGTTTGATTCTGTCCAGTTTGGCATATTTTACAAGGCTTTCAATCATTTTAAAGGAACACTGATTAGTGTGTTGCGTCCATTCTTCTATCAGCCTGGGATCGATGTCCTCAAAAGTAGGGATCGTGAGGATTCTCAGCCCTCTCGGAATGCGCTGAACCTCCAAATAGGTTTGAAGTGTCATTGCCTCCCACCATTTAGAAATTTCTTTTTTCTTTATTTTTTCAAGTTTGTCCATTTTTTGCTGTACCGTGAGGCTTGCCGGTAGGCTATTATCTTCAATTGCCACAGTGGCTGCTTGATCATGTTTAAACAGAATTTGCGCTGCTGCTCTTCTCTTGGCTTCAACCTGATCTGCCATTGTGCCTCTTCTACAGATTGTAGGGCTGACACAAACATAGGGGTTGGTTGCAGAGGCAAGCGGTAAGCAAACCAGGCTGGGTAGGGTAAGATATATATAATCCTCCCAAAAGCACTCTCACTCCACCTCACAAGGCGGCTGAGGTGCGCCTAGTTGGTCTCCCCAATTCCAGTCTATAATATATGAGAAAATCTCCCAATATTTCTGGAATTTCTGTTCCAAGAATGGGGGCTACACCACAACTAATAATCAAAGCTGCACCGCAGCTAGATGATAGATGTCATATCCAAAGTTGTGGGAGGCGGCAGCTAATGGCTATACAAAAAACAATGGATGTGCCAAAAATAGTGCTCAGCCTACACGTAGCTGGTGCTAGGGACAGAAATCTTGGCCGGATTTCTAAATATGTATAAAAACACATGTGTGAATGAAAGTTTGTAACACTTCAAAAAAACCCCAATCACATCATGTAGAAAAAGAACCCTGCACACAAGACCATACCGCTTGCTACAAGAAAACGTCTTTTATTGCATTATAAAGAATCTCGTACAACCAACACTGCCTAATGGCTTAAAAGGGGCAGACATAATAACCATGCCTCCCTTGCTGACAATCAGGTTAAAAAGGAACACTCACCCCACCAGGGTGGAAACCGCCACGCGTTCCGCTTGATTAACAAGCTTCTTCAGGCTATTTACTTCCCAAATACGTGAAAACACATTACTTTTATAAACAGGAAACGGGGCAGCATCGGCATTAAGCTCCTCCCATATACTTTTAAATTCCCGATCATGTGATCGCAGAAGATTATAATACATGACTTACAAACTTGGCAGCCATATTTGAGAGAGTTCAAGATGTTTAAATTTCAATGGGCGCTAGACCCATATAAGCAAATGCTATAATGAAAAGTGAAAAAAATGAAAAAAAGCGTGGATGAAAGCGCATACCAGATGCCTGACCCTATTTCCTGACAAAAACATTTAAACTGAAGATCTATTGCTCACCTATGTCAATACACTTAATGAGAATAATTTGAATCTTGAACTCACATCTGTTGTCAACAAAAAGGAATTGGTCTTTTTAGATGTAAAATTTACTGTGATAAACAACACACTGACGACTAAACTTTTCCGTAAAGAAACTAGTTCTAACTCTACGCTCCATGCCCGCAGCCATCACCCCACTACCCTCAAAAACTCGATTCCTTATGGAGAATTTTTGAGAGCTAAGAGAGCTTGCAGTACAGATTTAAATTACAATGAAGAAGCCCTACATATAGGCCAAAGATTTGTAAATCGGGGTTATAAAAGGAAGGTTGTAGCTGATTGCTTTGATAAAGCTAAACAGACCAATAGAATGGATCTGTTTAAAAAGCAAGTAATCAATAAGAATGATGATATCCGATTCATTACTAACTTTAACCATCAAGCTAACAATATCAAACGGATAATGAAAAAACACTGGAAGGTACTTTTAGCAGATCCAGACCTTACTAAAGTATTAGGCACTGGTCCAAGTGTTGCTTATCGCAAAGCCCCTACTCTCAAAACCATTCTATCTCCCAGTATGGTCATCACAGACACTGGCATGAGAGGTAGTCACTTCATGACACAAGAGGTTGGTGGGTTCCGTAAATGTGCCAACTGTAAAATGTGCAATTTTGTCTCGAAAAAACCATTTATTAGTTGTAATGGTCAGCAATGGAGACAAACACAAAATCACCTGTACCACAAAATTTGTAGTCTATGCTATCACATGTGAATGTGGGCTACACTACATTGGATCAACCATAGGAGCACTCAAATTGCGTATACTTCAACACTACAGAGCCATTAAAAATAGGGACCTCACCAATCCTCTTACGGGGCACTTTATTGAGAAACATAAAGGTGATGTGAATGCCATGACATTTATAGGGTTGGCCCATATCCCAGTACACAAAAGACTGGGGAATCGAGAGTTAAAATTACGGCAGTTAGAAGCCACATTAATCTGTAAATTTGATACACTGAGGCCCCTGGGACTAAATATTGACCCGGAGATGTTTGTGTTTTTATAACAACTGCGTAGTATGATATTTGTAGGAACACTGTTGCATCTTCAAGCATTTATATTAATGGATGCTAGCATGTACATTATTGCAACTTATGTGAATCTATGAATATGCACTGGCACTTTACATAAAACTGTTTATTCAGCATTTGCTGTTGCATATGCACTATGCATTTTTCAACTTTTCGACTTTATATATATGTATATATTTATCATCCTTTTTTATACATATATAATTTTACTACTGTTCTGGCTACCTAATATGTTTGTATGACATGTCTTGATTCCATGATGATGCATTGACACTTTATCAAGAATATTTGTCCTCTAAGAGGGGAGTTACTGCTTCTACATATGCATCATGCACCTTCCGGTCTGCTGTTCACCTGGACATGTATTTTGGGGCATGTATTGACGTAATTTACATGCACTGGCACTTTATCGAGAGCATTTGTCTTCTTATAGAGGAGTCACTGCTGCTAAATATGCATGACGCACTTTCTGGTCTGCTGTTTACCTAGGCATGTATTCTGCATTTGTGAGGCTAAACCAATTGAGCTTTTTGTAAACTATTATAGTACAGATGAAGGCGCTGCACTTCTCTCTGGCTTCATTTGAGGTCACTCCATACCATGGAGTGTAATGGTTTGTGGTTTTCAGCATGTAGTATGAGACCAAACCATTTTATGATATTTTAGCGCACTGGCGCTCAATAACACATCATTGTTGTTTTTAAATGTTTTTGTCAGGAAATAGGGTCAGGCATCTGGTATGCGCTTTCATCCACGCTTTTTTTCATTTTTTTCACTTTTCATTATAGCATTTGCTTATATGGGTCTAGCGCCCATTGAAATTTAAACATCTTGAACTCTCTCAAATATGGCTGCCAAGTTTGTAAGTCATGTATTATAATCTTCTGCGATCACATGATCGGGAATTTAAAAGTATATGGGAGGAGCTTAATGCCGATGCTGACCCGTTTCCTGTTTATAAAAGTAATGTGTTTTCACGTATTTGGGAAGTAAATAGCCTGAAGAAGCTTGTTAATCAAGCGGAACGCGTGGCGGTTTCCACCCTGGTGGGGTGAGTGTTCCTTTTTAACCTGATTGTCAGCAAGGGAGGCATGGTTATTATGTCTGCCCCTTTTAAGCCATTAGGCAGTGTTGGTTGTACGAGATTCTTTATAATGCAATAAAAGACGTTTTCTTGTAGCAAGCGGTATGGTCTTGTGTGCAGGGTTCTTTTTCTACATGATGTGATTGGGGTTTTTTTGAAGTGTTACAAACTTTCATTCACACATGTGTTTTTATATATATATATATATATATATATATATATTTATTAAAGGGGGCAGAAGTACGATTCTAGACACAGTTGTGGAAAATTGGGTGACATAGACCGAACAAGTTACTTACCTGTAACTGTTCTTCTCCAGCATGGGTCTGGGATGGAGACTCATGCGAACACTCCCGCCTACCCCTCTGCGGCTCTTCTCTTGGTCCTACTGCCACTTTACGTGCTACCAAATCTGAAGATGGTGGCCAGGTAGAGGACAGTCATTGACTGGGGGCAGTATGACCCAGAGACCAGTGATTGGTTGTTAGGAGAAAGACAGTTCACAAATGAAACAAACTGATTTGTTTCTTCACCGAGTTTTCCCAGCCTAACAACTGAGAATATTCATGCGCATGTGAATCCATGCCAGACCCATGCTGGAGAACAACAGTTACAGGTAAGTAACTTGTTCGGTCTATGCCAACCAATTCAGGGACTCCTTCTCCAGCATGGGGCCTGGCATGGATTCACATCCTCATGAATAAAGAATACATAGCAGTACACACATGCACAACCATGCGAGGTGGCAGCGCTCAACATAAGCATCTCTTACCTCCTCACCAGGCTCACCTTCAAGCGAACAGGTTGCGCAGCACTGCTTGGCCGACTCTGGACTCCTTCCTGGAATCCCTGTCGACACAGTAGAATTATGTGAAGGTGTTCGTCAACCTCCACACATCAGCCCTGCAGTTGTCCAGCATGGGCACACCAGACATGAATGCCGTAGTTGCAGCGATCGCTCTGATCTAATGGGCTCTCCGACGGCCAGGCAACGGTCGTTTCGCCAACCGGTGACAATGGGTGATGTAGACGGAGAGCCACCTGAAAATGGAAGCCTTGGAGAGGGCCTTCCCATGGTTCACAAAAAGTTGTGACGTCTTCTGCAAACTGTTTGTGCAGTCCACATAGAACTTCAGCGCTCTTGCCACATCCAGCGAGTGCAATGTCCTTTCAGCCGACGACAAAGGCGTTGGAAAAAACACAGGTAACACCAAGGGCTTGTTTAGATGAAAGTCCGACGGCACCTTGGTCATGAAGGAGGGGTGCGTCCTCAGCACCACCCTTGTGTTGTGAAAAGTAAGGTGATTTACAGGACAGGGCCTGAATCCCACCCATCCGTCGTGCAGAGGTGATGGCCATGAGGAACGCGGTCTTCCACAACAAAAACTTCAGCGGTACTGTATGCATAGGTTCGAATAGAGGACCCATGAGCCTAGTCAGCACCACATTAAGTTCCCACGCCAGGGCTTGGGCCTTCACCGGCGGGAACAAACGGAACATTCCTTTGACAAACTCCTTAACCAGACCTTTCGACCATAACGATGACCGCCCCGGAGATCTGATGTAGAGGGATATAGCGGCCAGATGAACTTTGATGGACGCATGGGCTAGTCCTGCTTTCGCCAAAGACAGCAAATACGGCAGTACCTGCGGAGCTGTGACTCGTAAAGGGTCGATTATCTGTGCACGGCACCAAACGGCGAATCTCTTCCATTCATGTTCATAGCATTTTAGAGTAGACGATGCTCTGGCCTTGGCAAGCACATCCCTTGCAGGCCGCTGGGAGATCGTAGCCCCCGCTGCAGGAGCCAGGCCTTCAGGTTCAGTGATCCTGGGTCGTGGTGTAGAATTGCGCCTCCTTCCCTGGCGAGAAGATCTGTGTCCACAGGAAGCTTGACTGGAGTGGACGCCGACATGCTGAGAAGGTCCAGGTACCATATCTGCCTCGGCCACGCCAGTGCGACGAGGATCATCCTGCGCCGGGACCTTTGAGTTGATTGACGAGTCTAGGAAGCAACGGCAGAGGAAGGAATTCATACAAAGACAGACGTCCCAGGGCAATGAGAATGCATCCCCCCATGCTCCCCGGCTGGGGAAACCTGCTGGCGAACCTTCAACATTTGGTGTTCGTCGCTGTCGCAAAGAGATCGATCTGGGGATTGCCCCATCTGCAGAACAGGTGATCCACTTGGTCCTGCCGAAGTTCCCACTCGCGGCAAGAGCGCATCTCCCTGCTGAGAGAGTCGGCAACAGTGTTCTTCACTCCTGCCAAATGAAACGGGAGGAACATCCCCTGGGGCTACGGACCAGTGCCATAGGTCCTGCGCCTCTTTGGAGAGCGCCGGGGATCTGGTGCCCCCCTGCTTCCTGATTTAAAACATTGTGGTGGTATTGTCCGTGAAGACCCGCACACCTTGCCCTTGAGGGACGTAAGGAAGGATTGAGGTCCCAAAACACTGCTCGCAGCTCCAGCACGTTGATGTGCAACGTCTTCTCCTCCGGCAGCCCAGGCCACTTGCGTGAAGACTTCCGGTGTGAGCTCCCCAACCTTCCAGAAATGCGTCCGTCGTGACTATCTCCTGGTGCGGTGGGGTCTGAAAATCTGTGACTCCAGACAGATGTGTGCAAACTCCACACCACCGTATCTCTCGTCGAGCGTGATCTTGTCCTGGAAGCTTCCCGACACTTGTATCCAACAGTCGTCGAGGAACTCCTGTAGTGGACGCATCCATAGCCTGCATAGTCGGATGAGGTAGATGCAGGACGGCATCATGCGAGCAGAGACTTAATGGTCCTCACTGTGGCGACCTTCAGTGCCAACAGCCGTTGCACCTTGCCCAAGATAGCCGATATCCTTTCCTCCGGCGGAGACGACAGGCACAACACTGCGTTGAGTCGGGATCCAAGAAACAGCGCGTCCTGTGATGGAGTCAAGCAGGACTTTGCATAGTTCACCGAGAACCGCAGATCCGTCAGGAGGCGGGCGGTCCTCGCTGTGTGGTCGACAGCAAAGTCCTTTGAGCTGGCCCGAATGAGCCAGTCGTGCAAGTAAGGGTAGACGTGGATCCCTTGTAGACGCAGCTGCGCCGCCACTGGCGCCAGGCACTTGGTGAAAACCTTTGGCACTGACTGCAATCTGAAGGGAAGGGCCTTGAATTGGTAATGCTGCCCTTGAACCACTAAGCGTAGAAACTTGCGGTGTGCCTTGTGAATGGGGATGTGGAAGTGAGCATCCTCAAGTCCAGCGACGACAGAAAATCCCCCTCTTCAAGCTGTCCGAGCACGTGCTGAAGAGTCACCTTTTGGGACTTGATGTATTTGTTTAGACAACGGAGGTCTAGGATGGGCCTCCAGCCACCGGTCTTCTTTTTCACAAGGAAGTAACAAGAGTTCACTCCTGAGCCTCTTTGGGACAAGCTCTATGGCGCCCTTCTTCAGCATGGCCCGCACCTCCAGCAGCAGCTGAGGGACGTGGTTTTCCTGCCGGGCCACCGGTGGTATAGGGGGACACTTCTGTTGAAATTCCAGGGTGTGTCCGTGGGCGAGAGCGTCCACTGGGCGAGAGCTTCCAGCACCCAGCGGTCGGTGGATATGGTCTGCCACACGCTGACAAAGCTCGCCAGGCGGCCCTCCCACCATGGTGCACGGGTGGGGGGCTGATGCCACAGCCTGTTCAATCCTGCTTAGACGTCAAAGGGCCACCTTGAGGACCTTGGCGACAATGACGTCCTCCTCCAGACTTGGCACAGCCCCCGTTCTCCTGGGCCAAAGAGCGGGAGGTTTGAGGGTAAAATGAGGTACCTCCAGTGAAACCTTTGGAGGATCATTGGGATTTGCTGCCTCAAGTTCGAAAGTAAAGCCGTTGCTGTTGACGCGTGCCCAAGACACAAGCCGTCTGTGTGTCTGTCTTGAGGGCTTGAAGAGACTCATCCATGGCCTTCCCGAACAAATTGTCCCTGTCGAAGGGCATGTCCAACACCCTCGACTGAAAGTCCTGACGAAAATTGGTGGCCCTTAACCAGCCCCGCTGACTAAGGCAAACGCTGTTGCCCATTTGGCAGAACCCCGTGTCGGCGATGTCCATGGCCACCGCAATGGCGTGATCTGACGCCACCTCGCCTTCCGGCAGAATCTCCAAAGCTTCCGACCTCTTGTCGGGAAGGAAGTCCAGGATGGGAGAGATCTTGAACCACAGCTCCCGGTCGTAAAACGCCACAATGGGGAGAGCGTTGATGGCCTTGATGGTAGTCGCCGCCGACGTTATAACCTATTGCCCCATGGCATCCAACTTCTTCTCCTCACTGTCCGGGTGGGTGAAGGCCACCGAAGAGGAGGAGCCCAAAGACGACTTCTTGGCTGCTGCCGATCGTACAGAGTCTGGCGACGGTTGGGTCCGCAAGCACTTGGGCACAGAGTCCGGCACCCTGTACTTCTTCTCATACAGTCCCTCTACGCTGGGGCTGTGGAAGGATTCTTCATGAGGGACAATCCCTCGTCCCAAATGTCATCCAGGAGAGGGACTGAAAGGATGGTCTTCCTCTTTGCCTTGCAGCGCTGGTATAGGAAACCCCGCTTTCTTCTTCTCCTCAGGAACGAGCTGGAAGAGCTCCAAAGCCCTGGAGATCATGGCATGAAATGAGCCTTTCTCGTCGGGCGGTGAGAATCTGGGAGATGGCGACGGGAGGTCCCCCAACCCGCCGCTGTTGTCCGTGCCAGTGCCCGTCGTTGCCGTGTCAGGATCCGCCTCATCCTTGGGGGGCGTGGGAGAGGCTAAGTGTGGCAAGGAGGTGGAGAGTGAACTTTCCTCTTCTTGGCCGGTGGTTCCCCCGTCGACACTGGCGCCACCGCCCCCCCGCCCCCTTCTCTGCAACCAGAGGGGACGGTTTCAGTGAAATGACTGGCATCATCTTCTCCGGCGTCTTCTCTATGGGCACAAAAGAGGACTGGCAGGCAGGGATACTCTCGCCTTTGGGGAGCCGCGTCTTGCGGATCCGCCACGGCTGCCTTCGCAAGGGACGCTACGACCCCTTCGATGGAAGGTTGGGCCTTCATCAGATATACCTGCGCCTTCACAGTATTGGTCGAAATCGCGGCCTTCTCCTTAGGGGAAGGGTCAGCACCCCACTCCCCCTTGGCCTTCTCTGGCGGGCCGGTCTTGGGCTTCTACTTGAGTTTGCCCGGATGGTCAGACTTCCTCTTTGATGAAGATCCCAAGCGTTGGCTGGTGATCGAAGCTGCTGGAGACGCTGTACTCGTCCTGGCCGCTGAGGAGCCCATCGCAACGGTGCTCCCGGTGACAGGGGAATCGCGGTGCTTAGCCTTTTGTTGGGCCCCCATGGGAGAAGCGCCCTGAAAGGTCTTAGAAGACTGCTAAGCTTTCTTGGGAGCAGGGGAGGCATGCTGCTGGGACCCACCCAGAGCAAGGGCTTTGGCCTGTAGCCATTTCTATAGCCGCCTATGCCGATCCTTCAGCGTGCGGGGCACCATCTCCTGACAAAACGCACAGTCTTCCTCCATTACAAATGCCTTATCATATCATGTGCGTTGGGTCCGGATACAGGCAATAGAGGCACTTGGAATGCTTGTTGTCTGAGAAGACATTCCGCAAGCCGCAGTCGAAACTAATCCTGAAAAGGGAGGCTGAATCCTTCTTCTCCTCTGACATGTCCAGGCGGCGTAGGCCTTGAAGAAACTTCCGGAATCCTCCACGAAGAAACAGGATGAAATTCGCCCTTGAGGGCCGTTGAAGAATCCGAAAACGGGTCCTCGTTAATCGGAAGGTAGATTGATGGAGCACGAGGCTCGATTGACCGAAAAAATAGAGTAAAACTATTCCAAAAAGCGAAAAACGCAGTAAAAGCTCAAGACCTAAGCACGAGGACTCCCAACACTTTGAACGTGCTGTAAAACTCTGAAGAGGGGTGCCAGAGGAGGGGCTTAGGTAGAGGGCAGTGTGACCCAGAGACCAGTGATTGGTTGTTAGAAGAAAGACAGTTCAGAAATGAAACTGATTTTTTCTTTACCGAGGATTCCCAGCCTAACAGCGGTGAATATTCAGGAGCATGTGAATCCATGCCAGACCCCATGCTGGAGAATTTTATTTACAATCAGAAGAAGCAAGGAAAATAAAATATCTTGTCCTACATACGAGGGGTTGACCTAACTCAACAAAAATATTAAGACCTCTGTCAGGATGTCCGTAAAGTAAAAGGACCACCATCCTGTGTCTAAACCCATTTCCTTCCCTTGCACTTTCAGAGCTATCTGAAGAAAACTGGATGTCTCATTAACCCAGAAGGAGGACCCACTCATTCTGAATGTAGACTCCAAAGCACAGTTCTTGTGAAAGAAATTGACTGCTTAAAAGTTCAGATCAACTTAAAGAAAACCCAGTTCCTCAATCTCGTGGCAGGAACCGCTTCCTTTGTTATTGCTTCCATAAAACACAACATAGTTCTCCCCTCTCCTGCAGAATACCTTTTCCTCCGTTGGAGTCTTTGACTCTTTAACAAAACAGTTCTCCTTTCTCCTGGAGGGAACCTTTTCCATAAGCAATACACGGTTCCACAATCTCCTGGAGGGAACCTCTTTAACCGTCTGTGAATCAATAATTAACCTTTCCAGTCTTTTATCTGGCCTGGTTCACTAACCTGCCAGACCTGACTGGATACTTCCCCAATAGTGTGTCAAGTCTGGTTCACTAATCTGGAAGGCCTTTATTTCAAATCTTTAAGTTCCAAAGATGTTTACTCCATCACTGGTTTTTCCCGCTTTATCTTCTTATACCTTCTTGTGATCTCCCTGACTGCTTCTGAACTTCAAATATGAAGTCAGGTTTCAGCCGGGCATAGGAGACCTGCAACCAACGTCTCCCCTAATTGCACTCATATTCTGTGTTTTCTGCACCTAACCATATGGCACATTCCACCTATTAACAAGTTGTCTGCTAAATACATAATTGGAAGGTTTACACTACAAGTTACCTGTAAACATGCTCCATTGAACTTTTTAACATAGCCATGTGTTTGCTCATTACAACTGTCATCATGTACTGTCATGTATATATAAATACTTAAATATTGTGCAAAAGAAAAAGCATCAGCCAATGAATAATAAAAAGCTGACACTTTTCATATGTGTAAGAGATATGTGTTCACCAGCAGCGAGCATGCCGTTCCTAACAATGGTTGTCCTAACTGTATGGGCATCCAAAATGGTCTGAAAACTGTTTGCACTTGAATTATTTTGCATTCCCTTGACTCATAGAGGGAAGGACAACCCCCTAGTTATTGCTTCTGAACTCCAACCCACTGGTTATAGGTATCTTTGAACTTCTGGGGGTCTTCAACCCGTATATACTTCATTGATGGGCCTTGTCAATTTTCATTTGAGTCAAAGACCATGCTGTACGCTGGCGGGGCTACCACGCTTTCATATGGGTCCCAACCTTGCTCATTTGCTTCTGTGGGCACCCTGTCCCTTCTTTACCATGTGTCCATTTGGACAGACCTGGTATACTCTCCTGCCAGGTACTATCCCACATAGGTTTTGTGCTCTAGCACCTTGGAACGTCCGATGTGCTAGATGGAATTACCAATAATGATCTTGGACCCAAATAACCGGAACAAAGACCATAGCCAAATACTACTTTATTATGAGCACAAAAATAAAGTAGGGCAATCTGGCAAATAACAGGCAGTAATTTACGCACTCGGACCCAAATGTGATTATACAAAGGTTTTATACCTCGATCTGCGTCATCTATGACATCATGCTACCTGGCAAGTGAAAACCTATTGAAGGGAGGGATTGGTTAGGGCAACATATATACCTATAGCATACATAAGTGTTAATAGCTTCATTGGCTGCCCCTTATCTGGTGGGCACACTTCGAGCCACCTCTAAATAGGTGTAATACTGATTATAGCGGAAAAATGGAAGCAGATTGGTCTTTGCAACATTGTTTAGCATGTTGCTACATAGACCCACTGATTGGTTAGCATGCATTCCCAAACTTGGCTCCTTAGCAGCACGTAAGCAAAACGAAATTCAGGTGCCGAGAGCAACTCTCCACTTTCCGAATTAGTCCATCGTCTCATCAGTTGGGCCCCAACCAAAGGCTTCTCCTTTGTAGTTGACCTTGAAGCCTGCTCTCTGTTCTTGGACATTCAAGGGAGTGTAGGCGCACTATTATCTTCATATGGGCTAAATGAATAGCCCTTCTTTTCAAATTCTGAATCACGTGTGAGGAGACCACACATTTGTCTATCTCAACCTTCTATTTACTGCTATTTGATTCAATTTGAGCTGGGTGTCATTACCCTCCTTGGCTTCTGGAGACTTGCTCACTCCATCTTACATGGGTTTTCCGCATCTTTAATTGTCTAATACATGGCTCTTGCAGAGGTTTTCTCCTTCACTTAATCAAAGAGAAATATACGTCTTACGTACATGGCTTATCCCTTTGACTCCCCTTGTGCCTTGCAATTATTCCTTGAAATAGCATCCCTGATCCCAAGGCAATACACTCCTCTTTATTCCTCACAAAAAGCTGTTTTTCAAGAGTGTCCTGACTCTGCAGCCCTGGTCGGTCTCCGAGGTAGCTTGATTAGTTTTAGTACGAGTCCCACATTCATCTTTCCGTCATGGCCGCTCTAGCAACGTTATGCTTTCCTCTGCAGCAAGCTTCTATATGTCTCATCTATTTGTCTACTTTGCGTTTCTACGTATATACATTCATTAATCAGCAGGTTACTTTATCTTCTTTGCATATATGATTTTTCCAGATTCGATTACATGTTTCTCTTGTTACTTCAGCTATCTCTTTATTATTCAAGTACTTGCATATCGTTTCAGTGAGCCTCAGTTATAGATGTCATCATCAGGTTCATCCTGTTCCTCCTGGAAGATATCCACAGGAGTTTCATGTAGACGTAGTCTAGGCGGGGATGCAAACTGTGCACCTGGAGAGTGGTGCCTTGGGGACTTGGAATGTATAGGGCAAGAGTCCATAGTCTAAGGTCTCTTAATAAGATCATCAAATTTGTCTGAAAAGTTAATACATTTAGACATCCTTGCCATACAGGACTCAAATCTCTCCCTAGTCCACACAGAGGAGGAGGGTTCATCAAGAGGAGTTGGATGGAGCAACTGGAACAGGATTCAGTAGCAGGGCCCGAGACAAAAGGAGGAGAGGCTGGAGAATACCCCTTCAGGCAAAGGAGAGGTCTTTCTAGGGCCAGCACTGCATGATTGGGCCTTGGAAAGCTTCACCCGAAGCTTGGGAAGCGTTTTGGAAAGGGGTTCCCGCTTCCGCACATTATCGATGCCACCGCACAGAGGGCTGAAGATTGATGGCAAGCACCAAGTAAGGTTAATGTCTTAAGGCCGTGGGCAGGCCGTAATGGACGGAGCGCAGCGTGCGCAGGCCATGGTGGTCGGAGCGCAGCGGGCTATGAACCACTAGGTTCGGTAGGCCTTGACGTTTTTCGATGGGCCTATGGCTTCCTTGACGAGCCTGTCGAGTGAGGTTTGGGGGTTGTGTCCTTAGGTGTAGAGGTGTGGTGTGTGTTCTTGTCAGTGGGGGTGTGGATTCCTCATCGCACTGTGGGCAGCATGCTTAACGGAGACAGACACGTGGGAATCAGACTCCACAGATGCATCTACAGCATTCGAATCAGAGCTGTGGCTGCCAATAGACTCCTCGTCTAAGGAAACGACACTGGCAGGGGGGGGGTGACTCTCGGCTTGCATGGTGTAGGTTCCCCACAGCTTGGTGCACCTGTCTTTTAGGCCGAAAAGGTTTACAGGCCTTGCAACATCGTTCATCATGGTCACAAGGGAGGCACCGATTGCATTCTTTAGGAGTACCCTTGAAAGAGAATTTGCTATTACACGACAGGCAAAATTTAAAAGGCGTTTGCTCCATAACTGAAGGAAAAGGCAGCCAGATGGAAGGAAAAGGAGGGGCAAAAAAGGAGGCATACTCAAGAGAAAATCAGTAGAAAACATGTCCCCCACTCTCCCTACTGTGAGGCCAGGCCTGAGGGCCAAGGCTGAAAAGAAACAGCCGTTGAGTCGACAGAGGTGTAGAGTGCAAAGCAGGATCAGTTGTCCAGAGGATGTCGAGTAGTCGAGACAGCCATCGAAGATGCCTGGAGATAACGTGCCAAGCATATTGATAGCAATTGTATGGGAGGACTGGTCCAGGAGACACCCTCCCATGCCTCTTCTCCCCCGGTGAGGTTCATGGCTCATCAGTTGTCCTTCCTGCCACCAGGGCCCAAGTGGTGGGTGAGGCACTGGCTGAAGACATTGACCAAACCTGCTCAATTTAGCTAGGCCCTGGAAACCATTTTGTCTAATAAAAATGGCTTGAGCCCTGTGCACCGCAGCGCGGCCCCCACCCTTGGAGAGCGTCACTTATCCCTGTGGCCACAGCTCCCTGGCAGATCCGCTAAGAGCCCGTTCCCACGAACAGACAGACATGAGCTAGTGTTAGATACCAACACTGTAAGATTTCACCTTCCGCAGTGTATCGCTGTTTCCAGCATGACCCGGCCAGCAGGGCCTGGGTGGAAAAGAACTGTACGATGGTCCCCTGACAAAAGCAAAGTCCCCAAATACTAATGAGCAAACCACCTGTGATGAAAGCGTTCTCTCCACAACCTCTCCGACTAAAAAACCTGTAAAATATATGAAAATGGCAGAATGGGTGCTCATATGACATTAGGGATGAAGCACCCACATCCCTGTAGCTATGCGCTAATGGTAAAAGCGTCCCGGTGGTTTTTCATGTTGTGCGTTATCGAGAAGACTGCACCTCACGGTCCCGCGCCAAAACTGAACTAATGCTGCTAGAGTGCAAAGGAAGACAAATGCAACCATATTGAGGGCTCATGTAAGGGGTGCACGAAAATGCACCATATGTGTGTCCAAGCCCACTACGTGCCACTGCCCCAGTCTCGGTGGCGGGTTGTTCCTGCGTGCTCCGCCAACCTTACTACTACCTCACTTACCGTGTATGTATAAGCATATAACAAAATGTTGTAGTTGTTAAAAACATAGTGTACAAGTAATGTGCTCAAACTGGCCAGATGGATGGCACTAGCAATGTCAAAACGTGAGCTTTGGAAAGACTCAATGAGTATTGTATATTATGTGAATGTTTATGTCTCGCCCACCTAAAGTCTGCAACACACGAGGAAAATACCTTTGTGAGCACACACAAGGCCATTCCCCCTTCCTCCCAGTGAAGCCGGACAGACGAAAAAGCAGAGGCCTGTGCTGCCCTGCTCCACCTCCCCCAACTCGGCTGGAGCCGCTTCAAGCATTCACATTCCCCCGCAGCACCCAAGGCCACGGCCTGCCACCTGAATTATTTACAACCCAGCAGTAAACCCCGGTCTTAAAACACAGATCCAAAGGCGCCCTTTTCTAGGCTCCACGACCCACCGGCTCACCTTAGGTTAATGGCCCCTGTAAAATTAGGACACCCAATATTATGGCAACATTACAAGAACACATCCATAATGACTTCTAACAAGACATGATAACCCGGACCGCCTGTCCCATGCCCCGAGACCCAACCCCACAATCTTTGATACCCGGTGAACAGGACGATGGTAACCATGTATTGATGAATCGCCAACAGACCCCACTCTAGGTGCATTCCTCCTGTGTTGCATTAACCTGTAGAATAACCTATTAGAAGATTTACCAGGGAAGATAATATTGCAAGGTTGAATGACTGCCGTGTGCGTGGCCCTATGGCAGAAAGTCAGGAAAGACATTCATCTCTGACACTGGCCACAGTTGGCACAACAACACCGTCCGGAGGAGCCCAGCTGACCTGCCAGACCCAGCCCAACCCACGAGGGTAACCAGTGACGTCCTCCAGCCACAGCAAACCACATCGCAGCAGCACCTATAGCTATTCGTCGCCACCCAATCCCCACGAACTTGTGCCCCCTATAGCATGTAGGTTGTTATGACGTTTTTTGTAAATATATACGCCTGTCTTTGCTATTGTCAGACAGAGTGCTCTTGGAGTTTGCAGAGTTCTTTGCATGCCCTATTTTGATTGATAAACTCCCATTTAAGCTCACTCGCACTTTGTCCTGGCCTTATTCCCATCCTGGGAGAGTCCATTATTGTCTCTCATTGTGGGAAGGATCGTGCTATCTGGGGACGCTTGCCTTCAGTGGTGACCCCGAAAGCGTGATTTTAATTTCTCTCCTAATATATATATATCCCTACCGTCCCCTTTGGCACGAAAATCTCCGTTCGAAAAGAGATACGCACGGTGCGCCTTTTCCTGGAGGCTGCCCGCCAACGGCGACCGGTACGCTCAGAAGTGCGCACTCACCAGAGAGGTTACGGGATCCCAGTTGAAAAATCCCCTTTGAGTACCGCTCGCCGGAGCCGGGGCTGACCGTTGAGCAAACGGCAACACTGCCTGGACGGACCCAGTTTCAGAGACTCTCGGTTCAAGACGGGCACGTGAGTATTGAGTGCGAGAGACCTTAAAGGGAGTAGGGGAGGAAATATAGGACAGGGGACGAGACGGGTTGAAAGGGGCACTTTGGGTCTACTAAGGACCACTTTAAACTTTCCTTGCTTTTTCTTCGCATATGGCCATTAGGATTAAGAGGTGAACAGAGATAAAGAGACGGGAACCTAGCTCCGCAAGGGGGTGGAAGGCGGCGCCGCATAGTGCTATCTTTACTAGTACTGGGAATATATGAAGAAGTGGAATATGAGATAAAGGTGTCTGGTAAAGGAAGACACGGAAAATACATTAGTGACTGCTACTATTTCTATTTTTCTCTCTGGGTTTACGGGAAAATAAAAGCGGGTTAGTACAAACAAAGATATAATGTAAGTAGAAAAATAATTTTACATCAAAATTAGGAGACGAATATATATATCAGAGTAAGACGGACAGGGACAGTTGGCAAGGGAGGAAAGGGAGGACAAACTGGGCTGTGAATAGAGTACTGCTTATGAGTGTGTATGCATCGTATATGTCAGAACATATTTGATATAATAAGTGTGCAAAGGTGGTCAGAAATACGTAATTGTGGTATGGTTACGGTAAGTGTGACCAGGAGAAATATCAGAAAGAAGAGTGTAATGTGGTAAAGTGAGTGTTCATTTCCTTGATCTGCTGGGTTCAATTGTCACAGTTATTGATGGTTTGCTCTTGTACGTGCCCCCTAAAGAGTATAGAATAGAGGCTGTGTGCAGCCATTCTCATACTGTACAGGTGGCGGGAAAACACGCCCACGCTCAATAAGACATAAGTACGTGAATTCATATGGTGATAACGTCCATAGTAAGAGACAGACATACATAGAGAGGTACACTAGTATCCAGTAAGTACGAAGTATGGGGGCAGAAACACCCTTATCACATATTTGTAAGAGCCTACCTGGGTACGCAGAACGGATTAAGAAATATCATGACCAGTGGATCACAGAGTTGAAGGGAGAAGGATTACCTCAGATATGGCCCGAAGGAGGATCATTTGACAAGGGCGTCTTAGATATGTAGCCACATGCATTTGCTTGAAATATAAGGGGAAGCAGCTACACAATAGGAGAGAAATATTAGACCTATGGAGACGGTTTGAAGAAATACCCCCACCTAAGAAAAGGGAATCAGATACTGACCTACCATCTACTACTGACAACCCATTACTGATACCAAAAGATGACCAGGTATTTCCAGAAGGGAAGCCACCGATAGAGGTAACTAGGCGGTTCCCAATACTAAATAAGCCAGTGCCCGCAGAGGGATATAGTGACCCAACTTATGTACCCCCAACGACAACCACTACCACTCAAGGGCCAACTGCACCCCCACCATATGAGAGTCATAGGGAACGAGAGCAGGTGAGTACACCAAGGGTGGATATAGAGAAATTGACAGGAGATCTAGAATCCAGACTCTCTATAGCCAAAGACGAGCTCTCGAGAATAAAAAGTATATGTGACCGGACTGCAATCAATGCCGCTAGATCAGAGCCTGCATCAGGAGCGCAGAGTGAGAATAGGACATTTGGAGAAGGATGGAAAAAAGGAGAGATACTGTTTAGGATAGAAGAAGAACCAACACGGATAATTGAACTAGAGGGAAGAGAGGGGTGTACTAGTGATGAGGTAAGGACCACAGGAGGCAGAGAGGAGCTATTGTGTGATATAGGGGATGACTTAGAAGAAGGTGAAAGAGTAAGTGTGGCAATGGGAGGGGGAAGCGAGGAGTTGGATGGCGCATGCTCAATGAGAACGATGGACGAGGAGTGGACAGGGCGACTAAGGAACAGGTTGGGAAAAATGGCGCCATTAGGAAAATCCGGAGTAAAGGTGAGTGCAGATACAACGACAAAGGGAAAGTTACAACTCGCATTAATACATAGAGGAGGAGGGAGGCCGAATTACATACCCTGGGCTCAGATGGATAAGGCCAATTTGTTAAAATTATTGCCCCCGCTATCAGGAGGGGCAAGCAAGTGGATATATGCCTTTGAGAAACACACAGCCGGGGTACCTCTAGCAATAGGCGACGTGAAGAGTTTGCTAGTATCAGCAGTTGGGGATCAAGCTGACAGAGTATGGGTAAAAGCTGACTTCCCGGGAGTAACGTTAGACTGCAATCGTCATGATGGTGCCTCTTTCAATACAGTACGTGCCAGGGTGTGGGATGCCTTGCGGGAAACGTTTCCAGATACCCCAGATTTGCAGTCAGTAATGCAATGTACAATGAATGACGGGGAAGATGCTATGGATTACATTTTTCGAGTCCAAGAGATGTGGAGAGCCGAAACAGGCACGCCCTGGTATCAATCAACATCATTATTCTACTTTATAATAAAGAGGGGGCTCCCAAAAGAGGTGCAAAAAGCACTTGACAAAATAGCAGGTATTGAAGCAAAAGGTTGGCCCGAAATTCAGAGCATAATAGTTCACCACTGCAAACGAATAAAAGAAAGGGTAAAGGAGGTGGCACAGAGAAGATTGGCAGACGAATCAAAAATAGTACAAACAAAGCTGGTGAAGGTCGCCGCAGCAGTAGCCGCGCTCCCACACAGTAGGGAGGGAGATGAAGAGGAGGAGGGACTGGTAGCCATACAGGGGAGGATGGCAACGAATTGGGCAGGATTAGGGCCACAGCAGTGGAACGAACAGGAGCACAGTGGAGGTCCGCTGTGGCAAGATTGGGCCCCTCGAGGGGGACGAGGTGGGTAAAGGGGCCGAAGAGGGGGCGGACAAGGGTACGGGGGAATGGGAGGAAGTGGATGGCAGGGTCCCAGGGGTGCGCAAGGAAGTTGTTGGAACTGTGGGAGGTGGGGACACTTTTCCAGAGAGTGCAGGAGTAGACCAAACAACGGGTTTCCAGAGGTAGAACACTATGGCCATCCTCATCCGGGGAGCCCATATGGTCTCCCAATGGGACAAAAACAAAGGGACCCAGGGCAGGGGTACCCTGAGCAACGGCAGGGACACCAATACAGAACACAGAATCACCCACAGAACAATGACAATGCACTACACCCCAGGCAACCCTTTCACGACTACAGCAAATCGAGCCCCAGCACCAGCCCCCTATAGTGGTGTATCAGTAGTTTCAGGGAGTGTGTTCAACCAAGGAGGGGCAATGAGACACCCCACATAGGACAGCCCACAGAGAACACTTGCGTGTCCTGTCCTATCTAGCACCTACGATGCAGCAGAGGAACCATTGGTAGGGGCGGAGAGAGGAGACAAACAGTTCATATTCATGGTGGATTCGGGAGCGGAGAAATCATGCATTAGGGAGGGCCGGTTTCCGTTATCTAACCGGAAGTTAGAGACGCAGGGGTTCTTTGGGGCTGTAATTGAAGTTCCTTATACAGAAGCTTTGGATGTGACAGTGGGGGGTAAAACTGTAAAAACACCCTTACTGTATTACGAACAATCGCCAATAAACTTGCTAGGGAGGGACCTTCTTAGCAAGCTTAACATGACAATATCATTCACAGAAAGGGGAATAGTGTGTTCAACACCAGGAATATGCCCATTACGTGTAATGTTGGTAGTACAGGCTCAAACAACTGCTCCGGAAATACGTGGCCTGCCAGTGGACGAAAGAATGTTTATTGAAGGTTTGAAAACACTGGCCCAAGTAGTTCCTGAGCTAAAAAAGATGGATTGGAGAATACCCGCGGAATTCATCTTCCGCCCAATAGTGCGCCCAGACATAGCACTAGGGTAAGTGGTATCATTAGACTTGCATGCTGTACAGGTATCAGCAAAAAGGATTGCAGTAATTGGGATGGACATAGATGGATGTGAATGGCGCACTGTACTGTGCATCAACGCCAATATTGCCCTACGGGACTTGACAGATGAGGATCTCTTCTCTGATTCAGACAATGATGGCGAAATAATAATGGAAATAGCAATGCCCTGTGACATTTTGATTCAGGCTAGACAAATTCCCATCCAGTTGATGGCAGTGGTGGGAACACCACCGTCATTTTTTGATGATGACATGCGACTGGTGCCAAACAATTTGTGGACAACAGGCCCCCATGATGTGGGGTTGTTGCATGGAGTGACACCAGTGGTAATAAAGCTCAAACAAGGGGCAATTCTACCCCGAGTGAAGCATTATCCATTGTCCCGCGAAGCTGAGGAAGGGATAAAAGAGACAATAACTGCATTGCTGGCACAGGGGATAATAGTGCCTTCAAACTCCCCATGTAGCACATGTATCTACCCGATCAAAAAAGCAAAGGGAGGGGCTTGGAGGATGATCCAGGATTTACGCCCCCTAAATGACGTCATACAGAAAGAGTTCCCATTGGTCCCGAACCCTGCTTCGATATTATGCAGTATCCCAAAAACGGCATCACATTTCACAGTGGTCGATTTGAAAAACGCATTCTTTTCTATCCCCTTGGCAGAAGAAAGCAGATACCTGACAGCATTTACATTAGGGGGAAAGAGATACGAACATTGCAGACTACCACAGGGCTACTGTGAGAGCCCAAGCATATTCAACCGCATACTACACGAAGACCTGGGTAATTTATCAGTCGAAAGCACAATCATTCAGTACGTAGACGATTTGCTCGTCTGCGCGCAGAATGAAGAAACATGCAGAAACGACTCAGTAACACTCCTGTCGCTGCTGGCGAATAAGGGGTACAAAGTGGACAAGGAAAAGCTACAATACTGTCAGAAAGAGGTCCTGTACTTGGGACAGCTGATATCAAAGGACGGAAAAATGATAATCCCTGACAGGGTAGAAGCAATAAGATCAGCAAGGGAACCCACAACAGTGAAATAGATGCAGACGTTCTTGGGAATGTGTAACTATTGTAGAGCATGGATATTAGATTATGCAGCCTACACCAGACCCTTACTGCAAGCACTCGAGGAGGCACAACAAGAGAACAGGAAAATAGAATGGTCAGAAGAAATGAGCGTCTCATTCAAGTCACTAAAAGAGTTGATTTCAAGTGCTCCAGTACTTGCCAATCCCGATTATGAACGCGAATTTTACCTGTTCTCACATTGCAAGGGGACACTAATGACAGCTGTACTGACACAAAAGACCTCCCTAGGACACAAACCGTTGGCTTACTATAGTGGCACATTGGATGCAGTGATGCAAGGACATTTCGCGTGCGTGCGGGCAATCACTCGCCGCCGCCGCGTTCACCATCGAGAAAAGTGCCACAATAGTAATGGGATGCCCTGTCACATTGTTTGTGGAACACTCATTATTTGCAATACTTGAGAGATCAAAAAGTACACTGACCACACAGTGAGATAATATTGTCGAGCGCCAATATCAATATTGTCGAGCGCCAATATCAATGTGGTACGATGCAGGACAGTGAATCCGGCAACATTCATTACAGAAGCATGCACACTGGAGGACATGCAGGAACACGATTGTGCGACTTACACAGGGGAAAGAGGAGAGGACACAGTAGTGTGCGAGAATGCCCTAAGTGAGGGGGAGGTGTATTTTGTGGATGGGTCAGCATCGATTGACATGGACACGGGAGAGAAACATGTAGGATTGGCAGTGGTGAGGTTAGAAGAAGTTGAGTATGAGACACTAGTGCAGTATCGCCTTCCATCCCATTTCTCAGCACAGGCAGCGGAACTCATTACCTTAATAGAAGCACTACATGCAGCTAAAGGTTGTGCAGTAACAATATACACAGATTCAGCTTACATGACGACAACAGTACATGGAGGTCTGGCAAGATGGGGGCAGAGGGGGTTTCGAAGAGCAGAATGACGTTACGTACACTCAGGGGAACAATTCCAAACCAGTAGGACCCTTCAGGGAGTTGCATATTGACTACGCAGATATGGGAGAAAGGTGTAATGGGGCACGTTACATGATTGTGGTTGTATGCCCATTCTCGAGGTGGGTGGAAGCAGGCCCATGTGCACGACCTGATGCTAAAAGCGCTGCAAAGTTCCTAGTAAGGGAAGTATTCCCGCGCTGGGGAATTTGCGACGTAATTCGCTCAGACAACGGCACTCACTTCGTGAACGAGCTCTTCAAAGAAGTGACGACATTATTGGGAATAAAACAAATTGTGCTCGATTTATCATCCTCAAAGTAATGGCGTGGTAGAAAAGATGAACGGACTGCTAAAAGGGAGATTGTCCAAATTGTGTTTCTCATTAAAGAAAAACTGGATTTACTGTTTGCCCCTTGCGCTGTTTGAGCTGAGGAATCAGCCAAGCAGGGACCACCATTTGTCCCCGCACGAAATCGTGACAGGGAGACCAATGCACACAGCACACCCCCCACTGCGCCAACACTCAGACGCGCACAGAAGCACCGCGATATTGGGAGATGAGTTCACAGAATACCTGAAAAAGCTAACTAGGGCAGCGCGCGCAATATCAAAACAGCTCTCACCACCATTCACAAGGGAAGAAGGGAACACAACGGAGTCCCTTACGGAACCTGAAACACCGGTACAACTGATGCCGGGAGAGTTCATTTATGTCCGGAGCTTTGTGCGCTGGTGGAATGCACCACGGTTCCACGGACCATATGAAGTGGTATTTTGCACCCCTACGGCTGTAAAAGTTAAGGGCCTCAAGTACTGGATACATTTGCAAGATGCACGAAAAGCATATGATAGGGTGCAGGAAGAGGTGGACGAGGAGGCACAGACAACAGCAAACAATACTAATGAAAATGACGAGTGAATGTGAACATGTGAATGGAAGAAGTGTGCCTGACAGAGAAAATTGTTAACGAAAAAAATTATATTACAGGTTATCGGTAAAATTGAAGGATTGAAAAAAAAAAGAATGGATTTATATGTAAATAATAATGTGAAGAATATGTATGTTATCTGCTCCCTTCTCTGGACAACCCAACCCCACTCCACTACCCAATCCCATTCCCCTTCCATGATATCTTGGCACTGGTAGTGTCAACAAAATGTTTACATGCATGCACTTAATGCACTTTTATATCTCAAACAGGAACTACAATGGCAACTAACAGGCAGCATGCAACGGATAGATTTATTAGATATAGAGAATTTTTAGCTGAGAGATGTAGATATTCGTATGAGTGTGGGTTGTCTGTTTGCATTACATTATTTTTTACAATTATGTTCGGACTGGTTACGTATTGGTTTATAGCGTTCATCTCTATCGAGATGAACAAGGGGTGAGGGATTAACGGAACTAATGTGACAAATGAAACAGAAATTGTAAATACTAAAGAAGGCGATTTTTTGGTATGGGGATATTACACAACACCATCTAATGTTGCTATCAAGCAAAATGAAGATTTGAAGGAAAAAAGGCAAAACAGCACAACTCCCCCGCCAAAAGTGTCTAATTACAATGCCCGCAGTCTGAATGATCGTAACCCCTCTGCTATATCCTGGTTATATAACACCCCCACCAGCCGGCCCGCTCCCATAACCAAAAACACACTGCTAGATAGCATAAAGAAAGAGAATGAAGAAATGACAGCGAGATATGAAATATTATATAATTGGGCAAAGGGGGGCGAGAGGGAGAAAGGGGGGCCCACACTGTCCATTGCCCATGAGGCCGGGAAATACCTTAGAAAAAGGAATAACAGACGGAGAAGGGAGACGGGGAGGAGGAAATATGATGAATATTATGGGTTAGGATTAGACAAAATGGAAGACCCACAACACCCCCACCAGACAAATGGTATGCGGACATGAGCGCAACGGCTAAGCAAACAACAAATGAGAGCTGTTATGTCTGCTCCCTCATTCCCCATGTTTCAGGTACACCCAAAGTATTGTTACCGAAAGAGTTGCCTATTGTCGATGCCCAGTGTCTCCATCATCTCACGTTGTGCAGAATTAAGAACACCTTCCAGGCACATGAGGTAACTTTTAGGATGCTGCAGAACGAGAAGACCTGTTACCCAAAGGCAGTAGGAGTGGTATGTTTGGAGGAGCCATTTTTTATAATACAAGGGACACTTTTTTCGGACAACAAGTGGAAGGACGAAGAAATAATGTGCAGGGCTGAAGCACTGCGGGGTGTGGCACCAGAGAAACTGCAATGGATAGAAGAGACATGCACACCCATATGGAAGGAACACATCTCAAAATTGACTTGGCTAACGGCCATCGAAAAACCCTTCAAGCTGCAGAAAGAAATAAACTATGAACTGTGTTTCAAGGGAGACGGGAGAACCACCATGGGGGCAAACAAGAACTGTAACAAGACCCTCACCATCCCAGATATGAGAAAAGGGACAGCGGCCCTAATGGATACCTATTGGGTATGTGGCAACCAGGCATACCTACACCTCCCACAATCCTGGGGTGGCAGCTGTTCATTGGCCACCCTGCACTCCGCACTAATGGTAATCCCGGAAAGCCACATTGATGGGGGCAAGGAGACGCGAGGAAAATCTCAACAGAGTGGGGCCCAACCAACTGCAGAATCACAAGTATATGTCCTTGGAAACAAGGAAGGGGCGCTGTCCCGAAACAGACGATCATCGAACTACATATCAAAAGCATCATCAGAACTGCTGGCACAGATCCTGGATAAATATCGATTATTCAGCTCTGCAGAAATGTTCTTCGCCTCACTCGTCCCAAGCATCCAGGCGCGAGCAAATGCAAAGTGGCTCCAAATCACACGTTGGGAACTGATCCAACTGGCAAATGATACTGAAGAAGGGTTTAGCGTAATAAAAGTGGAACTGCGAGCACTACGGCTAATGACCATGCAGAACAGGTATGTCTTGGACCTGTTGACAGCAATGGACGGAGGTGTTTGCCGAAAAATTGGAAGTGCCTGCTGCACTTTCGTACCTTCTGAAGACACAGATAACGGCTCCCTGTCCCATGTGATCGAAGCAGTACATAACCTAGGAGAAAGAATGAGAATGGAAGGTGGAGCAGAAGAAAGTACATGGTTCGACAATATCTTCTCCTGGGTCCCATCATGGCTGGGAATGACTGTCAAGTTTTTGATGCCGGCTGTAGTGTTCCTCCTTTTCATTTTTTGCCTATGCCAGGTGGGTCTTCGATGTTGTGCCAACGCAGTGCCGAATGGTGCAATGATGATGGTGACAATGGGCAACGCCCGCGGTACAATACAAACTATGCAGGAAGCACAGGTACAAACGGGAACAGATTACACGTCAAGATTCCAGATGGTGCCCATGTACCACGACAAGGATATAGTAGATAGGTTATGGCACACTACAATTAAAGAACCCCGTGTACTTGAATGGTATGAGGAAGTGTGGGTGGACCTAGAAGGGGAGAGCGGTTGTATATACCTGACCTGTACCCCAGATGAATATGCTAGGAGAGGTGAAAGCCTGCAAGGGGTGTGCAGGGCATGGATGCCCATAAAAGGCACCCCTGCATGGGATGACGCTATATAGCTGACGAGGAAGAGTGCAGGAGGTTGGAGGATTTAAAGTATTCGTTACTTAAGTAACGAAAGGGGGGAAATGTATGGGAGGACTGGTCCAGGAGACCCCCCTCCCATGCCTCTTCTCCCCCGGTGAGGTTCATGGCTCATCAGTTGTCCTTCCTGCCACCAGGGCCCAGATGGTGGGTGGGGCACTGGCTGAAGACATTGACCAAACCTGCTCAATTTAGCTAGGCCCTGGAAACCATTTTGTCTAATAAAAATGGCTTGAGCCCTGTGCACCGCAGCGCGGCCCCCACCCTTGGAGTGTCACATCCCTGTGGCCACAGCTCCCTGGCAGATCCGCTAAGAGCCCGTTCCCACGAACAGACGGACATGAGCTAGTGTTAGATAGCAACACTGTAACATTTCACCTTCCGCAGTGTATCACTGTTTCCAGCATGACCCGGCCAGCAGGGCCTGGGTGGAAAAGAACTGTACGATGGTCCCCTGACAAAAGCAAAGTTCCCAAATACTAATGAGCAAACCACCTGTGATGAAAGCGTTCTCTCCACAACCTCTCTGACTAAAAAACCTGTAAAATATATGAAAATGGCAGAATGGGTGCTCATATGATATTAGGGATGAAGCACCCACATCCCTGTAGCTATGCGCAACTGGTAAAAGCGTCCCGGTGGTTTTTCATGTTATGTGTGTTATCGAGAAGACTGCACCTCACGGTCCCGCGCCAAAACTGAACTAATGCTGCTAGAGTGCAAAGGAAGACAAATGCAACCATATTGAGGGCTCATGTAAGGGGTGCACGAAAATGCACCATATGTGTGTCCAAGCCCACTATGTGTCACTGCCGCCAGTCTCAGTGGCGGGTTGTTCCTGCATGCTCCACCAACCTTACTACTACCTCACTTACCGTGTATGTATAAGCATATAACAAAATGTTGTAGTTGTTAAAAACGTAGTGTACAAGTAATATGCTCAAATTGGCCATATGGATGGCACTAGCAATGTCAAAAACGTGAGCTTTAGAAAGACTCAATGAGTATTGTATATTATATAAATGTTTATGTCTCTTCCACCTAAAGTCTGCAACACACGAGGAAAATACCTTTGTGAGCACACGCAAGGCCATTCCCCCTTCCTCCCAGTGAAGCCGGCCAGACGAAAAAGCAGAGGCCTGTGCTGCCCTGCTCCACCTCCCCCAACTCGGCTGGAGCCGCTTCAAGCATTCACATTCCCCCGCAGCACCCAAGGCCACGGCCTGCCACCTGAATTATTTACAACCCAGCAGTAAACCCCGGCCTTAAAACACAGATCCAAAGGCGCCCTTTTCTAGGCTCCACGACCCACCGGCTCACCTTAGGTTAATGGCCCCTGTAATATTATGACACCCAATATTATGGCAACATTACAAGAACACATCCATAATGACTTCTAACAAGACATGATAACACGGACCGCCTGTCCCATGCCCCGAGACCCAACCCCACGACCTTTGATACCCGGTCAACAGGACGATGGTAACCATGTATTGATGAATCGCCAACAGACCCCACTCTCGGTGCATTCCTCCTGTGTTGCATTAACCTGTAGAATAACCTATTAGAAGATTTACCAGGGAAGATAATATTGCAAGGTTGAATGACTGCGGTGTGCATGGCCCGAGGGCAGAAAGTCAGGAAAGACATTCATCTCTGACACTGGCCACAGTTGGCACAACACCACCGTCCGGAGGAGCCAAGCTGACCTGCTAGACCCAGCCCAACCCACGAGGGTAACCAGTGACGTCCTCCAGCCACAGCAAACCACATCGCAGCAGCACCTATAGCTAGTTGTCACCACCCAATCCCCACGAACTTGTGCCCCCTATAAGCATGTAGGTTCTTATGACATTTTTTGTAAATATATACGCCTGTCTTTGCTATTGTTAGACAGAGCGCTCTCGGAGTTTGCAGAGTTCTTTGCATGCCCTATTTTGATTGATAAACTCCCATTTAAGCTCACCCGCACTTTATCCTGGCCTTATTCCCATCCTGGGAGAGTCCATTATTGTCTCTCATTGTGGGGAGGATCGTGCTATCTGGGGACGCTTGCCTTCACAATATATACTCGGTAGACGAGCTCCGCATTAAGCAACCGACTAGAAAGGCAGAAAAAAACATTCTTCTCGTGGGACTTCGATGCGTGAAGGATTTTGCACTACACGTCACGGGTCTTGTTACAGTCGTGCCCATGTCGACATCCATTGTCAATCTTCGAAAGAAAGATGTAATACTCTGCGATTACTACTCGATGTCGGACTATATGCACAGCATTTGAATCTAAGCAGATTTACAAGAATCAGAAATAAGTGCACACAGTCATTCACCCCTACACCCAAATCACCCCCATTATGCTCACATCTCTCTCTCTGTAATGCAAAACTTGAGATACTCGCAGTCTGACAAGAAAAATTATATAAGACTAGTCCTAAAATGAATTCTAGATGATTAGGGTTTTTTTGTGTGCAAATCCAGCTTCAGGAAAGCAACATAGCGCTTTACAAGTTATAGGGAGAAGTACATGGCAAGGTTAACCAAATCTCAAGGCTTCAATACAAGGGAGGAGGGAACGAACAACGGGTGATTCGTTTCTTCCTGTACCGGTTGAGCTAATGTCTGCACATGTCCTGGCTTCTGGTGGATCTTAGGTCTACAGAGATGCTGAGCTTCTCAGCGAGGTAGATTAAGGGCTTGAGGGTGACCGCCTTGTAGGTGCTGCAGCACGGATGAAGGTGCTGCATGCTTTTAGCAGGTACAACTGCAGTACGATGATGGTTGGGTGATGCAAAGGTATAAATGCACTGAAGGTCTGGTTTTGAATCTAAGCAGCTCTCACATTTAATGCACGGGCAAAACAATTCCCCAAAAAGGTCCGACATTTACTGTTTTTTTCCTAACTTTCAAGACTTATTTTTCAAGCAAAAATAAGATATGAATAAGAACTCTATTGTTCTGAAGTCATGACAAATGTTTTAATGGAATTGTAGGTGCATTAGATACACAAAATGTCATTCCATGCCACTTTGGAGGTTGGGTAAAGTGACAGTAAAGTACTCCTGGCTTCTTTGCCAGCATGAATGTGCGCTAAGCAACAACAGTTTGAACATTTTACAGGAAGTACACAAGAGCAAAAATACGCAAATCTTGTGTGTATGCCACAAGGTAAACTCCACCTTCTTTGCAAGGTATGCAGGAGACTTGAATAATTCTTTACTGTACATCCCCCAGATTTGTTTAGCTGGATTTGTTTAAATGCTGTGTGTATATATATATATATATGTGTATATATATATATATATATGTGTATATATATATATATATATATATATATATATATATATATATATATATATATATATATATATATATATATATATATATATATATATATATATTTATTGTTTGGTTGTTAGGCGCTTATACAATAAGAACATACTGTTTCAAAGCGCCCACAGTGCAGGGAGGGAGAGTGGAAAACACATTACAACACAATATTTAAGAGCAGAGGGGTAAGAGGGAGAGGGAACGAACCTGCTATGCCTGGTGAGTATTCAGAACGTGCAAGTGCAGAAGGAAGAGGGCATAGGTGCTGGGGAGTCCGAGCTCGTGGGTGAGCCATGGACAAAGTGTTAGAATGTTGAGTGCTACACGGCCTGGGCCGCGGGAGGTGTAAGTGTGAGTCTCCAGAGCATAGGGTGTGCAGATGCAAAGTGCTGTGGAAAGACAGGAGCTGGGAAGAATTGGTGTGGGAGGTCAAGGCCCTGAAGATGCATAACAGCCAAGGACACCGATTCATCAACTGTGAGATTAGCAGAGGACAGGAGGAGGAGGAAAAGAGAAAGTCTTAAGGAGCTTCCGGAATTTGAGATCCTCCTGCACAAGGCACAGGGGGAGGCTAATCCAAAGGAGGGAGCCTGCAGAGGAGAGTGAGCGACCCCCTGCCCTCTGCTTAGCAAAACGCTTTAAAACACAAAGAGTTGGTGCCAGAGGAGCAAAGTGGTCTAGAGGGAGGGTATTTAGTGAGAAGGTTGAAGATAGCGTGGTCCCCGGGCCCAGACAGCCTTGTGGATGATGCAGAGGGTTTTGAATTTAATCCGTGCAGCAACCGGGAGGCCAGTGAATACTTTTTAGTGCAGGAGTGATGCGGTCCCTGGGCTTTAGGCCAAGGATAAGTCTTGTTGCCCTATTCTGGATAAGCTGGAGGGGTCGCAGAGTGGAAGAAGGAAGATCCAGGAGGAGGTTGTTACAGTAGTCCAGTCTAGAGAGAACAAGGTTTTGAGTCACATTGAGCCTCTGAGAAAAGGTAGAATTCCTTTGAGAAGGAAGAGCTGATAGTTGGACTTCATGGCAAGGTCCTGAATGTGAGGGAGGAAGGAACAAAGGGAGGAGTCGAAGATGACTCCGAGGTTTCTGGCTTCAGTTGAAGGTGCACAGGGAGAGCCCAAGGAGGAAGGCCAGAGTGAAGGGAAAGAGGAGGGAGCAGGGGTCCCAATGGGAAGGATCTCAGTTTTACGGGCGTTTAGGCAGAGCTCATTGGAGGTGCACCAGGACTGGATGGCAGATAGGCAGTCAGGGATGATGGAGGGTGCAAGAGGGTCGGCAGTGAGTCTGAAGAAGAGCTATCTGTCGTCTGCGTAGCACTGGAAGTTGGAGGAGAAAGAATATTAGGTGTGCAAGGAGAGCAAGGTACATGTTAAAGAGCCATGGGGGGAGTACAGAGCCCTGAGGGACACCACAGGTCGAGATGGAGGTAGGAGAGGAGAAGGGGCCCAGGCTGACTTGGGAAGAGCAGTTAGTGAGGAAAGAGGACAGCCAATCCAGTGCCCGTTCTGAGATACCAAGTGTATCGTGGAGCCTTTGTATGAGGATGGAATGGTTAACTGTGTCAACTGCAGAGGAGAGATTGAGAAGGATAAGGACAGCAGGGGAGTTGGAGCCCAGAGATGTGAGCAGTTCCTCACAGGTTTTCAGAAGAGCAGTTTCCGTGCCTATGCGTGCTCGGGATCGAGATTGATGGTCGTGGAGGCCTCCAACAAGTTCAGCGCGAGAGTTAAGTTAGGGCAAAGGCAGCTTCTCAAGTAGCTTCCCAGGAAGGGGGTGATAGAGATATGGCGATAGCGTCAGAGGATGGTTTTTTCAGAAGTGGGCGCACAAGGGAGTGCTTAAGGAAGGAGGGGAAAGATCCACTGATAAAGGAGTGATTACAGCAATCAGCAAGAGCAGCGGCAAGAGAGCCAATGTTATCCTTGATGGTCCTGGATGAGCGGGGGGAGACCTGTTTAGAAGAGACCTTCATGGAGCGGACACCTTTGGTAACATCTTCAGGTGTGACAGGAGAGAAGGAGGAAGGAGGAGCAGAGTATTGTGGGGTATGGGGGAGTGGGATGGGTTGTGAGGGAGTGTAGAAAGGGTGGTCAGAATGTACTGAGTTTTTTGGCAAAGTGTATTGCATTGCAGAGGGCCTGGGAAGGAGAAGGGGAGGAGACGACTGCAGAGGGGTTGGCTAGTTCCCTGCAGTTCAGTCGAGTTTTTGGATGCGCCTGCGACCCGTGCCTAAATGTGAGCTATTTTCTTTGCACGGATGGCGATTCTGTATTGCCTTTGGAGCAGGCAGCAGGCCAGTTTGTCAGAGGATGAGCCAGAGGTTTGCCACTTCCGTTCTGCTGCCCTGCACTTTTGTTTCAGGGCTGCAAGTTCGGTGTCGTACCAAGTGTTATGCTTTGAGGCAGGTTTCAGATGGATCCTAATGACTGGGGCAAGAATGTCAAGAGTGTTGGTGATGGAAAGATGGAGGGTGCTGAGGGCAGAGTCAGATGTACAGTCAGAAGTAGGGGGGGGGTGGAGGCGAAGGCTGGCGCAGACACTTGTTTCATCGGGCGGTGTCGGTGAACGAGATTGGTGCATCTTTTGGGGGTTGAGGCAGGGACAGGGGGCCAATGGGTGCCTAATGGGAGGAGAGAAGAGACCAGTGGGGGCGGGGGAGAGAGGTGACTAGTGGGGGAGGGGGGGAGAGAGGTTAGAGTGTATGAAGGCATCCAGAGTGTGCCCAGCTGTGTGGGTTGGCCATGAAGGGAGAATGGAGAGGGGAAAGCGAGGAGCAGAGGTCAGTAAATAGAGTGGATGCAGAGCCATGGGAGTCCAGTTGAATGTTGAAGTCACCCAGGAGGAGATGGATAGAGGTGGAAGAAAGTAAAGAGCAGAAGTCAGCCCAATCAGGGACCAATAGGGCGGTGGCGCCTGGAGGCCCGGTAGATGTTAGCAATAGTCGGGTGGAGGTGGGAGAGGGGACCAACTTGCAAACCAGGCTTTCAAAAGAGGAATAGGTCTGGGTAGGTAAGATGGAAGCAGGAACCCACTCGGGGAAAGATTAAGGCAACCCCACGGCTGGTGCGGTGAGGTTGAGACTTGGAGATGATCTTGAAGCCGTGAGGGAGGAGGTAGTCAAGGGAAGTGACTGAGCTGGCATTGAACCAAGTCTCAGTAAGAGCGAGAATGTCAAGTGAGTGAAGATGAGATGGAGAGTCTAGAGATCAGTAGAGGGGACAGAGAAAAGGATATCCGTGAAAACCTCTCTAGAGTAAGCACTGACATAGGTGTCTGCAATGGGAAGGCCATGGTTTGCACTCGGGATATCTGCTTTGTGCTTTTTCCTGCCAGACTTTGAGAGAGATGGGGGATAGGTGATAGTGTAGCAGTTAGAGACCATGGGAGAGATGGAGAGAGCAATGGGGGTGGGGGGAAGAGGATGTAGCCTAAAAATGAGGGAGGAGTGGCAGCACTGCACAGTTCTGGCTAATCTCACTAGGGTGCCTAGTAGATTGAGTTGGAGAGAATAACACACCCCAAATTCGACTTTAAATGAAGGCGGCAAACAAAGCAGAGGGTGCACAGGTAATGCACAACACAAGTGGGAGTAATGAATGCAGTGAAAGGAATGAAGTTAGGTGAGGATTTAGCAGATGAAAAGCACCGACGGTGACTCAGGAGAGTTAGTTATGGAGGTCAGCCAATCTCACTTTCATGACTTGAGGGATCGCGGGGGACCTTTGACCCAGTAGCATTGAAGCAGTCCAGGAATTAGTCAGGTGGACAGATCATAATTAGAGAGGTAAGGCTCTTCTCGGCCCGGACAGGCACAGACGGGGCCTTTGCTGGTCTTAATCTGGGAGTTTAATCACCTTTTTGCCACACCTCTGCCATAGACAACTGGGTACACATACAACAAATATATAAGATTTATGCTATACATTGCATTATAAAATGTTGTAGTATGTGGCCCCCAATGGCATACATAGACCAACTGAAATACTGTTTTTTATCTTACATTCTCTTTGGTTTGAAAGCCGAGAAACACAACCTTTAGAGAATTATTATGAACTGAACTTCGAGAGATCCTGGTATTTCTCATTTGGCAATGCAGCCTCCCGCGAAAACTGCACCAGTCTCGGGCTCCTGCATATCATGTGTGCTAGTGCCCAAGAAGAGAGTTGGGACGGTCTGGTTCCAATCCACACTATTGGTGCCAGTCTGTCTGGTAGGCCTGAGTGACTGGAACCACTGTGGGCCATGATTGGCCCACGCCTGGCGTGCATGGAACAGAGCAGATCTTCCATTCCTTATCCTAGATTTGAGCGTGAAACAAATCTTGGATAAGAGAAATGGCTCTGCATCCATTCCAGGTTGATCACCTGAAGTTCACACCGAACTACAGAAGGAGCCAAGTATCCTGAACGAAAGAGCAGAC
The DNA here is from genome assembly GCF_040938575.1 of Ambystoma mexicanum. Taxonomy (NCBI): domain Eukaryota; kingdom Metazoa; phylum Chordata; class Amphibia; order Caudata; family Ambystomatidae; genus Ambystoma; species Ambystoma mexicanum. The sequence goes on along the minus strand of NC_090933.1, from coordinate 1,273,530,545 downwards.
TCGTGGAACTGCCGGAGACGGGCTGGAAGGCTTGGCACCCGGACTCAACTGTTATCGCGTCAGACCCCTGCTTTTGTATCGTACCAAGAAGGCCTGCAAGGGAGCTTTGACCCTTTGGAGAAGTGGGACCAACTACTCTCAGCACCTCCTGCTTACCCTCACAAATGACCTCTTTGGAAGTGTTCCTGGGCCATCCAGCGAACTGACCAGCTCGAACCCAGGTTATCTCATAGGAGCGCTCTGGTCCTGGGCCCTCTCCCGCAAAAACTCTTTGTCCTAGCTCCTGTGGGTCGTGATTTATGAGAGTGCACCACACCGCAAGCATTTGCGGTCCCTGTGTCGCCCTGCTGTGGTGACTGTCGCTGTAAGTGCCTGCAGATCTGCCCCACTGGGTCCCGAGACATGCTGCTGCAGAACTATCCTTCTTTCATCGTGAGTGGCACAAAGGCTACTGTCCGGCCACAGACAATCGTCTCATCCCGCAGCCGCTGAGAGCTGGAGCGTCCTGTAACTGTAGGGGTGAAACCGACCAGCAAAGTGGACTAGACTTGCAAAGTTTGGCCCGGGCTGTGTCGAGGGTTGGCGAGTACTTGCATCACTTACCAGTTGCCTGCTGGCACATCCATCTGTTTTTATGCACAAGAATCCCTGAAAATATACTCAGCTTAGCTGGGCTAGCTTGCGCTCCCCAACTCTGAAAGTCACTATTTACAAGGTTAGAACCTTCTCAAGGAGTAGAGCTTTATTCTTCATCACCTCAACCCCCTTCCTGAACAGCTACAGCTCTATGTAGAGAACTCCCTTTCGCACAACCGCGTGTTAACGCACTACTATACATTTGAGCATAAGGCGCCTCACATCTTAGGGCTGGACAGCATAAGATAGGGATTGACATCCCAGAACTGCCTAATGCGATATCTGTGTTGAACTTAACTCTTCTGTTGCAGGTTGTGGTTATTTTCTCCCCTTTCATCAGCTTTAGGCTAAACACATTTTGTATATATGTTACATAGTGAAAAGCATATGTGGTAACTGTTTTATTATTACTGTGGTTTATTCGTGTTTTGTTATAAAGGCCTATAATAAATGTATTTTTGATATACATCTGTCTAAGAGTAATCTGTGGAGTTTAACTGTGGGTACTCACTGCAGGCTTCCGATCACTCTCACCCATCCTGAGACTTACTGTTTGATTCATGAAATTATTTGCGTGAAAAACACAGATTTGCGCACCTTTCTGCCCGAAAAACCCCATACTCCAAACAGGTATTTTTGGGCAGAAAGGCATGCAAATCTGCATTTTTCACGCAAATAATTCCATGGATCAGGCTGTCAGTCTTGACCGCCTGCCAAGCTACCGTAGATTGGTCTGGTTTGTCCAGAAGGTTCCCCATGTCCACTAAACTAGGGTGGCCCCCTAAACCTCAGCGCCCCAGGTCAGAGTTTAGAAATCCATCGCAACACCTACAAGGAAGGGTGACAGGCTGAATGGTCTGCTGCTATGTGGCATAACTGGTTGAGGTGAAGGGGCACAAGGAATTGGCATGCAACTAGGACACTTACTAACAGACTCAGGATAGCTGACCGACGCTGTGGCTGGCGGAAGATCAAATTAATAACTAAACCTACAGATGGATGCAATCTTCTTTCATGGAATCCTCATGTTTAGAAATGGTTCTGGATGGATGCAAAATGAATCTGGGAATGCTAAGAGGCATCACAGGGCATTGAAACGGTCCCAGACGATCTCCGTCATAGTCACAATGACAACATTGAAAGGGAAGTTCAAACTTACACCAAGTCCTTGGAAGGGCCAAAACCCCATGTTTCAACATCTTCCAAAGTATGGCCATTCTTTCTCTTACCAAGTCATTATGGTGGAATCTGTAGCGCTTATGTTTGGGCGGAGCTATAGACTTGTAGCAAGAGAGCTTCAAAAAGGTGAGATTACAATTTGAAAAGTCTCATCCTCGTAAAAGGAATAGATGCCTTCAGCCAGAAACAAAAGATGGCTGATTGGGCCTGTTTGAGTTCTAGTTGAAAACCCCTTGCACATACAAACATGAATGTCAACATCTGGATAGTAACAGTAAATTCAGCCCTTGTGGGGAAGAGCGATGCTCCCATTCTTCTGTCCAGACATTCTACTGTTTTAAACAGAGTGCGCTTCTTAGTTTTTGTTTGAGAGGTGGTCATTATGGACCAGACTCCACAGAGGCCGGTGAGAAGTGTTTCTCACCAACAAAGAGCAGGCAAACCACCAATGCCCACAGGGAAAAATAATCCTTTGCTGTGGAAGATGACATAAATTAAGTTGTCTGGTAACATTTATGAGAAAAAAGAAATTCTGAAAAACGGATAGCACAGAACTAGGAGGGATCCTTCACAGTCTGGTGGAGATGAAGATTGCCTTCGGCTTGCACCTTAGTGGATCACAGGTTCAGACAAATGGAAAGAAAATGAGGTGGGCGGGCTACAGATTAACCACTGCTTTCAAACTACTGTGCTTACACTGTACCCAGGGGTCCCAGCCCGAAGACAAGAACTGTTCAAAGAATCTAGGAAACATCCAATGGTGCAGAATCAAGGTTCTGATCAAAAGTGGCACATGTCTTACTATTCTACTTTTGACAAAAAGGGGTGCTAAAAAGTGTATCTGTACTTTTTGGGGAAGGAACAAGTTACTTACCTGTAACTGTTGTTCTCCAGCATGGGTCTGGCATGGATTCACATGCTCATGAATATTCCCCGTCGTCAGGCTGGGAATCCTCGGTAAAGAAAAAACCAGTATCAGTTTCGTTTCTGATCTGTCTTTCGTAGTAGTAACCAATCACTGGTCTCTGCGTCATACTGACCACAGCCAATGACTGCCCTCTACCTAAGCACCGCCTCTGGCAGCCATCTTCAGATTTGGAAGCACGTTAAGTGGCAGTATGACCAAGTGAAGAGCCGCAGAGGGGTAGGCGGGAGGGTTCGCATGTGAATCCATGCCAGACCCCTGCTGGAGAACAACAGTTACAGGTAAGTAACTTGTTCCTTCTCCAGCATGGGGTCTGGCATGGATTCACATGCTCATGAATAAAGAATACATAGCAGTACACACATGCACAACCACGGGAGGTGGCAAAGGCTCAACATTAAGCATTACATGAAACTCAACATTAAGCATCTTACCTCCTCACCAGGCTCACCTCAGGCGAACAGGTTACGCAGCACTGCTTGGCCGACCCTGGACTCCTCCCTGGAATCCCGATCGACGCAGTAGAATTTCGTGAAGGTGTGCGTCGACCTCCACGTAGCAGCCCTGCATATGTCCAGCAGGGGCACACCAGAAAGGAACGCCGTGGTAGCTGCGGTCGCTCTGGTGGAATGGGCTCTCGGACGGCCAGGCAGCGGTCGGTTTGCCAACCGATGACAGTACATGATACAGCCGGAGAGCCAATGGAAGCCTTCGAGAGAGCCTTCCTCTGATTGACAGGTCCAAAGTTCACAAAGAGTTGTGACGTCTTCCGAAAACACTTCGTGCGGTCCACGTAGAACTTCAGCGCTCTAGCCACATCCAGCGAGTGCAAAGTCCTCTCAGCCGGCGACGAAGGCGACGGGAAGAACACAGGCAACACCAAGGGTTCGTTGAGATGGAAGTCCGACGGTACCTTGGGCATGAAGGAGGGGTGCGTCCTGAGCACTACCCTCGTGTCGTGAAAAGTCAAGTACGGGGCCTTGCAGGAAAGGGCCTGGATCTCTCCCACCCGTCGTGCGGAGGTGATGGCCACAAGAAACGCTGTTTTCCACGACAGAAACTTCAACAGGGCCGAGTGCAGAGGCTCGAACGGAGGTCCCATGAGCTTGGTCAGCACCACGTTGAGCTCCCACGCCGGGGCCGGCGCCTTCACCGGCGGGAACGATCTGAACAGTCCCTTCATGAACTCTTTCACCAGACGATGAGACCACAGGGACGACCGGCCCGTGGTTCTGGTGTATCGGGAGATCGCAGCAAGATGAATCTTGATGGACGCGTGTGCCAGTCCAGCTTTGGCCAGCGTCAGCAGGTACGGCAGTACCTGGGGAGCCGTAATCCGTAGAGGGTTAATCTTCTGTGCGTGGCACCAGACAGAAAACCTCTTCCATTTGTGTCCGTAGCATTTAAGAGTCGAGGACGCCCTGGCCTTTGCAAGAACATCTCTGCAGTCGGCCGGTATGTCGTATCCTCCAAACTCTAGCGCTGCAGGAGCCAGGCCTGCAAGTTCAGCGATTTCGGGTCGTGGTGGAGGATGGCGCCTCCTTCCCTGGAGAGCAGATCCGCGTCCACCGGCAGCTTGATTGGCGGGGACGCTGACAAGTCCAGAAGGTCCGGGAACCATATCTGCCTCGGCCACGCAGGTGCGACGAGGATCATCCTGCACCGTGACCTCTTGAGCTGGTTGACGAGCCGGATTAGCAGTGGCAAAGGAGGGAACGCGTAGAGGAACAGGCCCTCCCAGGGGAACGAGAAAGCATCGCCCATGCTCCTCGCCTGGGGAAACCTGCTGGCGAACCTCCGGCACTTGGAGTTCGTCGCCGTCGCGAACAGGTCGATCTGGGGTGTGCCCCACCGTCGGAAGAGGCGATCCACTAGATCCTGCCATAGTTCCTACTCGTGGCACGAGCGCAGCTCCCTGCTGAGTGAGTCGGCAATGGTGTTTTTTATCCCTGCCAGATGAAACGGCACCAGAAACATCCCTTGGGCGACTGCCCAATGCCACAGGTCCTGCGCCTCCCTGGACAGTGCTGGGGACCTGGTTCCGCCCTGTTTCCTGATGTAAAACCTGGTGGTGGTGTTGTCGGTGAAGATCCTCACCACCTTGCCCTTGAGGGACGGAAGGAAGGACCTGAGGGCCCAAAACACTGCACGGAGCTCCAGGACGTTGATATGTAGGGATTTCTCCGTCGGGAGCCAAAGGCCTCTTGCGTGCAGATTTTCGGTGTGCGCTCCCCACCCTTCCAGGGAGGCATCCGTGGTCACTGTCTCCTGGTGGGCTGGGGTCTGGAAGTCCATGCCCGCCGTCAGAGGCGTGCGGGTGCCCCACCACCGGATCGCTCGTCGGAAACTCTCGTCGAGTGTGATCCTTTCCTCGCAGCTGCCCGTCGTTTGGATCCAGCGCGCGTCCAGGAACTCCTGCAACGGGCGCATCCGGAGCCTGCACATGGGAATGAGGTAGATGCAGGAAGACATCATTCCGAGGAGGGACTTGATGGACCTCACCTTGGCCGCGTCGGCCACCAACATCCGCTGCACCTTGCCCAGGATGGTCCTGGTCCTCTCCTCCGACGGGGAGGCCAGAAGGGACACTGTGTTGAGCCTCGCTCCCAGAAACAGAGCGTCTTGCGCGGGAACCAGGTGGGATTTGGCGTAGTTCACGGAGAATCCCAAGTCCGTGAGAAGTTGGACGGTCCTTGCCGTGTGAACCACGGCAAGCTCCCTCGTCTTGGCTCGGATGAGCCAGTCGTCCAGGTAGGGGTAGACGTGGACCCTTCGCGGCGCAGCTGCGCCGCCACCGGTGCGAGGCACTTGGTGAACACCCTGGGTGCCGACCGTAGTCCGAAGGGGAGGGCTTTGAACTGGTAATGACGCCCTCGGACCACAAACCTGAGGAATTTTCGGTGCCCCTTTAGGATGGGAATATGGAAGTAGGCATCCTCCAAATCCAACGACGACAGGAAGTCTCCTTCCTCCAGCTGGCCCAGGACGTGCTGGAGGGTGACCATCCGGAACATTTGCGCCTTGATGAACTTGTTCAGACGTCGCAGGTCCAGGATGGGGCGCCATCCCCCCGTCTTCTTCTTCACGAGGAAGTATCTCGAGTAAACTCCGGAGCCCCGAAGCCTCTTTGGGACGAGTTCGATGGCGCCCTTCCTGAGCATCGCCTTTACCTCCAGGAGAAGTTGAGGGACGTGAAGTTCTTTCCTGGCCACGGGGGGGACGCGCGGACACCTTCTTTGAAACTCGAGCGCGTGGCCCCGGGCCAAGGCGTCCAGCACCCAACAGTCGGTGGAGATGGACTCCCACACGCTGACGAAGCTCGCCAGCCGGCCTCCCACCGGGGTGCTTCGGTGGGGGCCCGACCCCACGGCCGGTTCAATCCTGCTTCGACGAGGCTTTGCCGCCTTGACCTCCTTGGCGACGACGGCGGGGTCCGCCAGACTTGCCTCGTCCTCTGTAGGCCTCCTGAGACGACGAGCGGGCCGCTTGACGGTAGGTGGAGAAACCGCCGCCGGAACCTTTGGAGGCGCCCTTGCCTCCGCTGCTCCGAAAGGGCGTCCGTCGTCGTTGCAGAACTCCAAGGGCCCGGGCCGTCTCGGTGTCTGCTTTAATGGCCTGAAGGGAATCGTCCACTTGTCGTCTTGACGGAAGTCCGTAGCCTTGAGCCATCCACGCCGCCTAAGGCAAACGCCGTTGCCCAACTGGCGGAACCCAGTGTCGGCGATGTCCGTCGCAACGGTAATGGCGTGGTCCGAAGCCACCTTACCTTCCTGCAGGATCTCCAGGGCCTCTGCCCTCTTGTCGTCCGGCAAGAAGTCCAGCAGGGGAGCCAGTTTGTACCAGAGCTCCCTGTCGTAGCGGGCCACGATAGCCAAGGCGTTGGCCGCTTTAATCGTCGTCGCTGCAGACGAGATGACTCTGCGTCCCATAGCGTCCAATTTCTTTCCCTCGCCGTCCGGTGGGGAAGTCGATGTGGAGGCCGCACCCCCCCCCCGCTTTCTTCCTGGCCGCCGCGGAGACGACGGAGTCCGGGGTAGGCTGCGCCCGGAGGCACAGGGGGGCCGTGTCCGGGACCCGGTACTTCTTCTCGTACCGGTCTCTTCTAGCTGGCGTCGTGGAAGGGTTCTTGAGGAGGGTGAGGCCCTCATCCCAAATGTCGTCCAATAGAGGCACTGCGAGGACCGTCTTCCTCTTGGCCTCGCGCCGCTGATAAAGGAAACCTTCCTTCTTCTTCTCCTCAGGGCAGAGTTGGAAAAGCTCGGATGCCCTGGTGATCATGGAGTGGAACGATCCAATCTCGTCGGGCGGAGAAGCCCTGATGGGAGGCGACGACGGTACATCCTCGTCGTATACCTCGTCGTCCGTACCCGTCGCTGCCGTGTCAGTCCCCGTATCATCCCCTCGGGTGGACGGGGAGGAGGGCTGGAAGGGGCGCGACGGCTGAAAAGGAGGTGGAGGGTGGATCCTTCTTTTCTTGGTAGGGGGAACACCAGAAGGTCTCGGTTCTGGGTCCCCCGACGGGAGAGGTTCCGTCGGCAACGGTAGTCTCGTCCTTATCTCTGAGCATAAGGACTGTATAGCCAACAAAATGGCCGCCGAGTTGTCTCGCGGCGCTGGCAGAGGGGAATCCGACGGGCGATCAGGGGCCCCGTCGGTACCCTCGACGATGTCCTCGTCACCTGCGTCGGGATCCATCCCGACGGGCCGGTCTTCTTCCACGCCGAGGCCGTGGCTTAAGACCTCGACCAGCTCCTCCTCCGAGGTTGAGGCCGAATCTACGACGACGCCCTGCCCCCCCTTTTTCTTCCCCACGGGGGATTTCACGGGGGTCCTATCGATGGGCACAAAAGAGGACTCCCTCCGAGGTGGCAGGGAGACTCTGAGCCCCGAGGTCGCCACCGCTGGTGTAGCCTCCACAGGCTGAGCCAGGGCCGCCGCGACAGATTCGATAGAGGGCTTGGCCGGATGGATTAAGGCCTTCACCACCTTAGGTGCGCTCACCGCCTTATCCTTGAGGGGGGGGACACTGCCTCGCTCCCCCTCCGCCTTCGAGCTCGACCGGGGCCTCTCCAGGAGCTTCGCCGGGTGCTCGGCCTTCCTCTTACCCGACCCAGAGCGTTGGCTCGTGGTTGATGGTGCAGGGGAGGGTGCGCCCTGCCTGGCGCCCGTAGAGCCCGACCGTTCGGCGCTCCCGGTGCCAGCGGACTCGCGGTGCTTGGCCTTATGTTGGACCCCCGTCGCCGGGGCGTCCTCAAAGGTCTTAGAAGACCGCTCGGATTTCTTCCTCTTCTTCTCGCCGGACGGGCTCTTCCCTTCTAGCCAGTTGGCGAGACGTTGATGGCGGTCCTTCATGGTCCGCTCCGACATGTTGCCGCAAAACGCACAGTCCTTCTCCACGTGCGTCTTGTCCTCATGTAGGCAGTAAAGACATAAAGAGTGTTCATCCTCCTAGAAGACGTTCTGCAGCTGGCATCCAGGGCAGACCCTGAACAGCTTTCCGGGCGTCAAGCTTCCCTTCTCCTGGGCCATGACCGGGCCTGAGAAACTTCTGGAGTCCTCCAAAAGCGTAGCTCGACGAAATCTTCACCCTTGAGGGGCGCAGACGAATCCGACACGGGTCCCCGTTGATCGGATGGAGAGTCGGTGGAGCCTGAGGCTCTTTTGACCGAAAAAACAAAGTTTTTGAGAAAAAACGTGAAAAAAATAGCACTAACGCTCGAGAGCAATAGCACGAGGATCCCAACACATGAACGTGCGGTAAAAATCTGAAGATGGCTGCCAGAGGCGGTGCTTAGGTAGAGGGCAGTCATTGGCTGTGGTCAGTATGACGCAGAGACCAGTGATTGGTTACTACTACGAAAGACAGATCAGAAACGAAACTGATACTGGTTTTTTCTTTACCGAGGATTCCCAGCCTGACGACGGGGAATATTCATGAGCATGTGAATCCATGCCAGACCCCATGCTGGAGAAATCAGGGGTACAAATATCACACCTGCTGGCAACTGCATGCCGTTGAACTAATTCACTTGGCAAAGTCACCTGCAGCTGCTTTTTCTGTACCTACAAACCCTGCAGATTGCTGTTAAAATAATCACAAAACATGAGTTGTACAATGAATTTTAGGTTTAAAATGCATAGCAATGCTTTTAAAACCTGACTTTTTTGGTTAATTTTTCAACTTTCTTTTGGTGGATAATTGTGCAGCTAACAATCGGACAAAGGTCTAGAGACAATGGGTGGAAACCTAGCTATGCAAAACTGAGTAGATTTTACTGAAGACTAAAGGTAAGACGACTCCTGGAATCTGACTAACAAAAACTAGATTTAATCATCAAGGGAAACCCTTTACTTTGGAAGCAACTGCAGGAGAAACTGTTGCTGGGAACTAATAACTAAATGCGGTGCACATCTCTAGAGGGATTGTGAACATTTGCAGAAATATTTTTCAAATTTCTGCATAGAGAAATATTCCGCTGGGAATGTACAAACTTTTCAAACTCCGCAGGTGACTTCTGAAGTCTGCAGAACATGTGTGAATCCATGTTCATGAAGAAGTCTACATGGTTTGGACTGTGTCTTGATAGCGTAGGTGTGGACGGATGATGGAGTTTCTTTGCAAGACGTCCCGACAAGCACCCGTTTATTATTTTCCAAAATAGGGACCTGAACGTAGAAGTAGGGGCTTAGAGGAGGCATTTTTTCTTTTGATAAGATATTCTGTAGCAATCATGTCTTTTTGTCCATCTCTTAGGTCGGATTTACCACAGCAGCCAAGTCTTATTAGGTACTGTAGGGTTAGGCAGGTTGTGGCTTTGACATAGGGCTTCATGTTAATTAGATGGCTGTTCAAACTATCTGAATAAAGCATGCACGACTGGTAAATTAGGTGGATAGACTAGGATGGGAGAGCTACTGGAAGAACAAGACACACTGTAGAAACACCAATCCCCAACCGGCGCACGCCTTTATATTGACATGCATCCTAAAGGTCTCAAGTTCAAAGCAAGGGTTGAACATTACAGTATCAACATTGAGCATTGAAGCTCATAGAGGGGACATTAGACATTTCTAGATAGCCAGTTTATTTTCCGTTATGTATTTCACAGTAAATGGATCTGTACGTGAGCTCAAATAAGACGGAAGGAGCGCACATGCAGCTCGCTAATAGATGACAACACTGGGGAATAGATATTACAAGTAGCGTGCTGTTCTTCAGCAATCATTTGGTCATTGGTCATGGCATGCAGACATTATGGGGATCTTGCCTTCAGTCAGTCACATCTTCCCTACCACCACCCACCCAAATTGCGTATGTTAGTTTTCTTGCGGCCTAAACAAAGCAATGGAGATTGGTTTTGTTTTGGAGAGGGAGCAAACATGAAGGGTTGGAAGATGGATGACAAGGACCTTGGGTACATGGTAGAAAGCATTGGAAGGAAAGCAGAGAGGTGAAGCATTAAACAGAGCTGGGGCTTAATGTTAATAAGCTTACAGACGTGTGCATCTATGGCAGTGTCTGCCTAGCAGACTCTGATCACAATTTGTGCTCAACCAATAGGAAAAATGGTATGCCCCAGAGGCAGCTGCATTTCATACCTTACAGAGGCGCAGGTAACAAGGCCGGAAGTTGTGGGACCATTCCGAGACACAGTGGGCTTCATCAATGCAGGCGAAAGCTATAGGAGGCAGCTGGTCAGCGGGTGGAAGACAGCTCGACCCGGTGAAGCCCCCACCAACCAGAGCCTCTGGAGACAGCAGGAGAACATGCACCGACCCTTCCTTCACCTGCAGACACAAGGAGGTAAATAAGCAGCGGGAGTGAGGAAGACACGTAAATGTAACACTCACCCGTAACACTTCCACATGATGACACTAGAGAGAGCACAACAGAGTTATAGAAGCAGTGTACCACGGCTGTTGATCAGCTCTACAATATGTCGTCTTTCCTAGAGTGACACATACCCAACATAGGAAAACAAGCGTAGAGGTAACGCCTTCCATCCGCTAGGGCAACAACAGGTCTGCTCACCTTCTCTATAGCAGTCTCTCTTTGGCTCTTGGTCATGTTGGAGTGTATGCAGACTGCCTTCAGCTGTGGCGGGAGTCCTGAGACCTAGAACACAAAGGGATGTACAGCAGTAAACCCGAGAACGTGTCCACAAAGTAGCCAATAGCTATCATGGGCCTCCATGTGATGATCCAGCATCTGATCCATGAAAAACATCCAATACTGAGTTACCTACACATTAGCTTGTTTACTTGTGCCATTGTAGCTCTTCAGTCAGGTTTACCCAGGACGTGGTCTATGCTACCCTAGATTTGTGCTGGGCAGCTTCTGTAATTGGTGCCCGAAGTCCCAAAGGGTGTAACATGGGAAATTACAGTGTCACCAAAATGAACTAGTGTTAAAACACATACACCATTGGAGAAATACAGAGATTGGCTTCAAAAATCACAAGCAAGTACTAACATTTTAATTCTTGGTCCAGAGCTTACTGAACACCTTGAGGGTACAGGACACATGTCCAATAGCATGTATGTACCCTCAGAGTCACTTAAGGGGAGTTGACGTACAGGTTGAAAGTTCCACAGGCAACAATGGTAGGAATGTCAATGGGATATCTGCTTCAATGGAGGTAAGTCAGTTCTATCCCACAGGTACAGATTAAGTGACAAACAAACCAACCCCGGGAAGGCCAGAAGAGCCCTCAAATAAGAGATTCAGGTGGTCAATAAGATTAACTTGCAGCCCCAGAGGAAGATGAAGCAGAGCAGGAGGGCCCCAATTGAAGTCTATCGGAAATGCGGTAGAGACTTGCCTCCAAACAATCTCAACTATGGCCAGAGCAGGCCTTGCATAATCTACTCTACCACTCGCATAGTTGAGTAGTTTCTATGAAGGTGGAGTACCATTTGAATGGTTTCTGGCGAGTACAATGAAATTCGGGGATGTTTTAACTGTTGACATTTACTTCAAACAAACACTGCAATAAATACCAAATAATTGTTTTGCTGTGCGTGGCTTGCAAGAGTATGCCAAACATGAAGAGGACTTAAGGGACCTCCCCCAGTTTATTACTAGTGCTGATAAAATTGCTGGCACCCGTCGCCATGGGTTGAGAACATTTCTCTTCGGTCTAGCAGTTTAACTAAGCTACTCCACCAGATATGATTGGGGGAAAACCATAAGCAACAATGGGGGAGAAAGTGGATCTTATCGTTGGAGTCCTTGGGTGTGGTTTGTTCCAATGGGGGATTGGATGCCACAAATTCAATAATACCAACTTGGCGCAGAGGAAACAGCTTCTCTACCATAGACTATATTTGTGTAGATGTAATCTCCTCTGATTCCAATAGAGGGGTTAAGATCTCTGTCCTATCCAACCAAATTGGAGCAAAAATATGGACGTTTTTCTATTAAGTCATCGATTTGCTTCTACGAAGGCAAGGTTATTCCTATACTAATTTATGGGATGGAGCTACACTACCGAGAGATGTTGAAATTTTGGGAAACGTTGGCGGGTGGGTTGTGGAGACAGACACTTGCATTGCCTAATAACATTCCAGTGGCGGATACTAGATACGAATTGGGAATAGTATCCTTGGAGGCCCGGGTGAGATGGAGATTGTTATCCCCATTTCGTAGCTTAATAGCCCCGATGTTGAATATGCTCTACGTTGATCTGGGTAAACTGGTGCCAATGTGTGGATCGGGGCAAGATTCTAATAGGTTTTTCAGTGCAATTCAGGATATCTGTGACCTTAATACGGACAGGGACACATTAGTCACAAACCCTGAAGGGTGAAACGATTATATGAAAAAGCCTGGATCACAACCATAGTTAGATTCCACTCTTACCCGTCCATGTGTCATCTACAGTGGGATCATAAGAGACGTGGCGTGATCTCACCCCTTCTATTACAGTTTCCAAACCGATCGGAATATTCTCCTAAAACCGCGTTGGAACATTTTGCCTAGCCTGAAGTGTTACGCAGCAAAATGATAGGTCTGGAAGATTCTTATTGCAGATTTTGTGAGAAGGAAGGTGAAACTGAAACTGTGAGGCACTTATTACTCTCTAGCCCGGCACTTTGTAAAGAAAGTTCTACCCATATGACCAGATTTGCTACATGGGGGGGGGATGATAACTATATATGGTCCTGGTGTATTAACATGCAGAGCACATCAGAGGGTATGGCGATTGCATAATCTATTAAATGCCTAGACATATATAATGAACGGGATACAGTGTCTTCTTCTACTCTGAAAATACAGTAAATAAAATCTAGGCACACTTTATGAAACCTAATTGGGGCAGAAATTCTGTTGTAATTTGATCCCTTGACTTTTTTCTCTTCTATTACCTTTTATTGCCGAGTTCTATGCAATTTGTGATAGAATGGGTTGAATTCAATTTTTTTATATATGTTTAATGAATTTTGATTGTATGATCAGGTTAAAATTGGTGAAATGTGCGATTAAGGCAATTTATGATTAATGGGTAGAATTTAGTTTTATATATGTTGATTGTTTGATATTGATCAAATGGATGAAATATGCCAAAGCTGTAAGAGGAAATTTAGGTCTTTCATGCTGGGTTTTAAACGTTGATTGTGTGACATTTATGTAATATTAATGAAATTCCCTTTTTTAAATTTATAATAGCCTGGCTAAGATGAATTGAGCTTTATGTAACTGTCCTAATATCCAAAGGTATCTTATAAAACAGTGTAATAGTGTACTTTCTTCTTTTCTTCATATGTATTTTATTCGATATTAACTGTTGTAAAGGTTTCTTTTGTAAACCATATACAATAGATAAAAAATGAAAAAAGATTGAGAAGGTGCTGGCACATTGCATTCCATGTAAAGCGGTTGCAGCGAACACATTCCCACAACTGCTCAAAATGACTACGATGCCATTACAGGTCTGGGACGAAGTCGCTGTTGATATGTTTGGACCTTTACCGAATGGCAAGCATTTTCTAGTAGTCATAGACAAAATTTAAGAATCCCTGAAGTTTACCTGATACACTTGACACCAGCACATGCAGTCATTCCAGCTTTAAACAAGACATTCGCAAACTATGGCATCCCAACATTGTTCGGACAATGGTCCACCGTTCAGTGGGAAGGACTTTGCAATGTTCGCGGAACATCTGGGTTTTCAACACAGAAAGGTCTCTCCTCTATGGCCACAGGCAAATGGCACCGTCAAACATTTCATGGCAAACCTCAAGCGCACTTTACAGATCTGCTCCATCACAAAAGGATGGTTCATGCAAGCGGTCTGCACCCTTCTCAGAGACTATAACACCCCTCATACCTCCACGGGGGTGTGCCCAGCAGAATTGATGTTTGACATGGTTGTGAAGAGCACTTTTCCCCAAACCAGTGACAGAAAAGTGACAGTGGAGGTAGACCTAAAAGCCAGAGACAAATACAAAGAAGGCAAGGAGAAAATAAAGACATACGCCAACGCCAGAAGGAAGGGGAAGGACTCTGACATCCACATAGAAGACCAAGTATTGGTGCGACCGTCACATGGATCTGAAGAGACACCAGCATTCAGCCCTGAACCTTTGACTGTGACACATGTAAAAGGTTCCATGGTAACTGCAGTAAGCCCGACTTGCACAATCACCTGAAACTCATCTTTCTTCAAGCAGTTCAACAGTGACAAAACTCAAAGAAGTGAGATCCCGACCGACAGACAATTCATCTAACAGTTGCTTGGTGTTTGCAGATGGCGATGTGGACACTGATGACCGCAGCAGAATAGACTACACTCCTGTGGCTTGGTGCCCATCCAAAAGAACGATTTGCAGTCCCACTAGATGGATTGAGGAAATGGAATAAAGAGGACACCTTTGGCGTAACTGGGGGTTGGGGGAGGGCGATGTAGCATCCTCTATGCCCACAGACACATTCTTCAGTCTGTGAGTCCTACCTCACTGTAGAGGAAGTTGGAGAGGCGGGGTTGCTGCCAGGGAATAGAAGATGCGTAGTTCGGTTTGGAATAAACGAGACTAACGCATACATATTGTCTCAATGTTTTATTGTGTTTAAATTGATTGGCATGCCGCATTCCAGATCTAATAGGGGAGATCAACAGGAACGTGCCAAGTTACGCTGGTCCCGAGTTTCATGGGTTTTGTTGCGTTATGTTTAGTCACCTTAACTGCACTTAAAGTCATATATATATATATATATATATATATATATATATATATATACATACACACACACACACACATATATATAGGTCTGATTACATCACTGAGGCCAATAGACAACTGAGGGATCAGAAATGCTATAAATTGCTTGATAAGGATCCGACATTAGAAATGAATAATCAACTTTTTGAGTTGCTGATGAAATGGAAGGAAAAAGGTCTTTTGGAGGAAGACGTGTAAATATTTGCATCCTAGATTTCCAATGATGCCCACAATTTACTTCTTGCCAAAAGTCCATAAAAGCAAAACCAGACCTCCGGGGAGACCCATAGTGACTTTATGTAGGGCACTACTTGAAAATGTGTCTAAACTAGTAGATGAAACATTGATAAAATTTGTCACAAGCTTGCCTTCATATTTACAAGACACAAAGGATTTCCTAAATAAAATGGACGGCATACCTTGGGAAAGTACATATCTACTAGCCACATTAGATGTCTCCCTGTACACTTCGATCAGACACACAGATGGATAAAAGTCCTGTGAGCATTTCCTAAACACCAGATCATTGAATTATCTTGAACATGGTAAGATGATTTTAGAAATGATCAATCTCTGCTTAACAAACAACAGCTTCTTATTTGACAACAAGTTTTACACCCAATTGCAAGGCACAGCCATGGGGACTACGTTTGCTCCCTCATATGCAAATCTAATGATGGGACGGTGGGAAGAATCTGTAGTGTGGGTTCCCTCCAACAGTCACTTAACAGATAAGGTGGTCCTGTGGCTGCGTTACATAGATGATTTGTAATATGGGACGAACCCGCAAACTAATGGTTGGAGTTTGTGAAGTTACTTAATATAAACAAATACAATCTTAAGTTCACCGAGAGCCACAGTAAGACCACCGTTGTCTATTTGGACATACTTGTAAATGTGGACAATGACAGTTTGGTGACTGAATTGTATAGAAAACCAACTAGCTCCAACACACCATTGCATGCTAAGAACAACCACCCCACCTCATTAAAATGGAGCATTCCCTATGGTGAATTTATCCGCATCAGACGGAATTGCTCGCAATTGGAAACTTATGACAGGGAGTGTAGACTAATGGCACAAAGATTCCAACAAAGAGGTTACCCAAAAAAAGTGTTGGAGAGAGCCTTTCATAAAGTACGGCAAATGGATCGCAAGACTTTGCTAATGCCCAAGGTTCATATTGAAAATGAAACAGAAGAACAAGAGATACGCCTCATTTTGACATACAGCAAAGCCTCTAAGAACATTCACCAAATAATACACAAACATTGGCATGTACCTTAAGCAGGACGAGCACCTGGGACGTACCTTAGGGCCCAACATGAACATTACTTATAGGCGCTCACCCTCTTTGAAAGATAATCTGGTATTAAGCTATATGAGCCCTAGAACAGTACCTGTGACTTTAAGCTGGTTAAGTACCGCCCCAGAGGGTTTCCAAAGATGTACCAAATGTAAGGCTTGTAAATTTGCTAAAAATATCAAACAATATCAACATCCTGTTCTGAACAATAATGTGATCATAAAATCTAGAATCACTTGCGAAACAGAGTACGTTGTGTATGTCCTTACCTGCCCGTGCGATAAGTGGTATGTAGGGAGTACGATCGGCAAGTTAAAACTTAGAATTTTGCAACACAGAGCAATTAAAAATGTCGATCCAACATACCCAATGGCCCTACATTTCCAAGAAAAGCACGGAGGAAAACTCGACGGTTTTGGATATTTTGGAATATATGATATCCAAACAACAGCAAGAGGGGGAAACCGAGAACTCCTCTTGCGACAAATGGAAACCAGATATATCTTGGACTATGAGACAAAGAAACCCCAAGACCACAACCTAGATGAAGAATTATACACATTCCTAGGAACTTAATAGGTCTAAAAAGTAAGCAAAGTAAAACATTGATCTGCCAAAGACGATTCCAGACCGTGGCATGCTGAGTTGGGTTCCAGTTACCTCTAATATTATGTGCACTTAAGACCTTCCTCTTTGTTTATAATATATTGTATTTATAGGATTGGGTCAACCCACATTGAACATGTATTTGATTGTTTTCGGCTTTAGGTCTGTTTCAAACATGGGTGTCATGTTTTCTCACAATTATAATGATTTGAGGGTCTATTTATTTTTTTCTTTTGCCATTTCGAGATTCACTAGAATTCTAGACTTCTCTTGTCTTTTAGCTTTTATTTTTTCACTTCTTTTTCTTGTAAGGGCAACCAACTGATATTCTTTGTTGAAGTATCAATGTAACAGTGATATGCACATTTTATTAATTTTTTTAATTTCAATCTGTCTCTTATTCCCATCGGTTTATTATTGATCTTAGGGTTATTTATATCGTATGGTGCTGTTTTGAAAGTGAGGTTTTATTATGTGGAGGCAATTTCCCAAATAATGATCTGGTAAAACTGTTCTTAATTCATGCTATTTACAAATGATTCAAGGGTAAAAGACATCTGTTCTTAAGAATGCACTAAGCACTTTATCATGTTTCGACATAGGATCTTGTCGTGCTGCTAAATGCACTAGGCACTTTACAAACTGTAAAATTAATTTTTAGGTTATCAAATGCACATAGCACTTTAACAACATTTGCTGTACTTTGCAAATTTTGCACAGCTCGTGAATACCGGTTCAGGTGTTTGCACGGGTTAAATTAAGTACACTTGAATCGAACAATTTGAAAGAATGAGTGCACTACGCACTGTATTTTAGATACTGCATTTAATTATTTATTCATTCATTTTTACCAGAACTTACCTCACATAAAGCGTTTTTTTTTGGTTAACAATAACCATTTGCCCTGGGTTAGCCGAGCATGTCCATATAAGCATGTTTTGTTTCTCTTTGCTATTGAGCGTAATGAGTTTTAATACGCTTTAACCCATTCCAAGATGGCGTACTTCTACAAGAGACAAGAAAAGAAAGTGTGCACGACTCTACACAGAAGTCATAGAGTTGATGATTGTATAAATAGTCCTTCCATTGTGTTTGTTGCCCTAAACGTGAACAAGCGGTCTGTTACCGCGAAACGCGTCGTTTTTCGTGTTTGTTTCTCCCGTCCTGGGCATTTTATGAATTAAAGTATTGATTTTTGGCTGACATTACCTGGTTTCCTGCCTCAGTGTTTCGCTTTGACTATTGCAAGCAAGACTGTTTCCTGGAGTGCCTTCCACCTTTCCTGGACCTTGGTGCAGGGATATATATATATATATATATATATATATATATATATATATATATATATACACACACTCCAAATTAGGACTGGGTAAGCAGGAGCTAAATTCAGCTTCTGAGCATTCAGTATTGACCAGGAGCTAGTACACCATGTTCCGCAAATCTAACTACCACATAAGATGGAAACATATAATGTTATCCATTATTTTTGACCCCTTATGCTTTAAATGTTGTATAGATGTGCCCTAATGTTTATTGATTGTCCCAGACATATAGAGTTAAATTCACATAAGTGTGTTTGATTGGCTTCAGTAAGCCCAGGGAGACAAATGTAGCTCCTCGTAGCTGTTGGTGTTAAGATAACCAGGCTCTTCAAAGCTACAAGCAGGAGTGAAAAGTGTGTGTCTGTGTCTATTCTGCATATCGCCTAGGTTGCCATTGTTGAATTTGCACTTGCACTTTACCTCCTTCCTAAACATGATTAGGTTAAATACCAAAGATAATTTTTTTATAATTAATTTTTGATAATTATAATTGTGTTGTATTTTCTTGTTACTTGAACTGTGATTTCTATGTCTAGTTTTGATACTGCAATCGTATTGGATTTTTAACCATATTCTATGTGTTTTTATCTTTGCAATTTTGCATGAGACATAGGCTCTATTCCATCTCAGTAATTAGATGCCATTTATGCACATTGATGCTGCTAATTTGCATATTTGCACAATGCCAAATCGGAGGTTACTTTGATAAACCATCTACAATGACATAGCCTGACCTGGCTTCCCTCTTTTAATCTATTTGTATATGATGATATTACATTTCCCCCCTTTATAATTGGTACTATGAAGAATTGATTGCATTATACAAGCCGTCGCCTGTATTTGTATCAGATACCATCTGTCTTAAGTCAATATACTAGGTCTGTAATTAAATGCCAATCTAGCTTGGCTTTGCCAATTATGGAAACATAAGGTGGAAATTACGATATATGAAATGGCATCTTTAACAATTTTGTGGCATTTGTTTATAAAACATAATTGGGATGTTTGACAATTTTTGTTCCCATGTGTATTTAAACTGATTACACAAACTAAATGCTGTCATTAATCATGACCTACTGTATGACAGGCAAATGCTCGACTTTTTGTTTCAAGATGGCCACTGTTGAATCACCATGTAAATGCATCACCTATTTTTCATAATTGACATAGAAGATGGACTATACACTTTTTAACCGTGTCCTTTGTCCTTTGTTTGTGTTACGTGATCAAGCGCTCAGTCGAGCGTGAAACGCATTGTAAGCGGGCCGTGCCTTTTGGCGTCCTGCCTCTGTTTGTATATGCTGTTTTCCCAGCCTTTTGTTTTGTGCATTTGCACAGCTTATAATTGATTAAATATTTTTCTTTGTTTCTAATTTGTGTGAGCTGCGCTTTTTTCCTTACTTGGATATGAATTCACGGAGAGTGCGGTCCTTCCCCTCTCCTCCTTTTGTTTACAATATATATATATATATATATATATATATATATATATATATATATATATATATATAGGCAGGAGAGTGCCCCTCAACGCCTGGCATCAAGTTAGTTTTTGGAGAAATATATATAAGCAAAAATTTTGTACAGCATACTAATATGTTGAGCTCTGCACTGTGTAGAGGTATGCCCATCACCACAGTCCATTTATTCCTCCACACCAACTCAAAATCACATTACAAAGTGCAGAGAAAAGCATAGAAAATCTTACCATCTCTCACAGAGGACCAGAGAAGAATTATGTCAAGGCATAGCAAAGTGTGTCTGGGATTTGGTTTTAGAAGGGGTCCGGGAGTGAGTGGGGGGGAGATGCTGGCGGCAGGTAAAGAATTCAAGTCATTTGCAAGAGAGATTGGCGTGCCAGGTACCGTTCTTAAGCACTAGCTTTGAGACTGTGGCTAAAAAAGAATGTGGCTACAAAGGCCTGTTCTATTGCCATAACAGATACATATATATATGCCATTCACTATACTGTCACTACTGTGGGATCGTGTCACAGATTAGCAACAATGTGCCATGAGCTTTTTCAGTTTGGCGAATAAGGGAACGGCAATCCAAAGAGATTGCATTATGTACAATGCTATGGACCCAGTCATGTTGGTTGTTTAGGTACTACGTTGCACAAACCAGCCATTTGTAGCCACTGTCTCAAGGCTAGAGCTTCAGAACGGTACCTGGCGCACCCAACTCTCTTTCAAATGACTTGAATTCCCACAGTTCCCAGGAGCGAAGAAGGAATCAAGCACCCACCTTCAGAGCCCTGAGGAGCCCACTAGCACCAACCTAAACACGTCTGCTCCCTCCTGACATGGAGAGACATTACCACAGCTACCAACCTCTGCTTCACATGTCTCCAGGCACCATCTGCCAAGGGGCATACAGAGGGTAAGGCTGGGCCGGGCGACCAAATCAAAGGTAAGGGAATGCTACCCTGAAAGGGAACCTTCAGTCTTAAAATAAATGGTTGAATGAAGTACCACCCAGTTTGGCACAGCCCCCACTAGTCACCCCTTCCCCCCTTTGGAACGGGCAGTAGGGTTTGAGCAGGCATCAAAATAAGGAACTATTAAAAGTAACAGTAAATACTGTGCGTCCAACAGCAAAAAAAGGAAACGGTGTTCAAAACGAAGTTCAAATTATGTATGGTGTAAACCATAATCGAGCAATGGAACAAAAGTCATAAAGAGTCATTTCGAGATGCTTTTGGCTAATACGGATGTCTTTAGAGCACAGTGATACAGAGTCAGACAAGCTTCCTCTGTCATGATCCCCCAACCCTCTGGATACTGAACCAGAAGAGAAACAAACCACAAAGTGGCCACAGCTTCACTGACTCAACGGTCGCCACAAGGTCCCCATTAACAGCACAGTTACTGTAATATTTTGCACCTGTATTATCAACTAAAACCACCATCCTGAATTTTCACCACGTGGTCATCAAAAAGACAATATAAAACAAATAATAATTGTAATATAATTTTTTCATTGAAGTACCTGGTCATCCATCAAAGAGACGAGAGGGGAGATCACCAGGGTGATGCACTTGGACCTCTTTGCATAGAGGTAGGCTGGAAGCTGGTAACACAGAGACTTTCCCATGCCAGTCGACAGCACAACCAAGGTGGACAGGCCTGTAGTGCAATCAAACAAGCAAGAAACGACAGTATTACAATCACAGACTAATCAAGTGGCAGACAGGCAAACAATGCAAGCACAGACAAAGAGTCGAGCTAAGCAACGGGATTACAGGAAAGGAATATTATTACAATTACTTTTTTACATAATCGGGTTCATGCCGGAGTCCAGCCTCTAAATGAGGGAGCGAGTATGGACCCCATGCTGCTCCACATGATAACCATACGTAACAAGCAGCGGGATAAAAAACAGAATAAGTATGCAAAGGGACAGGGTATTCATACAGTCACAGACACATCAGGCTTAGGATACAATAGTATGACCACAGAGCAAATATGCTAGTAATACAAAACACACGATCATGGAGGCCTGTAATGAAAGCATCCTTTACAGCTGATACGCCTAAAGCAGATACCCTTAGAAAACAAACACAAGCCCTTGATACAAGCACAGAGCAGACATAACTGCAGTGGAGATATAAAGCAGACAAGCCTGTATTGCAAGTCTGTAGCATAAGCACAGAGAAGATAAGCTGGTCTTCTAATAGAATAGTTCCAGGCATTTACCAAATAACTCCACCATATCTTACTGTCATCACATCAATGCCAGTAAAAACGTATGAAGTGCCAAGGGTAAGAATGGATGCAGGGCGCGGAAGTGCCCCATGTGCTTAATATACATGATCACCCTTGCACATGAAGTTCTAAAGAGCCAGAAGTGGGACTCGACCAGAATGTGGGCAATATTCTGCTCTACTTAAACAGTGCAGGAGATGTCTGCAATATCTAACACCCCAAGTGCTATTGTGTAGAACTATAAAATCCTCGATGGATTATAACTGCGTCAAGTGGAACAGCTTCAGCACAGGATACTGATGCAAGCCTTCATACTCTTAAAACTCCCACTAGACCTACAGGGTGAGTTCCTTATTTTAGCTACACGACCCAAAAGAAATGCACCCGTCCCATGACCTCTGACAAAATATTCACCAGTGCTTTCTGTAAAATGGATTATGTAACTATGAGCACACATAATTGGTGCAACACAGTCACTCACATTCGGCCACCCACATTGAAACGTATTTGCCATTTACTGCTAACAAAGTTGGTTTGCAGTAAATGTCAATACAACATTTCAAACATCCCCATACTTGCTAGCAAGTTCAAGTACCGTGCGAATAGTACTCGCCCTTCATAAAATCTCCTCCACCTATGTGGGTGACCTAGTAGGTTTTGCGAGTCCCGTGATGAAATGGCGCAGGCTTAAGACCAATCCGGAGGGTAACACCTGTTTTAGCACAGCAGCAGACAACACAGACTACAAAATCTGCAGAAGGTTGGCAATGTTCTCTGAATGGAGTCCTTGACCACCAAGAATGCTCCATCAAGGCTCTACTTCTTCAGACCACCACACGTGCCCTTGAAGCAGGGACCCTCGAAGGATGTCAAATGTTAACTATGTCCTTCAGATAGGCGGGTGCTTTACCAAAAATGCATTTATGGCATATGGTTAGCAGTTTGAACTGAATTCTGGCTCCCAATGGGAGCCAATGCAGTTTTTTCCTGGCTGCAGATGTGGGTTCCGAATGCTTCATCTGGAAGATGATGCGGATGGCTTTGTTCTGGATTTTTTGTAATTCTTGGACCTCCACTTTATTTGCACCACCTAGAAGCGCATTGCAGTAATCCACGCATGGCAGAATGACCGTTCTCACGAGTTTAGTGCAATTATCAACTGAAACCAATGGTGCAACCTGCCTAAGTACTTTAAGGTGGTATTTGGTACTGATAGTGATGGCGGCAACATGGGCTTCACAGTGTAGGCTGCTTTCAATATATGTGCCTAAGGTCTTTACTTTCTGCACAAACTTAATTTGGCTACCTTCTATACTAAAACCAGTGTACTCCTAACCCAGCTTAATTTGTGCCTGCCGAGGGCCAAATAGCATGAGTTCAATCTTAGTAGCATTCAGGCAGAGCCAATTTGTGGACATCCACGGTTTTATCATTTTATACACCACGTCCAGCATGCATTGGTCATTCATATGGTCACTAGTAATGTAAAGAATCAACTGAAAATCATCAACGTAGTTACAGAAAAAAATCCGTACTAGATCTAACTTGTTACAAAAAGGGAAAATGTAAATATTAAACAAGGGGAGAGGCATGCCCCCTGCAGCACTCCACAGGTGTGTAAGTGTGTGTGATGGTACACAGCTGAGCATGAGGTATGCTGATCCAGGAAGAGGGAAACTAAGAAAACCGGCGGTAACATGAATTTTCCAGCAAAATTGGTTTCTGGCACTGTGCAAGAAGTAATAGAATGAGCACGTTTCATGACTGCGTAATGGCCCCGAGATCTGCTTGTGGAGCTCTTGCAGTGCAAAGGCCTTTTATTTTATTCAGGTAACGTTTTATTTTTAGGTGCCCAATGCCAAATCCCAGGTATATATAGGGGAATGCTAAGCCACCTGTCAGAAGTGACTGAGGGAAGGATATTCTGTGTAAAATGGTAAATGCAGGGAACCAGAGTGGGAGAAAGGCGATAGGGAAGAAGCAAGTAGAAACCATTGAGCGATACGTGCATCGCCTTTGTATGAGAGTGAATTCACATGTGGATCCCACTCACAGCACGTTGTTCAATTCAAGTACTATGAATTGAACAAGTGAATCATAAAAATATGTTCGACATAAGTTAAGATTCTGAGAGGCCAACCTATTCTGATAAACCGGCATCAACACTAATGTCTTGCCAAACTATGTGGGTAGTGTGACTGATTAGCACAGCTTAGACTTAGAAGTATGGAGTTGTGAAGGGTTCAGTTAAGCACACACAGAGCTTTCTTAATATTACTATTTAGTAAGAATGTATACAAATACAGATATTTATTTAGGCCTTAGAAAAACTAGTAGAAATGAAAGACCACAGGTAAGGTACTAAAACATTCACTGCAATTGCTAACACATCACTTTTGGAATACAGCTACAATCACTTTTAGAATACTCTAGCTGTACCAAAGCAAGCGTATACACATAGAAATAGAATAAAAATAGAAATTTAACCAGATAAGCTATCAACACTTTGAGAAGTAATAGGATGAAAAGGCTTTATGCTTAAAAGGTCCATCCCTATCTAGAAGAGAGGGGGCTTTGCAGTGCCCTAGAGTCGGAGGACCCACATCAGTTCTTTTCAACGACTAGGAGTCTATTTAAGAATTTGAACAAGATAAGCCAACAGGCAATTTGTTAGGGTCTCAAAGTTGGAAAACAAATGAAGAAAAGTTCTTAGCAGCCACTCTTCCAAAACAAAAACCTTCGAGGGATCCCTGGGGGTAATCTTTGATCAGAACGCCACCAATCAAGGTCCGGCAAGGGATAGGGTAGGGGAAGAACTTTACGCCCATGAAACCCTATGGAGGTAAAAAAGGGGCAGTAGGGATGGATAGGAACAAGTTTGTTTTCTTACCCGCTATAATCGGATTCACTTGGGGACCAACGTAGAAGTCCTGAAATCGCTGTGTTCCTTTTCTCATGCCTTGGTTCTGATGAAGGAAGTCCAGGGGGTTTTGGCTGGGGAGGTCAGTATTAGCACTGGGTTTTGGGTCCGGCTAGTTTGCGATTCTGTGCTCTGATGGATCAGTTCTGAACACTGGACAGCTAGACTGAAGAAAATGACCACTACTCCAGCGACGGGGACACCCAGGACACGATGCAGGTGCCAATCAGCAATTGCCAGTCCGAAAAAAGGAGTTCTGCTTGGCCTCTCTTCGTTGTGGAAAGCTACTAGTGCAGGGGGATGGTTCTTATTACGGTGGTCAAGAATCTGCGAAGACACATGTCAGGACGGCGACCGATGCAGAGAAGTATCCTAGGAGGAAGCTGGTCAGCCCATAGGATGGTTCTGGTACAACTCCGAAGGTGTCCAAATACAGAGGCAGGGGTCGAGACTGCTTGTTCTCACCGGCCATGGGGTCGATACACAGATTAAGGTCTTTTGGAGATCAACCATCCCCCTGAAGCCCTGCTCCTTTGTTGAAGAAGGCAGTGATGAACGGCTTCAACAACTAATTCTAAGACTTCGGAAAAACACTCCTCTTTTAGGGGCCTTGGCTCCAAAGACGACCTGCTGAATGGCTCCTACTTTTATCCAGGAATCAAGCTGGAGTGACCCCCCCAAACCTACCCATGGTAAGGTTCTGCACCATTCAAATTGGCAAGGGACGTCTAATCATGGCTGGCCCACACATATGCTCATCATTAAACAAACTTGGTCATTCATTTTATTTTTACATTTGTAAAGCGCACTACAGCCCAAAGGCATTTAGGCGCTATTTACATGAAAGAGTACGTTGGCAGGAATACATTTAGGACATGCGGTTACTTGGTTACATCATATGTGCTGGGCATACAAGATGGTTTCAGTAGAGTACAAAGTGAGAGCTAGGACTGACATTTCATACAAATAGCCTGGTTTTGATGGCTCTGCGGAAAACCAGGTGGGAGTCGATTACCCTAATGTGTGAAGGTAGTGCATTCCAATGGGTGGCAGCGATAGCTGGGAAGCTGGAGCCCCCCTGCACGCACTCTGTATGTTTTGGGCTTGGTGATCATGTTGGTGTAGGCTAGCCTGGATGGCCTAGTGGAAGTGGGCAAGGCGATACGCTGGGCGAGGTAGGGGGAGCCAGATTATGGAGGCATTTGTGAGTGATGGAGAGGATTTTAAAGATGATTCTCTGTTTAACAGGAAGCCAGTGAACCTGTCTCCTCAGGTCTGATATGTGGTCTTTTTTGGGGAATCCAGTGGCAGCCCTAAGGGCGTTGTTCTGGACAAGTTGAGTTTGGCAATGTTTTTGCTGGAAGTGCCTCCGAGGAGAGCATTACAGTAGTCCAGTCTTGAGCCGATAGTAGCTCTAGCGATGGTAAGGCAGTTCTGTGCGGTTAAGAAGGGTCTTACTGCGTTGAGCAGTTTTGCATAGTATGCCGAAGAGGAAGCGATGGCGTTGACCTGCCTATTCATGGTGAGATCAGAGTCGAGGTAAACTCCCAAAGTTTTAACTGCATGGGACACAGCAATGGGTATATTATCGATGGTGAAGGAGCGATAGTTCTTATCCAGGTTACCCAGGATGGTTGGTGACCCAATGAGCAGAAGCTTGGTTTTGTCACAGTTGAGGCACAGCCAATTTTTAGCCATCCAGGCTTGGATGGTGCAGTAGATTGAGTTAAGGGTGATCCTGTCTGCCTCATAGTCACCTGTGAGAGGGATGAGCACCTGGGTGTCATCAGCATAGTTGGTATATGAGACGCCAAGGGTGTCAATAAGGTTGAAGAGGGGCCTAGTAAATAGGTTGTAGCGGGTGGGCGCGATGCAGGAGCCCTGAGGCACCCCACATTTGATGTGACTAGGAGAGGAACATGCTGAGTCGGAGAAGACTTTCATGGCCTTTTCCTGTAGAAACGAGGTGATCCACGCGCATGCATTAGGGGAGAGGTTGGCTGCAATGGAGAGGTGATGGCAGAGAGTATTGTGGTCCACGAGGTCAAACGCGGCAGATAGGTCAAGGAGCAGAAGGAGCGCTGGTTTGCCGGCGTCTCGGATGTCATCCATTTGATTTTTTAAGTCGAGGAGGGCCGTTTCGGTGCCATGTCGTGGCCTGAAGCCAGACTGCTTAAGGCCCAGAAGGTGGTGATCCTCGAGGAATTTCTATACTTGCAGGTAGGCTGCTTTGTCCAGAATTTTGAGCAGGAAGGGGATGGTGGTAATGGGTCTATAGTTCCCTGGTGCTGAGGGGTCAAGGGAAGGCTTGAGGAGGGATTGTACCCAGGCCTCCTTGAGGTCGGATGGGATGTGGTCAGACTGGAAGGAGGCATTGATGAATGCTGTCAGGAAGGGGGCAAGGGTCGCGCCACAGTCCTTAATGAGCTGAGCAGGGCAGACGTCGCCTTTACAGTTAGATGGTTTGATGGTTTTTAGGAGAGAGATGACTTTGGATTCAGTCATGTCCTTGAAGTTGAATACCGGGGAGGATTTGATTTTGGTCTCTTTATTCTAGTTACTATTCCGAGTGGCAATTTGGAGAGTTAGTGCCTTTTGATGAGCTAGGATTTTTGTTTGTAGGGTATTTAGTTTGTTGAGCATGGCAGATTGGATGTCGTTGCACCATTTTTCATCCGTTATGAGGGTGGGTGGCGGGGTGGACGGGGTGTCCAGCTCCCTAAAAATGGCGAAGATTTCCTTGGTGCCAGATTTGGCGTTGGCTATCCTAGTGTTAAAGAAGTTTGCTTTGGCATGGACTATGCCTAATGTATAGTCTTTGAAGATGGTCTTGAAGGCTAGTTTGGTTGTGTCATTGCGGTTGGCTTTCCAAGCTGCGAGGGCGGCTCGTTTGTTTGAACGCATTTGGAGCAGATCCTGGGAGAACCAGGCATTGGTGTGCTTGGTTTTCTTGGCTTTCCTGAGAGTGAGGGGGGCAATAGCGTCAACTGCATGGTAATTGCTAGCTTGAAGGATCTGGCAAGAGTTTCCGGGTCCTGCGAGAAGGGAGCCTGGAGTGCGGGCACTTTAAGGAATGGAGTGATGTTTTCCGAAGAGAGCTTCTGAAGAGACCTGGAGGGAGGGGGATAGTGGGCAGGGCGGGCTCTTTGGAGGTATCGAGGTTGAATTGGATGTAATGATGGTCGGACCACGGGATGGGTGAGTTCTCAGTAATAAGTACTGGGCAGTTGTGGTGGCTAACCCAATCCAGTGAGCGTCCTTTAGAGTGCGTAGGATGGGAGATGGGAGATGGCTTGCACAAATCCTAGGGTGGATAGGGCTTTATCCAAGGTGGCTGCGTGGGCGCCATTGGGTTCATTGAGGCCAAGATTGAGGTCACCTGCGAGTAGGACTTTGGATGTCTTTTTCAGGTTGCCGGAAAGGTAGTGAATAAGGGAGTCATGGAATTCAGTGATGGGCCCCGGGGGGCGATAAACAATGTGGAGAGCCAGAGTCATGTTAGGGGAGAGATTGATTTTAAGTGGGAGGTAGTCGCAGTTGTGGCCAAGGTCACCTTCTGTTCTTCTGATAGCATGGCTTTCTTTGGCATTGAGAGCTACTCCGCTGCCCCTAGGGGTCTATCTTGCCTGTGGATAGTGTATCAGGGATGGCAAGGGCGAGGGCTGGGCCCGAAGTTTCATTCAGCCAGGTTTCAGTGATAATGAGGAGGTCTGTCTTATTCTTGAGTACGAGGTCATGGATATCAAAGGCATGGGCTGGGATGGATCGGGCATTGACCAGACTACATTTCAGAGAGGTGGTAGGTACAGTTCCGTGTACAGGCTTGGGGAACCACAGAGGCGCCATTCGTTGTTGGCATAAGGGTAATGTCCAAGGGGGCATCAGGCACAGTAATAACAGTGTGCGCATCAGGCGCAGGCAGTGTGGCAACAATGGGGGCATCAGGCACAGTAATAACAGTGTGCGCATCAGGCGCAGGCAGTGTGGCAACAATGGGGGCATCAGGCACAGTAATAACAGTGTGCGCATCAGGCGCAGGCAGTGTGGTAACAATGGGGGCATCAGGCACAGTAATAACAGTGTGCGCATCAGGCGCAGGCAGTGTGGCAACAATGGGGGCATCAGGCACAGTAGTAACAGTGTGCGCATCAGGCACAGATAGTGTGGCAACAATGGGGGCATCAGGCACAGTAGTAATAGTGTGCGCATCAGGCACAGGCAGTGTGGCAACAATGGGGGCATCAGGCGCAGTAATAACAGTGTGCTCATCAGGCACAGGCAGTGAAACAGGTAAAATAATGTCAACCGGCACTTGCTCTGTAAATATAGTAGAGACAAGATGCGGCGTGTGGACAGGTGAGGTCATGGATGTAGACTGGGACCAGACAATCCCAGCCCCCACATCGGCAACAAAACACACTGCCCCTATGCCTGGGAAAGGGCTTACCAAATATGGCAAATCCAGCCAAGAGAGGGCAGTACAAACGGCAAAATACAAGATGGACTAAGAAACAGGCGAAAATCTTGTTGCAATTTTAGAGTATATGGTACGCCATTTGGCATTAAGCAGTAAAATGCAAAAGTGCATGTGAGAGTTAAAAATGAAAACGGTACAAAAGTATCCACGACCACACGCCTGTCTTGGAAACATCATGTCAGTAACCACAACATTGCAAATAATAGATCTAAAAGAAAGCTAAAAGGACACAAAATGTCTCTACCGCACTTCACTGTAAGGTGATGCGTGCAGGGAAAAACAAACTGTGCTTTACAATGGAGAACAAGAGTTCTACTGCAGAGATGGCCATAGGGGCTGATCATGGCCCCAAAAACAAATAAGCTTAACAAGGCCAGTGAGGTGATAGGCAGAATCCTGTGCAGTGCCCTTAGGGACCACTACACACAATTAAGACTACCAGTGGCAATACAAGTTCACCTTTGGTACTAGCCTGTGCTACACTGTTAAAGTGGTAGCAGTAGCGGAGCAGCCAGACTTATCTCAAGAGCAAATGAGCAGTAGTAGAGATTACAAAAAGGACCACAATTACTGTGACTCGAGCAAACACTGACTCAAGGTTTTTGGTTGAAAAGTAAAAGTACATTTAGTTCTAGACCATCTGTTTGCAAAACACTTCACTTCTATTAAAGTAAAACCACACGTAAAATACACTATACTCCAACCAATTCTCTTTGTGCAGAACAACTTAAGGTAAGTACCTTATGATTTGACAGACCGGTGTTATGAAGCAAAAGGCGTTACCGGGAATACATATGCAATCACTTTTTGACAGTAATGACAGTTCGGTTTTACTAAAGATACGCGTATCCGTGGGAAGAAATGTTACAAGAGTTAAAACACACTTAGCACCTGAGTTAACAAAAGAGAGTTGGGGACAAAAATCATAGGCAATACTTTTGTCAAGGCAGACAGAATCAGAGAACACTTTCTGACAAGAAGATAAAAGTCAATAGGCCTGCGCCAGTGTCAAGTGGAAGCGGGTTCCTGTTGTCAAGGATCAGTCAGATAGTTCACGATTGAAGATCGCCAGGAGTACTTGGATATTGTCAACAGAGGAAGCAAAAGTTATAAGAGGGAAGGAAGACAAGGGCAAGCCTTGGAAGAGGAGAAAAGGGTTCACCCTAGTTCCTCGAAGCTGACAGTACCTTATTCTTTGAAGAAGCTGGTGCTACGGCAGTTGTTCTTGGTAGTTTCCCTCACGGTTCCTGGAGCTTCAGTCATGGAAACAAGAAGGACGATGTCTGGAGTGATCTGCACTACCCAGGGATGAGGCCAGCAGCAGCGAATGTGAATAAAAGGTGCACTCCTTAAAAACAGGAGAGGCTCTACAGATGGCTATCCGGACTACTACAGCAGTGTGCAGCGATTTCAACCACGAAGAGGATCCTCTGGCTGTGAAAGATGAGCTGGTTGATCCCACCAGTCTCAAGGGAAGAAGACTCCGGACTGGATCTTCTCTTGTCGTTGAAGGCTAGATAGCTCAGGACTGCAGCAGGGCTTCACCGGGACTCGGTAGTTGCAGCAGCCGTCTTCTTCTCTGCTTCTCTTCAGTTCCTTGCAGTTCCAGTGGCGACTCTGACTTCCAGCCCAAGAGTCCTGCCTTTTATGGGAAAATCCCCCATTCACAGAGCCTGGCTGTCAATCACACAGCAGGGGGGTTGTCCGGCCCGGACAACCACCTTAACTAATCATGCCAAAGAGCGACTTGGGTTTCCAAGGATATCCTGTACAGGGGGTGATTAGAAAGAAAATGAAACTAGAAATATAACTAGAAAGAAATGGCGAATAAACCCAGCCGGAGCCAAAAGAAAAAGCATTTGGTCAAGCGGGTTTATGTTCGAGGCTACTATGATAGCCTGGAACAGTACCACGTTTATAGAATATAAATCGCAGTAGAAAAGTTAGGGTAGATAACACTGCCACCAGGCAAGTCTGAATGTTAAAAGAGCAAAACAAAGCTCAGAGAGGCACAGACAAAAAGGGATAGGAGTTAACCCTTTCCAGTACTCCATGTAAGATGGGGTGTACAGGGTCTGTAGTTTTAAATGGCAACTTTACCTGTTTTATGGGGGGACAGTTGTCATCCACAGAAAAATGGAGTCAGGGGGAAGTCTCAAAGACAACCCAGTGTTACTGCACGGAAGGTGCTGTGTAACACATGAAAAGTGGGGTTCCTGGAGTGGTGTCCTCGAGAGCCAACGATTACACAAACAGTGAAAATACACATGGCAAAACACATGTAAAAGTGGGAAAAAGGCTCACACTCTTACCAAGTAGAAAAATAAACTCCAGAAATCCAGCAAAGCTGCTGGAGGACTCACTGGTGAGGGAAATTAGCCATAGAATGATAATTCTCCCTAACAAAAAGGTTTCACTGGCCTCCAAAAGTTAGCACAGGTTACAAATAGCATTACAAAGTTGAATGTCCCATTGGGTTACATGGAACAAGTTAGTTACTTACTTGTAACTGATGTTCTCTAGCATGTGTCTGGCATGCATTCACATGCTCAAGAATATTCCCCGTCATCGGGCCGGAAATCCTCCGTAAAATAAAAAACAGTTTCACTTTCGTTTATAAACAGTCTTTCTCCTATAAACCAATCCCTGAGCTCTGGGTCATACTGCCCCCAGCCAATGACTGCCCTTTCGCTAAGCCCCTCCTCTGGCAGCCATCTTCAGATTTGGTAGCACGTAAAGTGTCAGTATGACCAAGAAGAGCCGCAGAGGGGCAGGGATGGAGGGTTCGCATGTGAATTCATGCCAGACCCATGCTGGAGAACAAGTTACAGGTAACGTGTTCCTTCTCTAGCATGGGGTCTGGCATGGATTTGCATGCTCATGAATAAAGAATACAAAGCAGTACATACATACACAACCACGGGAGGTGGCAAGGCTCAACAGAAGCAATTACTCTTACTTCCTCACCAGACTCACCTTCAAGCAAACAGGTTGCGTAGCACTGCTTGGCCGCTATGCAATCTGTGGCCGCAGTAGAATTTCGTTAAGGTGTGCGTAGACCTCCACGTAGCAGCCCTGCAGATGTCGAGCAGGGGCACACCAGACAGGAATGCCGTCGTTGCAGCAATCGCTCTGGTAGAATGGGCTCTGGGAGGGCCAGGCAGCTGTCGGTTTGCCAACCGGTGACAGTGTGTGATGTAGCCGGAGAGCCACTTGGAAATGGAAGCCTTGGACAAGGCCTTCTCATGGTTCACAGGACCAAAGTTCAAAAAAGCTGAGAAGACTTCCGGAAACTCTTTGTGCGGGCCACATAAACTTCAGCGATCGCGCCATATCCTTCGAGTGCAAAGTCCTTTCAGCCGACAACAAAGGCATCAGAAAAAACACAGGTAACACCAAGGGTTTGAGATGAAATTCTGATGGAACCTTGGGCATTAAGGAGGGGTGCGTCCGCAGCACCATCCTTGGCTCATGGAAAGTCAAGTAAGGGCACAGGGTGTGGATCTCACCTACTTTCCTGGCAGAGGTGATGGCCACGAGGAAAGCAGTCTTCCGAGACAGGAACTCAAGTGGAGCTTGATGCATCGGCTCGAATAGGGCCCTAATGAGCGTAGTCAGCAAAACGTTGAGTTCCCACACCGGGGCAGGCGCCTTCACTGACGGGAACGAACAGAACAGTCCTTTGATGAACTCCTTTCATAGACGGTGCGACCAAAGAGTAGACCATCCCGGAAACCTGGTGCAGCGGGAGATAGCCGCCAGATGCACCATGATGGAAGCATGCGCCAGTCCAGACTTAGCCAATGACAAGTACGGAAGGACCTGGGGGGTGGAGGGGCGGGCCTTGACCATCCGAGGGTTAATCGTCAACGACCGGCACCAAGTCTGCAGGTAGCTCGTAACCCCCAAACTCTAATGCTGCAGGAGCCAGGCCTTCAGGCCCAGCTATCCTGGGTGGTGGTGCAGGGTTGCTCCTCCTTCCCTGGCAAGAAGATCTGTGACCGCTGGTAGCTTGACTGGAGGGGACGCTGACATGCTGAGAAGGTCAAGGCACCAGATTTGCCTCGGCCACGCTGGTGCGACGAGGATCATCCTGCACTATCACCGTCTGAGTTGACTGATGACTCGTAGCAGCAGCAACAATGGAGAGAACGCGTACACGAACAGGCCTTCCCAAGGGAAGGAGAATGCGTCCCCCCATGGTCCCTGGCTGGGGAAACCTGCTGGCGAACCTCCGGCACTTAGTGTTCGTCGCCGTCGCAAACAGATCGATCTGGGGACTGCCCCACCTGAGCAAGAGGTTGTACACTCGATCCTGCCGAAGCTCCCACTCGTGGCAAGAGTCGGCGACAGTGTTTTTGACTCCCGCCAGATGGAAAGGAATGCAGAACATCCCCTGGGCGACGGCCCAGTGCCACAACTCCTGCGCCTATCTGAAGAGCGCCGGGGATCTGTTGCCCCCTGTAAAACATTGTGGTGGTATTGTCTGTGAAGACCCTCACCACTTGTCCTTGAGGGACGGAAGAAATGACTTGAGGGCCCAAAACAGCTCATAGTTCCAGGACATTGATGTGCAGCTCCTTCACGCCAGACGCCTGTGGCAGCCAGAGGAGAAGACGTCCGGTGTGTGCTCCCCACTCCTCCTGGGAAGCATCTGTTGTGACCGTCTCCTGGTATGGAGGGCCCTGGAAATCTGTGCCAGCAGCGATGTTGGAGCGCACGCCCCACCACCTTATCGTTCGCCAGAACTCCCCGTCGAGCACGATCCTATCTGTGAAGCGTCCGGACACCTGGATCCAACGGGAGTCCAGGAATTCCTGGAGCGGTTGCATCCGCAACCTGCAGAGCTAGACCAGGTAGATACAGGATGACATCATGCCGAGCAGCGACTTGAAGTTCCGCACTGTGGCGATCTTCAATGCTAAGAGCCGTTGCACCTTGCCCAAAATGACTGCTATCCTCTCCTCCGACGCAGATGCCCGGGCAGGATACCGTGTTGAGTCTGGATCCCAGCAACAGCGTGTTCTGGGATGGAGTCCAGCAGGATTTTGCATAGATCACCGAGAAACCCTGATCGGTCAGCCGCCGGACGGTCCTCTCTGTGTGATTGACGGCAATGTCCTTCAACTTGGCCCGGATGAGCTAGTCGTTGGAAGTATGATAACACATGAATTCCCTGTAGTTGCAGATGGGACGCCACCGGAGCCAAGCACTTCGTAAAGACTCTGGGTGCCGACTTCAGTCTGAAAGGGAGAGCCTTGAACTGGTAGTGCTTCCCTTGTATGACGAAGCGCAGGAACTTGTAATGTTTTACGTGAATGGGGACGTGGAAGTATGCGTCCTCTAGATCCAACGGCAACAGAAAGTATCCCTCCTAAAGTTGGCCGAGCACATACTGCAACGTGACCATCCTGGATTTATGGGACTTGATGAACTTGTCGTCGTAGGTCGAGAATGGGCTTCCAGCCCACGGTCTTTTTGCTTACCAGAAAGTATCTTGAGTAAACGCTGGAGCCCCGGAGTCGCTTTAGAACCAGCTCTATTGCCCCCTTTATTAACATGGCACGAACCTCCAGCAGCAGCTGAGGGATATGTTGTTCCTGCCGAACCACCGGTGGTATTCATGGACACTTCCACTGAAACTCCAAAGTGTGTCCGTGGGCGAGAGCGTCAAGCACCCATCGATCAGTGAAGATGTTTTACCACACGCTTACGAAATTCGCCAGCTGGCCTCCCACCGGGGTGCAGTGGTGGGGGCACAACGTCCTGGCCGGTTTAGTCCCGCTTGGAGGCTGGCGCGCCACCCTGGGATCCTTGACGACGGCGGCGTCCACCTCCTAAGGCCTTGGAGCGACCCTTGTAGCCTTGCTGGGTCGTGGAACGGGAGGGTTGGCGGTAAGAAGACGACCCACCGCTGAAACTCTAAGACCTAACCGACTTCTCTCCCGAGGGACAAAAAGATGGACGATGCTGTTGCAACCTGCCCAGTGCACGGGCCGTCTGTGTCAGTCTTGATGGCCTAAAGCGATTCATCGACTGTCTCGCTGAAAAGATAATATGAGCGGCATGTTCAGGACCCTCGTCTGTACCTCTTGTCTGAAGTTGGTGGCCTTCAGACAGCCACAACGACAAAGGCAAACAGAACCCCATGTCCGCAATGTCCAGGGACACAGTTCTGGCGTGGTCCCACGCCACCTCACCTTCCTGAAGGATCTCCATTGCCGCTACCCGCTTGTCCTCAGGGTGGAAATCCAGGATAGGAGCAATCTTGTACCATAGCTCCCGGTCGTACCTAGCCAGGATCGCCAAGGTGTTGGCCGCTTGGACTGTCGTCGCTGCCGATTAAATGACACTACGTCCCATAGCGTCCAATTTCTTCCCCTCGGGGGGGGGGCATAGGTTGACAACTACTGGTTGGACGACTTCTTCCTAGCTGCAGCCGAGACCACTGAGTCCGGCGATGGTTGTGACTGCAGGCATTTGGGTGCAGACTCCGACACCCAGTATTTCTTTTCTAGTCAGTCCCTCTTTGCCGAGGCTAAACCGGTCTCTTCAGAAGCACCAGCCCCCCCCCCCGTCCCAGACATCGTACAGGAACAGTACCGACAGAATAGTCTTCCTTTTCGCCTCCCGACACCGATACAGCAAGCCTTCCTTCTTCTCTTCCGGGGTGAGCTGGAAGAGTTCCGACGCACGGGCGAACATGGAGTGGAAAGATCCCACTTCGTTCGCGGAAAAGCCCTTGGTGGCGGAGAGATTCCACCAGCATCTGTGTCCGTCTTTGCCGTGTCTGTTCCCGATTCCCTAGGGAGGGGAGGGTACCGAGGATTGGAGTGGAGGCGTAGGATGTCCCTTCCTTTTCTTCGGCGGTGGTGGCCCCAGTGTTAACGGGGTCGTCTCTGGTGACAATCGCTGCTGGTGCCGTAAGCATCCTCTTCTGAAGCTCCGACAAGAGCGTGTGGAGGATCAAGAGAATATCCTGCAACATATCTCTGGGTGGTGCCTGGGGAACAGGGTCACTGGGCCCAGCGCCTAGGTCATCGCCCCCGGTTTCATTCTTTTTTTTTCAATTTCCTCCGGGATGGTGTGGACGGACACCAGGTCTTCCTCGTCGGATGAAGAAATATCCATGCCCTGTAGCTCTTCCATGCCCCACCCCTCTTCGGGTCCTTCGAGGAAAAGACACCCTGTTCGCCACCGGGGCATCCTGGACCGGGTCAGCCCCTTTCGCTTTGGAGAGGGCGGCAGCAACCAGCTCGATAGAAGAGGATGTTTTGGCCTGGATCACCTGGGCCTTAACTGGCAGGATGGACACCTTGTCCTGCTTGGCCTTCTCCAGTTTCTCTGGCAGCTTGCCGGGGTAGATGACTTTCTCTTCGATGAAGAGCTGGAGCGATGGCTGGAGATTGAGGCTGATGGAGACGATGAACGCACCCTATCCGTGGCGGGATCCGCTTGCGCGGATGGAGCACCCTCAAAGGACTTAAAAGCCCGTTCTGGCTGGCTGGATCTGGATGAGGCATGCCCCTGTGGACCACACAGGGTAGAGGCCCTGGCTTTGAGCCACATCGCCAGTCGGACGTGCCGATCCTTCATCGTGCGTTTGGAGAAGCGATGGCAAATCTCGCAATCTTCTTCCTTGTGCGTCAGGTGAAGACAATACAGGCACTGGGAATGCTCGTCGTCCGTGAAAACATTCTGAAAACCGCAGCTGGTGCAGAGCTTGAAGAGGGACGCCCCGTCCTTCTCCTCAGACATGATCCAGTGCGGTGTAGGCCTGAGGGCCTTCTAGAAACTTCCAAGAAGAACACAAGACGATATTGCACTTGAGGTGCGATGAAAGATGCTGAATATCGGTTCCCCGTTAATCGGACGAATAAACGATGGTGCACACTGGCTCAATTGAACAAAAATAGGGTTTTCCTAGCCAAAAGAGAACGAAAAAAGCAGAAAGCTGAAAGAGCGAAACACGAGTACTCCCAACACTAGAACGTGCAGTAAAAATCTGAAGATGGCTGCCAGAGGAGGGGCTTAAGGAGAGGGCAGTCATTGGCTGGGGGCTGTATGACCCAGAGCTCAGTGATTGGTTAATAGTAGAACGAAGATTTATACACAAAAGTGAAACTGTTTTTTCTTTTACCGAGGATTACCGGCCTGATGACAGGGAATATTCATGACTATGTGAATCTATGCCAGACCCCATGCTGGAGAAGTGATTTTATCGAATAAATAAACAAAGAATACATTTTTCAAGAACCCTAAACATGGAAAGAAAAAAATAACAAATTTTGTTTTTTGTTGTTTTTGGCCCCCTGCACCCCCCTCAGCCCCCTCCCTTTAAATAATTATTTTTTTTAAACTTGTTTCCCACCCCTTAAACCACTTCTCCCATTTCCAACCACATTTAATTACCCTTATATAATTTCTTTGTTATCCATTTGCTAACATCACTGCATACCTTTCCATTTAGGTCTATAGAGGGAAAGCAGCAATTGTAATTATGCAAACCAATTCAAACTCTTCCCCAGATAATTTCCTAAAACATAGTAAAAACAATATATTTCTTTAACCTCCGTTAGCCCTTGTTTGTACATGGAACCAACATCCTTACTCCTGCCTTGAAGAAATTTGATTGAGACTGTACCAATGGTATATTAATGTGTTGTGATTGGACCTTGTGAATGCATTAACTAGCTGTAAATTTGTTATTGAGACGCGTGTGTGTAGGGTTGGGCGATATGGACCAACAATCATAACACAATATGTTTGGGCTATATCTCGATATACGATACACATCTTGATATTGTTTATGTGGATTAAATTCTCAGTTGTGAGCCGCCAACTACATGTGAGAGGTCACAAACAGCTTTATTTAGAAGACATTGATCAAAATAAAGTGCAAATACAGGGTTCCTCTTCCTGTTTGAGAATACACACAGCTATGCAAGTATCGAATGTGAATAAAAGAAATGGTGGTATTGTGAGGTTGCGACGGTTATCTTGTATGCCGTAATCGCACAGTAAGCGTCCAATGGTTCATGATACCACACAGATGCCTGGATCCTCTGGTCCACAAGACGAGAAGCTGACCCAACGTACTGGACCTCGTGCAACCCAGCCACCCATTAGTAGCCGATATAGCGTTAAACTTTACTTACCGACAGGGAGCTGGGCGTGCATGGAGCGGTATGGCTCACGGCAGGGAACGCCCCAAAGATGTGTGGAGGGGCCATGGCCAGCTGGGACACGGCATTTTCTGTGGCGTGCTACGGAACCATTCGCCAGGTGGAGGGGAGGGACCGGTACATTACAACAATACTGATGTTGTTTGCTCTTGTTGTTCAAGAACTGAACTAGAAGGGAGTGACAGCGTGACGAAAAGGAGAAAGAGTTACCACTATGCTTATTAGACACCTGTTGCAGAGGACGAAAAGGAGGCATCCTTACCTGAGGCCCGCGAGAACGAAGACCCAATAAACAACACAGATAACCCTGTTTCCACATTCTGTTACACTGTTTATGACCTGAATAAAGGATATTACTTTAAGGTAACGAATGTCCGACCCGACTCATTACAATGCTGGCAGTGGTGGGATGAGACGACCGCCCCCATATGGAGAACATTGTCAAGACGCTGGCAGAAGGCCAGCAACAACTACAACAACTGCTCCAGGTTCAAGGACACCGAGCACAAGCAGACCGCCAAGCGCTACACTAAGCGCTACACCTATAAGGGGCAGCCCAAGACCAAAGCCGTGAAGCTCTTTGCCTGCTGGGGAGGCCGTAGTTCCTAGCAAAAACAGCCAGCCATTACCCCTGCAATTCTGCCCAATTATCAGCTTGGTGATGACCGCAGTTTCTACTTTGTTCATTTTGAGCGTATCGCCAGAGCAGCTGAATGGCCTGCCGATCGATGGGGATATTATTTCGCTCCCCTCCTTACTGGCGTGATACAGAGGGCTTATAAGGCCGCCAACCCGACCAGAGATACGACGCCTATGCCTCCCGACCGCAATACAGAGAGACGCGTTTGAAACCCGGCAAAAGTCTGCATCAGATTTTCTATCGAATCCAGGACCTTGCCGAGAAGTGACTTCAGGCCAGCACTGCCACTATTGCCCAAATAAGGGACAAGATCCTGTTGGAACAATTTGTTGATGCTTTAAAAGGGCCTATCCAGAGATGGATGCGCCAACACCACCATCCTTCTCTACCTGAAGCAATTGACGTGGCCACAATTTACCAAAAGTCCAGACTATCTAGAGTTTTCACAGCCGCTCGGGTAAGCCCTACAATGAAGCGACTTTCAGCATAAACGGCCCTCCAGGATGGACACAGAGCAAACCCAAGTCCCGGCCTGAAAAACGAGCCACTCTCGGGGGTCCCACGTACAAACCACATCAGCCACACTGTTTCGAATGTGGCGAGTGGGGGTATATTGCCTGCCTTTGAGCCAAAAACGTTAAGGATGAGCCTGTGGGGCTCTACACAACCAGGAATACCGTCGTATACCATTGAAGTCACAGCGGACGGACGACCTGCCCAGGCAATGATAGCCAGCGGCAGTCGGCAGATCGCAAAACTTCCCCAAGTGATAAGGGGAACAATCCCTATAAAGCAATACCGGTGAAGTGTGTACATGGGGACGTAAATATATATCCATCCAGGGACGTTACATTGGGGCTCCCTGTAACATTGAAACAAATAAGGGCTACAGTAATCCCAACCCTGCCTGCTATGGTTCCACTCGGCACCGACATTTCAGGTTTTGCCCAGATACTCACCATGACTGAGTGGCTACGAAGTGCTCCTTATTCTGATATCGAGCTGCCCACACCACAGGCCACATAAAACCTGTTCTTCCGCTAAGGGGCTACTAAAGGCCACATGGAGGAAAGCCCACCATCATATCGGCCTAGTGGATTGGAAGTTAGAAGCAACACCAGCCTTCATTCCGGACCGAAACAGAGACAGAGGAGACCCTTAAGAGAGCCCGAGAACAGGCTGAGGTTCCTATAACTGGAACCCCCTCATATCCTTATTTCAAAGAAAGAAATGGCTTGCTGTATAGAGTCGCCAGCAGTTTGAATCACGTTGAGAAGGATCAACTACTAGTCCCACGGTCCTGCCGGAAGGTACTCATCTAGCTTGACCATGATCAGGCCACCGAGGTACATATGGCGGAAACAATGACGCAAAAAAGGCTCTTGCAAGGGTTCCTCTGGCCCAGCATATATGCCGATGTTGCTGACTACTGGCAAACCTGCCCTATCTGCCAGAAAACAAGTGCCCTCCCAAAGCCCCCTTGCAAAGAATGCCCCTCATAAGGGTACCCTTCCAGAGGATTGGGATGGACATGGTAGGGTTCCTGGAGCCCAGCAGCCGAGGCTATCGGTACCTGTTAGTAGTCATGGATTACGCGACTAGATATCCAGAAGCGTTTCCCCTGAGGGGTACCTCGGCTAGACAAGTTTGCAATGTGCTGATGCCTTCTTACACCCGGTTGGGGATACCTCAGCAGGTCATCACAGACCAAGGCAGTCATTTATATTTTTGTCATGAAACAGGTCTGTAAACCTTGGGTATCCAACACCTAAAGACCACCATATACCATTCCCCAAACTGATGGCCTTGACGAGAGGTATAACAAAACAAAAAAGCAAATGCTCAGATGAGCAACAGGACCTAGTGGTCTTTGCTGGGACTAAGCATTACCCTGTGTTCTAATGGTCCTCCGGGACTCCCCTCAGTCTTCCACCGGGTTTTCCCCTGTCAAACATTTGTTTGGAAGACACCCCAGAACCACCCTGGATGTGCAAAAAGAGTCAAAGGAAACACAGGAAGAAACCAACAACGGATTACGTATGTGATCTCTGGGACCACCTGGGCCATCTAAGAGAGTTGGCCTGGGACCAATTGGCGTGAGCACAGTTACAACAGGAAGAACAATATAACAAAACCGCTTGTGTGCGTTCCTTTAAAGTGGACAAGGTATTAGTATTGCTCCATACTAGTGAAAACAAACTACTGACTCAATGAAGCAGCCCTTACACAGTTGTCCGGGTGCTGGGACTAGTAAATTATGAAGTTGAGCAACCGGATCATAGGGCTAAAATACAAATGATCATATCTATTGATGTTCTGCAGGACCCTACAGCCCTAGTGTTGGTTGCATCCAATTTAGTTATCCCTACCAGAACAGATGGTTCCAAAAAGTCACACTAATATCGGGGACGTACCGTTGGGAGAACAGTTGACCAAGTTCCAACAGAAAGAGCTATTGAAGACGCTATCCCCTGTGGCTTTCGTCTTTTACGGCATACCTGGTCGGACGGATCAAGTGGAAACGTTCCATCCAAACGGAAGCTGGCAAGATAGCCCGACTCAACTCGCATACCCGAAGCCAAGAGAGCTGAAATTAAAGAAAACAACGAAATGTTGGAAATGGGTATAAAGTACCAATGAAGAGCGCCTGGTGTTCCCCTGTCATGTTAGTCCCGAAACCCAACGGCACAACAAGGTTTTGCATGGATTTCCGCCAGTTGAACGCTGTATCCCACTTTGAGGCTCATCCCATGCAACAGGAAGAGGAACTGTTGTAAAGCCTTGGGTAGGCTAGGTATCTCAGCATGATAGATCTAACAAAGGGATACTGGCACATCCCAATTAGACATAGATGATCAAGAAAAGATCGCTTTCTCTACTCCTCAGGGTCTTTTTCAGTTTACGGTCCTTCCCTTTGGGCTACATGGGGCACCAGACACTGATGGACAAAATCCTGCAGGCACACAAACCCTATACTGCTGCCTATCTAGATGACATTGTCGTGTGCAGCTCCTCTTGGGAACAACACCTTGAACATCTCCTAAAAGTTGTCAATGCCCTCAATGATGGCGGTTTGCACATAAACCCCAAAAAGACCTGTCTAGCTGCGGAGACTACTAAATATCTGGGCTACACTGTCGGGGGCGTGGTGAAACACCCTCAAACTGATCAAATCCAGGCAATCCAGTAGTTACCAATCCCCACCACGATGAGAGATCCGGCTCTTCCTGGGCTTCGTGGGCTATTATCGCAGCTTCATCCCGCACTTCTCTACCATCGCAGCCCCTTTGACTGATGCACTTCGATCAAGTCATCCAGGGATCTTACGGGATGATGCTGTCCAGGCCTTCAATACTATGGTATCAACTGTTTCCTGCCATCCTGTACTTCGTTGCTCCGACTACTCCGAACAATTTTCTTTCCAGCCTGATGCTTCTGATTGCGGGTTGGGTGCTGTGCTGTCTCAGGGCAACGAGAGCGACCTCGGCTCTGTGCCCTTCATTTGGCCTTCTTTAGTCGGAAGCTGTTGCCCCATGAGTTGCCATACTCTATGATTGAGAAGGAGTGCTTGATCAAGTGGGCGGTTTAAGCACTGCCCAATTACCTGTTGAAACACCATTTTACCCTGTACACCGACCATGCCCCTTTGAAGTGGCTCGCCCTCCAGAAGGACTCCAACCATAGGGTCCTGCGTTGGTTCCTTACTCTCCAGCCTTTTGACTACTCTACCGTACATAGGCCGGGTAAATTCCAGCTGGTGGCTGATAATCTGTCATGGCCAGCAGACCCGCCCGAAGAGCCTGGTCCCTCGGTGGAGCTTTGTGAGGTTGCGATAGTTATCCTGTAACCCTAATCGCACAGCGAGTGTCCAATAGTTCATGATACCACCCAGATGCCTGGATTCCATGGTCAACAGGACGAGAACCTGACCTAACGTACTAGACCCTGTTCAACCCGGCAACCCACTCGTAGCCGCTACGGTGTTAAACCTTACTTACCGACTGGAAGAAGAGGACAATCCGTTTCACACTTGCTCCCCCGTGGTGACACTGCAGCAGTCCCAGTCACTTCCGGAACAGCACTGTATCCCGTATCAGAGCTGGCCGTGCATGGAGCGGTACAACTCACGGGAGGGAATGCCCCTAAGGAGGGTACGGGGGTCATGGCCAGCTGGTACACTGCATGTTCAGCGGCTTGCTACGGAACCATTGATTGGCCAGGGGGAGGAGAGGGTCCGGTACCGACAATACTGATGTTTGTTTTTGCTCTTCTTGTGCCCGAACTGAACTTGAAAGGAGTTAGAGGGTCAAGAAGAGGAGAAAAAGAGTTACCACTTGGCTTATTAGACACTGGCTGCAGAGGACGAAAAGGAGGCATCCTTAACTGAGGCCTGCGGAAACTAAGACCCAGTAAACAACCCAAATAACTGTGTTTCCGCATTCTGTTACACTGTTTAGGACCTGAATAAAGGATATTACTTTAAGGCAACAAGTGTCCAACCTGACTCCTTTCAGGTATATGTAATTATATATATACTAGCGGTACCAGAGACTATACTTTCCCCCAGAGGCTCACCGTCTACAGAGCTCTGGTTCCCTCTAGACTGGACTACAGCAACAGTCTCTTTCTCAATCTTCCTACATCTACTCTTCGACTTCTTCAACTTATCCAGAACAGAACCGCAAGACTTA
Source organism: Ambystoma mexicanum (assembly GCF_040938575.1). Classification (NCBI taxonomy): domain Eukaryota; kingdom Metazoa; phylum Chordata; class Amphibia; order Caudata; family Ambystomatidae; genus Ambystoma; species Ambystoma mexicanum. The sequence goes on along the minus strand of NC_090933.1, from coordinate 1,273,486,726 downwards.
TCCTTGGCCTCAAGCCCAAGGACCGCATCTCTCCAGCGCTGAAATCTCTCCACTCTCTCCAGAGTGGCTGCAAGGATCAAGTTAAAGTCCCTCTGCATAGTACACAAGGCCTTCTAGAGCTGAGGTCCTCAATACTTACAACGCCCTCTCCCTAAATACTCCCCTTTTAGTGCCCCCTGCTCGGCCTCTTCCAACACTCTGCAGGTGAGCAGTTTCTCCAAACAGAGATTTGTGGGTAGAACTTTATCCTCTGCAGGTGCCTCCCTCTGGGACAGCCTCCCTGCCTCGCTCCGTCTTTAGATGGATCTCAAGTTCCAGAAAGGCCTCAAGACCTTCCTTATCTTCTTCTTTCTCTCTCGCTCTCCCGTGCTAACCCCCTTTCTTGTCTCTCATGCGTACCTCTACAATTCTGCTCAGTTTTGCTGACTGGTCTCCTGGTGTACCTCTAGAGCCACACAGGTCCCAGGTTCCCCCGCCAGTCCTAGACTTGCCTCCGGGCCTTTTGCACTCTGCCTTGCACTTCTGCACTCGGAATGCACTCCACGTGAGAGGCAACCTCATCTGCACTTAACCCAGGCCCCTGATGGACTGGGCACACTTGTTTCCCCCTCCCTCGTCCTTCCTGTCTGGGAACTTGCACGACCTTGAATGCACTAGACCTAGCAAGATCGTTTGTCCTGTCCTCCCTCCCTAGCTTGGTTGCGCCTGAAACTATTGTGCATAGGCGCATTATTGATGGTGACCAATCATCATTCAATATGAATGTCGCCAGGCCTAGTCAAGGCCTGATAGTACAATTGGGAAATCGCCCTGTGCAGGGAAAATTGGTGGGGTTGGTCAGATTTCACCATCGCCAGTACACCGCAGACTGATGATGTTATGGGGCTGGAGCCAACTCCGAACATACACACGCACACACATATATATATATATATATATATATATATTCTCTCAATGAAAAAACTTTGTTAAAAAGGGATGCGATGGTTAAGTTGCACTAATAAAAACCTATGGAATTCAGTAAAAAAATGTTGTTAAAAGGATGCTATGGTTACAATTAAAATCGAAAAAGCCCTGAAATTCGCCAGTTATGGTAAGCTAAGCAACCATAACTCGCACCACCACCGTGCACTGCTAAGACTAACACCCAGGACATCAAAGATGACATCACTGATGACATCACATGTCTAGCCCCTTCTTTTTGTTCACTGCCATATCTAGGCCAGGTGGGTTTATTTACTGACATTCAGAAACGTTACTTTCAAAAGGTATTACATTTATAGATATTGCTATTCTCACATGTTCTTACACTACTTTCCTTAGAATTTAATCACATCTTATGATGTACATATATAGAGGAGGAAGCAGGCCTGAAACACAGCAATCATTTTTGTGCGCAAATACAATCATGTAGATCATACACAGTTGCTAATGATACTGCCTCTTGTTTGCTTACTTCACTCGCCATATATAAGCCCCATATTTGTAGGCATTGTAGTCTATTAATGTTTTGTGTGTATTAGTAGAAATATGTTGTAAGTGATGTATTATTAGCTACTTAGCACATGTTTCACAGACCGGAAAAGTCTGATACAGAAGCATTCACCGTTTTATTATATAACTTTGGAAAATTACAAATATAGCACCTCTGTGGTATATGCTGCAGCCAATACCTACATTTCTGTATGAGTAGGTTCCTGTACTAGAAAGAACACGGCAATGGAATTTTCTTTAGAACACTACATTGCGTGATGAAGTATGTAGTTTATTACACATCTCCCGATAATCCCTGATACTTTTTTGCCAACATTACATTCACAACCCCTTGTATGAAAATTAAATGCACTTGTGATGTCATCAGTGATGTCATTAATGATATTTGTGATGTCATCTTTGATGTCCTGGGTGTTAGTCTTAGCAGTGCACGGTGGTGGCGCGAGCTATGGTTGCTTAGCTTAAGACATCAAGACATCAGGATCCATTTTTCTTACAAAACACACTTTCTTTAATTGAGGTTCTTTCCGAATGTTTGAATAACAGCATAAGCAATGCAAATAAAATCATCAGATTAGTACAATGCTCCCATTCCATGGCAACAAGTTCCTGGCGCTGACGCGTTTCGCGGCTTTCTTGCTGCTTGATCACAACCACTTAGCCCTCACACTGTGCATATTTTAATTAGGAAATCCGAGGTTCAAGGACAGAGGTAAGTATAGAAAAGGGACTAATAACATATCCACTTTCTTGTAGTTTTTCTGGCAGCCATGTTGATCTAGTACAAATGTAGATCCATTTACCTAAGATGTATAGCATATTCATACTGACATACTTATCCTGATGGCATTGGCTGTTAGAATTATGTACATTAAAACCATAAGGTGCATAGTGCTTGCCCTTGCATGATAGCATTTGCAAAATATCAACCGTTTACAATGCATCGTGCTCATAGCAGCAGTGGTGCCGAAGTCTGATCAGTGCCAAGATGTAAAAATGCTAACAATATGTTGCGTCTATTCAAATAGCAGCAGCTGTTGAAAGCGCGTAGTGCTTGTGGCAGCCAATATTGTAATCAAACGGAAACATTCTATACAATGTTATTGCATTTACAGTTAAACCTCTGTCTAAAGTGCATCGTGCTCATAGCAGCAATATAGAAGATACATGTATACATCTCGATGTTGGTGATATTGTCTCAGCCTATATCGATACTGAAACTATATCCAAAACTCAATATATCACACAGCACCAAGTGTGTGTGTGTATATCTATTTAGTCAGTTTTGATTGTCAATATTGTATAGTGTTGAAATCTTTTTTGATAATGTATTTTGTAAATCCAAAATTTCAGATTTTAGAAAAGTGTTGCAAGTAAATCCATTATAGAGAGGGGCAGGTTGTTATTTTGCAATACACGTTACAGGTGTCAGTACAAAAAGGGGAGCACAGAGATTGAATGAGAACTCAGATGTGACCAAGCACAGTGGCAGCAAGTCAGAGGGGTGTGGGGAAAGAGTATCCTTACCAGAAAGAATTCTCATGATTGCGATTTCCTGGCCTGGTCGGAAAGAACGGTAGCCCATCTCGGACAGGGCTGTGTATACCTCTTGAGGGATATCTGCAGGACACAGACAGTGAGCAAAGATTTTGAGTGATCAGCACAGCAAAGTTAACCCCCTCCACTTCTTCACTAATGGGGATAATGCTTCAAAAGACACAGGCTATTCTTTACAAGCCCACTCGTAAATATCCTTTGAACATATGCTTGAGGGCAACAGTCAAAGTCGCTTAAGGTAGAGGGAAAGCAGCTTTGTTGTAGGAGAGTTGGCATTTCTATGGAAGGCATTAAATAATAAGTGCAAATAACGTTCAAAAACCAAAAGTATTCAAGCTGCAGTTGAAAAACACAAACCTGTCTATTATATACTGTAAGACCGACAATAAAACATGGCACATCCACACAAACAATCATCAATCATAGTTTAATTATACTAAAATCAAAATCAGAAAACATCCTGTCCACGTGCCAGCTGCTTATCGGCACGCCACTGTCCTATGCAGTCCTTTTTAGTATGCGATGCTGCAAACCCATCCATGTCAAGCCACTATACAACCGGTCACCTTCATCCAAACCATACTTTCTAAAGCCACCATTAATTATTTTATAAAAAACAGCTCACATTTGTCATTTAGGTATATAAAGTCATTATCCCCATACCCCCAAAGTATGCTTAGAATGGGGCTTACCTTGCACCTTCCCATCCTTCCCCAACGGATACAGAGGCTCCATGGGTGGAGGTGCTACGGGGGGCTCGTAAGACGGCCTCACGACGTCCAGCGGGAGGGGGGCTTCTTCTGCCTCTTGGGGCTCCTCTGGGGGGTGATCACATTCAGCGGGCACTACGATTAAATCATATGCATCAGTGAAAGAAGATCATAAGCAAAATATCTTCTTTCCTTGCAGAAAGAATATACAAAGAATGAGCCAGCAGCTCATTAAATATACATTGAACACGTACGAAGAGAAGGCTGTGGCGTACCCAATATGAGAGGAAGGTGAAAAATAGGAGTACAAGAAACAAGCTCAGCAAAAGGCTCGATTACAGCAGGAGATCCATGCACTTGGCACATGACCCAGAAATTCATTGTATTCGTTAGTTCATTGTGTAACATTTGCAAACAAAATATAACAATACATATAAAATATAAGAAGGGAATACTCTAAAGCAGGGGTCTCCAACCTTTTCGTTGGCAAGAGCTACTTGTAGTTAATGGCCAATAGGCGGGAGCTACTAGGGTGGTGATATCCAGGAGTATGAGAATTTCGACCAAGATGTTTTTAGGCAGTTTATTTGCTCTTCATATATAAAAGGAATACCGTATGTACATGTTTATTTTATGATTATTTTATTAGATGAAGTTTCCTAAAAATTGTTAAGCATATCAGAAGTAGTAATCGTGACATTCAGTGTGGAGGCTTATACTGCATTTTATCTACCAGTGCTCAGTAATCTGGTGTAAAGCTTGAACAGCAACAGCACTCAGATGCTGTCAGACGGGATCAACGTTTTGATTTCAGGAAGTTGGTCTGAAAAAGGCAGATTCACAGAGACAGGCACTCACATTGGCTGATAGTGCCGATACCTTTTTAGCCATAGAGATTGCTCATCCGTCATGGCAACATAAATTCAGGACAGTTTTCATCAAATAATTAGCACCCTTTGAAGGATGGCTCTGTAAAATTTGGATTGCAACATTTTGTTTACCTACTTTTTAGAATCGCAGACAAATTCTTTTTGGAAAATTATTTTCATACTTTGTGTGTATTACTGCAAAATTGCTATCAATGTTACCATTTAATTCCCACTTTAACTTGGGCACCGTAGATTAAAGATGCACATTTTCTTTTTACACTTTAAAAACAAAAATATTAAATGTATTTATTTGTTAGGTGCCGAAAGTCCGCAGGCATCGGCGCGCCAGATAGACAGATAGATGTAACAAAAATACAAGTCATAGGTGGATGGGACACTTGGCAAGCCAAGACAGAGAGAGGAGCTGTCTCTTAACTAGGGAAACTAGGAGCGTTTTTTAACTTCTTAACAAAATAAATTGTTTCCCACTCTGGATGGAAATGGTACATCTTTTGCCTTTTGTTGGATGGTGAGTCTGCAATGTGACTAGTTTGTCAATAAATGTGGTATACGGCTTCAAAACAAAATCCAGCATATACCACATTCTGCTTTGTCAAAAAATATAATCCAGTTCAAGTTTAGCATAACCCCATTCATAAACATTGCTCACTAGGTCACAGAAGTCAGCCCAGGAAAAGTAATTTCCCTTAAACGTTTTTATGTCAATAATTGGCAAGATTGAAAAAAACATGTGGAAGCCATGTGATCCAGTTATATGCAAATAATAGTGTGAATGGCAGGGCTAAAATAACATTCCATTTCATAGTGAGGACGTGTAGCGTGCACACATGAGACAACATATGAGTCTTTAAATTAACATTTTGAGCAAAGAGTATGGTTGTAACAAGAGGCTACTTATTCAGAATGGATGGCGACATGCCACCCTGCTCCCTTTTATGAAGGAGGCAATATCAAAGTGAACAGCTCACAGGATTGCTGCCTCTCCCTGCAGGAATCATGTTATTCTGATGCATGACCAATGGGCCGTGCTTGGCTTGCACATGCAACTCTCCGACATATTGGAATTGTTCATGTATTAGACAATGACTTGTAAATTATCTGTTTTGCTGAATTTTTAGCAAAAAGAGTGCTCATAAATTGCACCATTTCAGCCCAGTGTTAAAAGGCTGGAAATCCCTTGCCAGAATTTGAACATGTGTACAGGTTCCCCATAGATCTCTATAGATCTCCCGATTTGTGCACATAGCCAAAAAGGCTCAGCCCTGTTAATTATTCTCCCATTTAGCTATATTAATCCTATGCATTTCAATATATATATATCTGTATGCAAACCACTGCTCACATTTCCCACTAAATTCCAACTATCGTTTTGGAAAACATCTCACATTGTTTTTTTGAGTGCTGGTATTGATAGACATGTCACTTTACATTCCTGTTTAGTTTTATAAATGTAAGTGGACAAGCACCAGAATGCAGCACAGCTAGTAGTTGTGCATGTGTACTTAAATGTAAAATTGCAGTTATCACTTGAATTTCTGTTTTGGGACATCCATAGAGGTGGGCTCCTCCATATCACGCCATATTCCATCCTAAGCTTTAATACAGTTGGGGTGCCAGAGCTTTAAAAACCATGAACTCAATATCTGAAAATATAAGTAATAATTCAGTTTTACCATGAACACACAAAGCGAGGTGTACATTTTTTCTTGCAAGCTAGGACGCGTGCTGAGAAAACGATTACAGCTGTATCTTTATTTCCCCCATTCTCATTGAAAGCCTACAATTACCAGCATGCAAAGTAATGCTAGCTTAAAAAAATCTAAAGAAACACTGAGACTGAAACAATCACAGCCCTTGTTTTACAGAGCATGCAGATTTATGCACCCAGGCCCTTTCTAATCCGCCATCATCTGCACCTCTTGGTGACAATGGCCACAACACACATTTCCCATTTACTTTTGTTAGTGACAGTTAACCCCATGATGGGACGCTGCCCAAGCGCTTCAAGCCCAGATGCTGCCCCTCCTCTCACTGTGCGCACAGCTTTTGACTGTATATTTTACAGGAAGAGGAGTGGGAGGGGCAGGGGAAAAGTCCCAAGAACTTCAGACACCATAATAAACACACAGTGCTCATTTTGGGGTCTGGTCAAGAGCTACTGGGAAGCCTCAGGTGAGCTACCAGTAGCTCACAATCTACTGGTTGGAGACCACTGCTCTAAAGGTTAAAACAGTTTTAGACAACCCCCAGGATTGTATTTCTACAATTAGTAATATTCCCGTCCCTCCATTCCCCACGCTGACACTCTGATCTGCTCCCCAAGTTGCATGTAGATCCCTTGTCGTCAATTGCCCGCCCTCGCCTGTCCCTGTTATCTCACGTTCCCTTTTTCTCTGCTTCTCTTCCCCCTAGGATTATAAAGCGATCTGATGCTTCCTGAAGCCAGGTCCACGCTAAGTAAATACCCTAATAATAAGGCTATTATACAATAACAGTACAAAAATGGGTACTGTACAATACTAAACAGTACAAAAATGCATCCCTTAACAGAGTAAAGAATACTTTCTCATGGCTACATCCTATCCAATGCCAAGCCAACATATTGTTTTGATTTCAGGAGTTTACCATTGTAGTTCCCGTAGACAATACAAAATAGATTCCACACGTTACCATCGTTACGCTGGATTTAACTTCTACAAGTTTTAAATAATGATGCCCCTCTTTAGGAAATCGGCCAAAAATGTAGTCTTGGAAGTCGAAATACTTTGTGTCCCAAACACAAACTCTTTGAGTTGCTGGGATTTTTATACAAGTGGCACATTCCATTTGGATAAGGGGAAATCCCAACATTGCCTTACAGACCTGACACCTAATCATCAGCGTATGATCCTTCATACAGAACCATAGTTAGGTAGTACATATTGTTCAATGGAAGAGTGACAGATGATTTAGAATGTATCATTTTATTTTGCACGTTATTTGAACTAAGGTTACCAACATACTCCTGCACGAGGGGCTTCCTAAATATTTGACCCACCAGACCTTGTTCCCATTCATTTTAGGTAAGGTGTTAGTATGGCTTCAAAGAGGTTTGGGTAGATTAATTCAGAACAACCAGTCATGTTGCTGTACTCTGCATAGGAAATCCTTGCAAGACTGCTTGGGGGTTATGTAAACCCAAACTCATGAGTTCCTAATACAGCTCTTCATTTTCGTTGTGGCACCTCTAGGCAGTCTGAGAAGATGCCCCAGAAGGCACCATCTTTTTTCTCTAGTGAAAACAGACAGTGGGCTATCATTTCATTTTGCATGCCTCTAGTAGTGAATTAAAAACAAACATTAAATGGAACTTGTGTGAGAGATTTTCTTAGAGGTTTAACGTACATTAACTGCTAGTTGGTGGACTCCCCGAGGTTCCTACAGCTCATGCATTCCATTCTCCCAAAGGATGACATCTTGGAATTTTCCTTGTTTAAAAGGCAGGTGATTCACTCTCCATTGTATACAGAAAAGTATTTCAAATAAAGCCCAACTCGTTTAGAGTTGGGTTATAAATGGAGTAGAATATACACAGGGATCAAAGTATGGAACCATAAAGCAGATCCTGGCTAGAAGGTGTCACCCAGAAAGCATGAGTTAACTCTGGAGAACGAGGAGCTCTAATATAGCAGGCTAAAAATATAACTCCTATATGTGAAGCAAAGACTAACGTTTTGTATATTCCAATATGCTTTAACTATATTCTAGAGGTGACAATGCTCATTTATAGTGATACACAAACACACGCAGTTCATGTCACATAGGTTTGTTTGTAAGACATATCTATGAGACAAATATCACTTACCCCATGATAGTATTTCTGTGGCTTGTATCTGCTTAGAATGACATGCTATGCAGGTTGGTGCAGAGTATTACATCTTCTGTTTTCAAAATCAAAAAGGGCACCGGTAGGGCGTTCATGCAACACCATCCCTATAATGCATTTACAGTTGCCCATGCTCCTTTAACAACCCCGATGCCCTCTTGAGAGTATAGCCTTGGCTTTGAGAGTCAGGCCGTATACCAAGAAGCTGTGCAATCTAGGTGTGGATTGAGCTTCCTAAACCCTAAACTATGGCCTAAAAAAAACCTTGTCACATCTGGTGGAAACGGTGGGACGTCAGAAAAAGGACACCAGCAACTTAAATGCACACCCTTAGGCAGGAGTTTGGAAGTAACTAAAAAGGATGGAGGCTATTTTAGAACGGACCCTGGCTTCCATGAAGGACGAAGAGCTGAAAGAGCTCTGCAAAGTGAGGAAAACAGTTTGCCTGACAAAGGCCTGACTGCTTTGCACAATCATGTAATACTTAGATGGTACAGTGGTTGACAGAGAAAAGTACAAGATTCAAGGACCAAAGTACCTCCCATTTCCATATTGGTGCATCCAAAAACCTGTTAGTTGGAGCTGGATCTCCAAAGAGCTGAGCTAACAGACACAATAGGCCCGGCAACGGCCGGTGAACTGTAAAGACATTATCTAGTCCTCAAGAAAACATGAAGCAGCAGAAATAAAAAGACACAGCCTAGCAGATGAAGCTAAAAAATCTTGAGTTGGAAACTGCAAAGGGGACAGCTCAGCACAATGAAGACAGGATCCAGTATCCATAAAGTGAAGTGTGAAAGTGCACATGGCTAGGGCCCTTCACACCAGTTGCTGGTCATTCAGGACTGAGAACAGAAGGCTATCTGTGTCGCCAACGTGAGAAAACCATGTTTGGTGGGGGTTCAAAGCATTTTCCATAAGCATTTTATTTTATTTATTTGGATTTATAAAGCGCCCAGCGGCCCCGAGGCATTGTGGCGCTGATAACAGAATATTCGACTTAGTGCAGGTTAGCGGCCATAGTTCCATGGTTACAAGGGAACATGGCACTGTTAGACATCATATTCAACTTAGTACAGGTTAGCAGCCTGTGGTTCCAAGGTTACAAGGGAGCCGTTGGGCGGAGCGGCAAGCAAGGCAATTGAGAGTTAGTTGAACAATCTTGTTTTTAGTGATTTCCTGAATGTGGAGAGAGATTCTTCGCTTCTCAGATTGGGTGGTAGCGAGTTCCATGCTTTGGGGGCTAGAAATTCAAAGCTAGATCCACCAGCTTTCACTCTGTTAAATGCTGGGATTGCGAGTTGGCCTGTTGGTCGGTGCTTGGTGTAATCTTTCCACTAGGTATGCTGGTGCGGTTTGGGTGATGCATCTGTGTACGATTGTGAGAGCTTTGGATGTTATGCGTTCTCTGACTGGGAGCCAGTGTTCATCCCTTCTTGCTTGGGTGATGTGCTCTCTCTTGGCAATGCTGAGAGCCGCTCTGAGGGCATTGTTTTGTGCTACTTGCAGGCCGTTGATGTTATTTGAAGAGGTGCCGAGGAGCAGGATGTTGCAGTAGTCTAATTTTGAACATATTGTGGCTCTGGCAATATTGAGTCGGTTCTTTTGTGAAAGATATGGTTTTACTGCATTAATGGTTTTCGAGGTGAGAGCTGCTGCTGATGAGATGGCACTGACTTGTCTGTCCATGGAAAGTGTGGAGTCCAAGTATACCCCTAAAGTTTTCACAGAGGCTGCAGTTGGAATGATTGTGTCCTCGATAATGAAAGAGCTATATGTGTTGTCAAGTCTTTTTAGGGCTTCTTTGGGGCCTACTAGTAGTATCTCGTTTTTTCCCCCCATTTAGACATAGACCGTTTATTGCCATCCAAGCCTGGATGCGGGCATATATGTCTTGGAGGGTTTTCAGGTCTTGGCGATAGTTGCCTGTTGGGGGAATGAGAACTTGTGTCTCGTCAGCATAGTTGGTGAGGGCTATGCCAAAGTCTTCTAGGTCAATGAATAGTGGGAGGGTAAAGAGGTTGTATAGCGTAGGGGTGGTGCATGAGCCTTGTGGGACACCGCATTCGATGGGTGACGGTAGGGAAGATGCTTGGTCAGAGAAAACTGTCATGGCTCGACCATCCAGGAAGGAGGTGATCCATGCGGTGGCTTTGTTAGAGAAGTGGGCTGTGTCGGTGAGATGCTTACATAGGATCTTGTGGTCAACCAGGTCAAAGGCTGCCGAGAGGTCAAGGAGTAGGAGGAGCAAGGTTTTGCCTTTGTCCATGTTTTTGAGTAGTTGGTTCTTGAGGTCAAGTAAGGCAGATTCTGTGCCGTAGCGGGGGCGGAAACCTGATTGTCTTTTTCCGAGGATGTTGTGTGCTTCCAGGTAAGATTGAATCTGTAGATATGCAGCTTTATCTAGAATTTTCAGTAGAAATGGCACTGTGGTGATGGGGCGGTAGTTGTTGGGAGAATCTGGGTCGAGGGAGGTTTTTTTAGTAGGGGCCGTACCCAAGCTTCCTTGAGGGTGGTTGGGACGGTGTTGGCAGCAAAGGATGCGTTGATGAAGGAGGTGATGAAAGGGGCAAGTGTTGTAGCACAGTCTTTGATTAAGTTAGCTGGGCATATGTCGCCTTTACATATTGATGGTTTAATGTGCTTCATGATGTGGAGCACTTCGGGGTGGTTACTTCTCTGAAGGTGAAGGAGTTGGGGGGTTTGCTACAGTTGTGTAGGTCTAGCTTGTCTGTGCCTTGTTTGGGTATAGTATTGGGTTTGGGAAGTTTGTCAAATTGGGTTTTGATTTTGTTTTTGAGTGTATTAATTTTGTTTAGCATGGCGTGTTGGATGTTGTTGCACCATGTGGCGTTTTTCTCGGTGGGTTGAGCAGAGATGGTAGGGATGGTAAGCTCCTTATATATAGAGAATAGCTCTCTAGACTGAGTTGGCTTTCTCAATTCTGGTATTGTATGTAGCTGCTTTAGCTGTGGATATGGCTTTCTTGTATTGTTTGGCGAGAGTGAGGTAAGAGTCTCTTGTGGTGGTGGAGGGGTTATTTTGCCATGCGGTTAGTGCTGTTCTTTTGGCTGTGCGTGTATCCTTGAGTTCTTGGGTGAACCAAGAGTTAGCATGGAGTATTTTTTTTGCTTTTTTCTTTTCTAGTGGCACTACCCTTTCTATTATGTCTTTTACGGTCTTGTTATAGATCTCAACTAATATAGTAGGGTCTTTGGAGGTGGGGTGAGCAAGTGCTGAGGTTTCCAGGAGTGGGATAATTCTATACGCGGTGAGCAGTTTTTTGATCTTACCATGGTAGCTAGTGCGGGTGGGTGGGGGTTCCCTACTGCTTTTACTGGTATGAAGAAGTGTAGTAGGTGGTAATCTGTCCATGGCCTGTGGGTGTTGGAGCTGATGTCGGCTACACAGTTGTGATCAGCAATCCAATCAAGGATTTGGCCTTTGGTGTGGGTGGGGTCCATTACTCGTTGAGTGAAGCCTAGGTCTGATAGGGCTTTAGCAAGGGCTTTGCTTTTTATGTCTTTTGGGTCTTTATAGCACAGGTTGAGGTCACCTAAAAGGATGACTTTTGAGTTAGCTTTCAGGTTGTAACCTAGGATGTGGGTAATGTTTGATTGGAAGTCGAGTGTTGGGCCTGGCGGGCTATATACAATGTGTATTGTTATAGTGATGTTTGGCGAGGGAGTCAGTTTGACTGATAGGGAGTCGAAGTTCTCAGTTTCAATAGTATTTGACTGTCTGGCGTTGAGGGCTTCTCTGATGATTAGGGCGACCCCTCCTCCTTTACTGGATGTTCTCTCTTGACGCAGGATGATGTACCCTGGTGGTAGAGTTTGGCAGATAGTTGGCCCTGAGGCTTTGTGTAGCCAGGTCTCGGTTACGGCTAGTATGTCTAGGTCAAGGTCAGTAATGAGGTTGTGGATCTCTGTTGTGTGCGCGGGTAGGGAGCGTACATTGATGAGTGCGCATTGGAGTTTTTTTTCCTAGTTGATTTTGGGGGGGATCGAGATGCAGATAGGGAGCAGGTGCAAGTGGATCTAGGTCACCGGGCCTAAGCCCCCCCCACCTTCTTAGGCCTGCCTCTTCTTTCTGCTCTTAGATCAAGGGTGTCTCTCGCCGGACGTCTGAAGCGAAGGGCAGACGAAGAAAAGGGCAATTCCTGTTTGGGCCTGTTCGGACCAGGAGGTCCCAGTATCATGGCTAGTACAAGGTCTCGTATCGGCATTTCCAGTATTGCTCCTTCCAACATGGCAGCCCGTGTTGCCGGCAACGTTCCAGCCTTGCTCCTCCTGCTCCTCCTCCTCCTCCTCCTCCTCCTCCTCCTCCTCCTCCTCTGTGTGTCTCTGCCTCTATTGCCAGAAACATGCATCTGGAACCGCGCCTCAGCGTGTTGCTACTCTTCTCCTTTCAACGCTCCATGAGTTTGTCTGTACCTACCAGAGTTCTTTTTTGTTTACCAACTTGTGTTTGTTAATGATTGTCTATCCTAATTTGCGGTCTTTGTTCATAGGGAAAGCTGTTCTGTTGATTCCCATTTCCGAGCGCACACCGCAGTTTTCGGTACCTTCTAAGATTCCTTTTGAGAAGTCTCAGATCGGTACGTGTCATTACCTCATTCGGTATAGACAGCTTGAAACGGCATCATGTACATTATTTTACACTTACTATCTTCGTAGTTCCAGATCCTCGTATCCCGCTGTTGCCACAACAACCTGCAATGCCATCTTCGTTCACAGCGGAGAATGTGCGGTTGATGCTCAACTCTGGGCCCTATTGCCTTTGCTTGTTTCAGCAGTGACTTTCACTTTGAGTGCGCCTTTAACGAGGATAGCAGTTCTACAAAAACACTACTGATGGGGAAATTACTAACATCTCTGCTCCTCTATACTAACACACGACCTACATCTCTGAGATCATATGCTTCTGGTAAAATCCTCTTCCATGCTACTATCTGAACCTACGCTTGGCCTTCTATTATTCAGACTAACTTATCTAAAACGTAACTTCTTTTCTATCTGTTCACCGCTAGATACTGTTCTCCATACTGTTCTCCATTTGACCACTACTTGAAGTCTTCACCAACACTTCAGCTTCAAGGACATGCATCTCCTAGAATCAAGCAGGGCTTTATTCCCCAGTGGGTTTCCCTGGCTTTCTCACTCCTTCCTGGCTATTCACCAGCGGGATGGAGGTAGATTGTCAGGAGGCTTTTCAATCTCGTCTGTGCTGCTTTCCTGGATCCAGGTCGAGGGACTCAGTGCCTGGTGAGTGTATTTCTGCTTACCAATATTGTACCAGTCCTGAATGATAATCCTGCATTACACCCAGGGCCCGAACCCCTGCTCAGACAGCTGGTAAGTATGCACCAACATGTGTTTACTTCCTCTGTCCCCACAGGCCATCCTCACCATCATCGGACAATGGCAGCAACTACTCCGGTGCTGGGGTGAGGACGGGAGCACCGTGTTTCAGTACGTTGTGCATTTGTAAAAGTTGTGTTCTCGCCCGCGTGTATGTGCGCGGTTCGCTCGTAGCGGAGCCTCCTTGACTGTGCGTGCCTCGTGCCCCCCCCTTCTCCAGCCTCCAGCATCCACGCACTCCTTTGCTCTTCCTCATTGACTGCCCTATTTTGCTTTGTAGCGCTTTGTGTTCCGCTGCATTCTTCCTTCTTCTAGGTTTACATTTGTCGATTGCTTCATTCTTTTGTATATTGTTCTGTATTCTGCTGCACTCCACCCTCCTCTAGGTTCTCTTTTTAATGACTGCTCTGTTCCCGATGCCCTGGTAACCTGATTTGCTTACCAGACTGCCTTCTTTTCTGCATGCTCTTCCATCTGAGCTTTTGTCTACTTAGCATTCCACTGTTGTCTTGTCCAGTTATGTCTCGTCTGCTTGCACCCCTTCTAGTATCCTCCCCTAGAGTCTCCCTCCCACCTTTCCCCTCCACACCTCTTCCTCTCTCCTCTTCCCCCACCTACTCTATGGTGCTATCTGTTTCTCCCATCTTTTCAAACTACTTCTCTATCAACTATTCTGCTTTCCTCACTAATTCTGGTAGTAAGAAGTTCAAAAAGGATATCCTGTTCTCAAACCCAGGCCTTCCTATTGCCGACACCTATACCAGTGCTTCTTCCAGACAGACACTCACTGACATCCTACTTGTCGTTCCCTCGCCAGACCTATGGGCTCTTCATATGGTCTCTGTGCTCTCTCCTTTCTCTTCTCTCTTCTTCTCCCATTAATGGTGGCACCTGGTGGGAGGCCCCTCTGGCCCCCTTCCACTCCTCTAAGGTCATCATTAATGTTTACCTGAATGGCACCGTCTTGGTCCAAGGTCCCCAGACCAACCTTCTCCTCTTTGATAGATGCTTCCCGTGCCTCATCAATTTCCTTTCTTCTCCTGCTGTCTCTTCTCTCCCTTCTTCAGCTTCCTTGGCTCCCCCCTCTGCCACCTCCTTGGCTACCTTGTTCTCTCCTTCTTCCTCTTCTGCCCACCCCCCCTCGGTCTCCTTCTACACCTCTGCAGCATGTACCACTGATTTGTACCCCTCTCAGAAGTCTCTCAAGTATGGCAACCATCTCCATATTGTCACTCTTAACTCTCGCTTAGCTGTCAATCACTCCTCCGACATCTGCCGCCTCCTGGAAGAACTTGATCTCGTAGTCCTCTGTCTCACCAAGACATGGTTCACAGCCAGCTCTGTCACAAGCTTGGACACTCTCCTCCCTGATGGCTACAAGATCCTCATTGCGCCCAGATCCAACCGTTCCGGAGGGGGTGTAGCCTTGATCTTCTTGGAGTGGATTCTTTCAAATGCCTTGTCTGCAGGCTCTCTCTCTCCTGGTCACTCTCTTACCCTTGCTAACTATTCTTAGAGAGGCACAGCTACACCCTACTGATGAGGTTCAACCAGATAGAAACACGTGTCTGGGGTTGCTGTTGGTACTCTTGTTCAGAGGAGAATTGCCTAGCATTTCGGTGCTGGACTGCCCCAGGGCAGGAAAGACTGATATGTTTGGGATATTTCTTCTCTGTGAGAGATAGTGAGCTAAAGACTCTGGGTAAGGCTCTTGTAACCAGGACTCATGTCTGGCAGAGAGTCTCCCAGGACCCTCCCTTGTTATTTACTATTTATCGCCCACCTGGTCAGCTCACCTCCTTCCTCTCTGAGTAGGCGGACCTCTCCTCCTCCCTCCTGGCCTCAACCACTCAACTCCTCCTTCTTGAAGACTTGAACATCCACCTGGATGTTTCCTGTCCCTCCTGTGGGCTCTTTCGCAACCTCTGCGGCTCTCTCTTTCTATTCTCCCCTCTGGCCCGACTCCATCTGCAGGTTACACTCTGGATGTTCTCTCCTCAGTCCTCCACCTCTCTACCTCCTCACCACTCCTCTCTCCTGAAGTGATCACTTTCTCGTTTCCTCTCATCTCTCCCTCTCTACCCCTCAGGCCAAGCCAACTTCAGCACTGCCACCTACGTTCTCGATCATCCGACCCATGAAACGTGTGTCAGTTGAGGCTTTCACCGCAACTTTCTCTCCCCCTCCTCCTCCTCCTCCTCTGGCTGACTCACATCCCGACACAGACCTTTCCATGCTCCACTCTTCGATCTCTGATACTCTTGATGTTCTTGCCCCGGTCATGAGGATCAGCTTGAAGCCCAAAGCCAAGTGCAAATCCTGGTATGACTCTGACCTCGTCACCCTTAAACACAAGTGCAGGGTTTCTGAGAGGAAATGGCTAGCTTCTTGCGCACCCTCTGACAAAATGGCCTGTCGCCTGCTCCAAAGCCAATACTGGCTCTCTGTCCGCACCAAGAAGAGAGCCCACATCCAAGCCTGCGTCTCTGTAGCATCTAACAACTCAGCCAAACTCTTTAAAATGTGCAAGGAGCTGGCCAATCCTGCTGCAGCCTCTCTTCAGCACGGCCCCGTCTTCTCATTTCATCTAAAAAGAAAAACAGGACATCCTGTCCACCCTCTTGTCCTCTCCCCCTCCTCCCTCTACTCTCTCCTCTACCTCCGGGCCCTCTGTGGCAAGCTCTCCTCCCCCTTTCTCTTCCTTTCCTCTGTTCTCCCCTGACAAGGTTTCTAGATAAGTCTGATCTTTGAAAGTCTCGTCAAAACAGGTTCTTCCCTGTTCTTCCAAAACCATCAAGGACCACATTGACACCCTTGCTCCTGGCCTGGCTGACTTCTGCAACCACTCCTTTCCCACGGGAGCCTTCCCCCTCCCCCTGAAACACTCTCTTGTGCACAGTCTTCTCAAGAAAACCTAAACCAGCCCCTCCTGCCCGGCTAACTATCGCCCGATCTCCATCACTCCTATCATGGGCAAATTCCTGGAAAAGCTGGCCATCTCCCAGCACAGAAACTGCTCTCCTGAACATCCGTGAAGACCTGCTCTCTAGCCTTGATTTTAATCTCCCCTCTGTCCTCATCTTACTTGATCTCTCGTCTGCCTTTGACACGGTTAACCATGGCATCCTGTTAAATCGTCTCCGCGATAACCTGGTTATCATCGATCAAGCCCTCTAACTCTCAACCTATGGTGTTCACCAGGGGTCTAACCTCTCTCTAGCTGTTCAACCAATACCTGGCACCTCTCGCCCACCGCATTGCTGCCCTCTGCTCCAACTTTCAGTGGTATGCTGATGATACTCAGTTTGTTTTCAGGTTCCCTTCTGCCACCTCTTCTCCTTCTCTCATCTCTGTCTGTCTGCTATCCAGGAGTGGTGTGCTGCCAACGAGCTCTGCCTTAATGCCAGTAAACGAAGATTCTCATCATCGGCACACCTGTACCCTCCTTTCCTGTCACTCTCTGACCGGCCTCCCCTTGGCCCTCTTCCTGGTCCTACCTGTGAGGCCAAGAACCTCAGTGTCCTCTTCGGCTCCAGACTCCTTTTCTCCTCACATCTCTGACATCTCTAAGAAGTCGAACTACCAACTGCACCTCCTCAAAGGCATTCTTCCTTTCCTCTCCTTCCCCCAGAAGCTCACTGTCTCTAGAGCTCTGGTTCTCTCTAGGCTGGACTACTGTAACAGACTCTTTCTAAATCTGCCTGGTTCTACTCTCCGCCCTCTGCAACTCATCCAGAACAGGAGTGCAAGACTTGTCCTTGGCCTCAAGCCCAGAGATTGTATCTCTCCAGCACTGAAATCTCTGCAGTGGCTGCAAGGATTAAGTTCAAGATCCTCTGCATTGTCCACAAGGCCTTCTGGGGCCCTGGGCCTCAATACCTCCAACTCTCTTGTCATAAATTCCTTCCTTCCTTCCTACTTGAGCTCTTCGCTCCTCCACCTCCAATTCCCTCAGGGTCAGTCACCTCTCCAAGCAACAAGTTGGTGGTAGATCTAATTTCAGGACCAGGTCCCTGCCTACCCAGTTACACAACAGCACTGCCTCCTGGCAACCCTTGCACTTTGGTCTGTATCTGCAACCCTACAGTGCCCCTACCTGCACCTTTGGACACTTGCTGTCTGCACTTACCCTTGTACCTGCCACCTGCTGGTCACACTTCTTGTTATTGTTTTGATCCCATGTACAGCACTGTCCCCCTCCCCTTTCCCCAGGCACTTTTCCCCTCCCCCCCGCTCCTGGGTATTACCCGAATTGTTGGTTTGCAATTGTTCGCATGCACAATTGACCGAATATATATATATATATATATATATATATATATATATATATATATATATATATATATATATATATATATATATATCTCTCGCTTTGGTGGGTTTGGGGCGGGTTTGGGTTGGGTGGAAGGTTGCGGGGGGTTTCCCCCCGCATATATGTTACAATTGACCTTCACAATTCGGTCAATTGTGAAAAGGTCAATTGTAATTCGAGCAATTGTCAAACGAACAATTCGTATACATCCCGCTCCTGCACTTGCGCGATCTCAATGTCAATCAAATGCCATATCATAGACTTTTAAAGGTAGTATAAAAATAGGTCCAAGGTTAGCAGAGTCAGAGAGAATTAGAATTGAATTTTCAAAATAGGGACAACTCTGGCTTGTTTAAATACTAGATAAACAGCACCATAATGGAGATAGAAATTCATTTACGGAATACTGTAAAAGGGAGCAAACAGAGACAGGGACTAAACAGAGACCTTTGGAATCCGGGACACCACCAGTATAAAGAACAGCAGAGACCACCTAGAACCTGTATAATCAAGAAAAGGACATTTCCTTTTTAGTGCTAGAAGGGAATGAAAGCCCTCCAATAGTCACAACTCACTGCTTAAGCCATTCAGCAATTTGGTGAGCCCAAAACTCTGGATCTTCAGCGAGAGGTCCTTTGGTTACATTTTCATGGAGTTACTTCGTAGACATCAGTTTGATCAGCCACCCACGTCAACGCATCAACAAACTGCATGTGGTGTTATTCAAGGACCATATAATCAATAACCAGCAAAATTCCCACCAATAATCTACAGGACCATGTCCTCATCCTACTACACTCACCTGCCGATGTCTGGAGCTGCGTGTTTGTCAGACGAGCCACTTCTTCCAGGGTTGGTAAAACAATCTCTTCTCCTTCCTCCTCCTCAGCACTCACCGGTAGCAGAACAGGAGTGGCTCCTAAAGGGAGCAGAAGCACAATCAGAGGAAGCCACATGAGGACACTTGCAAGGACAATGCGGATGGGCTGCCATTAGTGGATGATAAAAAGGAAACACTGGAGGAGGGACACATGAAAAGGATTACTTACTTGTAACTAAGGTTCTTCGGCGTTGCCATCGTTATGAGATTCACAGGCTGAGAATACCCTGCCCTGGCATGCATTTGGCATTGCAATTCACAGGGAGCAACATTTTGTAGACATCATTTTGGTCATTGGTCTCCTGACAAGGACGACGACGACAATCTAGCCGCCCCCACAACCACCACATTACTCCCCATCACCCACCCAGACAATTATGAGATTTCTGTGACACACAGTGTAAAGCATAGTTATAGTCACTCGGGCCTAAAGAGGGAGTAGGGCAGGTGCATGTGAATCTCTGTAAGGTATTGATGCTGGAGAACTCTAGTTATGGGTAAGTAAGTTTTCTTCTGCAGCATTGGACTTTCATTGAGTCACATGCCTAGAATAGGGCACAAAGCAGTACAGTTAGAGTGGGCCAGTGGGTGGGGCTGTAACTAATCTCACCTTTAGCAGAACATATGCTGCATTACACCTTGAGCCACCACAGCCTTGGCTCTTGCACCTGCCCAAAGGCAGCAGTGTTTCGTATGTGTGGCATTCACCATGGGCCACCGACAGATGGCCTGGATAAGAATGCAGGCTTCCGATATAGTGTTAATTCCTCTACCTCTACTCCCACTGAGAAAGTACATGGCGCTGGATAGGCCTTTTAGAAGCCCTGTGATAGAATGTGATGCAGGAAACTACCCATTCGGCTAATGTCCTGCTCGGACAGAGCCCGTACTTGGTTGGAGGAACCATAAGGCACAAAGAGTTGATCCATCTACACAAAAGCAGACTGTCTATGCAATAACAAAGCATCCTACTAGCGCCTAATGTTTGTAGTACCCATTTAATTGGTGAACAAGCGTCGCAAATAGATAAGGAGACTGTTTTATTCAGGTAACATTCCGAAACTATAGGAAGGGATTGAGGGGGAGCCATCAGGATTATCAAGTCACAATGAAAGGTGATGAAAGGTTCCTTGGCAGACACTCACATGGCACCCACCCTTCCAGCCACTGTGATTGACACAAACTACCAAGAAAGGTACTTCATCTCCAATCCGACTGATGGTTCAAAGAGTGGCCTCATGGGCTTGGTGATCACAGTATTCAGTTGCCATATACAGTCAAGGCGGTATTACCCAAACTGATCGTTTACAAACGAGCGTATGGTAAATCTGGCCAAATTCGGCCAATCCCACGATCAGTGTGAGTAATCACTACCAAACATGGCAAGTGGGGTTTGCGGGGGTGTCCCCCACTTCTGGAGGGTTGGAAGCGGGGGACAGGAAAAAAGAAAAAAAATGAAAAGAAGAGCGGACCCTGCAGCTTCGGAGGAGAGACGGATCCGACACTGCAGGGACAGAAACAAAGAGGACAGCAAAAAAGTAAGTAGGGTGTGTGTGGGGGAGTGTTTTGGGGGCATTGGAGGGTTTAAATTTGGTCCGATCTGGCCGCTGCAAAATTGTCTTCGGCAACGAACAATTGTGCCACAGCCAAATCGTATACATCCGTCAAGGCAACCCCATGAACTGCTTCACTACATTCTGAAAAAGCAGAAGGTTTGGTGCACCGCCTTGGTGGTGTAAGAAATGGCAGAGAACTTTCTTTGCACCAGGGACTCCTGAAGTCTCTTCTGGACAAACAGAAGAAGATAAGGAAGCAGATATGGCAATAAGCACTTCTCACTTTTCCTTTGCACTTCACCAATCTGAATGTTCTTGTAAGACTCGAAAATCTGATTGTGCTACCCTCTCCCTTACTCTGGGGTCACTTTGAAGCCACATTGCTCGCAGTGAGTGCCTCATAAAAACCCCAATAAATAAATAACCACTACAGGATTAATATCGGCAGAGCAGCACCAAATGCAGCATTGCTTTCCACGTAGGCAAGCTTAATAGAGGGCACCTGCCTAGATGCATCTACATACTGTCAAAAGCTTTAATTATTGTTCTCATTAGCTAAGTGCGGAAACGCTGAACGCAAGGCAAAAGAATAGATGCAGAGGAAGCTTGCAGACACTTACCGTAACTAACCCTAAGGAACTACAGGATCATATAAGAAGCTTGGAAGAACCGAACACTGCTAACATATACAAAACATAACACAGTAATATAGAAATCATAGTACAACTACAATGAGGTTACATGAGGCCACAAGCCACAGAACGAGAGGTGAAGAAAAGCAGAACTGGGCTGCAAAAAACAGCAGGCCATGGCTTGCAGCCATAGTCAGAGACAAACAGCACATTCCAAAGCTAAGCGACTATGAGCGATCTGCAGAAAAGCAGAATAAATCCTCAAACTGCAGACTAGAGAGCTCAATTTCGCGGACCTCATCCATGTGGTGCAGCCGAGCCAGACAATGGTCATCCACCCGCAGCGGGAAGACAAACAGTTCTCAGCAACACAACAATAAGTGAAACATGGATTCTTTAACAATGTTGCATCACTGAGGGCACTTCTCACAGGCAAAAGTGGAAGCACCGACTGTTACATTGGGAACAAACAAAGTTCACCTTCTCAAGGTGATGAGAAAGACTGAGAGCTGAGAACAGAGCTGGGTCCCAGGCCTGGGGAGATCAGCTCCAGCTCCAGCAAATCAGGGAACAGAAATCCAGGTGTGGGTAGCAGAGGGCAGGGGCCAATGGTAATCCTGCGGCCCTGCAACAATGTAATAGATCGTTTTTGGGGAAGGGGCAGGCAAGCCACCTGTGAGGACTAATGGAATAACATCTATAGATGCCATG
Organism: Ambystoma mexicanum; assembly: GCF_040938575.1. Taxonomy (NCBI): domain Eukaryota; kingdom Metazoa; phylum Chordata; class Amphibia; order Caudata; family Ambystomatidae; genus Ambystoma; species Ambystoma mexicanum. The sequence continues at coordinate 1,273,464,756 of NC_090933.1, read as the reverse complement.
CATAGGCATTACCACCCCACTACAACTACCCAATCCTTTCTTCTCGTAGGTTTATGGGGAAGAGCCCCATGCTGGGACGAAGAAATCGAACAAAAAGGTCCGACACAGGCTTAGGAGTTGAGAGTCCGGGAGATTTTCACTGTACTGTATGATCCCAGTCCGTTTGTGTAATAAACAACAGTTCTAATTTGCCCTTGGCTGAGTCCTCCATCTGTGCACTGGGGGAGGGTTCATTGGGTCCTGGGAGCTAGAACGATGTGCTCGCAGTGTGACCCCCTGTCCCTCTGGTATACCTAAGACAACAGGGTGGATTGGACAAGATTTTTGAAAGGGTCTGTCTTCTGAAGCTAGAAACCTCAGTGTCCTCTTTGACTCCTCGCTCTCCTTCCTCCATCACACTCAGAACATTGCCAAGAAGTCCCACTTTCAGCTCTTCCTTATCAAAGGAATTCTACCTTTTCTCACCTTCCCCCAGAAGCTCAATCTTAACCAAGCCCTGGTTCTCTCTCTCTCTAGGCTCGACTATTGCAACAGCCTCCTCCTGAATCGACCTACTTCCACTCTACGACCCCTCCTGCTAAGACTTATCCTTGGCCTCAATCCCAGGGGCCGCATCTCTCCTGCCCTAAAAAGTCTTCACTGGCTCCCGGTTGCTTCACGGATTAAATTCAAATCCCTCTATCATCCACAAGGCTCTCTTGGGCCCGGGTCCACACTATCTGCAACACTCTCTTACTTAATATGATAAGGCATTTATAACGCGCCAATACACAAGTGTTTCAAGGCGCGACGAGGCAATGGAGGGGGAACATGGGGAAGACAGACAACGATCCTACTAGGCCGGGTGTCATTCAGATCGTGCATGTGAAGGGGGAAGGGGAAAGTGCGGGGGGGGGGAGAAGGAAGGTACAGTGCAGTACATGGGATAATAGAATAAATAATAAGTGAAGTTTGGCCAGCAGGTGGCAAGTGCAAGGGTAAAGGGTAAGTGCAGGCATCAGATGTCAAGTGCTGGTAATGGGACTGTATAGATAAAGAAAAACAGTCCCCAAGTGCGGGGGTTGATAGGAATGCAGTGCAGGTGTGCGACTGATGGGGGAGGGGACCAGGGCCCGAGATCAGAGGGTGGCCAGGTAACCAGTGTAGTTTCAGTTTCAGCCAGGAAATTAGCAGGGGAAAAAGCAGAAGCAAAGAGAAAGGTTTTGAGGTGCTTCCGGGAACCAGATATGGTTCTCCTCAAGTTTCAGGGGGCAGGGAGGCTGTACCAGAGGGAGGCCCCAGCTGAAGAAAGATCTACCACCAACTCGTTGCTTGGAGAAGCGACTGACCCTGGGGGAGTTGGAGGTGGAAGAGTGAAGAGCTCGAGAAGAAAGATATTTAGGAAGAGAGAGTTGAAGGTATTGGGGCCCCGGGCCGCAGAAGGCCTTATGGATAATGCAGAGGGTTTTGAACTTAATCCTCGCAGCCACTGGGAGCAAGTGCAGATATTTCAGTCTTGGAGAGATACGATCCCAGGGCTTGAAGCCAAGGACAAGTCTTGCAGTCCTGTTCTGGATGAGTTGCAGAGGGCGGAGAGTAGAGGCAGGCAGATTTAGAAAAAGTCTGTTGCAATAGTCCAGCCTAAAGAGAACCAGAGCTCTGGAGACAGTGAGCTTCTAGGGGAAAGAGAGGAAAGGAAGCATACCTCTGAGGAGGTGCAGCTGGTAGTGTGCTTCTTAGAGACATCGGAGATGTGAGAAGAATAGGAGACTGTGGAGTCGAAGATGACCACAAGGGTTTTAGCCCCAGAGGTGGGAGGAGGAAGAGGGCCAAGAGAGGCCGGCCAGTGAGTGACAGGAAAGGAGAGTGTGGGTGTGCATATGAGGAGAATCTCAGTTTTACTGGCATTAAGGCAGAGATCATTGGCAGCACACCACTCCTGGATGACGGACAGTCAGTCAGAGATGAGAGAGGGAGAAGAGGTGGCTGAGGGTAGCCTGAAAATGAGCTCAGTGTCATCCGCATAGCACTGGAAGTTGGAGCAGAGCGCAGCAGGCAAGAAGCCTCCTACTGCATCAACTCCTTGTGTGTAAAGCATTTTGCTAAACAGAGGGCAGGAGGTCGACCGCTTTCCTCAGTTAGCTCCCTTCTTTGGAACAGCCTCCCCCTCCCTCTTGGACAGGACTTTCTTAAATTCTGGAAGATCCACAAGACCTCCCGCTTTACCCCCCTTTTTTTTTTTCTCTCTCTCACTCTCGCTCACACTAACCCTGCATTGCTCACCCATAAGCACCCCAGCAACTATTCCATTCCCTCTCCCCTCTGCACTTATACATTCTGAACACTCACAAGGCATAGTAGGTTTGTCCCTCCCACTGTTTTTAATATTTGTTATGCATTTTAAATTGTTTCTCATCCCTTGTCCCCTCCCTGTTGCTCTGTGGGTGCTTTGAAACAGTATTTACTTCCTGTATAAGCACCTAACAAGCAAACAATAAATACAATAAATATTTGCTGTTCTATGATGGCCACTAAGTACTAACAGCTGCTATTTCAGACCTTGTTGTTCAGGATCACATGGTTCTCCCAATCAACCATAATTTGTACCCTCAGGGAGTCTTTTGTAGCAATGCCACTGAAATCCTGCACTGGGGAGCGAGGCATATACATGGCATGTGGTCGAGCAACAACGTGTACTGCCCGACTGTGCAAAAGTCTCTGCTACGGAAGTTGAATTATGGAGGTGTAATGATTGGTTCAGCCCCGATAGGTGCATCCTTGTGTTACGCATACAGAAACGATGCTTCTTGCAGAGGTCACAGGCTTCATCTTTCTAGATTGATAGGGAAACCAGGTTTAGACAATGCTGACAATGGGCCTCATTACAGTTGGCCAGTGCAGAATTAACGTGCCGACATTAACGTACACAAGCACGTTTCCGCACAGGGCAACTACGAGTTCGCCGGTTGGGATGAGGGGGTTCGGGGGAGTAATTCCACCACCCTACTGACAAAAATCGCTGGTATTACAAGCACCGGTAATACCAGCAAAGTCCCCCATGGAGTCTTACTGGACTCCATGGAATGGGGACTAACGCTGCATACCGGCACTCGTAATCGGCCGGACCGAGTGGCAGTAACCGTAATTCCATTTGCCTGTATCCTGGTGGATTTACCGCCAGGATATCGGCATGGTTGTAATCAGCCCCTTGATAGCCAGTACCATTTTGTGGGCCTGATGGAAGACATGCACCATCAACTAGTCATAAGAAGCCATAGTGGCAAGGTAATTAGTGAATACCCACAGAGCCATCAGTACACCGATGGGCAGAATTTAGAAGTTATTTACTTATTTTTGCATTTATTGCAGTGCACAAAACCCTGTGGTATTTAGACGCTAGTTACATTAAGGGGGTGGGGGAGGAGGTGGAGAAAAGAGGGGCAAATGCATCAGGAAGAATGACAAGTCTTAGGAGGAGCAGAGTTAGTTGAAAAGCAAGGTCTTTAGATGTTTGCGGAAGGTCCAGTAAGCCGGTTCTTTTCTGAAGGCTGGTGGGAGATTGTTGCAAGATTTGGCGGCCATGACCGGGAAGCTCCTGTGCCCCACCAAGAGGCGACTGAAGTTGGGGATCTTGAGGAAGTGACAGTTTGCAGATATGAGAGGTCAGGCGGGGGAGTATTTCTCCATGCAGCGTGAGAGGTAGGTCAGGCTGTGTTAGAAAGGCATCGGTAGACTAAGAATAGAGTTTTAAATTGTATCCTTTCACGGATAGGTAGCCAGTGAGCATCTCTCCTGGCTTCTGAGATGTGGTCAAATTTGGAGAGACCTATGGCCGCTCAGAGAGCATTATTCTGAATAGATTGTAGTTTGTTCATGTTGGGCTCGGAGGTGCGGTGAATAAGGCGTTGCAATAGTCAAGCTTGGCTCCTGTGATGGCTCTTGCAATAGAGAGGCGGTTGGGTGTGGAGAGGAATGGCTTACTGGGGTGGAGTAGTTTGGCGGCGTAGGCTGCTGATGAGGCAATCGAGTTCACTTTCCCGGGAGAGGTCTAGGGTCAAGTCCAGGTATACGCCTAGTATTTTGGTTGCAGAAGAGGTGGGGATTCAGCTTCCATCAATGGTAAACTCCTTGTAGGCTGGATCTATATTGAATAGCATGGAGTGGGAGTCGACGATGAGGATTTATCGTCATTGAGGCATAGTAGGTGAAATGCCATCCAGTTTTGTACAACCTCATACACAGAGTTGATGGTGTCCGAGTCCCGAGTGTATGAACCAGAAAGGGGGATAAAGAGCTGCGTTTCGTTGGCGTAGTTCGTATATGATATGGCGAGGAAGTCAAGGTGGTCAAAGAGGTGTTTCGTATAAATGTTGTAAAGAGTGGGGGAGAGGCAGGAACCTTAGGGAACTCCTCAGGCGACAAGAGTGGGTGCGGTAGAAAAGTCATTGATAATACACGTGAGGATCGGTCAGCTAGGAATGATTTAATCCAGTTGGTGGCCGATGTGGAAAAGTTGGCTGTAGAGGCGAGTTGGGAGCAGCGAGTTTCGTGATCTAACAAGTCAAATGCTGTGGAGAGTTTGCCAGTGTCCTTAATGGCATCAAGTTGAATTTTCAGCTTATGTAAGGCAGTTTCCATTCCGTGCTTGGGGTGGAAGCCTGATTGGCAGAAACCCAAGATGATATTCTCTTCGAGGTAATGTTGAACCTGGATGTAGGCTACGCGATCCAGGACCTTCAGAAGATAGGGTACCGTAGTAATGGGGCAATAGTTTGTAGGCATGGAAGGTTTGAGGGAGGGCTTCTTGAGTAGCGGAAGGAGTCACACTTCCTTTAGGGAGGTTGGCACACAGTTGGATGCGAAGGAAGCATTGATGATGGCTAAGATGACTGGAGTAAGTGTCTCGCACAGTCTTTGATAATCACCTTTGCAGCAAGAGGCTTTGCGACTATTGATGATCTTGGTGACTTCTGGGATTGAGACAGGGTGGAAGTTGAAAGGGGCGCAAGTGTGGGTCAGTAAAGCGCTGGGGGCTGTGGATGGTGGTGGTTTAGCTAGCTTGGCTTGTTGTTTGGAGAGGACTTTTTCTTTGAGGGCATCTTGTTTCGCCAGCTGGCTGGGGAGGGGAGGGAGTCTCTAGCTCTAGCCCTCTTTACAGTAACACCAAATCCAACTCCCGGGAAATATTCACGATCCTCCGCTTGCCTGGTCGTCTTGGGCGTTACCGGATGCCTGATGTTTTTTATGTATTGACGATGCAGTCTGCATCATAGACTGCTGAAAGGCACTCCTATGTATGCAGGCTTAGATGAGTTATTCTCTTCCTGAGGTCCAGGCAATGGTTCTGGATATTGAGTGTGATGGAGTGGAGCTGTTCGGCAAGCAGGTTTATGACCCGCTCAAGAACGAAGACTGACATTGCCAGAACTATATCTTCCCATTTCATTAGGCAGACTTTGTCCTCCTCGTAGTGCACAAGATAGTGAAGCACAGAGACATCAAGTTCATCGTATTCACACGCGCAGCAGCTATTGTCCTCCATAATCTCAATACCAACAACCAGACTTCAGGTCTGGAAGTAAAAAGCTGGGGCGGGCGGACAAAGTCCCAACCCTTCTGCAATTCCTGACTTCCCCATGCTAGACTCATCCTGACTTTAGCAACCTAATTGGCAGGACTACTGGTGCTTCGCTCTGCTTGGAGCATATAACTACAGACAAGTGCAATGTGTGAAGTGGTCCATTCTGCTCATACCTTGGGGTTTATTTGAAAATCTTGACCAAAACCTATTCCAGCGGCACCTCCTCCATCTTGCAACAAGATTTCAAACCTCTTTTCAGGACTCGCGTCTTGGCCACCCCCGAAAATCCCAGAATCAACACAATGCCTAAGGCTCCACCATCTTTAGGCCCCCACCGATCCTTACGAGGAATAGGTTCCTCAGTTTGCACAGGTGACCAGGTGACCAGTGTGCAGAGCAGTCAGGTGCATCAGCAGAGGAGAGGAAGAGAGACAGCGGAAGCTAAAAGGAAGGTCTTGAGTTGCTTCCGGAAACAGGTGGTTCTGCTCAACTTTGAGAGAGGCAGGGAGGCTGTTCCAGAGGGATGCCCCATGCGAGGAAATATATCTGCCCCCTACTCTCTGCTTGGAGAAGCGTCTGACCCTCAGAGTGTTGGAGGTGGATGAGCGGAGAGCTCGAGAAGGAAGATATTTTGGAAGAGAACGTTGGAGGTAGAGCAGTCCCAGGCCCCAGAAAGCCTTGTGGACAATGCAGAAAGTCTTGAGTTGATCCTTGCAGCCATGGGGAGCCAGTGATGAGATTTGAGCTGGAGAGATATGTTCCCTGGGCTTGAGGCCAAGGACAAGTCTCGCAGTCCTGTTCTGGATAAGTTGTAAAGGTCTAAGAGTAGTTGCAGGCAGATTCAGAAAGAGGTGGTTGCAATAGTCCAGTCTAGAGAGGACCAGAGCTCTGGAGACAGTGAGCCTAGGGGGGAAATTGAGAAAAGGAAGAATATCTCTGAGGAGGTGCTGCTGATCACTTCTTAGAGATGTGAGGAGAGAAGAAGAGGGTGGAGTCGAAGATGACACCAAGGTTTTTAGACTCACATAAAGTAGCAGGAAGAGGGTCCAATGTAGGCGGCCAGAGAGAGTAAGGAAAGGAGGGAGCAGGTGACCCAATGAGGAGGATCTCAGTCTTACTGGCATAAAGGCAGAGATCATTGGCGGCACACCATTCCTGAATTGCGGCCAGACAGTCTGGTATGAGAGAAGAAGCAGAGGTGGCTCAGGGGATCCTGAAAGAGAGCAGAGTGTCATCTGAATAACATTGAAAATTGGAGCAGAAAGTAGTGATGTGTGGGTAAGGGGTGCCAGGTAGTGGTTGAAGACCCAGGGAGAGAGGTTAGACCCCAGGGGAACACGACAATAATAGAGAGAGATAGAGAGGAAAGACGCCAGTTGGATCGGAGAGGGTCGGTCGGTGAGAAAGGAGGTCAACCAGGCTAAGGCCTGATCATTAACACCAAGGTTGTCCCAGAGACGATTGAGCAGGATGGCATGTTTGACCGTGACAAAAGCAGAGGATAGATCAAGGAGAATGAGGACAGAGGGAGATTAGAATCAAGATTGGAGAGCAAGTCTTCACAGGTGTTCAGGAGAGCAGTTTCTGTGCTTCTGGCAGCTCTGAAGCCAGACTGGTGGTCATAAAGGCAACCAACAGATTCAGTGTGTATATTAAGCTGGGAGATGGCCAGCTATTCCAAGAGTTTACCCAGGAAAGGAGTGATGGAGATCGGGCGACAGTTATCCAGAGAGGAAGGATTGGCCGAGGGCTTCTTTAGAAGGGGGTGCACAAGAGAGTGCTTAACAGGAGGATGGGGGGAAGGGGAGGAAAGGTTCCAGTGGCAAAGGCGTGATTGCAGAAATCATCCAAGGCTGGAGCAAGAGTGTCGATGAGGTCCTTGATCGTTCTGGATGAGCAAGGGAGGACATGCTTTGTTGAGACTTTCATAGATCTGACTTGTCTAGAAACATTGTCAGGGGTGAACAGGGGAAAGTAAGAGAAAGGAGGAGGAGAGACGGCCTCAGACGGGCCAGGAGTGGTAGAGGAGGAGGAAGAGGATGCAGAGGAACAGAGGGTGGACAGGATGTCCTGAGTTTTAGTAGTGAAATGAGAGGCCAAGACCGTGCAGAGGGCCTGGGAGGGATCAGGAGAGGTAGAGACAGCAGGATTGGCCAGTTCCTTGCAGATTTGAAAATTCAGCCGAGTCGTTCGATGCCGCAGAGATGCGTGCTTGGATGTAGGGTCTCTTCTTAGAGAGGACCGTCTCTGTACTGCCTTTGGAGCAGGCGGCAGGCCAGTTTGTCAGGGGGTGCGCCCGAGGCCCTCCACTTCCTCCCCACCACCCTACACTTGCGTTTAAGGGCGGTGAGGTCCGAATCGTACCAAGAGTTGCACTTGAATTTGGGCTTCAAGCGGATCCTCATGACAGGGCAAGGACATCCAGAGTGTTAGAGATAGAGAGATGAAGGTTAGAGAGGGCTGTGTCAGGGTGCGAGTCAGCCAAAGGTGCAGGCGGAGGAGAGAAAGTAGCAGCAAAAGTCTCAACTGACACGCTTCATGGGTCGGATGACTGAGAAGGTAGATGGCAGTGCTGGAGTTGGCCCGACCAACGGGGAAGAGAGAGAGCTGCGAAGAAAGGAGAACGTGATCACTCCAAGAGAGAGGAGTGGTGAGAGGGTTAGAGAAGGGGAGGTCTGAGGAGATCCGAACATCCAAGGTGTGCTCCGCAGAGCGTGTCGGGCCAGAGGGACGAATAGAGAGAAATGATCGCAAATGTTGCCAAAGTGTCCTGAATAAGGGCTGGTAGCATCCATGTGGATGTTCAAGCGTCTGAGTAAAAGTTATTTTACTTACCAGTTTTATCAGTTTATGATTGATGGTTGATGAATACTTTTGCTAACCTGAAGAAACTCTTTCCCCTACCGGCATTCCAACTTAAGGTTTACTATTGAATTGAGTTACAACTGCAAATGTCCTACTGCATATATGATTAAAAGATTCTCTTATTTGAACTGAAAAGTGAAGTTAATGTTGCCTAGTCTGTATAATAAATATCTATATATAACTATAGATGCGTTAAGTGTCTTCTCGACTGTGTGTGCTCGAAAGGTCTTTGTTCTCTACTACAGCCCTTCTCCCTCATAGACTAAGCCTGTCTGCTCAGCCATAGCTACCAGACCTCTTTTGGTTAGTTCAAGCCTATACTAAAAACTGGAGCCCTGTACACTAAAAGAAGAAGAGTCTACCATAGTGCTACCATAGGTGGACTTCAGTCAAACTCCCAACAGGCAGTAACTATCCTCTACAGAGGGTACAGTACTAGCCTTTTCTCCTGCTCATGTTCTTGGGGGTTAAATTGGTTGGAGGATTTCGAAATGAGAAGATTAAAGGATGCAACGTCTTCCTGGGAGAGGCTGATGAAATAGGCGGGGTTTTCTTCTGATCATCAGGACATACAGTTGCCCCACTCATCACAGGCAGAATTTTTAAAAAGGTAGGGCGTATCTTACACGCTGGAAAGGATCTTCATCATAGTCCTCATGTTGATCCCCCAGTGCCCCCCCTCCTGCAAATCTCTCATGAAAGGGAAACCAGTACAGGACCAGACTCTGGGGATTGGAGGCAATACCTGCCTCTTGTTCAGAGGAGGATTTATCGGCCTGATCCTTGTTTGTGGGTCATACCGACTTGGGTCTTGTGGAATCCGTTGCCCTTAGAATAGTCACAGGCTTAAGCCACTCATATTGGGACGCAATGCAATGTAATAATCTAATTCAGTTGGCATGACTAGTTCTTGTTCCTCCTCTTGCGAGGGAAAATCTCCAGCATGAACTTGGTCAAAAGGATGGTCTAAGATGTCATATTCAAGGTTGTACGCTTTGGTAACCATGACCAGATAAGAGATGATAGAGATGACTGACGTTGGTTACATAGGAGGAATATGAGCAGTAGAGTGTTCCTGAACGGTGACGCGATAGATAGCCCCTCACCCATTAAACCGGATGGTTGTTTTGTCATGATGGTATCTTAGGGTCATAGACATTGTCGCCGAAGACCAACCCCCTTGCCCGTTAACAGATGTTTGCTCATGAATGAGCCTTTCTTTAATCCGAGCGCTACCTTCATCTGCATCGTTGATGACTAGCTTCCCTGTGTTGAAAGTCCTCTGTTGGTTTATAAACCAGTTACCCATGACAGCTCTTTGCCCAGTGACGGCCAAGGCAGATGACACAGGAAATTGTCAAGGATGCAGCTTTTTTTGCTGCGCACTGGGAAGAGCCCCCGTGGGCGAGCTCGTCCATGGGTCAGACAGCAGAACATTTTGGTACAGGAACTTTCACCATAATGAAGAGACAGTCCTGGGAATGCCCCTAATCACTCCCAATTTCATGACAGGACGTAGAGCCATGAACGCTCGAAGTCGCCCATCTTATTTTGGACGAACCCCAAGTGCACAGTTTGATGACACGTACATGGCAAGATATCCCCTCAATCAACCATACAGACCCAATCCAGTGCACGTTCTTACAGGTATAGGTGAGACAACAGAGATTGTGGATGGGAATACCCTAATGGACAGTATCTACTAAAAACTAAGAAGCCATAAAGCGGACAGATACACCATGTCATGAAGCACACTCGCACACCTGCACCGCATTACACAAAACAGTTGCATACACGAAGAACATGCTTACACATTTCTATAGCTAGAGGACGGATACATATACATACTGTCAAAGCTTTTATTATTTTTCTCATTAGCCGCAAGGCAACAAGAGATCCTGAGCAATTTTGCAGATGCTTATGCAAAGTAATCCTATGGGACTACAGGAGTATATATGGAGCCTGCTAGGACCATGTGTGACTAACTTATAGGTTACCTAGCATAACACAAGCATGTAGAAATTATATTATAAGTCCAAGGAAAATTACAGAAGGCCTCAAGCCACAGAGCACGAGACGAGAAGAGCCGATTCAGGCTGCACATGCTCGGGATAGCTTAATTCTGGACTCTGCATAGTTATCAGTGTAGCTGTATGCAAGCACTGGGTTGGGAGGCGAGGTGGTGATGTGTGGAATGGGGATCACATCCGGTGCAAGGGAGGTTTGTGATGGTATTAACCTGTAAGAATGCGGGGTTGGCTTATTGGATACCATGCATAACTGGGGGTTGGGAGGGTGCTTTTTGTTCTTATTGTTTTATTACACTTGGAAAATAATAAGTGTAATAAAGAGCTCAAGTTCCAACCATACCTGAACTTTCCAACCAGTATTGTTTGCCAAAATTAATTTGCAGCGCTGGCTCTGTTTACTTTGATTTGATTTGCTCTGCGCTCGGTTTTATCGTTGAATGCTCGGTAGCAATCCTTGGTTAGGAAGTTGCTTTGTTGCTTAAATAACATCTAATATACTTTGAAGAACTATGTATCCCAGTGTGCTTTGGTGATTTTAAAAACCTGATCAGGTGCGTGAACGCTGGCGAATTGGAGCTGGTTTGTGCAGGGGCATGTCAAGTGACAAGTTAGCCCGCTGCTCAGCAGGTCGCCTGGACGAGATAGCTGGATCCATTTTTCTAACGAGTACTATTTTTGCATAAACTGCCCGTTTTCTTTCCCCATTTCCTTAGTTAAACGTTGAGCTTCCCTGATTTATCATGGGCCGCTATATTGGACTTGGTTTACTGCTGGCTGCACAAAAAGCAACACAAGAAACAATTGTAAATAATTATGTCAGAGTGACCCATCAGGATTTTCCAGCTGCAACTATTGAAAGTGTGCCAGCCATTGCCACTGCAGACATTATGAAACCGAGGTCTCTTGGTCCTATTGCCCTGGCTAAAATCGATTCCCAGCCAGTGGCTGCTGACCCATCATCCTATATTGTACATACGATGGGCCGAAGGCTTGAGGTATTGAGATTCCATCTTTTTTGGCTGGGCAAAAAGACCTTTGTGGGGTTAATAATCCCCTAGATGTGGAAACAGTTTTAAAAGATCCTCTTTCCCTCATCATTTTCATCACGACAATGAGTGCGATACCCTCTTCGCTGCTGACATTGATCAGCTTATTGAACCAATGCAGGGTACAGGCCTTCCAGCAGTGAACCAAACTACAGCCCCCACTGTTATAGATAGATCTAAGTACATCTTAGTCTCATACGATCTTTCCGAGGGTGGCAATATCCCCAGCTCACCTCCATTAGTGAAAATCCTTGAGGGGAATACTATCAAGTTGTCTCTCCTGAATACCAGGTCCTTGAATAAACGGTATCAGGTAATATCGCCAGATATATGGTCGCCATAAATAATATCGCCGGGAAAATGTTGCGGCGATATTATTTGGGTGAGCATATATATGGCGACAGGGGCATAAAAAAATATAAAATAAAAAAAAAATGTATTGGGGGTTTCGGGGGTGTCCCCTGCATGTTCCATGCAATAATATCACCACAAAAAACGACAATTTTTCGGCGATATTTTTGTATGGCGATTTTTTGTGGCGACATTATTACATGGAACTGAATAAACATGCCACAGATATCCATGACTACATAATGAGAAATAGATAGTCATTGTCTTACTGAAACTTGGCTCAAGAACTACAACGGGCCTACAATTGATTTAACTGTCCCTCGAGGGTATGTCATTTATTCTCAGAACCTGATTCATGGGAATGGAGGGAGAGTTGTGGTCATAGCAAGAAAGGAGCTCCACCTCTGTGAGGTACCTTGTACCTGCAGTGGCTGTGAAATCCTACATCTTAAACTCACTCCCAACCACAACACCTACATAAACCTCATCCTTCTGTACCGCCCCCAGAAGACATTCCTAGCTTCAATGAAGATATCACTCAGATACTCGGATCACTAAATAAGCCTAACTGTGCTACTGTCTTGCTGGGCGACTAAAACTGATGGCGAGGAGACATTGCAGATAGGGAAGCCCTATTGCTAGAACTGAATATAAAGAAAATTGCATTTACGGTTCATAATAATGAAGTGACCCATATTAAAGGTAAAATATTGGACTCGGTTGCATCTCGTAACCTCAATACTAATATTAACAATGCTAGATCATGTATCTGGTCGGACCACTTATCTGTGGAATTCTACATCCAGCTCCCAGACAAACTGGAGAAGAAACGGACCAGAACCTCAAGAAAATCAAAGCATGTGAGCTCTCGGGGAGCATTAACGAAGTTATGGAATCCACTATGGATTCAGAATCCCCATACACTCTTGCTACTTCATACAGAAAGACTGACCAGCATGCTGGGCCTGGTTGCCCCTATGAGGTGGAAAACCATTCGAGATGGTCCCTGTCATGATATCTGGTTTACTCCAGACCTAGGAGTTCTCAAAAAATAAATAAACGACAGGTCCAACGGGTCTGGCAAAAATCTAAAGCCGAAGTCAACAAAATAACATGAAAAGGTCTTGCTAAAACGTATAAATTAGCCATTCACGAAGTGAAAAATACCTATTTTAATCCTTAGATAAAGGACGCAGAGAATAATTCAAAACATCTTTTTGACATTTTAAGATCATTAAAATGGACGACTATACATGTGAATATATTCTTTAATTGTTGCAATAAATATGGGGCACATCCTATTGTATGTGACTGTAAAAAACGATATGTTGGAAGCAAAATTAGGGAGGTCCGCTTTCGAATAAGGAAGCACCTGAACTCCATCAACAACAAAGACATTCAATCCTCACTTGCTCAACACTGGCTTGAAATGCATGGGACTGAAGATAAGAAAAATGTGAAATTCTAAGCCATCGACCATGTCAAGCCACTAACCAGAGGCAATGACAGAGAGAAGGATCTGAGAACGATGGAGGCTAGACATCTGTAAGCTTATATTGACCTTATATGGACTAATACGGACACTGAATTGGAAGTATTTTTATTATATAATTAACTGTGTGGGACACAACTCAGATACTAAAATGGTAGTCATTTCCCTAAACAATAAATATACTTGAATAGGCTACAGTCCGGGTTGCTTCGTTGCTCAGACAGGTGGACATATATTTCTTAGTATCTGTTGATATATAAGAAATTTCGCAAATATTGTTTCTTGAATCTTGGATGCTATATGGACATGATCACATTTCTTGCTGTAGTAACATAATTGCATGGATACATAATTCAAAAACATAATTACATATCAGACTTACATTAATATCAAGAATGTGATTTCACAGTAAACACAATAGTGACATTGTTCACAAGGACAATTTTTGTCTAAATTATTTGTATTTTTAGTTGCGACTCTAATCAGTCACAAACACAACATACAATACTTGGCTCGGGCACTTGCCATATTAAGTATAGTTTTTGACAGGCAGAAGGGTAATGACTTCCATTTACTACTATTCCAATATGGCGATGGATTTGGTTCTGAATAGTGCAGTAGGACACCAAACGTCTGCAACCATGCAGATTACCTAGACAGGCAATTTATATCTTTATTCCCGTGAAGGAACAGAAGTACATCTCTTTCACAGGCAATCTGTACTTCTATTCTCGTGAGTGATATGGGCACCTCAACAGGAGAATATTAAGTGAGTATTACACAAACAAAATGGTATTTGTTGGATATTTGCAGACGCTGCCTCCTTTCTGACAGGATCTTACTGCTTCAACATGGCAGCGCTTTTTGGTCCACAATTGGCTCGAAAATGTGTATGCAAACAATTGTTCAACTATGTTGCATATCCACCTACAACCAGTGCTCCAGATAAGATTTTGAGGTGGGAGTATTTTACTCCCTATTTTTAAACTTTGAGAGTAAATGTGATTTTAAGAGAGTAAAAAGGACTTTTCTGCTTTGCAAAAGAGTAAAATGTATGCGACATCCAGCCGACGTGTGCAAAAACGCTGTGGAAATCATTAATATGCTGCAGCTTTCTGCATTGTGACAGAATACACCTCATTATTTCACTATGGTCTGGCCATTTGATCTCTCGTGTATATATTTAAATGTTGAAATCAAAGAACCTACCCAATTACATAGTAAAGCAAATGTGAATTGTATTGTGTGTTTTGAGTTTCGATAGCAGAATTGTCTTTTGATGTTTAATGAAAGTCCTCATTTCCGGGAGTTATTGCTACCTAATGGTATGCCAATGTTATGATACAACAGTGCAGAGAGGCACTACCCCCTTGCTTAATTCTATATGTAATCTAATGGTCAAATGGTTATTTATATAGCAAAGCAGTGTATCATAGAACATATTCATGATAATTATCACCAAATCAAAGTCTGTAATGCTTTATCGACCTCAAAAGGATGAAAGGCTGAGTTGGCCTTGCCGGGATTCGAACTTGCAACCAACAGATCATGCATAGATTGCAGCAACAAGTACTCAACTGGATGAGGTATCGTATTGGGTAACTTCCTTCAGAGGTCGGTTAACTAAGTATCAACTGAGGTATACCAATCACAGTACCTAGATGTTGGACGAACCATTTATGAAGCGCTATGTAAAGTTAAATACCTATCTGGATTATCACAGAGACAGGTTTCGCTGAGTTTCTATTTCAATTACCAATGTAACTTTCCTTTGTTTGTTTTTGAACAGCACTTGCACTTCCTGGACAGTCAGGTTTTGGATGTTTTAATTGTAGTCCTGAAGATTTGAGAGGCTAGAACACCTGCGATTGGTGTAATGACAATCACACACCCTTGAGCAAAGACTTTGCTGCCACTGACCATTTATAGTAATGTACCCCATTGACTGCAAGGTTGAATGGATGTAAACTATACTGTGCATGGTCATCATTTTACACACTGTTTTTATAATAAGAGAGTCAATTAAATTATAAGTGTAAAAATGATCTGCCTCATTATGATTACGCACATTGCACTGGAACTCTGAAAAATACAATTGTGCAATACTGGTTTGCTTTCACCGTAAAAAACAATATAATTTGCTACAATATATCATCAATTCTCAATTGCAACTTAGTTTTCCATCTTATTAATTGTACAATTCTTAAATTCTAGGACAATATACACAGTGCTTTTGAAACTGAATGAAAATAAACCATTCCTTTTATCACAGTGTGCAGTTTCATTTTTTGAAAGGCTTCAGAGAAATACATTCTGTTTCAGAGGTGGTTTGCAATTACATCCATGTAGATAAAAATCAAAAGAAGCCTTCTGGTTTCTGTCAACTAACCTGACCATTCCACTGCCCTCTGCTCTAAAACTGTGTGTAAATGTACACAGAAAAATAATAAAGCTGTCGTATTTACAAGATCTTCATGCGTAAAAAGGCCTAGTACCCACCTTATCTGGAGGCCTGCCTACAACTATGCAGAAGGTACCTTTAAAGGCACGAAAGCGAGTTAGCTCGCCTTATGGGTCACTTAGTATTTGATGTTAAATATGCTAATAGGGCACAACGTGTGACGAACAACAGGAGTATACATTCTAAACAAGATGGAAGTGACGCGTGCAATGCGAAAATATCAGTAACGCTGCTTTCAGCTATCCAACCCCACTATTTTGGTAAGTGAAGGTCCGAAGAGCATTAGATAGCAGACGTGACTTATCAAAGCACAGCCTGACCTTATTTGCGATGTTTGATTCTTGTGGGTTCTTCCACAGTACATGTATGGCGTGGCACTGCCTATGTTCTAGAATACAAGGAATAGGCCTTTCGTTTAGCAGATGCGCCGTGCCCTTAATTTTGTTAAGTGAAGGCTTGAGGAGCACTAGGCAGTAGATGTGATCTGTACAGGCACAGTCCGACCTTATTGGAGTCTTTTGATTTTGTAGTTTCTTCCAGCATACATGTATGGAGTGGCAGTCAGTGGTTACTAAAATTCAAGGAATAGACCATAAAATTAGTAGATGCGCAGTGACGGCAAGAATGCTCTTCTAAACTGAAATTGATAATTAAGTGAGTTTATTTGTGGTTCTGGGTGTTTGGTTGATTTATTGGTCAATAAATTAGCTGAGTGATTTCTGATTTTATGTCATAATTGGGATTGCAGATTCATGTGTTTGACACAGCGCCGAGACACAGGGGCGAGCATTACTGCTGTTGTGCTTTTGGGATAAACTAGATCGTACAAACAATCAAGAACATTCTCACAAAAGGCAATTGAGGAGAATTGTCCGCACAGACAGACTGGTTGTTGGATTGGTGTTACATATGACATCATAGTATATCCTTAATATATACTATACTAATTTGCCATTTTGGTTGAAGGAGGCTGGCATAATTACCTTGCATTGGATAAGACCAAATTAAATTGCTCAAATTGTGATGCCTTCTAACAATGTACTGCCACCTGTCTGAGCTTATGGTAACACTGCGCTAAACAAATTCTTCATGGAAACTAATACTGTTTTATTTACTTTGTTTCTTTCCCTCTCTCTCTCCTGGATTACATACATTGTTCCTATTAACAACTAATGGAATGAATATGCACATGTTGACAATATTGTTCACCTTATTACATCTAAATGGATGTAAAAATCATTGGGGGACATAAAAATCCTTATAAACACATCTTTTTATGTGCATTGGGGGCTAATAAATATTATGGATGTCGAATTTTATTTTAAACACATTTTATTTTGTCCAAATTTGGGTGATTGACAACAAAGACAAGAACCCTGCCTTGAAAAAGCCTCTAAGTGAACTGTTGGCAAATCACAGTATAGTGTGCATTATGCTTACAATAATCTTTTGAACTAGGTTATGGTGCGACAGATGCACCTTAAGTGATCTACTTTACGGACCGTTTCATTGTTATTTAAATTATTGCTTTAGCCATAGTATAATTGGCAGGAAGTCACTATACTAACCCAACTGCACAGAAGTGACATTCTTACTTTGTAGTGTTTTGTGTTGTCTAAGAAATTGGTACTGGATGATGATAAATTAAATGAGGTCACATCGGTATCAGACTGTATTCGGTATATAAATGTAAACTTTTAATTGAGGAGCGCCTACCTGTTGGCAATATTACTCACCTAATCGCTTTACTTGTCTAAACGGTTGGTTGTAGGCGTAGTACCTATAGGTGGCAGCCCTCCCTTCTTAAGAAGGGAGGTTCTAGGACTGGTACCTCACAGGCGCAGCCCCCATTTATAGCCGACAACCACATCATAACCACTATACACTTTGCAGATCAGGGGACCGCAGCCTATATAGTTTGCAACCATGGAGGAGTATAGATATAATAGGGAAGAAGATTTTGAGGTTTTATTCACGCCCAGAGGAAGCACTAAACATGCATTTACAGGTACCAGCACATACAAAGAGACACTCAGACAAATGTATTAAATTAGAGCGACTAAGCATTAAAGAAATAAACAAATATTGTGAGAGGGGTACCATGAGAGGTCTCCAAATTTGTACCACTATGGATTCAGATTCCCCATTCACGCTTGCTACTTCATACAGAAAGACTCCAACCAGTATGCTGGACATGGGTGCACCTATGGGGTGGAAAACCATTAGAGATGGCCCCTGTCATGACATCTGCTTTACCGCAGACCTAGGAGTTCTCAAAAAGGACTGAACGGGTCTGGCAAAAATCTAAAACGGAAGTGAAAAAAATAACTTGGAAAGGTCTTGCTAAAACATTAAGTTAGCCATTCACGAAGCTAATATTTTAATGCTCAGATAAAGTATGCAGAGAATAATTCAAAAACCCCTTTTGACATGTTAAGATCATTAGACAAGCCTAAGGCAAAAGTCCATCATTCTTTCCCTCTAATACTCAGTGCATAAGGGCACAACAGGCGTTCGCTGAATAATCAGCAATGCACGAGAAAAAAAAAAACAAAAAACAAGAAGGATTTGGTTGCTAGCTCAGCTACAAATATGGACAACAGTTTGTTGACTTGAGTAATACTTCCCAGGAAGTCAAATATAGATCTGGCTACTTAGAATTCACATTCCAGTCTATCACAGTGACTGATATTGAAGAGGTTTTCAGCAAATTACGTCCCATTTCTTGCTTTGCAGATGGTATTCCGGCGAAACTGAGTCTAGAGAACATCAACATTTGTTCTCCCTTCCTCACACGATTTTCTAACACCTCCTTCGCATACACTGGCGCACCTGATGGCATTAAGGAGATCATAGTGACTGCATTAGTGAAGAAAACAGGTCTCAGCCAAAGAGACACTGCTAACCTCAGACCAATCACCAATTCCCATGTTTTACTTAAAGTGATTGACAAGATAGCCAGTATGCAATTTCAAGCTGATCTGGAAGCTGCAACCATTTTACATTTTAAGCAATCTGGCTATCGCCCGCACTATGGCACTGAGAGCGCCTTGTTGATCTTACAGTGCGACATGTTGAACATTCTGGACAGAGGGAAATCAGGGATGTTGATCTTACTCAATCTCTCCGCGGCTGTTGACCTACTCGACCATGACTGCCTTTTAACCATTCTAGCTACAGTGCGAAACTGTTCAGAAAATGCTATCCACTGGGTCGAGTTGTTTCTATGCAACAGGGGACCTGCTGTGCATTGGGCAGAGACTACATTCAGCCCAGATATCCCATGGGGTCCCTCAGGGTGCATGTTTGTCACTGGCGTTGTTTAACATCTACATTAAACCACTCTGTGACATTCTTGCTAACATGGGTGAACAGTTCAGAAGACACCACTGTCGTTCAAGATGGATGGGACATACACGACAGGTGCTGATAGTCTGAGATGACTCTACCAAACTATCAAGCATTGGATGTCGTCCCACTGGATGTACCTCAACAGCGACACAACTGAGCTGTTGATATTTGGGTCCTCTTAATCAAGGACAAAACCTTCTCCCAGCTACTCAAGCTGCACTATCGAGAATTGTTCTATCCCCGATCTCGATATAGTGAAAACACTTTATTTCATGGAAGCATCACTGGGTGCGGAATCAAAAGAACTACATCTAAATAAACTCATACTATCACCTTTAGCTCCTTAGACAGGTAAAACCTTTCCTCTCAGTACAAAATCATATTGCTCTTGCACGTGCCACAATTCTCCCCAAAGGTTATTACTGCAACACTCTCTTGGGAGGCGCAAATAAGAGCTGCATTCATAAAATACAAGTCATTCAAAATGGTGCCATCCGGATTGCAAAACATCTGCCCCGGAAATCTCATATCTGAATTAAGAAAAGCACTGTACTGGCTTCCAGTAGCTGCGCAGGTGCAGTTTAAAATACTCACTCTGACATACTAATGTGTCCATGGAGATGCCCCTGCCTACCTCAAGGATAGATTGGCCAAACACCAGCCTATAAGCATTCTTAGGTCCACGGGTGCTTGGTTGCTCTCATGTGCAAGAATAAGACGGGCCAATGGCAATGGCAGATCCTTTTCTACCCAGGCTCCTAGGGCTTGGAACTCTTTGCCTTTGAATATTTGGAAGCAAAGTAGCTCGATTCCATTTCGGAAGCATCAGAAAAACATTCTTGTTTGAATAAGTTTCTTGCCAACTGTTAGGGAGAATTCTCAAGAATGTGCTAATTTCCCTTACCTTTTGAGACCCCCAGCAACTTTGCTGGATTTCTAGGATTTAAATGTTTACCTGGAAAGAGTGGGAGTCTTTTTTCCCACCCTTTCATGTATTTTGATGAGTGTTTTACTTTTGTGTTCTTTGGATATGGAGTTTTAAACAACTCCATAGGCATCATCTTTTTCTTGTGCGTCACACAGCACCTTCAGTGCAGTGGCACAGGGGTGTCTTTCAGACTCCCACAGGTTTAAATACCTTCTCTGGGACTGACTACTGTCTCCCAGAGCATGTAAAGTTAAATTGACCTTTGCTAGTTTTTTTTTTAAATTCACAGACCCAGCACACACTATCTTCCTATAGAGTGCTGGAGGGGTTACCTAGCATCCCCTATGTCTAAACACTCACAGTCAAATGTTACCCTTTCCTCTTGAAATGGCTGGTGGCAGTGGTTTTATAATTAACTACCATGATTCTTCCCGACCGTGAACACCGGTAGCTAAAAATCGGGTCAGCCATGTTTCCCAATATGGCGCCCAAGACCTAGCTGTAAAAACAGACTCCAGACATCTTTTTTAGCCATTTCTTTTAGGAAAGGTCCTTCTCGTGCTTAACTATGCATGCCAAACCAAAACCAGGTTTGGTTCCTTTGTTCATTGGCCTTTGGCGGGCTTCAATGCTGAAGCCATCCTCTGACACCCGAGTGTCTGGGTTGGACAGGATGTGAGGGAGGTGCCTGAAACTCCCTGTGCTTAGTCTCCTAGGAGACCTGAATGCACTCTGGCGTGATTGGCTGGCTGACTGTCCGGCAAGGACCGCCACCCTGCTGGGTGAGTGACAGCTAGGTTGGAATTAATGGGAGAAAACTGATTAAAAGCAGGTCTCTGGGACATGGAAAGCAGAGTCGACCACTGGAACGAAAGACCCTAAGACGAGCTGAAGGAAGACGAGTGCTGCAACTCCTGGTCCACCGGTGAAGCCCTGCTGCAGGTCCGAATTGCCCGAAACTCCCTCGACAGAGAAGCCCTTCAAGGACGACTTCTTCCCTTGAGCTGGTGGGAACAACGAGCTCGCAAGCCACCTGGACACTGTCTCTATACTGGTCGAATTTTCTTCAGAGTGCTTTTGAAAACTGGCTAGCCAGTGAGAAGAATACTAGTGCGTGGACTTTAAGGCACTTGCACCTTAAACCAATGTTTTGCCAAGTTGGTGGCCTCTTCCCTGGGCAGTGCAGGAACCTCCCGACGTCGTCCTTGTCCCCACGACTCAAGCTCAGGAACAGTGAGATCTGCAGCAACTGCCAGGAACAACTGCCTCAGCTACAGCTTTTTCTTCATTCTAAGGTACTGTGCAAGTGCGGTAAAGAAATCCTGTCTGCCGCAGTGAACGTTTGTGAAACTTTCCCAACTTTGGAGGCTTGTTCTCCCCTCAACTGACATAACTTGTCTTCTGGCAAACTACTTCTAAGAACATTGGCAAAGGCTTTACCGTTTACTACCAGAACTGTGCTATCCTATCCAAGACACTGAACCATTGACTTTGTCCCAGGCCTATTGAATTGCCTGTTGTAGTGAACTGAAACTATTTGCCTTGCCTATGAAAGTAATTGTGCTTTGATTCTTATAAACTTTGTCTTTCTACCCTTTTTTGAAAGTTCCTGAAGTGCCATTTTGTTCCCACTTCAGGGGAGCCTAACTTGTTCAGAAACTTATTGGTTTAGTATTGTAGTGTATTATTGTGTGATATAGAGCGGCTTCTTACTAGTGGAATGTTTTCCAACTGACTGAGAAAATAAACGTATATTCCTTTACCAAGAAACCTTGAATAAGTGTGTGTTTGAACCACTGTAATTGCAAGTCCTTTGTGTAACATCTTGTACTGCTCACTTCCCTCTTGAAACAAGTCTTGCTGCTCAGCCACTGCTACTACATAACTGTGTAGTACGGGCTTGTACAAAAGGTGAAATTGTACTTACACCTGTAGTCTTAATTGTGTGTAGTGTTCCCAAAGGGTACTGCATGCGATTCTGCCTAACACCAACGAGCTTGTTCTTCACTTCCTTGTTGTCCTATGCGTGCCATGGTGCCTGTGGGTTCATGGCGATTTATAAATAAATGAGGCCAGCAAAATTTAAAAATACCACTCAGAGATCCATATGCAGTCTACAGAGGTAGTTATTTCAGCATAACCAAGTAAAGTTCCTGTATATTACATCATATTTGACACTTTCATCATCTAGCTCTCTTACAAACTCTCCATGCAGCCAATGGAGAAAGAGAGTAAGCAGTAGAGGACAAATAGGTGAAGATGGGAATAAAAGATAAATGAAGCAATTGCAGCATAAGTGGGAGAACGTGACTGGAAGACTGTGCTTCAGACAGTCGGACTAGGGCGCAGGACTAGGATGAAGGAGAACAAGGACCAGGACAAAGATGACAGAGGGGTTTGACCGGGACAAAACTGGAGGGGTTTGATCAGGACGAAGTAGAGGGTCCAGGTCAAACGGGAAGGAGATGTACCAGTACACAGAAGAAGGATGAAGGTAAAGGCTCAGGACATAAGAAAACCACTATGATGGAGAACTATGACAAATGTTGAGACAGATTTCCAAGGTCCACCTGGGGGTGGATTCTGGGAAACAAACCTATTATGGTAAGCACTTCACCTGTGTATAAGCACTATATAAATAAACAAATTAATAAACAAACAGGACAGGTGCTGATGTCTAACCAAACCCAGGCAAGGCAAGGAGCAGAGCGGCAAGGTCTAGTCTCAGGAGGAGTGTGCAAGTGGTCTAGGCCTTCAATAATTCCAGTTAGCAGAGGTAGACAAAAGTCCATAATGACTTATTAGACCTTTAAAATACACACCAAGCAATGGAACATCTAGCTATTAGAACACAACTACTTACAAAATAGATATATGCATTCACTCTTGTGGGAGGTTAGAACATAATGTGATCAAAAAACCAGTGCAATAAAAGAAAGTAATCAGATTCAGAAATCACAATAGAAACACATAAAAGCAACACAAGAGTAGTTTCCCAACACTTAGCTTGTCCAGTCCAGTAATGAAAGAGCCTAGTGTCCTAGAGCCGTCCCTATTTTTCAGGTTCATTTACTATGCGATTAGATGATGCCAGTGGTTGCAATTCAGAGTTTCAAGCGCTGAGAAAAGTTCCAGTAAGTAGATTTCCCAGTCTCACTACACTAGGAAGGCTTAGGAAAGTATCCTAGACTAGACCACCACCGATCTGAGTTGGGCAAGAGAGAGATAGGGCAAGGAGTAACTCCCATGCAACCCTGCGGATGATAGGGGAGGGGAAAGAACAGGTATGTTATCTTAGTCCCATTTCTCCAGGAAGTACTTTAGAGGTTCCGGATTCCGTTGGAGACATGTCCTTCTGTGCTTGGTCTGGTCAAAGGAGGCAAAAGGCTTGTGGGTGCAGTGGTCGGATTGGAACACAGGATTTATTTGGTCGGTCCCAGTACCTGTATTCTGGTTCAAGAGACTGGCCAGCTGGTCACCCTTGCCACAAAAGGACGAAGACTTCTGCAGAAACACAACCTCAGGGGACTTCCAGAGGGTGAAGAAGATGGATTGCAATGGGAGTCACCACAAGAAGGAAGCGACAGGGGACCTTCAGTTGGCGAACAAAGGAGTAGGCCCTGCATGACTTCGGTTGGGACCACAAGGCTGAAAATGCAGGAGCAGTCAGCTTGTAGCACACATTTGGAAGATGCTCCGAGGTCCAAGGATACGCTCAGTATGGCGATAACTGCATCGAGTTAGCCCAGGGGAGAGTTGGTCTGTCCACCGGGTGGTCCAGGGACACTTCCGAAGGATCAGCACAAATGGTTCCTCATGCAAGTGTTGAGACTGGTTGTTCCCACTGCTCCAGGGGTCAAAGCACCTACAAGAGCCTTCTTGGAGCCATGACAGAGGAGCAGGGCATCACCAGGTCATGGCTAGAGGCAATGTCGGTCAGCTGCAACCATTGTTATTGAATTGTCAGTGGGCTGCACTTCTTCGTAGGGGTGCTGGTTCCAACAATCATCAGTCGAAGGGTTGCAGGAGTCCTTTTATTGAGGATTTGAACTGGAAGCACACCCAGGCCCACCAATGGTAAGGATCTTCAACATTCAAACTGACAGTCATGACTAATCATGAATAGCCACTGGCCACATTTTCTGTCCAGCAGCAGGCATGTGACCTGGATGTGGACTTAGACCAAACTGTGACGAACACCCACATCCTGCCAAAGAAAACAGACTGCCTATTGGACCGGGAAAGCAGACGCTTTTCCCTGGGAAGAGCATTTCATATTTGACAATTCTGAACCAGAGAGGGCAGGGAGAAAAGGGAAGGAAAACATGGCCAAAGGACAGGTGAATCTCTTGTGGAATGGCCATTTTAGATGATATGGCAGTAAAAAGTCAAAAACACAGTAGAAAAGAATCTGCTGCCACAAGCCCATTCTGGACACAGTGCATTTGTAATCACAAAGATAAAAAATAAAGTTAAGGATACAAAGCATGCTAACCACACTTTATCGTAAGGTGATCTGCTCAGCTTTATAAATCCACTAAGGGAGATAGTCTTCCAGTACTGATAGTTTGACCGACTAATCAGTTTCCCCCATAGAAATGTGCAGAAAGCAAGGGAGTAAAGCATACAGCTTTACTTACCTCCAAAAGGTCAGGTCATCAGTCAAAGAAGCGGTGCCTTACAGAAGTCTACGGGAGCAAAGCAGCAAAAAGAGCCTCTTTTCTAGACTGTGATAAAGGAGAAGGATTAGTAGACAGAATGGTGACAACAAATATTAGTGATGCCGCCGACTAATGCCAAAAGCATTGTCAGTTTCAATGCCAACCAAACATTTGGCTTCTAAATACCTTTTCTCTTCTCTCTCCGATCTGTAGTAATGGTTTAGGCATAAGGTGGCACTAAAGGGCCGGCAAATGTGCCAAAACAAAAATAGCTTTTCTTAAATGTGATCAGATGCTTGCACAGTTGTGGTAGCTCTGGCACACAGCAGTTTTGTCAGCATGGTTTAACCTTTGGTTTTGTGGGGTGGCCGCAAGACTAACATACTGATTTCACTGTCTTTTCTTTGTGTATCTAGTCTTCATAAACATTATTCTGTGCAAATGGAGATGGTGTGATGAGGCGAGCCCTAAAAGCAAATGCATTTTGTCTTTTTTTACCTTTGCCAGAAGATGTGACTAACGCCCAAGTGGGACAATCCTCATCATCATCATCAGACCGAGGTGAGCTTCTGCAGCCCAGGGTAGCAGGCCGCTAGGCAAGTTTCCAAAAAGTAGTATATGGAGGGATGGTGCAGGGATGCTCTTGTTCAAAGGGTCTGTGCCCAGACTAGTGTTATGTCCTTTCCATCTCTTAATAGTAATAATCCCTCTACTATCGGTACATTATATTAATGCCTACATGCAAACTGGAACCATTCTGCTTTGGGCATATAGCGGTTACTGGAACCTATGGCATTTGAAACCCCTAATTTAAGAGCCACCCATAAAAAGCCAGCCCTGTGGGAGAGGTAATTGTGGTAGAGAAAGTCAGGACCAGATAAAAATTCCAAGAGCCCATCGTAGATCAATTCCGCATTGGCCCAACCTATGCAGCAGTCAAACAGCATGAGGGAGTGCCAACAGAGGAATGCAGAGCTAAAAAGGGTCTTAACTGCAAAATGGAAGAGGTGCACGCTCATCACAGGGGAGATGAGGGAGTGGCAACAGAGGAATGCAGAGCTGAACAGGGTCTAAACTGCAAAATGGAAGAGGTGCACGCTCATCACAGGGGAGAGAAGCAGCGGGGAGGAGCATTAAGGATCAAGACCGTCACAGAGAACCAGGAGTGGAGGCAGCGATGACACACCATGAAGTCAAAACAGTGGGGAATTCTGCCAAGAATCAAAATGGCTACCACCCAATTTAGGGGGCAAGAGGGGCCAGATGGAGGAGGATCCATTCTCCCACTTAACCAAATACAAAGACTACTGTGAAGAATCCTGTGGACCCCTCACAAAAGCCCCGACTAAAGTCTCCTCCTGGGGGCCTTGGGAGGGCACACGCTTCCTGATCCCAATCCGGGGGGTGGTGTATTGCGGGAGGATCACCTGGGTGGAGACAGGGCCCAGGGTAGTGAGTGGGTTCCGTGGGATGAGACACCATATTTTTCCTCTGAAAGTGACCACTATGCTAGAAGACGATGGGTCTTACTGTCATTTTAATATCTCTCAACCTCCGGTTAAAACTAAGGTGGTAAAATCTAAGGTTGTAACATTCAAACCTATTACACCAAAAGAACAAATCCTGTGTATCCCTAAAAACAAACATCCTCCTCAATACCAAAGGTGCACTACAAGGAATGGTGAAAATGTTGCCTTATGTACAACTTCTTCCTCTAATAACATTAACTTACAACCCCCCTCTTTTAAAAGTGATAAGGGGATTCAATCCACCCTTTAAAATACACAAGTAGAAACATCACTTTAAGAAAGTGAACTACATGTCCCAGAATCCAGTAGGGACTGAGACGAAGGAGAGGGCTGAAGAGGCAAATAGAAGTAAAGGACAGGCAAGCAGACCTAACAGCCTTTGCCAGGGTCAGGCAATTGACAATGACCTACACCTGAAATCAATTGCAGCACCTAAGAGGTATAAAAGGCTGCAGCAGGAGTGGGAATATAGAGGACGCTGGAGCAGGAGCCGGAAGGCTGGCAGAAGTAGCAGAACGAGTAGAGCAGTTCATGAGGAAGTGTGTTGACTTAAGGGACACCAGGACACGAGGAAAGCAGATTTAAAACTTTGTCGAGGGTCCCGTGTTCACAAACCCTGCCTTGCCCTGGCTGCACTGAGAGAGACATGCTGAGATTGACGGTCCCCCAAGGCGCGTCTAGTGGCAGTAACTCCAGAGCCATGATAGTGATGCCACCCGAGTGTAAAGAAGCAATGCTAGGGACAGAGGAGGGAAGGAGACTCCCCGTTGACAAGGCCGGAGCCTAGACATCCATGCTGCAGAGGGGTGTGGGTCCCAAGTGTGCCTACGTGGTAGCAGAAGATGAATAAGTCGGGAAGTGAAAGCAGCCCCAAACTGCATTGTTTCTGGAGCCGGCGAGTTAAGCTCTGTGATCAGGTTCACTCTGGAAACCTTGCTGATAGCTTTTACCATCTCTATATTACCTTGCGTAAGAGTGGGAGCAAGTAGAAAGTGTTCATTGTGAAGAATCCTACTGACAATGAAAACGTATCACGTGCATTTCTAATACAAGTCGGGGTGCTCCTGTATAAAGAAAAGCTTTGCGTTTCCCATTGTCAAACTGTTTAACGTTATCGGAGTGGTTGTGTGTATCCAATTAAGAAAGGGAACGCTTTTCAAATCACTCAGAACCCTAAAGCTGACTTCACAAATTGTTACAAGATGTATTACATCAAAGAGGTCGCGTGTGAAGAATTGTAGTTCTGATCGGAGTTGGAGCACAGCTCTGTGTTAAAAAGTGGGAATACAATTAATTACCATTAGTTAAATATCTTCCTTAAAGAGTGGTCACGTGTACCTAAATCTGATTGTCTTTTTAAGATTGAACCTTGAAACATCAAGTATTTAGTAAATGTAGAAGTTATTGAACTAACGAGAAGAACAAGCAAAACCCAAGCCAAGAGGCAAACTCTTTCTATAGTGAAACCTGCCCTGTTGAAATCTATCCACCTGAATTCTGAGGTTGTTAAAGGTCAGGTGTCCTCTGATTACATTGCTATCCCAAGCTGAAAGTGTGTCAATCCAGCTTCAGAGTAGCTACTGTATCCAAGAACGTGTGAATGAAGCTGGGGAAGAGCGGTGGGTGCTTGTAAGAAAATTAAGTCAATAATCTGTCATGCTTAGACTGTTGAAGTTGAGAGAGAGGCAGTCTGGGAGCAAAGGCAGGTTATACCAGAGGCTGCCCTTTTCTTATAGCATAGGGAAGAAGAGTGCCTTGCCTATCTGTGGAGGCCGAAGAGCCTTGTGTTTAAAACGCCTATTCATTCTAAAGTATAAAGTTGAAGCAGAAGTACCTGAACTGTGGTTGTGTATAATACGGTCCGTGGATGTCACATTAAAGGCGGTTGGAGTAGTGGCATACTGTGGAGTCAAAGAGTCAGTTTCCACAGTAACAGTAGTAGAAGGGTGGTTGACAAGAGGAAAGCAACACCCCAAGAAGCTGCATCTGGACAGTTATACCAAAGACACTGCAGAGGTCATAAATACTTTGAAAGTTGTCGAAGTTGTGGTTCATTTATATTTTTAACTGTGGCAAAACAATCTTGGAAAGAGGATATCCAGGATCACCATTGGTGCGGTTTTCTTGGCCCGGAATTAGAAGAGGAACTTTTCAACAGAAAGCTGAAGAACTGTTACCAGTAGATTTTTGATTGGTGAACCTTTGCTTCATTTGGAACTTATAAGAACTGGTTCAAGACTTTACTTTTCGTTTTAAACATTTGGGGAAATTAACATTGAACAATCCTAAGGAAGGGATTGACCAGGGACAGGTGAGGTCATCCAAATTATTGATTGACAGTTATTCACTCAGTTACGTTGTTTATGATTTACTTGGGATGTTTCGGTTTAGAGTGAGGAGCAGTTTTGTGTATGCTAGGAGTAATTCCCTTAGTTCTTAGACTAGACAGGGAACTCCCTGATAAGAGTAGGTTTAGTGAGGATGTATTAGCAAATTCTGAGAAAAAACACAAGCAGTTGTCTGACTCACATTACTGACCCCTCACACTACTCAGTAGAAACAATTACTATTAACTAACAACTAGAATGGAAATGAGGAAAGGAGAGATGGCCAATCAAAAATAATCAGAATAGGGAGGCGGTCTAGGAAGCAGGAAAGGAGGCCAGTTTGGACACAGGTGTAGAAGTAGGAGAGAAAGCAGCAGAGCCAGCAGCCAGCAGGAATGGTGAGCAAGAGCGGCACAAATCTGACACAGAGAAGTTGCAAGTCAAGAAGAGCCAAAACAGCAGCATCAAAAGCAACAGCTTCCCAGAAGACTGAGAAAAAGGCTTAGCACCGAAGACGCTAAATATGGAGAACTGATGTTCCCGGGACAGCTAGCCTCATGAACTGGGCCACGCTGACATCCATAAAGATTCCCCCTAGCGTGAGAAAGTCTGAGGCAAACCTACCAGGTGGAAGCACATTACATACCTTACATAAAGAGAGGGAGAGGAAGGGGGGCGAGAGATCCCTTTAGTAAGACAGCAAAGGCACCCAGTCCCTCCTAGTGAACTAGGGCACTATATCCCAGAATAAGGAAGCAACGTTAGATACTATTCTTCTGGTGTGGATTACAAATAGCAAGCAGGACGTTATGACAGTGTGAAGAGGACTGGGCAAAGAAGCGACTGGGAGCTAGATTGCTGTGACTGACCAGATAAAAAAATTGGCTTAACGTTACATACATGAGACTGCTGTGTTTTTCAGAATCTGGGAGGCCTGATCTCCACGATATGTAAACCTATGACACTTTATGGTTTAATCCCATCTTCATATTGTTTACATACATCAAAACCATGGATGGTGTTCTTATTAGGTTGTCGACAAATCCCTAGTCCCTATACTGGTTTATCCCAAGTGTACCTTGTTTAAGACCATAAAAAGACATAGGCATCAACATGAATCACATGGTTCCAGTATATCCCTCAGTGTCAAGCAGCCGTCCATCTTGTTATCATGGTCCAACTACTGGAAAACATCTGAAGAGTTACCTGCGAGCAAGCCTGGAGTGCCAGCGCTGATCAGATCACGCAACAAACGCAAAATGTATATCTGGTTGGTGACAGCGTATTGTGGTTGCAGTGGTGGCGGTTGGGAAGAGGACACAGATCCACAATGTCAAGAGTATGGTTCATGAAAGGATTCCAAAATGGCGATTGACAATTTCATCACTTCCTGCAGTTTTAGAATAGGCCGGGTCAATGCAAGGGGGATCGGAGGGTATGTTCTGAGGAAGAACCAGCCCCCTATAAAAGCTGGCCTCAGTGTTTGAGACGCTTTGAACATCGGAAGGGAGATGTGGCCAAGCACGTGAGAGGCAGAACCTGGAAACCAGCATGACATTGCAAATACTGGAAACTGAAATGGACCCATCAAAGGATAACCCGAATCAGAGGGTGATGGGAAGAGAGATGAAACTAAACTCTAAAGAACCTGAGAGATGATAAGATGGAACATGAGGGAGATGTTGAGCCGGAGAGGTGAAAGGATGGAGTGCTCTTCCTAGTACCCGTGAGCAGGGCACAGCACAGTCCCAGTTAAGACAAGCCCTGCACTATGTTGTGTAATGTTTTTGAAATTAGCGAGTTCTCTCTCAAAAAGTAAAATTTTTCCCTTCCAATGTACCTTTTCCCCCAGAAATGTATGTTCAGTGGCCTCTGGAGGTGAAATATACAATGCCCTCTTAAGTACCTTGGGTAGATCACAAGCTACATAGACTGGTTGTGTGAATCCGATCTGTGCCAGCTTTGAGATGTCCCTAATTAGCACATTTTGACCACAATAGTTACCAGTTTTCTAAAAGGGTTGATTTCAGGTTTTTATGTTAATTTTTCACCCGTCATAGATGGGACATTAAATATTTAGACTCCTGAAACCACCAGACCCCCCCCTCAAATGATTGCCAAATTGTCAATATTTCTATTGTGAGAGAGAAAGGCTACAAACTAGACTGAGTTGCATTCTCGTTAGTGGTCGCTCATAGTGTTATTCGTTAAGTATGGACCGGAAGGGCGCCCCACTTCCAGGGGGTACATTTCAAAGGTGAAACAGAAATGAAACAGAAAAAGTGACGGCACAATCCTGGTGCCGTCAACAGCAAGATGTCTCATGATCCTATTAAAAAAAAAACGAAGCTGACAAGGTCATGTCGTTTTTGCAAATGGAACCAATGGGCATTAAGCCACATGCTTTATGAAACCACCAGACATGCAGAGAATAGAATCCTAAGCAACTCAGAAGGAAGGATACATCCAACTGCTGCAACCACAGAGTTCTGTGGCTGCAACCTACTCTCTAGCACTTTTGTAGCCCCCCCCCTCAATCCCTCTCCCTCTGCACTTGCACATTCTGAATGCTCACAAGGTCTAGTAAAACCGCCTCACCCTTTCTTTGTTATATGTGCTTTTCATTTCCATGTTCCCTCCCCGTTGCCATGTGGGCGCTTTGCAACACAATTATGCATAAGTGCCTTACACATGCACAATAAATAAATAATTAGTACATAAGATGGGACACTAAATAAATTCAGTAATTGATAGTTCGATATTCTTGATAGCTGCACTTTGCGAGTGGGGCATCAAAGGTGTGCCTGAAGGAACATACTCCAAATGAGACGCAATAACTGAGCCATTTGAGCGCACTTACCTTTGCAATCCGAGGCCCAGTGTCCCGTCTCTCCACATCGGAAGCAGGTGTCGGAGCCTCTATTGAAGTGTTGATTACCGCCGCCTCCAAACTGCTCCCCTTTCTTCAAGTACTTCTGCTTCCACATCTGCCAAGCAAAAGAGGCCACAAACCACTGAGTTACCAACGCAGAAGAAGCCCAAGACAAGCATCGGCTTCAAAGGCGGTTCGTCTTTAAGACTAAGTATCTGAGGAATCCCCACTCCTAACCAATCAGCACATTTTCCTAGGAAAGCTGGGAGGAATGGGGCTCATCTGGGGAATCAGAGTTATGGCATTAATTGGGAAAGCAGAAGCCATTGGTACATGGCTTCCAGTGGTTCCCAGAAATGTCACCAATGAGGAGCTGGACGCGATGCAAGGCTTCAATCTAGTAAAACATTTCGGAGCTTTCATGTCAAGTACAATCATTAAGGCCTTTACAAAATGCCCAAAGTATGTGTGTTGCTAAATAAATTCTGGTGCCGGTCTATAGGTCATGCATGACCCTCCCTGTATGCCCGCAGCAAGCAAGAGATTATTGGTCAACATTTGACAAGACAAATTTGAGACGTCTTGAGACTAGCATGGGCTCCCTCAACATCCATGATTGCTGATGTCTTGGGCTTATCTACAGAGATGTGAGACAATTATCATGGGTGAGCCCCAGGCACTGAG
This sequence comes from Ambystoma mexicanum, assembly GCF_040938575.1. Lineage (NCBI taxonomy): Eukaryota > Metazoa > Chordata > Amphibia > Caudata > Ambystomatidae > Ambystoma > Ambystoma mexicanum. The sequence goes on along the minus strand of NC_090933.1, from coordinate 1,273,432,599 downwards.
AACACATAGGAGAGTCACTCTAAACTAGGATACCTTTGCTTAGCAGGTTTCGCCAGCAAATCACCACACAGTAAGGCACTATCTTTGCAGAATCTAGGGGCTCGTAAACCACACGATGGGACACCGTTTCCCGCCTACATGTGTTTACTACATGTAACTTTGCAATGTACCAGGAAATTACATTTACAACGGTAATTTTCATTACCTTACTATATAAATAATGACACCAGCAAACGCATCTGGGAACAGTGTTACTATTTTACTTTCTGTTGTATTAATTCAAAGTCCAATCAAGAACAACAGACCGACCACCCCTCTCTTTTGTCCCTTTAGTGAAAGCCTTACAGTAAATCGTATCTGTTTATATGTTAAACAGATCAATCAGCACATTGTAGAGATACACCATTTCTCAGTGTCCAAAAAACATGTATATTTATTTCATCTTACTCTTATCATTTTATAAAAAACAGTTAAAAAACATGCAGTTACTTTTATCAAAAACCATAAATCAAAAAAGGACACACTTTCCACTAAAAAAGTTAGTGGGTTATCACACCATAACATACATTTTAGTTTTTTTGTAGGCCTATTTTATAACATACAACAATCATTTTCAACCAGTTCCTTTCAAAAAACCTATGGATAGAATTATAAGAAATTGGGGATGTGGACCAATAGATCATACAGTCAGATATATATATATATATATATATATATCTTCTGGGCACTGATGAACGTCAGGCAGGGTGAGTAGCACTCTTCACATCCATAAAGTAAACGGATCCAGACACCAAAATAGTGGTAAAATACACATCTTTATTAGTGCCTTGCAAGTTGACACAAAAGTTAAAAGGCCATCAAAATGTGGCACTCCCAAAGTGCATAATAAAAGTGCGCGTTGGGAATGGTTAACGCGTTTCGCGGCTCTCCTCGCCGCTTGATCACAACAACGGGTCCCCATTCAACCAGTGAGTTATAAACATGGTGTGGACAGTTTTACCGAAATGGAAGAAGGACTCCATCGGTAGGTACACCCTTGTTTTGCCCTCCATGCGGCAAAACAATGGCGGCCATCTTTGCCGGGAAAAACCAGACAAATGATAAAAGGAATGGGAATGGTAATCCCGACTAATCTACTTAAGACAGTCTAAACCCTTGATAATTATTGATGAACTATCAGCTGGTGCCTTGTGTATATGTTACACAATTTAACCGCCATACCCCGCCGCCGTTGGTGAGCGTACCCCGATGGAGTGCCTCTATGCCGAATAAATGCTTGAATGCATTGCATAAATCTTAACATCTTAATTGTTTCCATGACAATTGCACAGGTCAAACAGATCTCCATTATTTTACAAATGAATCACAACTTTTTGGCATAGTGCACAAATCGTGAGATGGATTTTAGTCCTTATTATTAAAACAGCTATGCTAGTCCATGAATTAGGCTTCGGTCTCATGATTACTACAGGTTTTCTAAACTTTACTGCTCAAGGTAAAGGAGTGCGGACCACAGCACAATGTACCAGCTACCTGGTGGGTCAGTTTACTGCTAAGTATGTAATCATACAATAAAGTGCATTGATCACTGTAAAGTATATATATATATATATATATATATATATATATATATATATATATATATTAAAAACTCCCTTGCACTATGTTAAGACGGATTTCTGAACTCTGTCCTGGCGGCGCAGAAGTTCAGAAGGCCAACCTAATTACTTGGAACAGGGTTACCTCTGGACAAGCCAGACCAATCAGGGTAGCGATCGCGGCGGTCAAGACTAGGTCTCAAGAGGGGTGAGGGTGACTGAAAGCCCGCAATGAGCACACAAAGCAAGGACACTTACAAACTACTCCAAACAGGTGTTATATTACACATTTATTCCAAGGCCTTTAAAACAATGACTGTAGCGATAAATCACAATACAACTCTAGTAAACCAACACATACCATACCAATACAATATATATAAAAATACAAACAAGTCTCAAGCGTTAGATGCACGAAATGTGTAGTCCACCTAACAGGGAAGGAAAACAGGCATTGCGAAATAATGCTTAGACCCAGTCCGCCTTCAGAGGCACCTAACTAAAAGGAAGTCTGAGCCCTACGAAGAGTGGAGCCTTGTGCCCAAAAGTACCTGCACACGCTGGTGCCAACGGGCAAAGGGGGAGTCTCTTCGAGGGAATCAGGCAGTTCAGTTTAGTGCACAAATGAAGAAGAACAGAGTTCCGCGACTCAAGCGCAGCCTCCACTGTGGGCAGAAGTAGAGCGCGAGTACGGAAAGGCGTGCTGTTTTGACACAGCGGGGAAAAGCTATGGGCTCCTGCAGGAGGGTGACCAGTTCCTAGCTCTGCTACTCACCGGTCCCCGATGCAAGCAAACCCAGGCTTCTCCGTGTCCGTTTCAGTCGCTGGCAGGTTCAGGAGAGCAGGGGACGTCTCGTCGTCGTGTTGATTCTGCAGCAGCAGAGTTGAGTTAAAGATGTCCCAAACGAAGTGAACCCGCACAGTTTGTTACCACAGCAGGGCAACGGAGCGGCCGTGTGTATCTCAGCCAAATGTACACTACTCACTTCAGACCTGGGAACGCCAAGTGTACAAATCTTGTGAGAGTGACAAAGACACAACCTGGCGGCGGTTACAGAGCAAGACTCTTGTGTAGGCTGGTCAGTCTGCTGGATGGCCCGGAGATACTTCGGAAGGCTTACGAGCAGGAGATGGTGAAGATGCCGAGAATAGCTGTCCCCGCTATTCCAAGGGTCGAAGTACCAGTACAGGCCTTCTGGTTCGATCAGAGGTAAAAAGGGTTTCACAAGGCGACAGCAGTGCAGAGGAGCAGTCCTTCAGCGGGTCACCAGCGATTCCTCGGTTCAGCCTCTTGGTTGCAGGATACTTGGCTCCTGTATTCCTTTGTTCGTGAGAACTCAGGAGATCGACATGGTAGTGGTGTTTCCAGCCCCCTCTTATCCTCGGTTCCCTTCGTGCCAAAACGGAGGGGACCCAATGGGAGATCCGCTCATCAACACTCACACCATACGTGGACCTATCACGGACCACGGTGGTCCCAGGCATTCACACCACCCTAGACTCTCTGGCACCCAGGATGTGTATTGGGACCAGACATCCCAGCCCACATCCTGGAGGCACACACAAGGCCTGTAGAAGCCCGCGAAAGCATCCATGTTTCGCGGGAAAGTACATGCCCAAATAAGGAAGGCCCCGGGTCGGCTCGACCTAGGGAAGGTGAAGGGAGCAAGACGGTCAGCGGACAGGACAAAGGAGCCTCATGGTCTGGCCATTTTGGGAGCCAGGCCACCATTTTGGGCTAAGCGCGAGAAACGCGCTTAAAACGCCAAAAGGAGCTCAAAACACAAGAAACGATCGCTGCCACCATTCCCGTCCGTGATTCACTTGCACCGATCAGTTACAATCCAAAAAGAGTATCTAGGGCCTGTAGAAGGCTAGAGACCCAAGAGAGCAGTAACTTAGCTTACAGTGCCCTCTTGTGTCATGTTGCACGAAAGCCGCAACATGATAAAAGAAACTACGGAAAACAGCGTTTCCCGGTACTGACTGTCTTAAGGGCATGTCAGTTTCCCCGTAAGAATGGAGCGAAAGCCCAGAGGAGTGCGGCAGAAGGCTGCACTTCTCTGGCAAAGTTGAGATCAAGGTGAAAAACAACAGCAAAAAGTTTAGGGGTTGCCACATGGAAGGAAAATTACCCACAATTACAAAATCTTTCCTAACACACACATTATATATATATATATATATATTAGTGCAAAGGAGTCTTTTTGTAATTAATGTTTGATGTTAGAGAGCATGCTTGAGGAAAGAACAGCGCCTTGTTTTTTTCTGCACGTGCGTACTGTACCTGCTAAATTTCTATCTATTAAGAAAATGCTGCTCTGCATCATGCCCCCATCCAGTCACTTTCCTGGGGAAAACATCTGTTAAGTATGGAGGAAAGGGATCACACAGAGAATGGAATACCGAACCACTACATAGTGTAAAGAGTCCCTCAAAAAGGCAGGGCAAGGGAGATTTAGCTCTGTTTTGAAGTTCGCAGCATAACCCTGAAGGAGGAAACAGCGGTGGGGGGAGGGGGAGTACTGTCCCTCCCACCAGAGCACAATGCTGGGCTCTGTCAGGGGTGGTGTGAGGGGGAATCCCCCAACTGCCTGCCACCACATGCTAGGGACTCGGGATCGCCACAAGTGCCTTAGCAGCAGTGACAATGGATTTCCAAAAATTAGCCCTGGGGGTAGGGTTTCCGGGGGCCACCCTATTATGGAGAACAGGGAAGACAAGGTTTAACCCAAACCCAATTAAGCTAGGTGGCAGAGCGGCAAAGTTTAGTCTCAGGAACGGTGTGAGAGTGATCTAGGGCTGCAAGTCCACACAGAGCAACACCAATAATTCAAATTAGACAGGTAAGTACAAAAATATACAATCACTAAGCAAGTAAAACCTTTAGTAAAATATAGTCATACCAACACTATGAAACAGATATATAAATACAGGTAAGTACTCGTATACCTTAGAAAGAACACTTCAGGATAATCGTAAAACAGCTTCCCCAACTCTTATAGAAAGTCCAACCCTAAAATGGGTTGGGTCCTTGTGCCCAAAAGTCACCAGTTCCAAAGTAGATACTTTAAGGTCGGTTTATAGAGAGACTGGCAGTGCCAGTGGCTATGATTAATAAGAGTCAAAAAGTTAAAGTTCAGTAAAGTAGAATCGGTCCATCCGATTCCTAAGAAGGGATCCTGGACCAGGCCACCACCGACTAAAGTCAGGAAAGAGTGATTTAGGGACAGGGCTTTACCCGCCAAGTAACCCTATGTAGAACAGCAGGCAGGAAGGAACAGGTATGCAAACTTACACCCAGCGCCGTACCCCCGGCACAGAATTCTCCCGCAAATACTGCTGTTGTTCCGGAATACAGTGGGGACACACTCTTCAGTGCTTGGTCCAGTCTAGGAAGGCCCAGGGGTCGCAGGTGCAGAGGCCACTTTCAGCATCAGGATTTAGTTTTGGTTGCGGTGCACAGGGATCAGTTCTAGACAGCTTCCTGTAGAATATCCAAAATGAGGAAAGATGAAGACTTCTGCAGGATAGACCACCTAAGGACACCACACAGGCTTGAAAGCGTGTAGCAACAGGGGTCACCACGGTCAGGCAGCGACAGGCGCTCTTCAGTGGACGAACACAGCAGCAGGCCCAGCACAGCCTCGGTTCATACAAGAAGGCTGAATGCAGGAGTAAGTGTCTTGTTCCATAAGCTGAAGAACCTCCAAGGATGCATTCGGAACATGGAGTGCTGCGAGGTAGCCAAGGAGTGCGCTGGTCAGTCCACCGGTTGGAGAATGGACTCTTCTGAAGGCTCAGCAGGCACGAATCCTAAAAGTAGCGTCCGAGACCGTTTGTTCCCGCAAGTCCAGGGGGGTCAAAGCACCAAGAAGGGCCTTCTCGAGATCAAGCAGATAAGTAGTGCTTCACCAGGAACAGCACTGGAGTTGATGCTGGCCAGCTGCAGAAGTCATCCTCGGGTCATCGGTAGACTACTCTTCTTCATGGGGGTCTTGAAGGATGATCTGTCAAATAGTTATAGGAGCCCTCCTTTTGTCCACCATTTGGCCTCGGAGCATGCCCAAGCACATCAATGGTAATTCAAACAAACAAACAGTGGCTATCCAGTTATGGATAGCCACGGACCACAACATCTGCCCAGCAACAGATATGCAGGCCCCAGGGCTGTGAATTGGGACTACACAGTCCCAGCACCTTCCTCTAGCCACACACAGTAACCGGCCCATAGCTTGAATACCCCCAGTTTTTCATAGAAGGCATTTCCTGTCCTGAGATGGCAGAAAGAAGGCCAAAGAACAATATGGCCAAAGAACAAGCGAAAAACCTTGTGGCACAACCATCTTCTGGTGCTAGCCACCTTTAGTAGCCATTTGTGGTAAATGCAAAAGTCCGAGTAACATTCCTCGAGTAACATTTATCAAAAAGGGTACAAATATTACTGCTGCCACCAGCTTGTCTTAGGCATCCTGTAGAAGTAACCGAACAGCTATTTCATAAAAATAAAGAAGGATACAAAATATCATAACTGCACTTCAGCGTAATCCTACCAGCAACTACAGCCCTTTACTAACTGGACAACTATCAAATATACCTGCAGGGTCCAAACCTAGGGTAGGAGTGGGAAAGTGTGGGTTGCTAGAGATCTTCAAGACGAGAAGAGAGCAGAGGCTGTTCGGTAAGGATAAGGTTGGGGGAGAGAGTGAAGAGGAGGAGATTAGTGAGAGCTGGAGTGGGAAGCATGGAGAGGCTGGAAAGGAAAGAGGAAAAGGAGATTGGAGATGAGTGGAGAAGAAGGTGGGGAGAGAGGAAGAGACACAGAGACAGACAGGGCGACATAGGAGTGGAGAGATCGTGAGATCTATGAAAGAAGGATGGAGGAACTGTCAGAAGGGAAGAGAGGCAATGACCGAAGGAGCCAAGAAAGAAAGGTGCAGGAACATCATCCGGGGAAGGAAAGGGAAGTGAGCAGACCAGAGGAGAACATGGTAGTGAAGGAAGAGGCAGTAGAGCAGTGATATTAAAGAGGGGGAAGTGAGCACACCAGAGGAGGAGGTGAAGGTTAGTAGAAAAGTACTAGAAGAGGTAGTCCCTAAAATACAAAAGGGCAACACCCAAGAGAGATAGAGGAATGAACATGTGGTGTAGTTTCCATTATGGGAGAAGGCCGGTTCGCTGCATAAACACGGCCCAGAGACAAGGGGATCGTCAGGGCCCTAATCCAACAGCCACTGAGAGAATCAAGGAGACTTGCCAGCTGGAGATTGCAAGTCTTGCTGAGAAGATCTTCCACTGGGACACCACCACATTTGAACTTGACAGGAGGGTGGAAGGGGAAAAGATACCTTGTTACATACTCAACCAATGAAAGGCCCAAAACATCCATGACCAGCTAGAGGTCTCATCCATAGATAGATGGAGTGGCACAAAATGCGCCATGAGAGTCTTCCTAGAATTTTATATGCTCATTTTATTTATTTAAGGAGACATCTTGAGTTGGAACATTTGGTTGGACATATCTCTTTTCTTTTGGAACCCAAGGCCTTTAAGGCGGTGAGAAGAAGGCCCTTCTGCGGACTTGACTTTAAAGTCACGAGGAGAAGGGAAGGGAAGAGAGGATAGTCAAGATAACCCAGGTTAGGGCCAGGTTGAGTTGAATTCCTGAGCTCATTACACTCAGACCCTTCCCACACCAAACTCTAGTAAAAAAAACCTTTGGAGAGAAACGCACCGTGTCTGTTTGCATTTTCCAACCCCAATCGCACAGTTCTCAGACAATGGTCTAGGACATGGATGATGAGGCGGTCTGGGATATTAACCACATGCATTGTTATGCACTGATACGAGATACGTAGGAACATCTCTCAATCTGGCACAAAGGTAATAATGGCAGTAGAACAATGGGCTCCTGCCTTCCTTTTCAGCCAGCACAATAGCCAAGTTAAGTGCGTGCCCCAGACATTCATGCTCAGCTTGCAGCCAACAAGCTTAATGCCAGTATGGTCAATTCAGACCTTCATCCTACCGTGGTCAATGATAAGTGGCGTTCAACTAAATGGGATAATACAAAAACTATATAAAAAAGCAGTATTCAGAGATGGTAGACTTGAGAATACATTTCGATAGAACATTGTCTACGAAATGAAAGGCAAGAATTGAAAAGAATATTCAGGTTTGACAGGCCACCTCATCGGGAAACGCACATTAGAGCTTACGAGCACTTTTACTACTATTCACTTTTTTTTTGTTGCCGCAAAGCTGGGAAACGTCCAACTGTGCTCCTGAACGGCGTACTGTGAATGATACTTTCAAGATAGGAATAAAACTGTTAGGGACCCAATTTCAATTTGGAAGTAGGCATGTATGAGGCAAGCATGGTTTTGCAAGTTCGGACACAGATACAAAGATACAAGTTTCAACACCTCTAGCCGGTCCGATAACACAGCAAGTAGAGCGCTCGTTTTGACATCCGCGCAGAGCCTGCTGACGCAGGTTCGAATCCCGGAAGGGCCAAACTCAGCCTTTAATTCTTCCAGGTCGATAAATGAGCACCACACACCGTCAGATGCCTGAGGGTTTGTAGCGCTATATAAATGCTAAATTATTATCATTATTATTTATTAAGTTTGACTGGGGTTGGAGACTTCCTAGCTGCCCCTAGTTCTATGATGGGAGTAGTCTTGATCATCAAAGTAAATAAAATGGTCCAAGTCATTCAGTTAAACAAAGGAAAAGTCTGTGTCAGAAACCTATACTTGCCCTCACGATTCACAATAACCAAGTGTGGGAAAATGTATGAAAATAAAAGAGTATCAAAAGAATGTCAGAATGGCAATGAAAGTGGCTAACCACTCCGTTCCCCAAGTGCAGTTCAATGGGGTTCTTACAAAGTTCTTTCCAAGTGGATAGTTTGCACAGTACAAACATTTCCCATAAATCTGTTAGGCTTCCCTCGCCTATTTCAATGTCAGTTCAATGTACCTCACAGTTCTCTTCAATAGATTCTTTAGGGCGTCCCTCACCCGGCTTCACACAAACAAACATATTCACAAAGTTCCTTTCACAGGCGACTCTTGCCTGTCCTCAAACACTAAACATTTGCTGAAACACTTTCCAGCTAAACGGCTCCGCTTCATAGAACTCGGGAAGAACTCCCTTCCCCAACCTTTGTACTTCTCTTCCATAATGTTCACCTGTCAGAAACCTTCACAATCGCATATCACCCCGATGCGTGACCACTCTGACAATAGGGATGGTTTCTTGATATCCGTGCCTCTTGAACTTTGTTTCATAGAACAGGCCCTCAGCCACGCTGTTCCTGTTTTCACAAAAAGATCCATTTACTTTAGCATTAGCCTTTCGGAATCCCTGCACGCTCTCTTTCCCTTGTGCTATTCCCTTCAATGGTTGTCAACACATTTCGCTTTCATTATTAACTGTTCTGATATCTTTCTGGAAGCATTTAACAACATGCCTTCTCACACAGCACCACTCCGTTACTTTGTTTCTCATCGGCTCCCTCGCCGACCAAATACATTCCAGCTTTCATGTCAATGTCTTCATCCTTCAACGCGTAGTCTTGCATGTAACACTGTAGACTTCCACAATCGCGCGTATCACAAACCAGGCTCTCCCTTTGTTGAACTCACCGGCTGTGACTGCTTTTGCACGTCCTTCTGCTTTCAGCTCGTTGAGGTCAGGGCCTTGCCCACCTGCCCCTCAGACACTGCAGGGCGGCCTCACGGCCCAGGGGATGACACAAGCAGTTTTCTGGTGCATGGAGGAAAGGGACAAGCAGGCACCTCGGCTTCCTTTTCTGAACTCACCTGGCTTCTGGGAGACAGGGCTCCCTCGCCACGCTTTCTTGCCTCAACTCGCAGCCTGTCAGCGTCTCAACACCCCGTTCTCACTGCCCTGGTTCTCGGCAGCTTGCTCTCAGCTGCTTCTCCATCTCACCATCCAGATTGCCTCCCTTCATGGCCCGTCTCGCTCTCCGTGTCTTTCTGTGCGCCACCTTTTATAGTTTAAAAACGGTCCACGAGTTTCAGGTGTGTGTGATTGTGACCGAGTGCCTGACCGGCCTGACCTTATTAGTGAGGCAAGGCCAGTACATGTTACTAGTGGTAATCTTCCTAGTCTCAGTCTTCCTCTTCTCAGTAGTTGGGGTGATAAGGAAAGGAGGAGAGTTATGTGAGTTGTAGTATCCCAAAAAGGAAAAGGGAACATGGGATAAATAACTGTCAGGAAATGGGGAATATCATTTCTCACCTTCTGGTGTCTCCTCCCCACTCCCAGAGGACCCCCTACCCAGGTGATGCTCCCTCGCTTGTCCACCCCCAGGGTCAGGATCCAATAGCGATGGACCTTCCCTGGCCACCTGAATAAGGGATCCCCAGGGATTGAGTCGTGAAACACCTTCAGGTTTTTCACCCATGTATTAATCTAGTTCTTTGTTATATGTATTTTGGTGATAAGTAGCTTGGGTATTTTTCTAGTCTATATTTCTGAATTAAAGTGCTTTAAATGTTCCAAAAACTAAACAAAGTTGTATGCACTGACAAAGCTACTTAGTAGGTTAGGTTATTTCACAGTGCAAACAGTGGATGCCTGTAAAGGGCTCCAATGTCAACATGGAATTTCTGCCATGTGCTACCACTGCGGTAGGGTGAAGACCTGCTTTAGGGACTCCAGATAGGGACATTTGTGGGGTGGTTCCTGAGCTCAGGATGAGAACCTGCAATCCTCCCGATTGAGCCTGTACCTGCTTTCGAAGATGGTTTCCTCTAAGGGCGAATCCTTTCACGTGAGACTTATTCTTCAGGTTGATGCGAACAAAGTTGGCAGCGTGATTTAAGGAAGGCCTGGAAGACAGGAAATATGGCTTCAGAACAAAGAAAGGCAAGTCAAGTATTTTGCAATATAAGCAACCTATGCATTACAGGGACAAACAAACCCACATGGGAGGGTGCTCCAAAACAATGACTTTGCAATAACACCACTAAGACTTGATCTCAGATGAAAGGAAGTGATGCAAATATTATCGCACAGCCCTCTGTAAAACATTTAAAACTGTTGGCAAAGGCTAAACGGCTCCCATCAGCAACTACAAAGCTTTGCAGCCCAAGGAAATACATGAGGGGGATCATTCCAAAAGCCTACTTTCAAAATGTTAAAGTAATTAGAGATGCCCACTATAGATAAACCTGCTCAGATCTCTACAGAATGGTGGGATCTGCTGCAGATCACTTCCTGAACAAAACTGCTTCTATTATGGAGGAGATCACTGTTAATTACCAGAGCACTGTAAAATGGATTCCACCACCCGTCCTAAAACCTTTGTCCCTCTCAGCCCAGAAAGCAAATGACCCAAGGGCCCTTTCCAGAGGGAGCTTTATGTTCATGCCTGTGACTTATCAATGGAGCTCTTTAAAGGATCAAGAGCTAGAATATGACCTCTTGCCCCAAAGATTTAAGTCTGTCCCCTGTAGTAAAGGAGGGATGCAGGTCATAACTCGCTTACTTACAGATAAGCTTTTAAACATTTATTTTTTATTCTTTTTAGTGCTTTTTTGAAGGAACAAAAACAGTGACAGCGTGGGTAGTGCAATATCATTCAGTGACAAGGTAACCTCAGGTACATACATGTTACATGATCAAGCAATTCAACCGTGCCCCCCCCCATCCCACCCCAACCACCGAGATTTGATAACCTAGTTCATCGTCACAGCAGTTATCCAGTTATAGCAAGTCAATCAGTGGCTCAGTCGTTCTGGAGAGCATGTAGTTCTGGTATGGCCCCCAAATATCTCTGGGTCTGGCAGCTGTTGAGAGTGCGCCCCTATAATCTGTTTCCATGTCATGGCAGTATACAATGTCCCACTTCCAATTACCCAGGTCAGTCGGGGTATCCCTACCCCATACCATTGCAGCACGTCTCTTTGCCAGTACAAGCAGCAGCCTAGTAAATCGTTGAAAAGGTGGCCAGACTTTTTTAGTGCACACAGTTCTAAATGGGCTCTCCTATTATTTCTTGTATTATGGTTTGGAAAGTAGGCTGCCAAGGATATGCAGTGCCAGGCTAAATGTTGAAAGATGGCTGGTGAGTGCTTACATCTGTGACGTCCGGGTAAAAATGTATGGAGCTCCACTTGGGTATAGTATGTCTGGTGTAGATATTTGAAATGTAATAGTTTAAACCGGCTGTTGAGACATATTTAGTTTACGTACAACAGCATTTCCATACTTTCTAGGGGGATCAGCTGCCCCAGAGACTCCTCCCACTTAGAATGAGCCCCCTCCGACCATCCTGTAGTTTTCTCCACCAATTTGGCATATAGATTTGGCATCAGTCTGCCCCCACCCTCCCTCTCGGCCTCTATAGTATTGTGCAAAAATTGCATGGTAGAATGTGTCAAAAAGCCCTTTTACTATATTTCGGGTCCTAAAATAGAAGAACATTCAATGCAGTAATATTACCCCGCACTTTGAACTCATTAAGGGATAGAAATTGTCCGCCAGGGAACAAGTCCTAGAAGCTGGTTAGACCCAGGTTACCCATGCATTGCACACAGGTTTCAATAGTAAGAGGAATTTCCGGTATGCGAGTAAGCAGAGAGAATACAGAAAGGGGGTCACCTGTTTTTCTCGCTATTTTAGACCATACCCTACGTGTGCTGTCCACCACATTAACCCCCCTAGATGTCCTAATCAGAGCCTCAAGGATAGCCGCCCTCAGAGGCGACGGGGCTGCTAATGCCCTCTCAATTTGGCCATGGGGCATGTCTGGGTTTGGAGAGTGCCAATGGGATAGAAATTGTGCCTGTGCCGCTAGGTATTAGCTTTCGAAGTCCAGGAGCGATAGATCCCCGTCTAGCAGGGCAAACTGTTTCTCTCAGCTGACTCATGACCGTTTGCCTGCCCACGTATAGCTTCAGATTATACTTTGCTTTAGGAGGATCTCAGGTGCCCGTAGTGGGACATTAAGGTCTAGGTACAAAAACCGAGGCAGTAGGACCATTTCGAAAAGGTAATGGTAGGTGCCTCTACCAGTTAAACTCCACCGCATTTCTCTGCGCTTTACTACAGTTTCCCCTCCACAGTGTGTCTGGGCACCTGGCCAGTTCCACCCCCAGGTAACGCGCGCTAGCGACGGGCCATTGGAACCCCAGACTTTCTGGTATTAATCCTTAGTCCTGAGTTGCGGCCAAAGTCCAGGACATCTGCCATGATCTGCACAAGATTTGACAGAGGGTCATTTCATCCGCATATAGTCAGACAATTTATATGTATAACTATACTCAGTCAGTGCACACGACGTTGTCCAAGCAGTTCCACTAGCGGCTCCATTGCCAGCGCAAACAAAGGTGAGGGGGGAATCCCTGCCTTGTGCCCCGGCCCAATGGGATAGGTTTGGACAGATGTGTATGAGCAGTCCAGCAGAGGGATGGGTGTAAAACAGTGAGGTCAGAGAAATTAAAAAAGTTGCTGCTTCCATCCTCTTGATTACAGCAAACAAATGGCCTTCAATGGAGTCAAAGGCCTTCTCTGCACTGAGAAGGGCCGCAACCACAGCGATATCAGGGTTCATTGCGCTGATTAGGGCAAAGATTGGTGCGGAGCCCGTAGGAAGTAGATCTGCCCGGTATGAAGCTGGACTGGTCCGCCTTCACGCACATGGACATCAAAAGATGTAGCCTATTAGCCAGAATTTTCACGAGAATTTTATGGTTAGTATGTATGAGGGTAATTGGGCAATAAGCCGTGCGGTCTAGGGGATCCTTCGCAGGATCTGCATTCTTTAGCGATACAGCTCAGCCCGATGAAAAATTTGAAAGACTCCCACAGTATCAAAGGAGAGGAAACTTTTTCCCTAAAGTCGTCAACATTTCCTTCCTGGATCTCTGTATGGAACACTATGTCCGACAAGCCCTCCTGCTGAACCCTGCAGCCCCCCGGAACATCAATTTGTGCACCTACCGGGGAGTGATCAGATAATGCGCGGCCAGATTTCACATTTGTCTACCCATCTGGCCCCCTTGTGCAACATTAGGATGTAGTCAATGCGCAAGGATGTATGGTGTACGGAGGCATCAAACGTGAACCCCCGCCCCTTCGGGTCTCTATCCCACCATATGTCCATCAGGTCATACAGCTTGCCCAGCTTTCGTATTTTATCTGCTGCTTTAGTGGGTGGCTTGAAAGTGCCGTAGTATATGTCCACCTCTGGGACCAGGGCTGCACTGAAGTCCCCACCCCATATACCTAAATAACTGCTGCCCTATCTAGTCCATGCTGTCGGAATTGGGTGCATAGGATTGATCCTGGTGATAGTGCGATTGTGTGTGATGCCCGTGAGTACTAGCGCCCTAGCCTCAGAATCCTTGGTGAAGCCCTTTGGCGTGACTCATTTCCATGTGATAGGGCCAGCTTCTTCTTAAGATTACCTATCATACCAGCTGTCACAAAATGTACAAACCAAGCCCCTGTGCCCTCCCCCCAACCAACAACCTCAACCAGCTGGTAAATAACGCCCACCCCATCGACCCCGCTCATATTATTATGCTTCACTCAGGAGGCCACCCTGAGTGGCCAGATGACACCCTCCCTTGAGGGCGTAGATCACCGGAACAACATGAAAAAGAAAAGTAACAATAACAAATGTTTACCCCCTGCGCTGCATTTTACAAGTATTCATCGGAGGTCTCTCAGTCCAGCTCCAAGGCTGGAGAGCGTTGGGCCTCCTCCCCCCCATGTGAACAGGGCAATTGTGACGGTACAGTGTCCAAAAGATCCCAGGCCTCGTCTGGTGTTGACAAAAAATAGGGCTTTTGCTTTGTGTTTCACTTAGAGCTTTGCTGGGAACATCATGGTGTATTCTATGCCTTTTGCTCGCATAGTTCGCTTGAGATCCATGTAGGATCTCCTCTTGGACTGCAGCGTATTTGAGAAGTCCGGGAAGATACGAATATGGTTTCCTCTGTATACCAATCAGCCCTTCTCTCATGCTAGCCTTAGTGTGCTGTCCCGGAAAGCAGGCCGGCTATGATCAGCCTCTTCGGATTCCCAGGGGCAGCCAGTTTGCCAGGGATCCGATGGGCTAGTTCTACTAGGAATGCCGAGGAGAAACCCTCAGTGTCTAATAAATCTTTAAGGAGCGATTCCAGAAACACTTCATAGATCTTGGGTCACTTGCTTTAGGGACCCCACGATACATAGGTTGTTCCTTCGGGACCTCGACTCCAAATCTTCCTGTTTATCTGCCAGTTCTTTCAGTGACATTTTGATATGCTTCATGTCCTCCACCATTCCGTCCTCCACCGTTATTCGATTTTCCGCTTCATCAAGGTGTGCCCCATTGTTTATCTAGCTGCACTTTCATGCAATCGACCTTATGGGTAAGGGAACCCAAATTGGAGTCAAGAATTTAATCCCGCTTGCAGCAGCGCGACCATTTGATGTCTAGATCATCACGTGTTAGCCCGAGCAGGTGGTCCGTCGATGGCTCCGACGTGTCACCTCAGCCACCTTTCCCTTTTTCCCCCGGGGATATTAACATCAAAGGGGAGTCTAGTTTGCAGTTTGTCGGTTTTTCCCACTGTCACTTATGTCTGACACACAATGAACTCTGGAGTATCAAGTCGCCGCCCGAATAGGCCATACCAGCCCTCGCCTGAGGACAAACCCTGGTTGATGCGTGGCAGTGGGGCAGGCCCACCTAGCCTCCCAGGGCCCACGCAGTATCCCCTGTGCAGGTGGGAAAGGCCACCCCCCCTCCTGTCAATTTCTCACTGCGGGAGGCGCAGGGTGGGCCTCTGCAATGTACAACCCAAGATGTGTTCTCACCAGGGACCGTCCAAAACCACCTGCCCCTAGCATCAGACAGGGCGCCCAGGCTGCTCCAACACCTCCACACACTGCAGCCCCCCAACCCTCCGGCCTCACCAGGGTCCACAATGACACCAAGCTCTACCGGCCTCAGGTGGCTCTATGTCAGCTATTGCATTCATCAATGAGGATTTCTTAGGCACCATCCACTGTGTTCATAAGCTCTCTTTCGACACCTTCCACGAGTCAGGGGCTCATGGTTGGCCCAGCTGGCCCGATGTAATAGGGCTGCCGAAGTCCTGTGCAAATATCCTGTCACCAGCGCAACCAATGTGGTTTCCCCGTTGCGCCTGATGTCTGGCGACATGAGGCACCGATGTGTTGATCGGTTCCTGCTGGAGACAGAACACCGAGCAAATACAGCCCCATTCTCCAACGTGGCACAGGGCCGCACTCCGACACCCAGCGTGCACTTTGCCCATCCCGGGCATGCCGACGGAGTAAGGTTTGTCATAAATGAATTACCACAAAAAAGAGAGAGAGCTCAAATAAAACACTTTTGGCTGTTTTCATACGCTGTTACACCATGTCTTTTTGCAATCTTGATGTGGTTATACTCACTGTTACTAACATCACGTAACCATCTAATGGATATGAATTATAAGTGCATTTATGAAAACAACAGCCAAAAGTGTTTATTTGTGCTCTCGCTCTTTTTTGTGGTAATTCATTTATGACAAACGCATCTAATGGTTTTTTTAATGCATTTTAGAATAATTGTTTGAGAGATAAATGATTAAAATATGCTAATTTTGATACATTGACCTTGGTGTTATATAGAATATTTGATGACAGTTCTATTTTGAAAAACTGAGTAGCTTCCCAACAACCATGGTGTGGTAGAGGTGGGTAGCTGGTGGCGACTGTGCTCTGGTTTTTCATGTAATACTGGGACTACTGCTGCTGGCTTCTGAAAGTCTTTTATTATTATCATGGTATTTATTGAGCGCAGACCTAGCTGGGTGTTGCACTCAATTCAACGCTACCTCTGAACACTGAATGGTGCCACTGTCGGGTCCACAAACTATTATTTGTTGCTACTTCAGTAAATCAGACCTGGCATGTTAAAAGGATTGCGCCAAAACCTAAAATAGTGCCCCACGGTGTTCTGCATGTGCAGGTTTGCTGCAGAACTGCAAAATGATGGACCAGGAACTGAATACCTGGGTTCAAATATCAGCTCCCGGCTGACCGAAATACGCGACCCTGACCAAACTACTCCAGTATCTAACTGTGCCTACATTTTTGCTACATGCTAAAATTGGGATCATGTAGAAGGTCGCTACATCGAGCTGTATCGAAGTGTCCTCACATACATGAAGGCTTGCTCACAGAGAGCACGATTTTTCATCATAACAAGAATACTAGATGTGCATGGACAAGTCTTCCAAACACCAGGCTGATAACCAGGCAATGCCACAAGAGGCCAAGTCCCCTTACTTCACAGGCCACACTTTGTATGCCTCTTAGAGCATTTCTCAGACAATAACTGCATGACACGAGTAAGTTGGCCGTTGCGAAACAAAACCTACATAGAAAAATAAACAGAGGAAAACCCTGACTTCCATGATGGCTGACTCTGGTTGCTTGTAATGAACAAATTACATGGTGAGGAAAGGGCGGGAGGGAAAGGAGTACGTTCATGCACAGTGCTCCAGAGACCTTTTAAAATTGGTTTGAAACAATGGCCGTATGGGGTGGTGGTGTTCCCAAAAGTTAATGGTGGGAGGAAGTGGTTGGGGGGGGAAGGTGGAAGGAAGATAAAGGAGTCAGGGCAGAGTCAAACATATACACAAAACCATTTGTGTTACTGATAGCAATGCCGCTACTGCATGTGGGACTACAGGTTTTACATATCTGGCTTAACCTTACCCGTCAGAGTACACACTCTGTACATTGAAACACCACAGCATCACATTGTAGCCTCGTTTTAGTGAGAAGGGCAACTGGACCTCACTGTGATCTCCACATACCTGGCAGCCTTTGTTTTGTTGGAGGAGGCACCTTTAACTTCTTCCTCAGTATCTCCAAAGAGGTTTTCCTCAGGCCTCGTGGCTTTCGTGGCGGGTGGTGGTGCCTCTTCTTCGTCCATGCTGTTGCCCTTTGCTTTGCGTCGACGGGCCGGCGCAGCCTTCTTGGGTGCTGCGGGTGCTTTTGTTCGCCGCCTCTTTTTAGCATTGCCTTCTTCCGGGGCTTGAATATTCTCTGCTGGTTCCTGTTCCTGAGCGAGGTCCCGCTCCATGGGCGCTGTGGAGGCCTTTTTTCTCCTCCGCTTCTTTGCAGTCCCTTCTTCCAGCGCCGGTGTATCCACTGTAGGATCTTCCTCTACGGAAGGCGCCCTCTGCCTTTTCCGCCCACCTCGTTTAGCCTTCTTTGGGAGGGGGGACTCGTCATTCCCGGGTAACGCTTGATTTTCCTCTTGTACATGGTCCCCTGAGGAGCGGTCCGGAGTGACGGCCATCTCATGAGGTCTTTTGCCCTTCAATGGACTTGCACAGTGGTTGGTCGAGCTCCTGTGTATAGATTGACTTGCAGCAGAGGAACTTGGTCGTTCACTTACTTTCAATGTGGTGTCTTCGTCCTTTGCAGTTGCTCTGCCACCATCCCTCTCTTTATCTTCTTCACCTTCCAAACTTGCTGAATTCTGTCCTTCACTCACCGCAGGAAGGCCATGTGGTTTTAGGGACTGCCGAGGGGCAGACATCCTTGCTGGATGTGACTCATGGTCCGAAGCAGGAATCTGAGGGGCTGGGCTTTGTTGCACATGGATGTCGGAAGCAAATTGAGTGCGTAGTGACGACGAGGTTTCCATCCATTCCTTACTTTGCACACCTGCATCAGAAGCAATGCCAGCTTCAGGTCTCCCTCCCGCTTGCCCCTTGATGCCCTGACATCTGTCCAGCCAGCTCGGATCTAGGGAAGTCATGCGCTGCCCAACGGTGTCTCGAAGCTGAAGGAACTTGTTTATTTGCAGGGGGCTAGGAGAGCCACTATTTAGGAGCTTGGACGGGTTGAATCCAAGCTTTAGCGGCGGAAGGCTGTCATCGGGGTCAAAATGGGAGTCATGCTCTGCCGCTGCTTTTAGGGCCGATGGAGGGTCCATTCCCAACGGTCTGCCAGAGGACCGTGCACCCGGGGAACTTTGATCGAGCGTGGTGGCTTTAGCAAGTGCACAAGTCATTCCATTGAAGGGCGCTCCAATAGGGGTGGCGGGTTTGCGGTCAAGATCAGAACATTCATTCGGGTGATTTCTGGAGGGGGTGAGAGATTTCGAGTCTGTTTCAGAGATTCCATTCCCTGGTTTCAATTTGGGAGAAAAGGATTTCTTCAAAGAGAACGAGCGCTCCTGTAAGCAGAAATAAAAAGAAAATGGTGGAAAGGTATGAGAGAGATTAATATGCAAACAAAAAATACAGCTAATGCAGAGTGACACGATTTGTAAATGACGAAAACTACACTTTCCCACGTGGAAAGCTGCAGTCTTTGCACATGAGCCATAAGAATGTGCCGCTGCCACTTCCCCCACCAAGCCTCTTTAAATCTAGCCCACTCACACCGTGCAAAGATCAGCAGAGTTGAAGTAGGGGGTTGGCATTCGGGACTGCCTAGTACCCACAACCAGTAGTCCACACAATGCACTCTCCTCTCGGGACCTCTCCCACACCTTAAAAACCCTCCCTCACAACCCCCGCCCCTCTACATGCTAACCATGCGGTTGCCGATCCTTCACCTTTTCCCCAGACTGCCCAATCTTCTTCTCAAGAACCAACCCACTGCACCAGATTGCCCTCCATTCTCATCAGCACCTCCTCTTCCTTGCACTTCTTGAATGAGACCCTGGTTGCCCTCTCCAATGTGCCCAACACGGCAAACCTAATCTACTCCACAAGATACAGTACCTCCTCTCTCTCTCCCCCTCTCGCTATCCGATCAAACTCTCTGCACCTCTGGATCACCCAATCCATCTGTAATAAAATGTTCTCTCTGCAGGAGACGACTATGCTGGCTGAACACAACACCGACTACACAACCTTATGCTACTCCCCAGGGCTAATAAAGTGCTATTTTTGGTCCAATTATCAGTAGGAATGTGCCATCTAACCCATTCCATCTCCAACTTTACTTTCTCCTCTTAACATCTCTGTCCACCTCCTTGCCCCGCCCCTTTTACTAACCTACTCGTGTGCCACTCATCCGGCACCCTCAACCGTTTCTCATCAGACCTCAACCTGCTACATGAAATCCTCCACACTCATGTGCCTGTCGTCATTATGGCCAAATTACATAATCATCCTTCCCATACGCATGGCAACTCGACAGACCTCAACTTCCTATCCTCCGCTCTTTACTCCTTTGCTCCCTGTGGATGCTTCACCCTCTGACTCCTTCCTAATCCACTCAACCATTTCCACCCCCCTCCATCAGCTATCACCAAAAGGAGATATATTTTTTTAATTAAAACAGATTTGTTTTAGTTGACATACAACTTTTTTTCAAATCTATCAAACTACATTTACTTCATGCTAAAAAAAGAAAACGTATTTTTAGGAATACATTAGCCTTGTAACATTGAATCTAGATCGCGGTTGTACAGAAACAGATTGTCACAACGAAACCTCTGCGATGTCTATGGGTACCTCCATCCCCAAGCACCAGTGAAGGAGAGAATAATATATTCCTTCACCGGTTATTGAGGCCACAGGTGCAAAGGGTCAGGAACACGGGTACCAGGTGCTGCCAGGGAAAAGCAGGTAAGTGTGAGTATAAAGCAATAACCTGGGGATGACCAATAATCAAGAAAATAGAGTGGGACCTACCTAGCATGGGAGAGGAACCAGGATTGGGAGGTATCCGGGGGCGCTGGGGCCAGACCCCCTTTACTTGGGGCTTGACGTGGTGCTAAGCCGAAGTCCAAAACAACCTTGAGCCAAAGGGGAG
The DNA here is from genome assembly GCF_040938575.1 of Ambystoma mexicanum. Taxonomy (NCBI): domain Eukaryota; kingdom Metazoa; phylum Chordata; class Amphibia; order Caudata; family Ambystomatidae; genus Ambystoma; species Ambystoma mexicanum. Next base: position 1,273,412,176 of record NC_090933.1, on the reverse strand, counting down.
TTCCAGAAGCAGTTCCAAAATGTCCAAAGCAAGAAGTGCCCAAGATCCGAGGAAGACAAAACACTAAAGTTCCAAAAGCCAAGTCTGAAATCCGTAGGAAGCGGGTCCAATGATGCAAGCCAGAAAGTCCAAAATCCACAAGGCAAAGTCCGGGCAACCAAATCCAAGGAACAGGCAAGACAGTCCGCAATCACCAGAAACCAGAGTTCAAAAGCCAGAAGGTCAAGATCCAGGAAAAACACAACGCCACTCACAATGCTGACAACAGCTGAGAAGCGCGGAAGCTCGGCTTCAGTGTGCCTTTGAGCCGGTGCTTGGGTCACGTGATCGCTTCCTCATTGGGTCACGCGAGTGGCGTCGCGTATCACGTGACCCTTGCAACCGGGAAGCGGCAACAGGATTGGCTGGGCGGGCGGCCCCTTCAGCATCACGTGGGCGTTGACCACGTGACCAGGAAGCTGGGGTAGTGAAGACCGATCCACCCCAGCGCCACCGCGGCCACAGTTTCCATGACGCCGCGCCGTATCCCCCATACGGGGAACCCGGCACTAGGGCTTCTGAAGGGGCGCGCCCGGGAACGACCACCGCCGCAGGTAGGGTGTCGCTGGGAGGCGGGCGGTGTTATGCGCTGGGAGGTGGGCGGTGTTGCGCGACTCGTGACAGATACACAACAGATACAATACAATTTGGGCAATAGCAAAGAAATAGGAGCAGTCAGTCTATGTTAATATAGAGGAGTATTAAAAGTTATGAATGATCATTTCCTCTCAGTTTGTCTTATACAGTCTTTCCATACTTAAATGGGATTCAGTGACTTATTTTTTCCCAAGGTGTATTTCTGTTAACTTTAACTAGATCACCGTTAGTCTTTATAATTTCCTCTTTTCTTCTTCACTATTCTTGCTCCGGTTCTTGTCTGCGTCTGATTGTATGCTCTTTAGCTTTTTGTGCATCTTCTCATGTACAGTTATTTAATCAATTATATTTCCTATTTATTTAGGAATCTTATTGTTGCTAAATTCATTGAGATTTTCGTTGCATTAAAAATGTGCTCCCACATTTGTTGTTCATCGAATGTGCGTTAGATTAAAAAAGCTTGAAAATAAATAATTTACTATAAATTATAATTTTTTGCATTTAGTTAACAAATGTTGCAAGTTTCCTCCATGTTATGGAGTTTTCAAAATCGACATCTTTATTCCCATTGTCCTTTGGCTCTTGTTGCAAGTACACTCTTGGTGGGCCATAGGTTAAATCTTAATCACATTATTTTGTCTCGATATTCTTTACTCTGAAACTTCTTTAAATATTGCGGAAGAATGTTCATTTTTTGGCGGGAATTTTCCAATGCAAAAGGTCTTATACTTTGTGCATTCCTGCCAATTGTTGATCCAAGCCATTTGCCAACATTTTGTATTTGCTCTTATAGAATTTGTCCATAATAATTTTAGATCTACGTCTGCTTTTTCCATTTGGACGATACAGTTTTCTTCCCATCTTGCTAGCAATGTTTTCTTCTTTGTAGAAGTTACTGATTTTTCTTCTGATCTTTTTAACACATTTCCCATACAGCGATAGTGTTCCATATTACTGTGGTTTCCATGGGTACTAACCCCAATTTGTATTTTATTATCTGTATGGGGAAATGTTTCAGTACAGGTATTGTTTTCCAGAAACGACCTTTATTAGGTTCCATTTTGGTTGCTGCTCTGGTGGTTTAGTATTTTCTCCATACGTTACAGCAAGGATTATTTTTTATTAGCAAAATGTTATGAGTGGGATGTATGTATACATGCTGTACTTATTCTGTATAGCTTTTGCGTGGGATGTCAATGACTGCAATTTGTCCTCTTCTATGATTTTAAAAGGGGTTTCTAGTTTATGATCATTTATATTTACACCTAGGTACTTATATTCTTTCGTTATTTCTACTATTTTTTTGTTTATCTTCCACTCAAATTTTGGTTTTTGCTTTCACAAATTGGTTGGTCGTATCTGGATTATATATGATTTTGCTATTAATACGTAGTTTCTTCTGCTCTGCAAATTGGATAAGAGGCGTTAACTGCCTTTGTAGGCCTATTGGTGTTCTATCAAACAGCACTAAATCATCTGCATAGAGCAAATGAGACACACATTGTCAGTCTAATTTTGGCAGGAATGTTCTGACTGCATAGATGTAATTATTAAATTCTCGAATATAATAATTACATAGGGTAGCAGCGAGGACACAACCTTGTTTTAATCCCCGGGTTCTATGGATGTATTTAGTCAATAAACCTTGTGTTAATTTGACTTGTACTGTTGTTTCTGTATAAAGTTGCTGAATTGCTACAAAAATATGTTTTGGAAAACCGTTCTCTTTCAGCTTTTCCCACAAAAATGGTCTTGATATAGAATCAAATACTAAATCGAAAGTCTATAAATGCAATGTATAGAGGTTCACTGGTTATCCATACTTTTTAGTGCGGTTAACATTAATAGATTTATTGGAGGTCCCTAGGGCTTGAACAAATCCTGACTGAAATGGATCTATTAGGTTTTTTTTCTATTATCCTTGCTTTCAAGTCTCTTAGTATTCGTCGCACAATTTGTTTTCCCATGGAGTTAAGTAAGGCTATAGGTCTATAATTAATTGATAGGTTTCCTGTTCCTTTTTTGAGGATTGGTATTACAATTGAATATTTCCAATTGTTGAGAATCTGACCTGTGTTCTTTATTTCTATGAATATTTTGTTTATGATTAAGGCCCACTTCTCTGGATGCTTCTTCAGAGTTACATTACTGATACTAACAGGCCTCGGTGTGTGAAAATTACTCTTTTTTTTATTACTATCATAATATCAGTCAATTCGAAATTAAATTGTGCAAAGGCAGTTTCCTCTGTTGCTAGTATATCTTTGGAGGCTGCTATTTCCGCTGGTGTATCAGCTATGTATTCTACCCACAATGATTCGGCAATGGGATTTAGTAGTAATGTGTTTGTTCCTACATGTCTTGCATCATTCAATAATATCCATATTTGTTGGCTTGACTAGGAAACTAAACTTGTATCATACGCTGGTTCTTAGTCTGATGTTTCATGGCTTTGTGGTTTAGGTTTCTATAATTTTGTATGAATATTAGTTGCTTTTTTCTTCGCTTCTTTCCAGTCTAGATTTTTAATGCTCTTAATTTTCGTCTTTGTTTTCTTTGCTGTTTTAATTACCATGTCAAATGTATAACATTTCTTGAATCTTGGTTTGTTATAGCTTGAAGTTTGCTCTTTGAACATCATTAGAGCATTTGTGTAGTTCTTGTCTGTTTCTTTAGTCTGAGTCACATTTTCCAAGAGGTTATTTCATTTATATTCTGTCCATTTAATTGTATTCCGTTGTTCTGTAATTATACAATGGAGTGTATAATATTCATTTTCTGTTTGTCTGATATGTTGGTAATTGTTAATAAATGATGGTCACTCAAAGGCATCTGTAATATCTGAAATTGTTGGACTAAAGTTACAGCCTTTATCGAAATAAATGCATAATCAATAATTGAATTCATTTTTCATCTTTCCCATGTAGTTTTCAGTGGACCGTCACCTTCAAGAGTACCATTTAGCATTGTCAGGTTTCTTTGTTCCATAAGATACAACCATCTTTTGGCTCTTGGTTTTACTTTGTTTGTCCTCCCTTTAATACAGGATATATTTAGATCTACCACTAAGATCGTGTGTGGCTTTTTTCTGTTTGCTATTAGATCCAATATATTTATTATTTTATTAAAGAAATCTTCAGTGTGTTAATTTTGTATTCCAATATATATATTTTTTAAAAATAATAATAATAATAAAAAAAATTTAAAAAATCGCCATTTGAGAACTCTGTTTATTCTGTCCATTGTTTAACTTGAGTTTTACGAGTTGCATGCATGGATGGGGATTCTTCCAGGGAATCAAGATCGCCTTTAGCTCTTGTTTGACAGCAATTAAGAGGCCAGCCATTGGGCACCCTTTAGGTCGTTTTGAAGCTGGTATTGTTACTATTTTATAAGGAGGCCATACATGGTCATGCATTATCCAGGTCTCTTGGAAAATTAATAGATCGTACTCCATAAGATGTTTACTTAAAGATGGATCAGTCAAATGAGCAAACCCTTGTGTGTTCCATATGGCGATGTTTAATGTTCTTGCTGGCTCTACTGTATTCCATTATGCTTAGTTTGGTTGGTAGTGTGTTTCAGCCAGTTCCAAGATGGAGTGGATTTTGAGACGATCGGTTTGTCTATGTAAACACTCCTCTTTAGTTCCCCAGTTAATCCTGCACAATGTATTATCAGTGGTCCATCTTCATCTGCTACAGCAGCATTTTGTCTATGTGATCTTGTATATCGTCTTGATTTTGTTGATCAGGGGCTTTTATGATCTTTCTCATACGGTCTAGCATGTGTTCCAACTAATGAGAGATTTATCCCAAGATCTGTGAAAGCCGATTTTTCCACCCATATTGTTTCTTTAATCATTTGAGATTTTATTATTAGGTCTGCATTGCCCATTTTCCATGATGGATATAGAATTACACCTTGTATATAATTTTATTGGATTCTTTCCAGTTACGGGACAGAATGCAAAAAGGGTACTCCTATTTGGGTATGAGTCATTTCGTGTTCCATTTGTCATGCGTATATTTAATATATCATAATTAAAAATGGTCCACTTTCCCCATACTTTTTCCTTAGTTTCTTGATCATTATAGTTTCTCTTTTTTAATTCAGTTGGTTTGTTTGTAATAATTTCATTTTCTGATTGTTTTGGCATCTTATTATCCTGTTTCATCTCTTTATTTTGCTTCCATTCTGGTATTTTAAGTTATAGTCCTTGTTTCACTTTTAGGTCTGTTTTGTTTATTAGAGTCAATTCCTGTTGACTTAATTTAAACCTTTATTGCTCTACTGTTTGGTAGTTCAAACTCTCGTCGCTTCTCTTGGCTGTGTGAATTGCAATTGATATTGCTTCCTCTAATGGATCAATATACTCCTTTTTTGAGTGATTTGTTAAAACCATTGTAATCAAGTATGTTGAGAGGTTCATTAGTTCTTCCTCCTTATTACCTTGGGTCTCTCTGTTTTCCCATGAACTTACTGGCTGTGCTAGCACTTCTTCGTCAATCTGGTCATCTTTGACAATTTCTACTTGAGGTTCAGATAATCTTTTTTGCTTTTGCTTCTTTTTTGCTTTTCATGTTTGTTTGGAGGGTGTTGATATTGCGTCAAATTGCTTCACCTTGCTCTTTTTTTGTTGTGTTCTTGATAGTTGATGTTTTTGTTACAAGGTGTTCTTGTTTATTCTTTCCTTTCATCTCCGGACTTGAAAACTTTATATACCGATACTTCTGGTAATGGATTAATATGGTCTTGTTCTCCATTCTCTACCTGATATATTTCGTTTTCTATTCTCTCAGGTTCTCTCAAATTCACTCGTGAGGTGCTATAAGGTCCCATTTCATTTTCCTTATTTGCTTCTTGCCTGTGTGTTTGCCTATTGAGGCACACATTGTAGTATCTGAGATCACATTGGTATTGTCTATATAATAAGTACAGTCGGTAAAGCTTTGATTAATAAATTGGTTTTAGCCATTAATGAATTAATTTGTGTTTCGTTATGTTCCATTCTTTTGTGCAAAATTTCATAAACTTTTGTTTATGCAAACAAACCATTATTGCTGTTAGTGTTGTATAAATCAAAATTGGTGTTTGTGACGGAAAGCCAAAGGATGGCCTCTGGGCCGGTTTGGCCAACGCAATTATAGAGGAAGGTGATCTTATAGAAGAGCTGTTTGGTGAGTCTGGATATAGTATTGATAAGTTTGACAAGTTTGCCATATTTCCACAGATGTAAAAATTTGAGTTTTCATTTTGAGTTTCTGGTATAATAATTTGTTGTGATATTCCATTTATCACTTTAGACTAACTCCACAATATACAGATTAGTTACTATGGCTTATGTTTTTGCCCATTCTTTCGTAAGGGGATTGTTGTTGAATTCCGCACTGCTTGTGAATATAGTAGTGGTCTCGTTATATTCTCACTATTCTCACTATTATTTATCTGGACTTTGGACTCTTGCCATCTATTATCTGCAGTGCATACCCGAGGATTCACTAAGTGTTTTTCTATTTCCAAGATTGGTACATGCTCTTCTTGGGTCCGATACTCAAGTAAATCTGCATCCGCTATATGGTTTTCGGATTGGAAATTGCAACTTTCTCAATCTTTTAGGTTTAATTCTGATGCTCGTTTAGCCATGTCTTTGCTTAACAACATTCGGCGTAACAGCATGTGTCTCAATCTGGCATAAATTCTGTATATCTCTGGAGAGCGATTTTTCTAGCTTTCCGTTTCTCATTGTTGTTGCTTTCCTTTTTTGCATGTTTGCGGCCTCTGGATCACATGACACTTCTGCATTTTGAGGGATAGTTATTTCAGCAGGATTTAAGGCCGTAATTGTCAGCATTGCTGATTTAAGTGTGTATGTGGTCACATTTGCAGTCACTTTGTCACATTTTCCTAGAATTCTATAAGGATTCACTTTCCCAATATTTATATAATCACCGTGGGAGTGACAGGGGCTGGACGGCTGCTCAGCTGAACAGCCAAACAGCACTCCAAAGTTGCGCGCAGGTTCTTGGTTAGATCACATTAGTAAATGTGGGCGTGGCTTAAGAGACGCAGTTTTGATGAAGTCAAATGTCTCACATGTAATTCACACAATGTGTATCAAACCGCAGGCGAGAGCAAAGATGCTTCCAGCACATAAAGCACTCCACGTGCACTCCCAGACATTTAAGTCTGACTCAATGGTGCCCATTAAAACTGTGTTCCTATTTTGGGGATTCCGGGACCACCTTTTGGGGTCCTTCAACATTTTGCTTTTTCACCCCAGTCTTTTTTGTTTCATTGATCTCTTTTTGATGGCCGGCGGGAGTTCTTAAGTCCCTCTACCATTACGTCCCTTTATACCTTATATAAAAAAGGTATATGGTATTGGGTCGCCCCACAGGGTGAATGGAGAATAGTACAGGGGCAATGCGCTAGTCTTGGAAGCAGAGACCACGCAGAGCAACACAGGTTTCAATCCTGGATCCGCGCTTGGAAACCAAACTCAGGTAAGGTATTAGGTGCGTTATAAAAAAACGCTATTTCTGCTCTAGTGTGATTGTTTCACTAGAAATTGGTTTTAGGAAATAGGTTGGTGGTAGCTGTGCTTTCATTTTGGCTTCACCAAGGGTGTAAGCAATTGTGCTGCATTGGTAGCCCAATGCATATTTTTGGGAGCCATTGAGGTATCAATGTTTTTTTTATCCTGCTCCAGGCCATTTGGTTTTCTAGGGCTTCCCTTTGTCTAGGTGACCACGAGGTAGTCTCGAAATGGCCGTTCTGACCACGTGGGCTCTTTGTGAGCCCGCCATGGCAGCAGCCATATTGGTCCTAACTGATTTAAGTTTGTATAGTCCCTGGACTACCAATCTAACTTCCTTTGAGGGGGGGGGGGGCCTTGTGAGGAATTCGACCATCCGCACAGGGAGCGTGCTCGCCTAGGCTTTTTGATTTTTTTATTTATTTTAGAAGAATGACTGAGATTAACCTCTGAAAATATGTGGGGCCATTCCCACATTTCCCACGCTCACTGCACAGCAGAAAAATAGTAATGTACTCTGGGAGGGCAAAGATTACCACTGCCGCCCTCCCCTGTCATGTGTAGCTGACACCCGACAGTTATGGGTACATCAAAAGCCTCTGGCCGTGGGTAACCTGATTAGCATTTCAAGGTTCTATGGATTTACATCCCCATCGTTACACCTTGCTGGTGGCGGCGAATACAGAAGAATGTTAATTAGCAGGCCTCAGGGAAGGCCTGGGTGCAGGAAGTGACAATGGAGACCAGAGACCAACACCTCTTTGTAATGCAATGTGTCAACTTGGTACCAACGCCCCTCCTTGGTATGAAAGGGCAGTGAATGTCCTGTCCGGAACCACTCCTTTCGGAGCAAGCAATTATGTGAATTGTAGGAGACGAAAGTCTGCCTGCAACCCCCTACTTCAAAGGAGGCTCATGTTGGGACCAAGCGCTGCATAGGGCTCAGTTAATTAGGGAGACACTTTGATGTACAGCAAACAGGAAGATGGGTGGGACTTAGAAGTACATGTTGTCATCCTTCTCCTGTCTGTTGCCAAGCGCTCCGATTCTGACCTGAAGCATCACTGAAGATGGTTGGTGGGTACCCAGGACTGGTTCATTTACGTGGGCTTAGCCTGCACCACTGCACCAATCACTGGGACCCGTTTGGCTTTAAAAGAGGGCCAAGCCCCTCACTGATCAATTATCTGAAGACTTCACAAGGAGTAAGAAGGACTTGTTTGGACCCGAGCTGATGGTACAGTCTACCTTACACCTTGCACCAGTAAGGAAGGCCAGGAGTTCCAAGAGGGAAACAAGGTCCCTCCCCTAAACATCTCCCAGGGAACAGAGGGAGATATCAGCAGGGAGATACCAGACTCAAAGGACCTGTTCAGTAGCTCCAGAACCAGTACCCATTTCTCCTCAAAATATTGGATAAATTAGCATACAACCAAGTCCAAACTCACCTCGAACAAAACCACCTCCTTGGCACGAGGCAATCAGGCTTCCGCCCTAACCATAGCACAGAAACGGCGCTCCTTGACTTAAAAATCCAGATGGATACCATCAGAGACTCAGGGAAACTCTGCATCCTCCTCCTACTCGATCTCTCCGCAGCGTTTGATTTAGTAGACCATAATAAACTGTGCGCCACACTAGCGAAAGACTTCAACTTCTCCACCGAAGCTACTACCTGGATCAAATCCTTTCTTGCTGACCGCACCTCCAGGGTCGCCATAGGTAAACAAGCCGCCAACCCCATCATAGTACCCATTGGTGTCCCCCAAGGTTCCTGTCTCTCACCAAGATTATACAATGCATACACTAAACTCCTCTTCTCAGCGCTAGACGACATGGGCGTCATCTACACCAACTTTGCAGATGACACCCAGATCCTCATCCCCTTATCGGGAGACTACACTCAAGACACCGACACTATCAACAAAATATATGCCATAATCCAAAATTGGATGGCACTAAATAGCCTCTGTCTCAATGATGAGAAGACTGAGGTTCTCATTGTGGGCTCCCAATCCAAAATAGAAGCATTACATCCTGATTACTCATCCATCAACATTGATGGCACAAACATAACAGTACTCAAACAAGTGAAAACACTAGGTGTCTACCTTGATGCCAACCTCACCATGACCAAGCACATCAACGCCCTCTCTTCCTCTACTTCTTACACCGCAAAACGTATTGCTCTCAGTCGCCAATTCTTGACACCGACCAATTGTATCACGCTGGCAAGAGCTTTAATCTTATCCAGGCTCGACTACTGCAACGTACTCTACCTGGGTACCTCAAAAGCCAATCTAAACAAACTACAGCTTATCCAAAATAAAGCCCTTCGGGCGGCCCTTGGAATAAGGAAGTCAGATCATATCTCAAATATTAGAAGAAACCATCACTGGCTCCCCATCAAAGCCAGGGTCACATTCAAAGCTCTGTGCGTCACATTCAAATGCATCTACTCATGTGTCCCCATCTACCTCAACCACGCCATCACCAGAAAAGTATCTAAGAGGCCCCTCAGATCTAACAGTCAATTACTCCTAGCTATCCCCCGCTACAAGACAACCAAGGCAGGAGGCAGTAGTTTCCAATACCTCGCACCCACATATTGGAACACTCTTCCCCTCCCCATCAAAAATGAGCAAACATTCTCAGGTTTCAAGAAATCCCTGAAAACGTGGCTATTTAACCAAGACTAAAATATCCCCCTCCATGCTTCAGGAAATATCATTGTACTGAATCCCTGCATTTAATGTCTTCGTGTATGATTATTTTGTATTCACATGCACTGCGCCCGATTGGCAAAGTCCAAGAAATGTTTTAACCAAGCTGTCTGTAACATCGCCGTGGTACCCAAGGGTTTGGGCGAGTAATAAATGCAATAAATAAAATAAATAAATAAATACCCAGCCAGCACACAGCATGCCGTGCTAGGTTCTGACAGCAAGCTTCCCAGGTGGGAAGTGCCGTAGAGTCTCTGGACAAAGGACAAGGCCATTGCCTGCTAACACCCTCCTGAGCTTTGGGCCATCCCCCTTGAAAGGACACAAGCCCTGTGAAGAAGCTACAAGGAGTGCCACAAGCTTCATCCAGTGTCCATCTTTTTAAGGGCAATTTCGAGACAGTCCAGTCCTCAAACCGCTTCCGGCTGCACCACTGACAATTGTCATGCCGCAGTCACCAGAGCCATTCAAGACGCCTCAACCAGCATTCCAGATCCGCCAACCAGCACAGAGACAACGATTCTTGGCCCTGTGCCACCGCGCTGCGCAGCCTGCAGATGTCCGTCCAGCTTTGCTTGCCGAACTGCCTGCTGCCTGGTACCCGCAGCAGTCTACTGCCACTAACTGTCTCACAGGCTGCGAGGCACCCTCGAACCGCCTTGATGCTGTTGAGCACCAAGAACTTCTTCAGCACCAGATACATTCTGGTTCTGCCCCATTGGCCCTTCTCTGAAGACCCTTAGAGACAATTACGACCCTTTGCCCCTTTGGTGTTGAAACCAAACAACCTTGACCAGTAAGACTGATTGCTTTACCAACTACCTTCCCGTCAGTATCCAGAGCGCCTTCCTTTCCTTTGTGAAACTGTCTGTCCTCTGTGTTACTTTACAGAGTGGGTTGTAATTGTAGTGCGCTAGAACTGTCTGTTGTAGTAATAATAAAGTAGATTTTTTTATACAACCTTGACTGGACAGTTGGTAGGCAGAATCCTGTGCAGTTCCCTTGAGGAACACGGCAAAAAGATTGAGACTACAGGAGTAAGCAGTAAACCCAATTGGTAGCAGTCTGCACCACCCAGATTTACCTTGTAGCTGTGGCTGATCAGTCAGACCTCTCTCAAGAAAAGTAGGGCAGTATATAGAGTATACACAATAGGGCTAAAAACACAGTAGAGCAAACAAACACTGACCAGAGCTTTGTATCAAAAGTAATAATTATTTATTTAAAACACACTTTAGGTAATATACTAGCACTCTAAATCAAAAGCAAGTTAAAACACAGTCAGTTAAAGTATAAACACCTCCCTTGATAACTATTAGACAAGTAAGAGTTAAACACCACTATTTGTTAAAACAGATGTGAGAGCGTAACCTAGATGGCACTCCAATAGTTAAGTTAAAGGGAGAGAAAAAGGCAGGGCATAAAAATAAAACAGTTCCCAACACTTTTAGAAGTTCAAAGCAAGGAAGTCAAGGCAGTATACACTGTAGAGCCAAAGTTCATAGGCCAGGCCCACTTTAAATGGAGCAAGGCGAAATGTGCCCAAGATCACACAGTTTAAAATGCACTAAAAGTCTTTGCAGAATGTAGGAAGGGAACCGTGTTGATCGGTCTGTAGTGGTTAGGAATGGCAGGGTCTAGCGTGTTTTTATTTCAGCAGGGGGAGAACCCAAGCATGAACGTAGACTGCCAATTTCCAAGGAGGCATTGATGAATGTCGTAAAGAAGATAATGAGCGTTTCCATGCAGTCTTTAATGAGTGTGGCTGGGCAGACATCACCTTTACATCCAGATGGCTTAAGGCTCTTTAAGATCCCAGAGGTTTCATGGTCTGTGATTTTTTTTAATCGGAAAAGAGGGAGCTAGTGTCAGATGGGCTGAGTCTAGGGGTAGTTTGCACTGGGGTGTTGAGGGAGGATGTTTTTGTGGATTTTTTGATGAAGGGTGCCAATTTTTAGAGACATTGCGTTTTGGATATTGGTGCACCATAGACTGTCCTTAAGGAGAGAGGGAATTGGCGAGTTGAGAGTTTCCAGTTATTTTAGTATGGCAAATAGTTCCTACGTGTCAGATATAGCGTTGGCAATTCTGGCATTGAAGGTGGTGGCTTTGGCTTGAACTATGGCTTGTTTATATTGTTTGGCTGTTTCCAGGAAAACCACATTGGTGGCTCGAGTTTGGGTTTTTTTCCAAGCTTTTTCAGCAGATCGTTTTTTGCCTAGGAGGTCTGAGGTGAGCCAAACGTTAGAGCTACTGTGTCCAACAGGTTTTGCTTTTTTGGGCGCAAGGGGAGCGATGGTGTCTAGACAATGTTTGGATATATAGTTCTGCCAAAAGGGTGGGGTCACATGTGTGGGGATGCTCAGGTTTGAGTGCTTGGAGATGGGGAAGGACGAGTTCCTTAGTAAGTTTGTGCGAACAGCGACTCAGTGGCGGTAGTAGAGGTCTAGTGGTTGGGTTGGTGTGGTGGTGTAGTGGCCTAGTGGGACATCGAAGGAGATAATGTAACGGTCTGACCAGGGACATGGTGAGATGGAGCGGACCATGATTGGGCAGTTGTGGTTGGCAATCCAATCCAGGGTGCAGCCTTGTGTGGGTGGGCACATCAACCTGTGGGTTAAACCCTAGGGAAGTCAGGGAGCTGGCAAGTGAGGAGGCTTGCTGGTCAGTGGGGTCATTGAAGCCTAGGTTGAAGTCTCCAGGAAGGATAACTTGTGAAGAGGGTTTGAGGCTATTGCTAATCAAGAAGGAGAAGGTCTTTACTGTGAGTAGGTCACAGTTCATACAGGAGTTGTCTAGTGGGGTGAGGCAGAATTGGCCTTTAGCTACGATGGCTACTCCACTGTTAGGGAGAATTCTCATTTATGGCTAATTTCCCTCACCTAGCGAGTCCCTCAGCAGCTTTGTTGGATTTCAGGGGTTTATTTTTTCCACCTGGTAAGAGTGTGAGCCCTTTTTCCCACTCTTGTTTTGCCATGTGTATTTCTACTGTTTGTGTGATCTTGGGCTCTAAAGCTACATCACTCCATGAGCCCCACTTATTTGTGTGTTACACCGCACTTTCCGTGCAGTGACACAGGGTTGGTTGTTTGAGACTTCCCTCTGACTCCATTTTACTTGGGCTGACTACTGTCCCCCAGAAACAGGTAAAGTTGCCATTTACTTAATGTAGTCACTTAAAACTACAGACCCAGTACACCACATCTTACATGGAGTACTGGAAAGTGTTAATTCCTATCCCTTTTTGTCTGTACCTCTCTGAGCTTGATTTCGCTCTCTTAACACTAAGACTTGGCTGGTGGCAGCGGTATCTACCCTAACTTTTCTACCACGATTATACTATATAAACGTGGTACTGTTTTAGGCTATTATATTAGCCTCGAACTTAAACCCGCTTGACCAAATACTTTTTATTTCGGCTCCGGTTGGGTTTTATCGCCATTTCATTTTGTTAAAGTCCTTCTTGTGTTTTACTTTGCGCGGCAAACCAGGTTTGCCTCCTTTGTTCGCCGACCTTTGACAGGCTTCTGTCCAGAAGCCCTCCTTTGGCATCTAGGTGGGCTGAATGTGAGGGAGGGGTGTAGTCACCCCCTGCAAAGGGTATCCTTGGAAACCCAAGTCGCACTTGTCGTGATTGGCTGAGGTGGTTGTCCGGGCCAGACAACCCCCCTGCTGATTGATTGACAGCCAGGCTGTGTGAATGGGGGATTTTGGCATAAAAGGCAGGACTCTTGAGCTGGAAGTCAGAGTCGCCACTGAAACTGCAAAGAACCAAAGAGAAGAAGGCGGCTGCTGCAACTCCCGAGTCCCGGTGAAGCCCTGCTGCAGTCCTGAGCTATTTACCCTTCAACAACAAGAGAAGAGCCAGTCCGGAGTCTTCTTCCCTTGAGCCTGGTGGGATCAACCAGCTCACCTTCCACAGGCAGCGGATCCTCTTCTTGGTCAAAATCGCTTCACACGCTGTTCTGGTCAGCATAGCCAATCGAAGAGCCTCTCCTGTTTTAAAGGAGCGCACCTTTTATTCACTGTTGCTTTTGCTGCTGCTGGCTTCATCCCTGGGTAGTGCAGATCGCTCCAGACATCCTCCTTCTTGTTCCCACGACTGAAGCTTCAGGAACCGTGAGTCTGCAGGAACTACCAGGAACAACTGCCGTAGTACCAGCTCTTCTTCATACGAATAAGGTACTGTGTCCGACTTCGAGGAACTAGGGTGAACCCTTTTCTCACCAAAGGCTTGTCCTTATCTTCCTTCCCTCTTATAACTTTTGCTTCCCTTTTGACAATATCTAAGTACTCCTGGCAATCTCGAATCGTGAACTGTCTAACCTTGTGATCCTCGACAACAGGACACCTGTCCCATTGACACTGGCGCAGGCCTATTGACTTTTATCTACGTTTTAGAAAATGTCTCTTGATTCTATCTGCCTTGACAAAAGTATTGCCTATGATTTTTATCCCCAACTCTCTTGTGTTAATTCATGTGCCAAGAGTGTTTGACTACGGTAACATTTCTGTTCGTGGTTACGCTTCACTTTCGTAAGACCGAATTGACATTACTGTCAAAATGTAATCGCGTGATAACCCCTCGTAACGTCTTTTTTTCACAACACTGGTCTGTCAAAACCAAAGGTACTTACCTTGAATTGTTCTGCACAAGGGGAATTGGTTGTGTGTAGTGTATTTTGAAGTGTGGTTTTAATGTAATAGAGGTGAAGTGTTTTACGAACAGATGGTTTCAAATAAATGCACTTTTACTTTTTAACCAAAAACCTTCAGTCAGTGTTTTCTTGAGTCACAGTAATTGCAGTCCTTTGTGTAATTTCTACTACTGCTCATTTGCTCTTGAGCCAAGTCTGGCTGCTCCGCTACTGCTACCACTAACTGTGTAGTACAGGTTTGTACCAAAGGTGAAATTGTAGTACAGGTTTGTACCAAAGGTGAAATTGTACTACCACCTGTAGTCTTAATCTTGAGGAGTGGTCCCTAAGGGCACTGCCCAGGATTCTGCCTAACATCCACTTCCCCTGGTGTCTAATCGGTCCTTTCTATGTAGGTTGTAGCCTTTAGGGATGGCCAGGGAGAGGGCAGGCCCAGAAGCGGGTGGCTTTAATGAATTAGCCACCCGCTCAGTGTGGCTTTAATGAATTAGTCTGGGCAACTGGGCATTAATACTGTTATAAAGTGAAGCAAGGCCAGGACCTCCAAAGAGGTAAGCAAGATCCCACCCCTAAATATCTCCCAGGGAACAGAGGAAGATACTGAATCCAGACAACCCTCCAGCAGCTCCAGAACCGGTACCCAGACAACACACAGCATGCCCTGCTAGGCTCTGCAGCAAGCTTCCGGGGGTGGGGAGTGGGGGGGTGATGGGGAGAAAAGAGTCTCTGAATACGAAATCAAAGACAGGGCAGCTGCCTGCAACACACTCCCCAGCATTGGGCCGTCCACCTTAAAGGACGACACAAGCTCAGTGAAGAAGCTAGGAGAAGTGCATTAATGAGCATCTACTGGTGTCGGCCTTAAAGGACATTTACAAGCCAGTCGAGTTCCTCGAGCTGCAACTGACTGCAACAGTGACCGTTGTCAAGCTGCAGTCGGTTAAAGACATCCGAGACGTCTCATCCAGTGCTTCGGAACCACAGATTAGCACCGAGATGATTCCTGGCCAGAGACGCCGTGTAGGCCAGCCTGCAGCCGTTTGTCCAGCTTCGCTCGCCAAACTGTCTTACCGCCTGATACCCGCAGCCAACTTCCGTCTTGAACTCTTGTTGCATAATCCTGCAAAACACGCCAAAGCCAACTCGATCCTGTGGAGCATCAAGAACACCTACGGCACGTGGTACACTGACAGTCCCTTGTATCATTGGGTAATAATTGCACTGTGTTGCAACTAACCAACAATTCACGACCTTCGGAGACAAGCCTCCACGTTACCAAAATTGGACAATGTGTTTAATAATTTGCTTGTGTTTCCAATCTGCTCGGATCACTTCTGGTGTTCTAGAGGTGAGGGGCTGATTGATGGTTAAGAAACCGATATTCATCCCTGGACCACAGGCGCCCCAGAAGTTGATTTGTCACAGTATATCAGTGTGGTGTTATTTCTAGAGCTAATCGTACCCCTCTGTCGACCTACTAGCCCTATCCGAGAGTTCAGCCTTGTCACTCTGCCCATGCTGCCCGCGTTTAAGAGAGGTTTACCTTCCCTTTCTTTTCAGCTGTTTTAGCCTTTCCCTTGGGTTAGTTAGCTGTAGCATTCTCAATGGAGGGTGCAACAGAAGCTACCTTAACAGTGGCCTATGTATACCTTCCTCAATGCTCTCTTAACCCCACCTGCTCACTCTACTGAACTTGCCTTTGAGGAGTTCAATACTGCCCTGCTAGCCCTCTTAGACTACCCCTATCCAGCCTGCACCTTTACCCCACTCCACCCCAGCCCTACAATTAACCACGTGTACGAAGCTGATGCAAGGTTCCCTCCCCTACTCTCCTCAATGCACCGATGGAAGCTCTCCTTGCTCGCAACATTGCTCTTTCCTCTGCCAAATCTTCCTACTCTGTCAGTTCATATCCTTCTCTCTCCACTCACACCCTCGCAATCTGTCCATAACCCTCCAGGCAATGCTTACCGCCACTAAACCCCATTTAATTTCCTCCTTTCCCTACTGATGAAGTGGACTCCTACATTGCCTCACCAAAATACGGAATTCCCAGTGCACCAGTCTATCCCTCTACCAACAGTGGTGTATCTCAAAATATGGGGCCTCCATGCTAGACCGGATGAGTGGTTCGCCCCCAAAATCCTTGAAGATGCCCAGGTCATGCCCAGACTCCCAGACCCGCCTCAGCCACCAAGCATGTGCAATGCACATCATCATCATCATGCTGGCATGGGTGCGTACCACTCATTGCATTTCAAGTACATTGATAATGAAACACCATACCTTTCACTTAACAGAAACAGGTGGGGTGCGAGTGCTTGGCCATCTGTGCGCATAATATATGCAAGCATTGGCACTGTAAATCACTTCCAAGTGCACATCTCTTTCATGAAGCAGCAGCCTGGTGGCCCAAAACCTATGCTAGTATGGTCACTATACTTCACATTCATGGAGCTGTGGCCACACCCTATTGCAGTAATGGGTAAATCACTTTCTTTAGGCACCTGTGAAACTCTAGATCAGTAAGGGTCATTAAATAACTAAATGGTCACCCCATTCACCTGCCACCATATGGATGCACGCCATTCTTCGCTCTTGCATGCAGTCAGTTTCTCTCACATACATACATTCCAAGTCTTGCACACACACAGTGATACAAACATGCATGCATACTACTTTTGAATTTTAACTTGCCTTGTGAAACACACTGCAGCTCTGTGTTGTCATCTCTCCCTATACCAGATCCAAGCGGTACAATTGATTTGTGCCAGGGCCTTTGGGTGCCTAGCAACTATTGGCACAGAACTGTGCAGGGCCACATCAGCGCGCATGCATTTGTTTTTTAATAAATCACTTTTATAAATGCAGTTTGCTCAGCAGAACCCCTTGGTCATAGGGGACCCGTCTTGTTTTTTAAGCCCGTTTTTTCTCCTTCAACAGAGAGCATGCCAAGGCCTCCCCCAGCACACAGGATTCCCTGGTCACTGTAGAAGCTGCAGGAGCCCCCCCCCCCGGCATTCTTAATGATCCCTTTGCACCCCAAAATGATCAAAGTGCTTTCACCCATCTACTCCTCATCCTTCCACCCTCTTCAATCTCCATCAATTGGCATGTTGCCAGCCTGCTATAAGATGGCCACAGTCATATGCATTTTGAAACTCTGCGGGCCCTAACTAACCCTATTTCACCGGCCAGTCTTTCTTCTGCCCTACCACCCCAAATCATTGTTCATGTTGATTTAACTGCATCGTCAACTACCCTGAAATAAACATGCTATGCAAATCTCTCCAATTCGGTTTCATAGCTGGCCCTCCACTGAAATGTTCTGGCGCATACATCCAACATTCCTACCACTGCTCACCACTCCTCGATCCTCTCTGACACTGTGCACTATTCATCCCGCCTTCTAACTCTCCTCCATAATAAGCATCAAAGACAATAGGTGGCTTCCTAAATTTGAGAGAGCTCCATCTCTTGGAACGTTAATTCCGTCGCCCCTCTTACAGCGGGTGTTGCAGGACGATACGTCATTAAGGTACCAGTACACGTACCCACGACTCGGATTGGCAATTTTAAGTACGACCAACTCTGCTTGGGGCTGGGTAGATTTAGAAAATGGAAAGCCATTCACAACTCAACGATTAGTGGCAGTGCCTCAAAACATTTAGGATTAATAATGAGGACATTATGAGGAAAAGCAGTACCGTTCCCTTTTAAAGGCAGCCCTCCCCAAAAATGTGCAGGTAGCCGGATAAGGTAGGTATGCCCGACGCATAACAAAAAACCTTCACCCTCCAAAAGTGAAAAAAAACCTCCGCTATCCTTAAACCCTGGTCAGATCTCGGAATGGAGTGCCTTTTTCCGCAATCTCCCAGAGGTTTATAGAAATGTGCGTAGTTAGGATTTACCTAATGGATTACTCCAAAGGACACTGGGACATGTGCAAGCTCTGATGCCAATCCAGATGAAAGATCTACGTTAGGCCAGTGCCCTTCAACCAACGTGCATTCGATATTAGAAGGGTCACATGGTCAATCACATCAAAATAAAGTTGAAAGATCCAAAAATACCATGAAACGGGCACCCCTGCTGACCTACCCGACCTACTGGTCTGCTGTACTGACTGGTTGCTTGGCTACCCTCCAGAGGCTCACTGGATACCAGGCTCTTTCTTGATCAGTCACCCTTGCACTGCCTCTGGGTCTACCACGCACTTAGGGGCTACAGTCCCTCGTTTTCCTTGCACCACCCAGAGCCGCATTGCCCTGGCTGCACTTTCTCAAAGCACGCGGACCTGTTTTCCCTTCCCCCTCTCCCATGCACTCCCCCCCCAACCCCCTTTCCCCCTTTTACTTCTCGTTCTCGCACTAGTACAATCTGAATGACACAAGGCCTAGTAAGATCATTTGTCTTGTCGCGCCTAGAAACACTTGTGTACAGGTGCGCTATAAACGGCTTATCATATATCACCCTCCCGTCTTTCAGCACACTGAGACGGGCACCCTCCCGTCTTTCAGCACACTGAGACAAGCACCCTCCCTTCTTTCAGCACACTGTGAGACGGGCACCCTTCTGCCTTTCAGCACACCAAGACAGGTGCCATCCCGTCATTCAGCACACCAAGACAGGTGCCATCCCGTCATTCAGCACACCAAGACAGGCGCCATCCCGTCATTCAACACACCAAGACAGGTGCCATCCCGCACACCGAGACAGGCGCCATCCCGTCATTCAGCACACCAAGACAGGCGCCATCCCGTCATTCAGCACACCAAGACAGGCGCCATCCCGTCATTCAGCACACCAAGACAGGCGCCATCCCGTCATTCAGCACACCAAGACAGGCGCCATCCCGTCATTCAGCACACCAAGACAGGCGCCATCCCGTCATTCAACACACCAAGACAGGTGCCATCCCGCACACCGAGACAGGTGCCATCCCGTCATTCAGCACACCAAGACAGGCGCCAACCCGTCATTCAGCACACCAAGACAGACGCCATCCCGTCATTCAGCACACCAAGACAGGCGCCATCCCCGTCATTCCGCACACCGAGACAGGCGCCATCCCGTCATTCCGCACACCGAGACAGGCGCCATCCCATCATTCAGCACACCGAGACAGGCGCCATCCCGTCATTCAGCACACCAAGACAGGCGCCATCCCGTCATTCAGCACACCAAGACAGGCGCCATCCCCGTCATTCAGCACACCAAGACAGGCGCCATCCCCGTCATTCAGCACACCAAGACAGGCGCCATCACCGTCATTCAGCACACCAAGACAGGCGTCATCCCGTCATTCAGCACACCAAGACAGGCGTCATCCCCGTCATTCAGCACACCAAGACAGGCGTCATCCCCGTCATTCAGCACACCAAGACAGGCGCCATCCCCGTCATTCAGCACACCAAGACAGGCGCCATCCCTTCATTCAGCACACCAAGACAGGTGCCATCCGTCCTTCAGCACACCAAGACAGGCGCCATTCCTTCATTCAGCACACCAAGACAGGCGCCATCCGTCCTTCAGCACACCAAGACAGGCGCCATTCCTTCATTCAGCACACCAAGACAGGCGCCATCCCTTCATTCAGCACACCAAGACAGGCGCCATCCCGTCATTCAGCACACCAAGACAGGCGCCATCCCGTCATTCAGCACACCAAGACAGGCGCCATCCCGTCCTTCAGCACACCAAGACAGGCGCCATCCCGTCATTCAGCACACCAAGACAGGCGCCATCCCTGTCATTCAGCACACCATGAAAGGTGCCATCCCACACACCGAGACAGGCGCCATCCCGTCATTCAGCACACCAAGACAGGCGCCATCCTGTCATTCAGCACACCAAGACAGGCGCCATCCCGTCATTCAGCACACCAAGACAGGCGCCATCCCGTCATTCCGCACACCAAGACAGGTGCCATCCCGCACACCGAGACAGGTGCCATCCCGCACACCGAGACAGGCGCCATCCCGTCATTCAGCACACCAAGACAGGCGCCAACCCGTCATTCAGCACACCAAGACAGACGCCATCCCGTCATTCAGCACACCGAGACAGGCGCCATCCCCGTCATTCCGCACACCGAGACAGGCGCCATCCCGTCATTCCGCACACCGAGACAGGCGCCATCCCGTCATTCCGCACACCGAGACAGGCGCCATCCCGCACACCAAGACAGGCGCCATCCCGCACACCAAGACAGGCGCCATCCCATCATTCAGCACACCAAGACAGGCGCCATTCCGTCATTCAGCACACCAAGACAGGCGCCATCCCCGTCATTCAGCACACCAAGACAGGCGCCATCCCTTCCTTCAGCACACCAAGAAAGGCACCATCCCTTCATTCAGCACACCAAGACGGGCGCCATCCGTTCATTCAGCACACCAAGACAGGCGCCATCCCCGTCATTCCGCACACCGAGACAGGCGCCATCCCGTCATTCCGCACACCGAGACAGGCGCCATCCCATCATTCAGCACACCGAGACAGGCGCCATCCCGTCATTCAGCACACCAAGACAGGCGCCATCCCGTCATTCAGCACACCAAGACAGGCGCCATCCCCGTCATTCAGCACACCAAGACAGGCGCCATCCCCGTCATTCAGCACACCAAGACAGGCGCCATCACCGTCATTCAGCACACCAAGACAGGCGTCATCCCCGTCATTCAGCACACCAAGACAGGCGTCATCCCCGTCATTCAGCACACCAAGACAGGCGTCATCCCCGTCATTCAGCACACCAAGACAGGCGCCATCCCCGTCATTCAGCACACCAAGACAGGCGCCATCCCTTCATTCAGCACACCAAGACAGGTGCCATCCGTCCTTCAGCACACCAAGACAGGCGCCATTCCTTCATTCAGCACACCAAGACAGGCGCCATTCCTTCATTCAGCACACCAAGACAGGCGCCATCCCTTCATTCAGCACACCAAGACAGGCGCCATCCCGTCATTCAGCACACCAAGACAGGCGCCATCCCGTCATTCAGCACACCAAGACAGGCGCCATCCCGTCATTCAGCACACCAAGACAGGCGCCATCCCTGTCATTCAGCACACCAAGACAGGCGCCATCCCTGTCATTCAGCACACCATGAAAGGTGCCATCCCACACACCGAGACAGGCGCCATCCCGTCATTCAGCACACCAAGACAGGCGCCATCCTGTCATTCAGCACACCAAGACAGGCGCCATCCCGTCATTCAGCACACCAAGACAGGCGCCATCCCGTCATTCCGCACACCAAGACAGGTGCCATCCCGCACACCGAGACAGGTGCCATCCCGCACACCGAGACAGGCGCCATCCCGTCATTCAGCACACCAAGACAGGCGCCAACCCGTCATTCAGCACACCAAGACAGACGCCATCCCGTCATTCAGCACACCGAGACAGGCGCCATCCCCGTCATTCCGCACACCGAGACAGGCGCCATCCCGTCATTCCGCACACCGAGACAGGCGCCATCCCGTCATTCCGCACACCGAGACAGGCGCCATCCCGTCATTCCGCACACCGAGACAGGCGCCATCCCGCACACCAAGACAGGCGCCATCCCGCACACCAAGACAGGCGCCATCCCATCATTCAGCACACCAAGACAGGCGCCATTCCGTCATTCAGCACACCAAGACAGGCGCCATCCCCGTCATTCAGCACACCAAGACAGGCGCCATCCCTTCCTTCAGCACACCAAGAAAGGCACCATCCCTTCATTCAGCACACCAAGACGGGCGCCATCCGTTCATTCAGCACACCAAGACAGGCGCCATCCCGTCCTTCAGCACACCAAGACAGGCGCCATCCCGCACACCAAGACAGGCGCCATCCCGCACACCAAGACAGGCGCCATCCCGCACACCAAGACAGGCGCCATCCCGCACACCAAGACAGGCGCCATCCCGCACACCAAGACAGGCGCCATCCCGTCATTCAGCACACCAAGACAGGCGCCATCCCGTCATTCAGCACACCGAGACAGGCGCCATCCCGCACACCGAGACAGGCGCCATCCCGCACACCGAGACAGGCGCCATCCCTTCATTCAGCACACCAAGACAGGCGCCATCCCTTCATTCAGCACACCAACACAGGCGCCATCCCGTCATTCAGCACACCAAGACAGGCGCCATCCCGTCCTTCAGCGCACCAAGACAGGCGCCATCCCGTCCTTCAGCGCACCAAGACAGGCGCCATCCCGTCCTTCAGCACACCAAGACAGGCGCCATCCCGTCCTTCAGCACACCAAGACAGGCGCCATCCCGTCCTTCAGCACACCAAGACAGGCGCCATCCCGTCATTCAGCACACCGAGACAGGCGCCATCCCGCACACCGAGACAGGCGCCATCCCGCACACCGAGACAGGCGCCATCCCGCACACCGAGACAGGCGCCATCCCTTCATTCAGCACACCAAGACAGGCGCCATCCCTTCATTCAGCACACCAACACAGGCGCCATCCCGTCATTCAGCACACCAAGACAGGCGCCATCCCGTCCTTCAGCGCACCAAGACAGGCGCCATCCCGTCCTTCAGCGCACCAAGACAGGCGCCATCCCGTCCTTCAGCACACCAAGACAGGCGCCATCCCGTCCTTCAGCACACCAAGACAGGCGCCATCCCGTCCTTCAGCACACCAAGACAGGCGCCATCCCGTCCTTCAGCACACCAAGACAGGCGCCATCCCGTCCTTCAGCACACCAAGACAGGCGCCATCCCGCACTCCGAGACAGGCGCCATCCCGCACACCAAGACAGGCGCCATCCCGTCATTCAGCACACCAAGACAGGCGCCATCCTGTCATTCAGCACACCAAGACAGGCGCCATCCCGTCATTCAGCACACCAAGACAGGCGCCATCCCGTCATTCAGCACACCAAGACAGGCGCCATCCCGTCATTCAGCACACCAAGACAGGTGCCATCCCGTCATTCAGCACACCAAGACAGGTGCCATCCCGTCATTCAGCACACCGAGACAGGCGCCATCTCGCACACCGAGACAGGCGCCATCCTGTCATTCAGCACACCAAGACAGGCGCCATCCCCGTCATTCCGCACACCGAGACAGGCGCCATCCCGTCATTCAGCACCCCAAGACAGGCGCCATCCCGTCATTCAGCACACCAAGACAGGCGCCATCCCGTCATTCAGCACACCAAGACAGGCGCCATCCCGTCATTCAGCACACCAAGACAGGCGCCATCCCCGTCATTCAGCACACCAAGACAGGCACCATCCCTTCATTCAGCACACCAAGACGGGCGCCATCCCGTCATTCAGCACACCAAGACGGGCGCCATCCCTTCATTCAGCACACCAAGAGAGGCGCCATCCCTTCATTCAGCACACAAAGAGAGGCGCCATCCCTTCATTCAGCACACCAAGACAGGCACCATCCCTTCATTCAGCACACCAAGACAGGCGCCATCCCTTCATTCAGCACACCAAGACAGGCGCCATCCCTTCATTCAGCACACCAAGACAGGCGCCATCCCTTCATTCAGCACACCAAGACAGGCGCCATCCCTTCATTCAGCACACCAAGACAGGCGCCATCCCGCACACCGAGACAGGCGCCATCCTGTCATTCAGCACACCAAGACAGGCGCCATCCCGTCATTTAGCACACCAAGACAGGTGCCATCCCGCACACCGAGACAGGTGCCATCCCGCACACCGAGACAGGCGCCATCCCGTCATTCAGCACACCGAGACAGGCGCCATCCCGTCATTCAGCACACCAAGACAGGCGCCATCCCGTCATTCAGCACACCGAGACAGGCGCCATCCCGTCATTCAGCACACCGAGACAGGCGCCATCCCATCATTCAGCACACCAAGACAGGCGCCATCCCTTCATTCAGCACACCAAGACAGGCGCCACCCCGCACACCGAGACAGGCGCCATCCCGCACACCAAGACAGGCGCCATCCCGCACACCAAGACAGGCGCCATCCCGTCATTCAGCACACCAAGACAGGCGCCATTCCGTCATTCAGCACACCAAGACAGGCGCCATCCCCGTCATTCAGCACACCAAGACAGGCGCCATCCCCGTCATTCAGCACACCAAGACAGGCGCCATCCCGTCCTTCAGCACACCAAGAAAGGCGCCATCCCTTCATTCAGCACACCAAGACAGGCGCCATCCGTTCATTCAGCACACCAAGACGGGCGCCATCCCGTCATTCAGCACACCAAGACGGGCGCCATCCCGTCCCTCAGCACACCAAGACAGGCGCCATCCCGTCCCTCAGCACACCAAGACAGGCGCCATCCCGCATACCGAGACAGGCGCCATCCCGCACACCAAGACAGGCGCCATCCCGCACACCAAGACAGGCGCCATCCCGCACACCAAGACAGGCGCCATCCCGCACACCAAGACAGGCGCCATCCCGTCATTCAGCACACCAAGACAGGCGCCATCCCGTCATTCAGCACACCAAGACAGGCGCCATTCCGTCATTCAGCACACCAAGACAGGCGCCATCCCGCACACCGAGACAGGCGCCATCCCGTGATTCAGCACACCAAGACAGACGCCATCCAGTCATTCAGCACACCAAGACAGGCGCCATCCCGTCATTCAGCACACCAAGACAGGCGCCATCCCGTCATTCAGCACACCAAGACAGGCGCCATCCCGTCATTCAGCACACCAAGACAGGCGCCATCCAGTCATTCAGCACACCAAGACAGGCGCCATCCAGTCATTCAGCACACCAAGACAGGCGCCATCCCGTCATTCAGCACACCAAGACAGGCGCCACCCCGTCATTCAGCACACCAAGACAGGCGCCATCCCGTCATTCAGCACATCAAGACAGGCGCCATCCCGCACACCGAGACAGGCGCCATCCCGTGATTCAGCACACCAAGACAGGCGCCATCCCGTCATTCAGCACACCAAGACAGGCGCCATCCCGTCATTCAGCACACCAAGACAGGCGCCATCCCGTCAGTCAGCACACCAAGACAGGCGCCACCCCGTCAGTCAGCACACCAAGACAGGCGCCATCCCGTCATTCAGCACATCAAGACAGACGCCATCCCGTCATTCAGCACACCGAGATAGGCGCCATCCCCGTCATTCCGCACACCGAGACAGGCGCCATCCCTTCATTCAGCACACCAAGACAGGCGCCAACCCGTCCTTCAGCACACCAAGACAGGCGCCATCCCTTCATTCAGCACACCAAGACAGGCGCCATCCCGTCATTCAGCACACCAAGACAGGCGCCATCCCCGTCATTCAGCACACCAAGACAGACGCCATCCCTTCATTCAGTACACCAAGACAGGCGCCATCCCGTCCTTTAGCACACCAAGACAGGCGCCATCCCTTCATTCAGCACACCAAGACAGGCGCCTCCTCGTCATTCAGCACACCAAGACAGGCGTCATCCCGTCATTCAGCACACCAAGACAGGCGCCATCCCGTCATTCAGCACACCAAGACAGGCGCCATCCCGTCATTCAGCACACCAAGACAGGCGCCATCCCTTCATTCAGCACACCAAGACAGGCGCCATCCCGTCATTCAGCACACCAAGTCAGGCGCCATCCCTTCATTCAGCACACCAAGACAGGCGCCATCCCGTCCTTCAGCACACCAAGACAGGCGCCATCCCGTCCTTCAGCGCACCAAGACAGGCGCCATCCCGTCCTTCAGCACACCAAGACAGGCGCCATCCCGTCCTTCAGCACACCAAGACAGGCGCCATCCCGTCATTCAGCACACCGAGACATGCGCCATCCCGCACTCCGAGACAGGCGCCATCCCGCACACCAAGACAGGCGCCATCCCGTCATTCAGCACACCAAGACAGGCGCCATCCCGTCATTCAGCACACCAAGACAGGCGCCATCCCGTCATTCAGCACACCAAGACAGGCGCCATCCCGCACACCGAGACAGGCGCCATCCCGTCCTTCAGCACACCAAGACAGGCGCCATCCCCGTCATTCAGCACACCAAGACAGGCACCATCCCTTCATTCAGCACACCAAGACAGGCGCCATCCCGTCATTCAGCACACCAAGACAGGCGCCATCCCGTCATTCAGCACACCAAGACAGGCGCCATCCCGTCATTCAGCACACCAAGACAGGCGCCATCCCTTCATTCAGCACACCAAGACAGGCGCTATCCCGTCATTCAGCACACCAAGACAGGCGCCATCCCGCACACCGAGACAGGCGCCATCCCGTCATTCAGGACACCAAGACAGGCGCCATCCCTTCATTCAGGACACCAAGACAGGCGCCATCCCGTCATTCAGCACACCATGACAGGCGCCATCCCGTCATTCAGCACACCAAGACAGGCACCATCCCTTCATTCAGCACACCAAGACAGGCGCCAACCCATCCTTCAGCACACCAAGACAGGCGCCATCCCCGTCATTCAGCACACCAAGACAGGCGCCATCCCCTTCATTCAGCACACCAAGACAGGCGCCATCCCGTCATTCAGCACACCAAGACAGGCGCCATCCCTTTATTCAGCACACCAAGACAGGCGCCATCCCTTTATTCAGCACACCAAGACAGGCGCCATCCCTTTATTCAGCACACCAAGACAGGCGCCATCCCTTTATTCAGCACACCAAGACAGGCGCCATCCCTTTATTCAGCACACCAAGACAGGCGACATCCCTTTATTCAGCACACCAAGACAGGCGCCATCCCTTCATTCAGCACACCAAGACAGGCGCCATCCCTTCATTCAGCACACCAAGACAGGCGCCATCCCTTCATTCAGCACACCAAGACAGGCGCCATCCCTTCATTCAGCACACCAAGACAGGCGCCATCCCTTCATTCAGCACACCAAGACAGGCGCCATCCCTTCATTCAGCACACCAAGACAGGCGCCATCCCGTCATTCAGCACACCAAGACAGGCGCCATCCCGTCATTCAGCACACCAAGACAGGCGCCATCCCGTCATTCAGCACACCAAGACAGGCGCCTCCCCGTCATTCAGCACACCAAGACAGGCGCCATCCCCGTCATTCAGCACACCAAGACAGGCGCCTCCCCGTCATTCAGCACACCAAGACAGGCGCCTCCCCGTCATTCAGCACACCAAGACAGGCGCCACCCCGCACACCGAGACAGGCGCCATCCCGCACACCAAGACAGGCGCCATCCCGCACACCAAGACAGGCGCCATCCCGCACACCAAGACAGGCGCCATCCCGCACACCAAGACAGGCGCCATCCCGCACACCAAGACAGGCGCCATCCCGCACACCAAGACAGGCGCCATCCCGTCATTCAGCACACCAAGACAGGCGCCATCCCGCACACTGAGACAGGCGCCATCCCGTCATTCAGCACACCAAGACAGGCGCCATCCCTTCATTCAGCACACCAAGACAGGCGCCATCCCGTCATTCAGCACACCAAGACAGGCGCCATCCCGTCATTCAGCACACCAAGACAGGCGCCATCCCGTCATTCAGCACACCAAGACAGGCGCCATCCCGTCATTCAGCACACCAAGACAGGCGCCATCCCGTCGTTCAGCACACCAAGACAGGCGTCATCCCGTCCTTCAGCACACCAAGACAGGCGCCATCCCTTCATTCAGCACACCAAGACATGCGCCATCCCTTCATTCAGCACACCAAGACAGGCGCCATCCCGTCATTCAGCACACCAAGACAGGCGCCATCCCTTCATTCAGCAAACCAAGACAGGCGCCAATCCGTCATTCAGCACACCAAGACAGGCGCCAACCCGTCATTCAGCACACCAAGACAGGCGCCATCCCATCATTCAGCACACCAAGACAGGCGCCATCCCTTCATTCAGCACACCAAGACAGGCGCCATCCCTTCATTTCAGCACACCAAGACAGGCGCCATCCTGTCATTCAGCACACCAAGACAGGCGCCATCCTGTCATTCAGCACACCAAGACAGGCGCCAACCCGTCCTTCAGCACACCAAGACAGGCGCCAACCCGTCCTTCAGCACACCAAGACAGGCGCCAACCCGTCATTCAGCACACCAAGACAGGCGCCTCCCCGTCATTCAGCACACCAAGACAGGCGCCATCCCGTCATTCAGCACACCAAGACAGGCGCCATCCCGTCATTCAGCACACCAAGACAGGCGCCTCCCCGTCATTAAGCACACCAAGACAGGCGCCATCCCCGTCATTCAGCACACCAAGACAGGCGCCATCCCCGTCATTCAGCACACCAAGGCAGGCGCCATCCCTTCATTCAGCACACCAAGACAGGCGCCATCCCTTCATTCAGCACACCAAGACAGGCGCCATCCCGTCCTTCAGCACACCAAGACAGGCGCTATCCCGTCCTTCAGCACACCAAGACAGGCGCCATCCCTTCATTCAGCACACCAAGACAGGCGCCATCCCCGTCATTCAGCACACCAAGACAGGCGCCATCCCGTCCTTCAGCACACCAAGACAGGCGCCATCCCTTCATTCAGCACACCAAGACAGGCGCCATCCCTTCATTCAGCACACCAAGACAGGCGCCATCCCCGTCAATCAGACACAAAGACAGGCGCTATGCCATCATTCAGCACACCAAGACAGGCGCCATCCCGTCGTTCAGCACATTATGAGAAAGGCACCCTCCCGTCTTTCAGCACGGTGAGCACCTCCTCGCACCAACAGGCATTCTGCCCGAGCTCCAGGGGCAGTATCTACTGCAGGTCCCCATTTAAACATGAAATAATTTTCAAGGAACTTCATGTGTAAAAAAAAATCATATTTGTCTATGTAGGATAACGATACCTACCCACACCCCTATACACGCCATCAAACACCCAGACACACAAAAACATACAGTGACAACTCAAGGGAGGAAGGTTGTGCAAGATACAGGATTATACATGTATACATTTAGAAAATGAGGTCTAAAGTCTTCAGTGAGGCACAGCAATTGTAGTCACCCACCACCATTGAAGCACAGTTTATGTTCTTGGGAAATTATTCAAAAATAGTAAAATGTAGAAAATGCCTGCAAAGATTATGGTTTACAATAGTTACTGGATTAAGTTTTCTGTCAAACCTTTATGGATGCACCGAGGTTAGACTTCAGTTTCATCCCAAAGTACTGCGCTGAGGCCTTGAGGGAATCGCGGTCCTTTGGCGTCAGCTTTGGCGGCAGGGCCGATCGGTTCAGATGTGATCCCCAGGTGTCAAAGTCAGTTACCTTCGAAGAAAGAACACCACAAAATGTCATGAATACCTACAAAAAGGCTTTGGGAAGGTAGTCGGTGCTTACAATCTCAAAGAGCCCTCATCAGCACACTCCCAGAGCATTGCCATACAAGAAGGGGTTGAAGACCACAGGTGAAATTCAACAATACTACAGCTCCAAAAAGTGCTTTTCAATGTCGTCTTACACCTTTATGTTTTTTGAAATCCTAACATCATTCCAGCCAGATCCACTCGTCTAAATGGCTTCACAGTATGTTGCTGCCATGCTAACAAATATTACACTTCCTTTGACGTCAAATGAACTCTGCCACGTTGTCCCATAATGCTGGCAGAGAACTATCTTGTGAAAAAGGCTTGCCTTCAGACTTTTACTGCTGGCGCGACTGTTAGAATATAATAATAAAATGCATTGTTCTTAGCCCCAAGTGAATTCCTTTTCCGCAATCGAAATTCCGTTCTTTAATATTCAAAATGGAGTCGCATGTCATTCGTTGAGTAGAAACAACATAGAAATGTGTTCATGGCTTCCTCTGTCAGTCATTACAAGACAAGGCTGGGTCCATAGAGAGGGCATGTATCAGTCACCCGGCCTTCACCGATAAACTTAGGTTAAATAACATTAAGATAACGTCCATCTATTCTGCAAAGCAAGTTAAGCTGTTCCACTAAGGCTCGATTCTTTTCCTTAAATGCTATGTAAACGCTGACTGAAACAAGCAGAGGTTAGTTACACATCGAGTCACAGTATTCAGCCTTTCCACTTTGTTAAACGCACGAAAGGTATCTTTCTAAGAAGTAGGGTGACCATGGTTTCATTGGAGGGCAAGTGGAGTTTGTGTTTAAGGCCTCGGACATAAGTCTCCATCAGTGAACTGGCCGAAAGAGTTTATCATTAAAGCCATAAGTAGAGCGGAAACTCACAAAAACAAGAACTGTTGAAAATTTAATTTGTTCTGCCTTCTGGGAATTAGGCCATTATTATGTGTGTAGTCTGAACATATGTGTTTGATTAACAAATTACCTATGCTGATGCAGGCTTCATGTTTGTATAAAATGAGATGCTGTGCATCATTCAGGCACTTCACTTCTCCACTCCATGAAATACTGGTCGTGGAAAAACCTGAAGTCTACTCGAGTTTATGATATGCGCAAAATACCTGGAGAAAAGCAGATAAATGGTGAACTTTGGACCAATCACGCCAGTAGTATGAAATTACCAAAAGGGAGCAGCCAACAGTCTTTAAATGGTGTACTGATTGTGTGCACGGTTGTCCAGAAGAATGACGAATAGGGAAACCCGTCTGCAGAGGTGAGACAGGACGGTCCATCTGCTTCCTTGGCTCACCTATTTGGGGGTGTTGAACGGGTGTGGGTGCGTATGAGAGGGAGTCAGTGTTAACTTTCAAAAGAAACTGCCTTTATTGTATGTATATATTTTATGCGCAATAACAATGAGCATCTGGGAAGAAAACCAAAAGGACTTCTGTTGAACAGCCTATAGAGGGAGATTTCTATGAACTCACATTCCAGGCTTTTCGACTGCATGTCCCTTTTGATGGGCATAGTGATTTTTTTCTAGGGCTCCTGCCCTTCTCTTGAGGAAGCACATTTGTGACTGGGGAGATGGACCAGGAGATTGAGGTCTAGGTGCACCCCAGAAGTGCAATGTTGAAAAGCTGCAGCTGCCTTCTGCTATGGGACCTTTGCAATTGTAGACGTCTGGTGTTTCTTGGTCACCATCGGGAGCTTTGCTGTGGTGTCCGTGTTAGGAAAGATTTCGTAATTGTAGGTAATTTTCCTTCCATGTGGCAACCCCTAAACTTTTTGCTATTGTTTTAACCTTGTTCTTGACTTTGCCAGAGAAGTACAGCCTTCTGCCGCACTTCTCTGGGCTTTCGCTCCTTTCTTACGGGGAAACTGACATGCCCTTAAGACAGTCAGTACCGGGGAACGCTGTTTCCCGTAGTTTCTTTTATCATGTTGCGGCTTTAGTGCAACATGACACAAGAGGGCACTGTAAGCTAAGTTACAGCTCTCTTGGGTCTCTAGCCTTCTACAGGCCCTAGATACTCTTTTAGGAATGTATTTGATCGGTGCAAGTCATTCAGGGACTGGAATGGTGGCAGCGATCGTTTTGTTTATTTTGAGCTCCTTTTGGCGTTCTGAGCACGTTTTTCGCACTGAACCCAAAATGGTGGCCTGGCTCCCAAAATGGCCAGACCACGAAGCTCCTTTGTCCTGTCCACTGACCATCTTGCTCCCTTCACCTTCCCCAGGTCGAGCGACCCGGGGCCTTCCTTATTTGGGCATGTACTTTCCCGCGAAACGTGGTTGCTTTCGCGGGCTTCTACATGTCGTTTGTGTGCCTCCAGGGTGTGGGCTGGGATGTCTGGTCCCAATACACATCCTGGGTGCCAGAGAGTCTAGGGTGGTGTGAATGCCTGGGACCACCGTGGTCCGTGATTGGTCCACGTATGGTATGTGTGTTGATGAGCGGATCTCCCATTGGCTCCCCTCCGTTTTGGCGCGAAGGGAACCGTGGATAAGAGGGAGCTGGAAACACCACTACCATGTCGATCTCCTGAGTTCTCACGAACGAAGGAATACAGGAGCCAAGTATCCTGCAACAAAGAGGCTGGACCGAGGAATCGCTGGTGACCCGCTGAAGGAATCCTCCTTTGCACTGCTGTCGTCCTGTGAAACCCTTTCTTCCTTGGATCGAACCAGAAGGCCTGTACTGGTGCTTCGACCTTTGGAATAGCAGGAACAGCTATTCCCGGCGACTTCATCATCTCCTGCCAAGTAAGCCTTCGGAAGTGTCTCTGGGCCATCCAGTTGACTGACCAGCTTACAAGGGAGTCCTGCTCTGTAACCGCCGCCAGGTTGTGTTGTATTTCGAGTCCTTGTCACTCTCCCACGCTTCGTACACTTGGCGTTCCCAAGTCTGAAGGGAGGAGTGTACATTTGGCTTGAATACACACGGCCGCTCCGTTGTCCTGCTGCGGCAACAAACTGTGCTGGTTTCGTCGATTGGGACGTCTTTTTGCTCTACACGGCTACGAGGCGTTCCCTGCTCTTCTGAACCTGCCAGCTGCTGAAACTAACGTGGAGAAGCCTGGGTCTGCTTGCTTCGGGGACCGGTGAGTAGTTTAGCTAGGATCTGGTCGCCCTCCTGCAGTATCCCATTGCTTTTCCCTGCTGTGTAAAAACAGCACCCTTTTTGCCGTACTCGCGCTCTGCTTCTGCCCGCTGTGGAGGCTGCGCTTGAGTTGCGGAACCTGTTCGACTTCTGCTGTGCACTAACCCGAACTGCCTGACTTCCTCCGAAGAGCTTCCCCTTTTGCCCGTTGGCACCGGCGTGGCAGGTACTTTGAGCACAAGGCTCCACTCTTCGCAGGGCTCGGACATCCATCTAGTTAGGTGCCTCTGAAGGCGAACTGAGTCTAAAGCGTTATCGCACTGCCTGTTTTCCTTTCCTTTCAGGTGGACTACATATTTCGTGCTTTAACCGCTTGCGACTGTGTATTTGTATATATATATATATTGTGTTGATATGGTATGTGTTGGTTTAATATTGTGATATTGTGATTTTCTCGCTACGGTCATTATTTTAAAGGCCTTAAAATAAATGTGTATCTATTTTTGATATAACAACTGTTTGGAGCAGTTTGTAAGCGCTCTTGCTTTGTGTGCTCGTTGCGGGCTTTCAGTCACCCTCACCCCTCTTGAGACCTAGTCTTGACCGCCGCGATCGCTACCTTGATTGGTCTGGCTTGTCCAGAGGTTACCCTGTTCCAAGTAATTAGGTTGGCCTTCTGAACTTCTGCGCCACCAGGACAGAGTTCAGAAATCCGTCTTAACAGTCCCCATCCCCTAAGCAGCTATTCAGAGATGTGAGTTTAGCAATTGCCAAGAGACAGCTCAGAGGGATCATGCAGTGACGTTAGTGTCCTGGGATCTCAGGTGCTGAACCTGGGTATTCCCAGTCTGTACTTCTCTCTCCATGTCCTTTCAGGTGTACCCTTACACCCATCCTTTTAATTGTATCCATATTATTGGACACCATTAATGTATTCCTTGGTTATACAGTGCTCTGATGCTCCACAGCTTGGCACGCGCTATATAGACAACCACCACATACGTGACACTGAGGGGCAAGAGCAATGGACTTCTAAACTGGATAGGAGGGTCAATTTACGGGTTTGGCGCCCGGAGATGTGATGGATTATGCAAGGAGTCAGAGCCCTATAGACAAAGACCACGGGGCAAAGTTCCAAGGTAGGACAGCTGTGTTCTCATGAGGAGGCCCAGTCCAGTAGGGAAGCTCCTTGACCTTAGAGGGTTAAAAGGAGGTCACCACTACAAATTATGGCTGTAAACTGACTGCACCCAATAAACGAGTATCCATGGTAGTCACACAGTCCACACGCAACCAGTCAGGCAACACTACCTCTAGGCAGTCGTTACGGACCCACAAACCATTGTAATTAAAACTTGTTGTGTGTGCATAAGCTTCAATGCCCTCAGGGTAAAAGACAGCAACCAAGCAAATTAAAAAGGAGTCTATACATAAAAATAATTATAAACTGACCATTTACCAAGCCTCCGCTGACCCCCACCAGTTGTAGTGAGACAAAAACCTGGGTCTGCATTCCTTGACCTATATGCTTCGGACAGCCTCACCCCAGCCCGTAAAGCCTTTACTTTCTCTTTTCAAACTCCCTTTTCACACTAGTCCCTGGAACCACATATTTTCCTCCAGGCTCCTCAATCCATATTGACGCCAAAACCCTTCAATCTACAGCTCAGTCTGTACTCCCACATACACCCCGCTCCAGTCTGAACTCCTCCATAACCAACAGTCTGCATACCTGCTACAGTCATAACCCAACACTCTCAACCCTACCCCCAGGTCCTCTTTGGCCACACACACCTCAGACTACACAGTCTAGATTAAAGAACCCCGATTAGAAAAGAGCCAGAAGGCACGCCATGTGAACTTGCCACATTCCATATGCACTCCCTTGGAAGTCTAGTCTTGCTTTGGCAGAGAGGGGGGCACTGTTCTGCCAATGGGGCAATGCAGCCCTCATTCTAGTGGACTCCCCCACGTAATAAAAGAGGGGGGGTAGAGGGCCCTAAAACTTCATGGAGGGAATCGAGGCAGAGTCAGACAAGAGTAGAATTCTACAGCACCAAATCTTTTCGGATGTCTTGCACTGCTCCCTATGGCTCTAATAGTTAGGGCGGGTTTGCTGTAGAACAGCCGCAACTAAGTATGTTCCAGAAGTGTGTGAATACTATTCAGGTGGGATTATAATTTTCTGGTAACCTGATACAGAAGCTAACATAACTTTCATGGGGGAGTATTCAAGTTTGGCTGTGCAACAGCAGCGCCAGCTGCCAAGCTCAAACAATCAATGTACTGTTCACCAAGGGTTTTAGCTCTGCTTCCTAACCCAGAGCACCAGGAGGCAGTGAAATTGGAGGAGGGTTGGCACTATATCAGGAGATTAATCCACTGCCACACCACTCTTTAAAATACCTAATCCACTCCATGATCACCAAGACATGGCCCCTCAGTGCATTTAGCAACCTAGGATATGTAACAAATGTGATCACAGCCGACAACTGTGGTCAGACCAGAAAGGATTTTGAGCAATGGCAATGTGCAACAACAGTTCGAATTAAAAATCTTTCCTTAGGATACACACAATAAGGTCTTGGGTTGGATGAACGCCTAGAGGTACTAGGGGATCAATCTAGAAGAATAGGGGTGTTGAGGATGGAGTCCTTAAAAGTATGGTTCTCCGGGTGCTGCCTGCTCCTTGGGGTAATTAGGAGGTTTAACATAAAAGCCTTAAACATATTCATACAAGCCTATGTAACTCCCTATTCTAACAACAAAAGTTCATGCTCGTGGCTAACTAACTTCCAAACCTATGTTTTTGTAATCCTTTAGTCCCCAGACTAACACTCAACTACAACAAACGTGTTCTTCACATTTGGCCCACACAAGTGTTCATAATGTTGCCACCCATTAGCTGATCTAGCCTAATTGAGAAAGGTTGATTCTTATGTTGCCACCCATTAGCTGATCTAGCCTAATTGAGAAAAGATGATCTACATACTGCCACCTATTAGAGAACTAGCCTAATTGTAAAACTATCAGCCATCTCTTAGTTGCTCTACCCACTCCTTGCCGCACACCACATTTATTCATTCATCTACCAATTTCTTCCAAACAATGTTGACATTTCTAACCACTATAATGTTCCCCTTCTGTATAATGCCCCACTCCGTGCCTTGGACAGGAGCATACTTCATTAAGGTCGATGAAGGCTTGGCCAGATTGGGATGCCAGTGCCACCACCCAGTTCCCCGTCCCACCCAGTTCCTTCCCTCCCTTCCCCCCATTCACCCCCACTCCCCTCAGCAACTACACATAAAAATGGCACTAGGACCTTCGTCACAATTCCAGTAGCACCAACCAGTCCAAGAGTGAGCCATAACCTAGCGAAATACCCCCTCCTCCCGCATCTACTGGGAATAATAACAAGACAACACCCACCTTGGGCCTCACCAGAATTAACAGACTTGGATCTAGAACCAGATCCTTTCACCAAGTAACCAAACCCACCACAACCACAGATGCCCCTACCAAACTTGATACCACCTCCAAGAACTGCCAATTCAAAGACTTCTCCAAAAAACCCATCAAACCTTCAATGAAGACCAAAGCCACTACTCCTTCACCCAACCCAGGGAATATTCCACCTCAAGACCCCATCCTCACGGTCAAAGGCGCACTCATCAATACACGCTCCCTCAGAGCTCATGCAATAGAAATCCACGAACTAATTGTGGATCAAAAACTTGACATTCTAGTCATCACCAAAACCTGGTTACAACCTGCTGCAGGCCCACTCCTAGCCATTGCTATCCCCCCAGGATATAGCATCCTTAGAACAGACAGGAACAACACCCAAGGAGGCGGAGTCGCCCTAACAGCCAGAACTACATTGCAACTCAGAGCTTGCCCATTGGAACAAATACAGGGCTACAAACTCCTGCTAGTTAAATTCACCTCCAACCCTTAAACACCACTAACTTCCTGATAGTATACAGGTTACCAAACAAAACCACCCACCCCAATTTGGATATCCCCCTACTGCTAACGCCCATCATTAAACCCAAAACCAAATGTATAATTCTAGGAGACATCAATTTAGGCTATAGTGATCCCCTAGACACGGACGCATCCGACTTCCACACAGCCACGTCAGATAAGAATTCTGTACAGTTGATCAATGAATCCACCCACTCCAAAGGGAGAAC
The DNA here is from genome assembly GCF_040938575.1 of Ambystoma mexicanum. Lineage (NCBI taxonomy): Eukaryota > Metazoa > Chordata > Amphibia > Caudata > Ambystomatidae > Ambystoma > Ambystoma mexicanum. The sequence continues at coordinate 1,273,375,053 of NC_090933.1, read as the reverse complement.
TCTGGACTGAATCCTCACCCTCAACTCCCAAATCACTATTGACTATCATCCCATAGACTGGTCAGACCATTTTGTCATCAGTTTTACATTGGAATATAACAACACTGACCACATCATCCCCAAATTACCAGACTCCTTTGAAACTAGAAATATCCAAAAGCTCTCAGCAGACAACCTCTCCCCCATCCTGAGTGCAGCCTTAGCGAACGTAACTCCAAACACAAACAATCCTGGCTACCTAGCAGAGTGCTTCCAACAAAGCCTTACCCATACTATTGACTTGCTCGCTCCTATCACTACCAAATCACGGAAACCAAACAAACGCTCCTGCTTCTGGTTCAATGAAGAACTAGTTTCCCTTAGACGAACGAAAAGGTCCCTTGAGCACCTACAAAGGAAAACTAACACCTTTGAATCAGCAAAGTAGCCAATAAAAAATACAAGACAGACAATCTCCCACAAAGCCAACGCCTTCAACCTTCGCATTACCAATGCCAACTCCGACAGCAAAGTGTTGTTCTCCATCCTCAGAGAGCTAGAGAACCCCTGTCAAGTCATAGCACCCAACAACGCCAGCAAAGCACTACAATACAAGACGCCGTAGCCTCTAAAATCCTGCTGCTGCAAAAGAAAATTGACAGTAAAAAAAAATAATAATTAAAAAAAATAAAAGCAAAATAAATCACTCCTTGCAGAAAACACACTTCCTAACATAACGGCGCACCCTCCCAATACCTCCCCATGCATCCCTTTTCACTTCACCCCAGTCTCTACCGAAGAAGTGTTAGACACATAGCTAATCTCAAAGCCTCCAACTGCAAAGAAGACCAATTCCCAACCCACTTAGTCAAACTTTGTGCTCCCACTCTTATCACCCATCATTACTCAATTTGTAAACGCCTCCTTCAACTCAAACACGGTCCCTCCAGCATCAAAAAAGCTTGGGTTACAAACCTCCTAATAAAACGACCCTGGAACCCTCAACCCCCACCAATTACCGACCAAGAACTACAATCCCATTTCTCTTGAAAATAATTGACAAAATAGCATACTCTCAAATTCAAAACCACCTAGACCACCACCAATTACTAGGGGACCGACAGTCAGGATTCCGCCCTAACCACAGTACGGAAACAGCCCTACTCGACCTGAAGATCCAAATAGATGCCACCAGAAAAGCAGGCAAACTCTGCCTACTAATGCTACTAGATCTCTCGGCGGCCTTCGACTTGGTGGACCACAACAAACTTTGTGCCACATTAGCCAACAACTTCAACCTGTCCAAGAATGCCACTGATTGGATCAAATATTTCCTTGCAGATAGGACCTTAAAGGAGTCCATTGGCAAAGAATCAGCAGATCCCATACCAGTTCCAGTAGGCATCCCACAAGGATCATGTCTATCCCCCACCCTCTACAATGCCTACAATAAGCTGCTTTTTGCAGCTCTGGGTGCTATGGGTGTCATCGACACCAACTTCGCAGGCGACACCCAGATCCTCATCCCACTAACAGGAAATATGAGCAAGACTCACTGCTCATCAACAAAATCTACGCACTTATCCAAAACTGGATGGGCAACAGCAGCTTATGTCTAAACGATGATAAAACGGAGCTACTTATACTAGGATGATCTTCTAAAATCGACTCTCTACAGCCCGACTACACATCTTTCATCATTGATAGCACCACGATCCCAGTGCTCAAACAAGTCAAGATTCTTGGAGTCTACCTAGATGCCACACCAACAATGTCTAAACAAGTCAACACGCTAGTCTCATCCACTACTTACACATCCAAACTCATGTCCCTTAGTCGTAAATTCCTCACCGTTGAGAATTGCATTACACTAGCAAGAGTGCTCATACTTTCCAAGCTCGATTACTTCCATGGCACTTCTAATACTAACATAGCTAAAACCTCTTACGCAGAATAAAGTCCTCCGGGCTGCATTAGGCATAAAAAAAATCTGAACACATCACCAACATCAGGAGGGACAACCACTGGCTCCCCATCAAAGCCAGGATAATATCCAAAACCCTAAGTATCACTCATAAATGCATCGCCAACAAAGCCCCTAAATACCTCCTCAATACAGTCCTGAAGAAAAACCACACTAGACTCCTCAGATCCAACAATAACGAAAACCTCGAAATCCCATGATACAAATGAGAAAAAGCGGGGAGTAGCTGTTTTAAAGCACTACCCATCAACATCAAGAACGAATCGTCCTACCCACAATTAAAATTAAAATCACTGAAAACTTGGCTTTCAACCAATTCTAATGTGAACTAAGCTCCCTACTCACTCATACCAGATCCCCCTAAGCTACTGTATAAATATGTACATATATGTATGTATATATATATGTATGACCTTATATTTGTCTGTTTTTACTGTTTCTCTTAATGTTAAGATTGCATCTACCCATTGTCTGCAACTACGCCGTGATAACTCCGGGTCTAGGCGTTTAACAAATGTAATAAATAAATAAAATAAACCTATCCGTCCCCATCCCTGTTCTATGAACAAGACATACCAAATTAATTCCTGGGCAGATCTCTTCTTGGGTTGTCCACAGTGCTGCTTCCTGTAGGATATTTCCTAAATATAGGTTTGCCCTGCCTGGCCATTGCCTCTTGAGTCTTGCTTCTTAAACACATCAACCTTTCTTAGGTTTCTCCACGACCTTGGATTTGCTTGTCTAAACGCAATCTAGGTTTTTATTCCAGACAACATTCTTCACAGTAATGGTCCTCAAGGAAGTGCCTCGCCTTCAGGCCCTCCCTCTCGTATAAAATTCTGTGGGCAGGACCTGAGCCTGGGCCTCTCCATTATAGCTTCAGGTCTTCTGGTTGTAGCTCTGGCATACCCTCGCCAGATCAAGGTTTGCACAGCTGTACTACTCTTCTCCCAGTGTATCCAGGGAGTGGGTCTATAGGTCTGCTTTCTTCCAGTCTTCCTTCATGACTGGCATGAACCATCTAACATAAGCTGGACCAGGTTTGGTTCTTCCATTTGGATCTACCCCCCACTCTCTGCCTGGAGCAGCGTCTGACCCTCATTGAGTTGGAGGTAGATTGGGGGGAGGAGGGGGGGTTGGAATCGAGACGGAAGATGCTTAGGAAGAGAAAGTTGGGTGTAGTGTGGTCCCTCAATCCCAGAAAGCTTTCTGGATGATGCACGGGGTCTTGAACTTGATCCTTGCAGCCACAAGGAGCCAGAGGAGAGATTTCAGGGTTGAAGAGATACGATCCCTGGGCTTGAGGCCAAGTACAAGTCTTGCAAGTTGTACAGGGCGAAGAGTAGAGGCAGGCAGATTTAGAAAGAGGCTGTTGCAGTAGTCCAGCCTAGAGAGGACCAGGGCTCTGGAGACAGTGAGCTTCTGGGGGAAAGTGAGAAAAGGAAGAATACCTCTGTGGAGGTGCAGCGGATTGTGTGACTTCTTAAAGGCGTCTGCGATGTAAGGAGAGAAGGAGAGGGTAGAGCTGAAGAAGACCCCAAGGTTCTTAGCCGCGCAGGAAGAAGCAGGTAGAGGACCCAGGGTGGGCGGCCAGAGTGAGAGAGGGAAGGCGGAGTAGGTGCCTCAAATGAGGAGGATCTCAGTTCTACTGGCATTAAGGCAGAGATTGTTGGAGGCACACCATTCCTGAATTGCGGACAGTCAGTCTGGTATGAGAGAAGGAGCAGAAGAGACTGAAGGTAGCATAAGCAGAGCTGGGTTTCATCCGGATTACACTGAAAGTTAGAGCGGAAGGCCAGAGGTGCCAGGTAGTGGTTAAAGACCCAGGGCGAGAGGTTAGACCCTGGGGAACACCACAAGTAGAGAGAGATAGAAGAGAGGAAAGACCCAAGTTGGACCTGGGAGGGTCCAATCAGTAGGAAAGGAGATCAACCAGGCAAGGGCCTGAACAGAGATACCCAGGTTGTCACTGAGACAATTGAGCAGGATGGCGTGGTTAAGCAGAGGATAGATCAAGGAGAATGAGGACAGAAGGAAGGAAGTCTTCACGGGCGTTCGGGAGAGCAGTTTCTGCACGTCTGCCTGTTCTTAAAGGAATGGTTCGGTCCAAATTTTGTATTGCCCCTACGGGTCGGCCATGTGTCTTTAAGCCTAAGTCGCTCGATTTTATAAAGATTTCCTATGGACCTTACCCGAGTTTTCGTCCATTAAACGCACGCGAAAACAGGCACCAGGGAGCTGCCATTTTGTGGTAATCCTATCATTTCCCCCCATCGCCCTGGCTGACCTGCTTTTGCGGCACTAAATCATATCCCCCGTCCCTGAGCCTGTCATCAGCAGACGCGTACCGTCCATTTCACAACGCCAAAGCACGTCTCATGTCAACATTTGCTGCGTTTCAGCTAATGACGTGTCGCCATGGAAATGGCAGGACGCCTCGTTCCTCAATAAGTATAAACAGACCGTTTCACAACACACAGCAGCAGATTTCCGATTCCATTCCTCTCTCTGTGCTACTTCGAGTATTCTGTGACTCGTTTCTGTGCTCTGGTCAGCTACCTTCGTTGCTTGTAGCCCGTGTGAACAGATAATAGTACCACCGCTATCAATTATTTTAGTTTGTGTAACACACAATGGATACAATAATGCCCTACATGTATGAGCCCGAGTTTAACAAGGAGGAACTACTGGAAAGGGAAACACGCGAAAACAATGGGTCTTTGGACGGCAGTTGGGAGGACGATTCAACAGCTGAAGAGCCTGGACCTAGTCGCATGGACGGTGTTTCCACCTGGTGCACATGCAATCGGTGCGAGCTAATGCCAACCGAGAACGAGAACTGCTGCTGCTGTGAAAACTCGGGATGCGTGGCCTACATTTCGGAAGCCGAGCCAAGACCGCAATGCATCACCGAGCTGCCAGACTTCAAGGCAGCCTACCTCACACGGTCCGTGTTGAGGATAACGATGGTGCTTATGCACCAATTTCGCGCAACTGTTCATCCTCGTAATCCGAGTAACGAGTAAGTATACTCTGCTTGTCATGCCACTCCCATTTCATGGTCTTCTACTATATCCAAAATTACATATACATATCATTGTAACGCACGAAAGTCTTTCAATAGTGTGCAGTGTCTAGATAGCATTTGTCCGAGCAGAATGCCATTAGTTACAAGAAAAGTTTTGTATTTTTGTGTCATCAAAATAAGTTACAAAATAAAACACCACATATATTTTAACAACGGTTGTTTCGATTTTTTAAATCAATCAAGTGTGTCTCCATTCAAGGATGGACGTCAGACACCTGTGCTCGGAATGGGTGAAGTTCAGGTCGCTGTGAAGCGGGGTGGTCAACATCTAAGCTAACATAATATATTATCAATAATGCATGCACTAAATAACACTTGTTCAAAGTCTTTCAGTCGGTTATGTCTCTATAAAAGTCTCACATATATCTATACTATCAATTAACATTGGATTATACAGGCCTTAGGTCAAGGGTCTTGACCACTATAATACACCGTTTGAAGTGTGGGTCTGTGCTCAGAATCTCCGATATGTGGCATTTGTTATTAATAGGCAACGATATACTGCAGTAGGGGTCTAATGTTAGTTGGGGATCTGCTAGGTGGGCATCATGGTGTGGTCAGTGGTCTGGCACATGAAGAGAATACCTTGCAGGGACAAAGGGTCAGAATGGCAGTAACTTTCCACTGGCGAGGGTGCGTGGGCAAGGACACGTTTGTGGAGATGAACGAGCCATGTGCTTGGTTCAGGCCGGTTCACATGCAGGACCGTGATCTCAGAGAGTGATGTGTTACATTTATTAGCTGTTGCAAATACCTCTGGAGTTTTCCAGTCAGAGTGGGAACGAGGCTGTGGGCCATGTGCTCTGCGCGCTGTACTATCGCAGTGAGGCCTGGTCACCAAAATGGAGTGGAAAGGGGGTACAAAAATGGATGCCCCGTGTCCTGCTCAGTGTTCCCATCTACGCGAATGTCATCCAAAAGTAACATCACATAAGGGCAAGGGGCGAACCCACTACTGGAGGCACTTGGTATGAGTTTCTACTGAGAAGTAAAGGATGAGAGGGGCCTGATGGCCCCTCGCTCCCACACACTTGCCTGCACGCCAAAAGGTGGTTCGCACCCGGGGATGAGCGCTGGCATGGGGGGCTGTGACGGGCGCAAACGGCCAAGGTGCCAAACAGCATGCACACTTCAAAAGGTACCCCACGCCCAGGGGCCATCGCTCACATGGCCTCCTCAGACCCTGTGTCTCCATGCAGGCCTCCCCTGAGGCAGGCCGCCCCCCTGCAATCCACAAAAGTGTGTCTCCATTCAGCAGTCTTCCTGTGCCTTATCTACACGCCCCAGGCCCATCCATCCCACCCCCTCTATCAAAGGCGGTTCGTACCCGGGGATGAGCGCTGGCATGGGGGGCTGTGACGGGCGCAAACGGCCAAGGTGCCAAACAGCATGTACACTTCAAAAGGTATCCCACGCCCAGGGGCCATCGCTCACATGGCCTCTTCAGACCCCGTGTCTCCAGGCAGGCCTCCCCTGAGGCAAGCCGCCCCCCTGCAATAAACATAATACCACGACATACACACGTCATTCATTCATTCACAAACACACCCCTGTTTCTAATACTTTATAAACCACTTGATATGTCTCATGAGAACATCTTTGCAAGTCAACTCCTGAACCTTCTACCTGAGAAGCACTGAGATCTATGCTAATCTGCTCGTCGCTGTGCTATCTATGACTGCTTCGAGCAAACTCGTCAGTGTGCTACCTATGGCCATCTACCTGTTCTCCTGCAACATACTGCTCGGCCTGCTGAATCCAACTGTTTGTTGGTCAAGGTAAGGCCATGTATCCTAGTCATATTTCGGTCATTTTTACATTTCAATCTATTTGCTTTTACAGTACCCAATAGAGGTATAGTCATTGGTCTCATTGCTATTGACTTGAGTTTCAATTGTTATGCTATCAATAGATCTATTTATTTTCATCTGTGTCAATTGTCATCGAATTGCATCCTTCGGGGGTCCAGTCTATAATGTAAGCATGGTTCCTTTTCGTGCAAGATAGAACATCCAAGGGACGAGTCACATGTTCAGAGTTTAGTCACATAATTTAAAAAATGTCTGTAACTTATGCAAATACTAAGCCACACATGATGAACTGGTATAGTTCCGGCGACCAAAACAAACCTTGCATTGAGCATGGAATGGTTCATTTACTTTTTTATGACATTTTTATTCATCAAGGTTTTATAATAATCTTGATATTTACTTTTCAGAATTTTCAACAATGCCTGCCTGTTCGATTAGCGGTTGCCCTTCGAAGACCCATGCTAAATCTGAAGGCACTACAATGCATGTATTCCCGAAAAATGTTGATCGAATAAGAGAATGGGTCAGACATTGCGGATATCCACTGGATGAGCTGGAAAGTAGAGTCCAACAAGTCTTTGAGGACAAGAGGGGTGATCGATACCGCATCTCCAGCCGACACTTTCCCTCGAACATGTACACCACATCTTGGGTAACAAAGAAGAATAAACGGCGATCGACACGAAAATTGCTCGCAAACGCTATTCCCACTCTATTCGTCCACAATCCGCCACTGGTGAGTCATGTGTCCGTTTTTAGCTTTAGGCCTTGCGGCAGTGTGTAGGTAGGCGAATGGATTCATTGATATTTTAGGTGTTGTTTCCAATTTGTAATACTTTCGACATTGATATGAGTGTATAGCTTTTTGAATAATGACATTTATCAATATATCATTTTTAGATTTCATAACCCACAAACGAAATCTATATATGGGCACAGGGAACTGTGCTATATTGCGCATTACTCAAGTATCCCGTCTCCTTATTTGGCAATTTTAAATAATGGCATTTCATTATCAAACAATAATTTACCTTTACAACTTATTGACTATCCCTTGAATCTGAAGCAAGAACATTCTACTTCCGTCACATGCTTGCAGTTATCAACCACTTCTAGCGCGTATCAGGTAATCATACTTGGCTATTCCGCTACAGACTTGTTTTATGCATGTCAAGTAATAGTTTGTATGTATCGTGTGATTATTTTACCAATTGTTTGGTTAGTGCTTTCCAACTGATATACACGTTAGTTGTCGTCCCCTGGTGGTTGTTTTCAGTTATAATTAGTGTTATCCATACTAATGCAAGTACTGTCTTTCAGGGAGATGCTGAGGCGTCCACCACATTGACAACAGCCCTAGATGTTCTTCAGCAGCCCGAGGTATGTATACTGACATCTCAACTGACCGTGATCATCAGGACTGGAACACTTGTCGTTTGATTGTTCTACACCATTTTCATTTGTGGTTAGCCATTGATATGTACCTGTGCGGTCGAACCCAAGCATGTGTTGTGTTTTCAATATTGTAATCCTTACTAATGCAAATACTATGTTTCAGGCAGTTGTTGAATCGTCAACCCACGCACTTGATGCGGAGCCTGACATTCAAGTAATTCCGGTGGAAGCAGGACCATGCGGATACGAATCGGCGCAACAGCTTTCGGAAGTGCGCACCACATTGACAACAGCTCTAGATATTCTTCAGCAGCATGAGGTATGGATACTGACAGCTCCATCGAGCGTGATCATATAAAGGTGATTCCATTTGCTATACTTTCTTCCCTATTAACGCAAGTACTGTGTTTCAGGGAGATGATGGAGCTTCCACTACAATCACAACATCCCATTTAGATGATGCAGATGTAAAGAAATCGGAGAAATAAGTCGATTAAATCTGATCATTTTTAAATATTCCTTGATTCTTTTAGACAATGCAACATTTGTGGTTATCTCTTTATATGTACCTGTGCCGTCGACCCCAAGTGTGTGTTACGTTTACGATATTGAAAACCATACTAACGCAAGTACTGTGTTTCAGGGAGTTGCTGATGCCTCCTCTTCAATACAATCATTCGTGGCAGTCCATGCAGAGCCAGCGGTATGGATACTGACAGCTCCATCGAATTAGGTCATCAGAGCTCGAATACCTGTCGTTTGATTGTTCCACACAATGTTTAAATCGTGTTTAGCTATTGAGATGTACATGTGTGTTCGTCCTCACGTGTGTTTTATGCTAACAATATTTTGATACACAGTAATGAAAATACTATGTTTCAGGGAGTCGATGGAGCCTCATTCCGTGCGGTCTATGCGGATACAGAAAATATAGTCGTTGCAGCGCAAGAGGAAGGGGACACATGCGGATACGTATCGGAGCAACAGCGTGCAGATGTTGAAGGTCGAGTCAAAAAAGTTGCAAAGAAAAGAAACAAAAATAAGGTTAGTTACAAACAGTTCATAACTTTCCCATTTTTTTGTGCTGGGGTCTATTTTATGTTTTTTTAAAGTCAATTGTTCTATACTTTATCTTGTGTTTAAACTGAATATCCCTTTTCCAATCTGTCCTCTAGTTACCCGTGGGTCTACGAACTATACATACACAGACAGTGAAGCGAATGAGAGATGTTGCTTGCCAGACCATTTTCACTATTGAGGCTATGGAGGAACTATTAATTCATACGCGGCGTGTTGAGACTCGGGATTCTCATGTCCAATGTACAGAAAATGAAATGAATGTGTCGGAGAATCCGGCAAAGTTGTATTGGACCATTGCTACAGTACGACCGCACCACCGCAACAACATGATACTGGATGTATTGAAGATAGCTCTGAAGTAGTCGCAGATCAATTTACACAATCTACACCCGCCAAAAAATTGCCACCAAAAAAGCTGTCGACATTGTTGTGTTCTCCCATCAATGTTGAAGTAGCAGATGTTGAAACGACAGAGAATGAACCAGCAGCAGCATTCACTGACGCATCAGAACTTGATAGCAGCGATATTTCTTTTAAATGTGGTGATATGTCCTCAACGTCATAGGCCGAAACAACTTTGACGCAGGATGACAGTCTAATGAAAGAGGACAAATACATAGTATTCGACAGTTGTTTGATGGATATTATAAGTATGCTGAAATGTGGGCATTCCGTCAGAGGGAAAGTATGTGGGAAGCCATGGATTCATGTGACTCGTCAAAAACAAGGAAGTAACGTCACAATACATGCCGCCTGTAGATTACATCATACGTTCTCATGGTCTGTACAACCGATGCTGGGGAAACTGCCAGCAGGCAATCTACTGTGTGCAGCTGCATCACTTTTTAGTGGCTGCAGTTTTAGAAAGTTAGAGTCTTTCTTTCAGTTTGTGGGACTCCATTTCATTTAAAAAATGCAGTACTACAAATACCAACATGATTATCTGTTTCCGGCCATTAGTGATGCTTGGAAAATTGAACAATTGTCTCTAGCAAGTACAATCCAAGGAAAACGATTCAGGCTAGCCGGCGATGGACAGTGCGACAGCCCTGGATTTTCTGCCAGGTACTGCACCTACCACTTTCAGGACATGGATAGTAAGAAAATTGTGAGTTCGGTGGTCGTGCAGGTAACACGATGTACATCCTCAGTGGCCATGGAGAAACTAGGATTTATAAAATCAGTGGAATATCTACAATCGAGAGGAATGCACATCGACCTCATAGCCATGGACAGACACGTTTCAATTGCCAAGACAATGAGAGAGCAGTTCCCACATTTTAAACATCAATTTGGCATCTTGCTAAATCAATCAATAAGAAAATCACGGCTGCAGGGAAAAAAAAGGTTTGGAAAGTATTTCAGAGTGGTCCCAGTCTATCAGCAACCATCTTTGGTGGAGCTCCAAAACTTGTGAAGGGTCAGTGGAAATACTACTTGAAAAATGGCGGTCACTGATGCACCACTGTACCAACGTGCACAGCTGGTCAGAAAACCTACATTTCCACCAATGTGAACATGGCCCTTTATCCCCAGTGGAGGCACGGAAGAAGAAGTGGTTGAATCCATCTTCACTGACACACAAAGCCATTGAGAAGATTGTTTTCGATAAAACTCTATCAAGAGATTTGAGGGGACTGACAGAATTCTGTCACACAGGAGGTTTGGAGGTGTTCCACAATATGTACCTAAAGTACAGGCCAAAGCGCTTGCATTTCAGCATACAGGGCATGAGACATAGGACTCTACTTGCCGTCTTGCCCCATAACGAGAATCTCGGACGTGAACAATCTAGGACTAAGGGTGATGTAAGGATGCCTCGCTACACTAAGGCCTTTTAAAAAAGAAGTAAGCAATGGGTGATGAAACCAGTCTATGAGGAAATGGAGTTCGACTTTGTCAAAAGCCTTATTGTTGCTGTATTAGAGAAGCACAGATATGGAATTTTGAACGTTTCTGTGCAGAGCACTGATCCATTGCCACCCAACATTGCCACTGTGCCATGTCCACCCAAAGGAGAGCTGGCTGTGAAGTACAAATCCCGGTTTAAATAATAGTAATACGATTGTCTTTTTGAAAATAAATTTTATTGTACAGTGTGCATAGTACGCTAAACCTAACCCCTACCTTCACCATCCGCGGTGCCGAACTACCTGGGTGTCATCTTTGAATTCTCTCTCTATTCACCTCATATTGCTGACCTTGTCTATGTGTGTATGTATATATTTTTGTTGATGTAACTAATTTTCGCAATCTCTTATAAATGCTGGGCACTGTTAACCGAGGGGAGGCTTGCATATTGCAAATAATAAAAACAAACAAACAATAAATCTCACTTTCAACTCAACTCCTTGGGTACTTTATACGTTCCCTGACCTTCCCCAAAAAATTAAAAGTCTCAATAGTTATGGTTCTTTGGGGCGTCAAAGCTCGCAGACAACGAGGACAGAATTGGGGGCCTTAGAACGCGCCAAGCGAGCCGTTGCAGATGGGAGAAAAGCCAGTTCGCATTTGCACATTGAGGCGCACTACATAGATGGATTCGAAACTTCAAGTTCTCACAGATGGCTTTACTACGGGATGTTGCAAAGAAAGAATGTATGCTAATTTCTAGTAAAGGTCAGCGGCTTTGATTTTCAGCTCGCGCCCTGAAGAGGCCCACAACTTGCACTGGCAGTATAAAGTTCTATTGTTTTTTGACCTTTAGAGACAAGGACCATGCCAAAAGAACTTCATTTGAATGGGGGGATAGGGGTGCAATAACGTAAGACGATAAGGCAGAAAATTCTTACACTAGACCAAGTTTCATGTTAGTTCAGTATACGAAAAATCGTTGTCAAGAGCACAGTGGGATTTACGGACTGCATTACGCAGAGACACAATGGAAATTGCAAATATAATGTAAGTAACTCTTTAGACGCTTTTATACTGGAATGAAGAATTAATGAATGGATGCATGAATAAATGAATGAATGAAGAGCTTTGAAAACGTTTGTGGGATTGTCCTTGTAGCGGGCACATGGGCATGCAGGTCCACATTCCACACGCATGTAGACAAAAAGTCGTTTCTCATTGTGTACTAACCTCGATTTATTTCGTTAGTTTTCGCATTGATTTTAGAGCCGAAAATACTCCATTGCACTATCCTTGAAAGCAAATAGTTTCAGCTCGGCCGTAATAAATAAAATGAATAATATTAATAAAGATCGGCTGGCAAGACTAATTATAAATTTTATGTTTTCAAAACAGGTATATCTACTTCCCTTTTGCCACTGCCACCAGTTTCAGACACCGGCAGACAGTTTCTTCAGCCGTCAGCTGCAGCTTAATGTAAACAACTTCACCATTCTGATGATCTTATGGGACGATCGCCAAGGGCCCATATGCCCTTACACGGTACTAGCGGCTAGAAGCAACATATCAACCTTTACGCTGGCCTAGTGCCTACTTTATGGAACAGCCTTGCGGTTCAACGTGCGACAAAAGTGCTTCTTTGAACGAAAAGCAACACCCTGTGTACCATAAAGGAACAGCGCGTGACTCACGATAAAATTTTACGGATTTGCGGATAGAGATAAAAGAAAATAAATGACTTTCGGAGTTCATATGGCAATTGCTGAATATTCTATAAACATTTAATGTCAAATAAATGTACTTTACCAAATTTACCGTGTTGCTGTTTGATTTTAAAGTACAGTTTCATATTCCGAATTGTGGCGCGCTGTGTTGTGAGCTGATCTGTGTTGGTTTCCGGGTTCTGTGTGAAGTCGCGTAGAAGACGACTGGGCGCGTTTGCCTACGCAGCACACTAACGTCACGGAGAGAGGCAGGGAATATGAATGTTTTGATAATGTCAGGGGCGGGGGATATGATTTAGTGCCGCAAAAGCAGGTCAGCCAGGGCGATGCGGCAAATGATAGGATTATCACAAAATGGCGGCTCCCTGGTGCCTGTTTTCGCGTGCGTTTAATGGACGAAAACTCGGGTAAGGTCCATAGGAAATTTTTCTAAAAACAAGCGATTTAGGCTTAAAAACACATGGCCGACCTGTAGGGGCAATAAACATTTTTTACCGAACCGTTTTTTTAAGCCAGACTCGTGGTCATGGAGACAAACAACAGATTCAGTATGTAGATTAAGCTGGGAGATGGCCAGCTTTTCCAGAAGTTTGCCCAGGAAAGGAGTAATGAAGATTGGCCAATAGTTTGCCGGAGAGGAAGGATCAGCAGAGGGCTTCTTAAGTAGGGGGTGCACAAGGAGTGCTTAAGGGAGGAGGGGAAGGTTCCAGTGGATTACATAAATCAGCCAAGGCTGGAGTAAGGGTGCCGATGTGGTCCTTAATGGTTCTGGTGGAGCAGGGAAGCACCTCCTTTGACGAGACTTCATTGATCAGACTTGTCTAGAAACATCGTTGGGAGTGAACAGGGGGGGGGAAGGTGGGGAGGAGGAGCAACGGCTGGAGAGGGGCCTGGAATGGTGAAGAAGAAAAGGCAGAAGAGAAAGAAGAAAGGACGGAGTCAAACATATAATGATACAACAAGAGAGCAGAGGTGGAGAGTTATAACATCCAGAGAAAGAAGGTGAAGAGCAAAAGGAGTCACCGGAACAATGATCGCGACGACTCCCAAGGAAAAGGTTGGAGATGGACAAGAGATATAGCCAAGAGGAGGATGAGAAGGAGAAGCAGGAGGTACACTACATACCCAATAGTTGAGGAGTAGGGGAGGTAAGAGCATGTGGCTGAGAATCAGGGAGAAGTTGAAGGAAGAAGCCAGTGGAGAGGAGGAATCAACAAGGATTCCTTACACAGGACACAATAGCGAATCATCGAGGACGGGTGTTGGGGGCTAAAGCCAGGATCTTCGGACAGGGAGGAAGAGCAGGACCAATGAACAAGTGTGTAGACAAGCCCATATGTCGGCATGCTACTAAGGCCTACCTTTGGTTGCTGTCTCGAAGTAATGTGCAGGTGCATGTGGCGCCCAACAACCAGCTGGAGATATATCCCAGGAGCCCAGGACGGGAAGCAGGGGACCCAAAGCAATGGAATCGGGAGTCAAGAAAGAAGTGTGAGGACACTTAAATCACCAAGACCGAGTGACTGAGGACTGAATCATATTTCAAGAATGGAACTCCAGGAGGATTGTGAAACCGAGAGACGTTTGAGGAATATAATGAAACGCGCAGAAGACATTTGGCTGGACAAAACCCATGCCATTGGCTTGCTAAAACAGATCACAGTTTATGGGAAGCAACAAGCCTGAAATTCATTACTGACTGATCTTCATGTGATCAACTCTCTGCCACTATTTAGGAAAAACCTTTTTTTTTCAATAATCTGCTACTGACCTATTGCTCTGCTCCGGTTTCTTGATACTAACGCCTGCGTCTAGATACAGTTGCTGCCTGGTTCTGCGGATATGCGCTATATAAACAAATAAAACAAACAACAATAACAACCTCTACCGGAATCAGACTTCCAGAAAGAAAGGCACAAAAGCTCAGAAAACTGGCGTTTAGGCGAAGGGCAAACCATCCTCATTCAGGTAACAGTGTTGGTTGGGCCCCAGGGATAACACCCCATAGTGCACACCCGTTAGCTGTAAAAGGGAAGCACTTGGTCACATGGAACGAGGTTGCAAGCTATTCTTTCATTTCCATCCCACACCTGCGCTATCCTGAATGAATATTTTAAGTTCATATTTCTGAGCCTGTGAGCGGTTGATCCTGCTCGGCTTTGCGGCAATATGCATCAAGGCTTTCCCTCCCTCTCCAAGCCCATGGACATCACAAAATAGAACTTTTGTAAGCATAGACAAAAGTTGCTAATGTACTCCTCCACACCAATGATTCATTCAAGCCCAGCCATGTAATGCAAAGGGTGCGCTCTAGGGTCTCAGTGGAAGACTGTTGGTAGAGTGGCCACGATACCCACTTACTGGCAGTGTTTCCGTATCCGGGGCAGCCGGGGCTGGCGTCTTGCAAGAAGGGATGGATTCCGCAGCGCCCCTGGGTTTTGGGATGTCCTGCTCCCGGTCTTGTTTGAGTGCTCGATATTCTTTGTACAAACCTTCAAAACAAAAACAAATAAAAGGAGCTTCAGTGTAAAGCCCCTGCGAGGACCCTCAGAAGATTAAGCCCTTCACACAAACCCATGCTGGCTTTAAGTGGATGCCAGACATCTGGTCCCAAACTCTGACCCTAATCCCATAAGCCAGCCAGTCTGCCTGTGGGCCAAGGCACACTTTCATAGTGAGGGAAGTGATGTCAAAGCTTTACAATGGAGGGCAGAGGATCATCATCTTGTCTCTTTCCATAAAGCACACAGGATAGCAACCTTTCCTTAGACCTATGCGGCAGTCTCACATTGCACACCTCATCGCTCCCCCAAACATTGCATCTTATTAACGCTTCTAGCAGAGCCCAGACAGGTCTTGCCTGCGAAATCCAGATTTATGAAGGGGCTACTTACTCTGCGTCTCCTCAGGAGCATTTTCCACATCGCCCTGTTGGTGAAAGCAGAAAGCATGCATTAAATGGGAAGTGCAGATCATGGTAACAGCTGCTTACGTGACCCGACTGCATGATCATACTCTACTCATGTCCAACTACCCAGGAGCTTTACAGAAGCACAATACCAATCAGAAGACAAGTAATATAAGGACCCAATAGGAATGCACAGCAATGACTGACCTGTGACTTGACCTTCAGTTACAGATCTCTGCATCACTTACAAATAGTCTGCTACTCCCCAGCATCACATCGAAACAGTAGCAAACCTTGTAGAAAGGTTGCAAAGATATCACAGCCTAACCATCCTGAAGCCTCCTACAAAGGCAATGCTCAACTTCCACCACTCTTCGCACTTACAACGGCACCCATAGGATGACCCACATATGTTCCCCTTTGCGCCTGCGAGGATGAAAGCAATGCACCAGGCGTCCTCTGCGATAGCATCAACAGGGAAGGGACTTGCTGGAAGCTAGCCAGCTCCTGCTAGGATGGAACCTGCTTGCCTTGGCAGGGGAACTGAGTGCAGCATGATCTTCTGCAAGATCTGGCAGGCTGGCTCATGGAGGCATCTTTCAGGAAGGCGGTCTGCCTGCTAGCCAGCTCCTGCTAGGAGGGAGTAGTAGTAGAGATTCCGAGAAATTATCCCCAATGTGGGTAGGTGCGTTCACCCTCGTACTAGTTAGTTGTTGGAGGTTTGCGGCAGTGGCAGGGCGTAGAAGGGTAAATTCTCGGTACCCCTTCATATATAAAGGAATAAACAAGGTCGGTGTAGCCTGCCAGTCAGCGCTCCCTCAAAACCAGTCATGCAATTGAACTTGACAAGCTTTTAGCTTGCTTGGGTGATTAAACCATTACAATGTAGGTGGAAATGTCAGTCCAGGTATTTAATCACAAAAGTGGACACTGCACGCCAACACGTGTTTCAGCCCTCTCCGGGCCGTCCTCAGGGCGTATTGTTATTGCGATGATAAGTAATCTGATAAGAAGCATTAATAAACATGACCATTTGCATCGAGACAGTAAGTAACCATATTGTTGCAATTTTGCAAAAAAATACAAGAATGAAATCAATCCATCGCAATTTGAATATAAACATGAGCCAAGTGAAATATATAAAATATATGTATATATACAATGTAAGAGAGGAGAGAAAAAGGTAGACAAGGGTGAGGGGTCAGGGGAGAGAGGAGAGAATATAATATTAACAGGTTAGATGTGAGTTGGTGTTGTACATACACTCATTGTTAGGTTACAAATTACTAACCATTAAAACCCATATGTAGAGCTGGTTATTTACAAAGCTAGGTTGTTGCATCTTATAGAAAGAGTGGACAGTCCATTGATATGGCATACCTGATTTTTGTAAATTAAGAGAGTAACAGAATCCGTCAATCTCCAATGGATATATTTTCTGGTGCCTGTGAAAATATATGAATATGTGTTGTAGCTTTATAGGTACACTGTGTACTGGAATAAAGTTGCAACTGCAGCTACGAAATTCTAAAGTGACAGTCTCTACAAAGCAGAGGTGTTTGTTCGCTTACCTAAGGTGAGGTAACTTGATTAACACCCCGTAGGGAGTTTGCTTGATAGTCCTGGCCTCTCAATTATACGAGCAAATTCTGTTTTAGCAAATAAAATACATGAAAAAATATTGTAAGAAGTACAGGGTAGAATTTTTTAGTTGGTAAGATAACTGTTCAACAGGGCGAAAGAAGCGCTTACCTTTAAACGCCTAAATGCATGTGCAGCTCGGCAAATTTCTGCCGGCTGTCTGCAGCTTCCTGGAAGGGATGTGGGTGCGGCTGTGCTAGCCTATAGCTGCTCAGCCAGGCTGTTTAATAGGTATGGTCATGTGACCGTCCTGTTGCTGTTGCCTAGCGACTTAGTAGGTGTCAGGGGAATACTCAAGATTGTAACAGAATCGAGTGAAATCTAGCGAAAGTGTTGTAACTGTAATTGATACAGGTGCTCCTTTACTTACGAGCGTTAGGGGACAATGGTATGTTTGAACGAGTTCGAGTAGAACTATTTAGATTCTTACATTTGCGCCGCTTAGTAAACAGAATATGGGATTCGAGGATATGTAATATGTAAATGGTTTCACATACCAAAAAAAAAAAAAGGATCGAATATATGCAAATTAATTAACACGCTAGGACTCCTGAATTGTTTTTAAGTCCTTCTGACTGGATTGTGATTGGTGATAATATAATTTTCTGGTCAATTTGTTGAAGTTGGGCAAACTAGCCGCATTGGTGTAAAGCTAGCGAGAGTTAGAGGTAACAGTGTTGTTGTTTATATAATGGTTTGCTGTGAGGTAACAGTGTTGTTGTTTATATAATGGTTTGCTGTGAGAAATTCCTTTCTCACATATACCTGATCCATTAAAAACTAGATTAATTATACCTTTCCAAATATTTAAACTGCATGTTATCGAATAACTGGTCTTAACTAGGTATATTTCAAGATGTATTATTAACTACATCTCATTATTGTCGCTCTCACAGCAAACCATTATATAAACAACAACACTGTTACCTCTAACTCTCGCTAGCTTTACACCAATGCGGCTAGTTTGCCCAACTTCAACAAATTGACCAGAAAATTATATTATCACCAATTACAATCCAGTCAGAAGGACTTAAAAACAATTCAGGAGTCCTAGCGTGTATATTAATTTGCATACATTCGAAGCTTTTTTTTTTTTTTGGTATGTGAAACCATTTACATATTACCTATCCTCGAATCCCATATTCTGTTTACTAAGCGGCGCAAACGTAAGAATCTAAATAGTTCTACTCGAACTTGTTCAAACATACCCTTGTCCCCTAACGCTCTTAAGTAAAGGAGCACCTGTATCAATTACGGTTACAACACTCGCTAGATTTCACTCGATTCTGTTACAAACTTGAGTATTCCCCTGACACCTACTAAGTCGCTAGGCAACAGCAACAGGACGGTCACATGACCATAGCTATTAAACAGCCTGGCTGAGCAGCTATAGGCTAGCACAGCCGCACCCACTTCCCTTCCAGGAAGCTGCAGACAGCCGGCAGAAATTTGCCGAGCTGCACACGCATTTAGGCGTTTAAAGGTAAGCGCTTCTTTCGCCCTGTTGAACAGTTATCTTACAAACTAAAAAATTCTACCCTGTACTTCTTACAATATTTTTTCATGTATTTTATTTGCCAAAACAGAATTTGCTCGTATAATTGAGAGGCCAGGACTATCAAGCAAACTCCCTACGGGGTGTTAATCAAGTTACCTCACCTTAGGTAAGCGAACAAACACCTCTGCTTTGTAGAGACTGTCACTTCAGAATTTCGTAGCTGCAGTTGCAACTTTATTCCAGTACACAGTGTACCTATAAAGCTACAACACATATTCATATATTTTCACAGGCACCAGAAAATATATCCATTGGAGATTGACGGATTCTGTTACTCTCTTAATTTACAAAAATCAGGTATGCCATATCAATGGACTGTCCACTCTTTCTATAAGATGCAACAACCGAGCTTTGTAAATAACCAGCTCTACATATGGGTTTTAATGGTTAGTAATTTGTAACCTAACAATGAGTGTATGTACAACACCAACTCACATCTAACCTGTTAATATTATATTCTCTCCTCTCTCCCCTGACCCCTCACCCTTGTCTACCTTTTTCTCTCCTCTCTTACATTGTATATATACATATATTTTATATATTTCACTTGGCTCATGTTTATATTCAAATTGCGATGGATTGATTTCATTCTTGTATTTTTTTGCAAAATTGCAACAATATGGTTACTTACTGTCTCGATGCAAATGGGCATGTTTATTAATGCTTCTTATCAGATTACTTATCATCGCAATAACAATACGCCCTGAGGACGGCCCGGAGAGGGCTGAAACACGTGTTGGCGTGCAGTGTCCACTTTTGTGATTAAATACCTGGACTGACATTTCCACCTACATTGTAATGGTTTAATCACCCAAGCAAGCTAAAAGCTTGTCAGGTTCAATTGCATGACTGGTTTTGAGGGAGCGCTGACTGGCAGGCTACACCGACCTTGTTTATTCCTGCTAGGAGGGTACCTGCTTGTCTTGGCAGGGGAACCGAGTGCAGCATACTATTCTGCAAGATCTGGCAGGCTGGCTCATGGAGGCATCTTTTGGGAAGGCTGTCTGCCTGCTAGCCAGCTCCTGCTAGGAGGGAACCTGCTTGTCTTGGCAGGGGAACCAAGTGCAGCATACTATTCTGCAAGATCTGGCAGGCTGGCTCATGGAGGTATCTTTTGGGAAGGCTGTCTGCCTGCTAGCCAGCTCCTGCTAGGAGGGAACCTGCTTGTCTTGGCAGGGGAACTGAGTGCAGCATGATCTTCTGCTAGATCTGGCAGGCTGGCTCATGGAGGCATCTTTTGGGAAGGCCGTCTGCCTGCGCCTCCCCAGCAGCTCAATGTAGATCTGAAAGATCAGCTTGTGGGTCCTTCTCAGTAGGAGGGGACATAAATACTAGAAATGTGGTTGTTTAAGCCCCTCACAACCTCACTGTGGTGTAACGGAAACAGAAAAGGACTTAACAGTGACAAC
This sequence comes from Ambystoma mexicanum, assembly GCF_040938575.1. Classification (NCBI taxonomy): domain Eukaryota; kingdom Metazoa; phylum Chordata; class Amphibia; order Caudata; family Ambystomatidae; genus Ambystoma; species Ambystoma mexicanum. The sequence continues at coordinate 1,273,354,622 of NC_090933.1, read as the reverse complement.
CAAAGACCAGCACCATTGAGCTTTCTCGGCCTCGTATCCAAGAGGGGGCCCCACCAGTCAGTATTAACCAATCCCCTTCGACATCTATGTCTGCCAGACAGTTGAGCTGCGCCTCCTACTCCACGCCCAGAGTGAGCCTGGCCTGACAAACTACCCTAACTCCCCGGTTCTCCCTCAGACGGCTGTCCTAGGCCTATACTCGAGTCCTGGATAATTCATAAACACTCCCCCATCAGCTGCTCCAGACCATCAGAGCACCGAGCCGGGCCTCCTCCTCCTGTGTGCGATGCTATGCTGTGAACACACACGGTTCCAGTTTTTAAAACCCAGAAAATGTAACAGAATGAAAACGAACCAGTGAAAATTAAGGAGGTAGAAAGAGCACGCTTTATACTAAAAGCAAACTGAAAGTGACAGTGGTTAGTTCTAGAACTTCTATGTGAAACAAATAATTCCACAGTATGGAAGTCACTGTGTCCTTCCAATTATCAGACTTGCCTTGGTCGTCATCCTGCTTATTGTTGAGTATTAAAAAGAGAACACATGTTTTCTTCTAGCCAGGGCAGAGCCACTCACAAGGAAAGGAACATGTTGCTTCATTTCCCCCTGATGCCCACTGCCAAGTGTGGCATCCTCTTGCCTTTGATTTCTTGCCCTCTCCTACACTGCAGCTCTCCATGCTCACGAGGGAAATACCTCATATCTAGACCAAGGTGTGCGTGTGTGTCACACACCAACATCACATGTAAGACATGCTACCCTTGTGGTTCCATTATTATTGGTCTGGTAAGCTAGGCTGTAGCACTGTGTTACTACTTGGCTCTGCTACACCAGGCTTGGAAATTCTATGTTTTCTTGGGTTGGTATGCTACGCTATGTTATGCTACTTACTCCATGTCATGATTTAGCAGTTATACTTATCGTGCGATGTTGGTCTGTTGCATCTTTCCATGTACACAATTCTAGGATGTTACGTGGGTGCACTCCCCTTCCCCCCACGCCCCTGCTCTTACCCAGCTCAGCACAGCACAGGGGACCACGTGTATGACCCGCCCTTCCATTGCATGCTCTTAATAATATTCATGGCCAGAAGCATTTTTTATCTATGTTAAGATTTTTTTACTTGAATATAAATCTGGGTCCTTTTCGTACTTGTTCCACTTTAGTGTTGGTATTTTCAGTAATCATTGTTTTTACAACTTTATGGTCTGTGTTCTTCATTTTGCAGGGCTGTGACGCTACCCGCACTCCCTCATAGTCCACCGCCCTCCCATCAGCCCTGGGCCACCTACTGCAGGTCTAGAGAGAATCTGACCTGGGAAAGACACCCAGCCTTCCTCACGCGGGGGTTGGGGGCTCTCCAAGTTTGCACGGACTTCAGCTGCCCTTCAGAAGCTGCATCGGCTCCCGATTGACAGTCACATTAAGTTTAAAGTCCTCTGCTTGGTCCATCAGGCCTTTTGGGGATGGGGAGCCTCTTACCTTGGCCACAAAATTAAAAGATATCTTCCTTCTCGTAACCTTCGCTCGGCTAACTTGTACCTGCTCCATGTCCCTCGGTTCCGCATATCTACTGTGGGTGGCAGGGCATTTTCCGATGCGGCCCCAGCTCTGTGGAACTCCCTTCCCTTGTCTATTCGGAATACTACCGAGCACCTCTGCTTTCGAAAAGCTTTGACCTTTATTTGTTTACTCCTTGATTTTTCTCCTTGTAGCAGGTTGTCAGACTCTTGCTTTGAGAGCCCACCGCACCAGGATCTCGTGTGGTCACAGTCGCACTTTATACATTTTATAACTTAACATAAAAAGCGTCCATCACTCCTGAGCTAAATCCTGAAAATCCCCCATTGAAACTCTGACCAAACATGATAAAATGATTGCAATATAAACAGAAGCTGTTTCAGTACAATCTGAATATAGTACTACAGCAAAACAGACATTATTGCAACAAAATGTTTCATAATCTCATAAATATGCTCCTTCTGTAAATAAAACGCACTCGGACTTTGCTCCCGCAGTTGCGTAATAATTATTTGGATCATTTTGGTCTCAGCTGAAAGCAGAGCAGGAGCTAATAGCGCGCCTTTTACCGTAAAAGACCATTAAAATATGTTTTTAACAGTTTAAATTAATTGGATTGCCTGCCACTATCCATATCTGGAATAGTAACTAATAGTCACCCACACATTTTGAAACAACCAATGGCCTTTGAATGGTGAATGTGACAGAAATAAAACATTGTCACCATCGACAAGCCAATATTGTTGGCGCGGTCAGTGAAACACTAGAGTAAAGTATAAATAAATTGCGCATACGACACACCGAATCATATTTAAGGGTTCCCAATTCGGCCGTTGAAATTACATGACTCGCCAGGGACCACCCGCTTTGGACAATTGGCAACGACGTGGTTTAGGCATTAGACCACATACTCTTCTTGGTGGCGCATGTTTGAGTATCAAGAGCTAAAATATGGTTGTATACGAATTGTTCGTTTTACAACTGTTCGAATGACAATTGACCTTTTCACAATTGACCGAATTGTGACGGTCAATTGTACCATATATGTGGGGGGAAACCCCCCACAACCCCCCACCCAACGCCAAACCCCCCATATATATTTTAATATATTACTTGTGAAAAGGTCAATTGTGCCCCTTTAAATTCGGTCAATTGTTCATTCGAACAATTGTAAACGAACAATTTGGGTAATACCCTAAAATATGGCTCCTTTTAATAGGGAGGACTTTAAAGTACATACATCCATGTGAGCCCAAAAGAGTAGGATTGTGGCCCAATTTCACCCTATATGGAAGAATATTTGTTACCACCATGCATGCAAAGTACTCAGTGACTACCCATGTACCGGGAGCCTACTATTCTCTCCATTGTTTTTTACAATTATACTATCCGTGCTAAAAACAAGGTCAAACTAAATGCATAAGGTCACCTGTGTGTACTCACTTCCAATCAACTAACATTCAGAGGATATGCCAGAGAAAATAGTCGCCCCCCCACCAAATGACCATCCAATGATGTGCCTGAAGCCATTTACAAATAATTATTTCACGCTTTAAATGCTCCACTGACAACATAGGGGCGTTTTAAGAAAGCAACTGACAAAGTGTGATACCCTATGTTGAATGTTCCTCTTTTTCTGCCTCAAAAATGAAAGAATGGCAGAGGAGCACAACACTGAGCCTTAGCTCAGAGCGCTGGATAGGCTGGGATTAGCTGATCCTGAACCCACACAGCTGTAGCCCCCGCTTGGCCCACTCCCAAAAACGGCCGGTTCTTACCTTGTTGGGTTTCCGCTTGTGCTCCGCCAAGAAGGAAGTCTCCCAGTTCTTCAACTGGACCTTGAGCGTGTTGTATCGGTCCATACCCCAAGTGTGGTGGAGAGCACCTCCTGTGGTGAAAAAGAAAGTGCGTGTGTTAGGAAATTACACAGATATCCATACAGGCAACTCCTCCCTCAGCAACATAGCTGGACTCTTTACTCTGAGCATTTATAGGGAATGCCAGAGATCAGAAGAAAAAAATATACATGTTGTGGGAGTGTGGGAGAGTGCACGATTTCTGGCTAAGTATTTGTGAAATATCAAATGATATCCTGGGAGAGAAAAACTGATATTGGGAGGAAATGAGTTATTGGAAGAACTAACCAAAGAAATGGCTATTTAGAGGTGCTATAGTAGGAAAGAAAATGATTTTGAGAGGCTGGAAATCAAGAGTGTCCCCGAATGTTGAAGATTGGATTGACGAAATGCACACATTAGCTGAAATGGAGAGGACGATATACGGGAGAGTGAAAAAAAAACAAATTCCCTTTTCTAAAAGATTTGGGGGAAATTCATGGATTCATGTTAGTCTCTGTATATAGAGAGGGTTGGGAGGGGTATATATATTTGTGGTTTATCTACTTAGTTGAACGTTGTTAATCTTTGATTTCTATGTAGCATGTGTAACTATGAATTGATTAGAGTTTAATTGTAGCCTTGTATTCATTGATTGAAATTGTTAATATTTATCAAATGAAAAAAAGAGATCAGAAAAAATGGATAAGTGAATTTTTTAAAACACTTTGCACAGCCTCACATTTGGCGCATTGTATGTGAAACACGTCTCTCAGCCAAAGGATAAAGGGCTTAAACGTTGTCCAATTGGTCACTGTAAAATAGGCGGGCACGGCCTGTGCATTGCACTATTACAGAGAGTGATGAAGCGTAATTACAAGGAAACATCATCAACAGAAGTGTTGTTTCTTCATAAAATGTGATTGTAAAGGACTAGCTATAACCGCCCGCACTATCGACGTGTTGCTAATATGGCGACTTGTTGACATAAGATGTGATACACGCTACGTCACACACAGCATATACTGAACTTTCAAAATGGTGGCGCAATACACACGTGGAGCGCAATGTTTGCAGAACTCGGTGGATGAATACTCCACCACCTAAACCATGCAAGTACACCATCAGACTTTCCTCAACGTTAAAAAAAAAAACGATGTAATCTTTCTAAATTATTCAAATCCGTACATCTATACATAAAACTTATGAATATCGGAAACCTAACGGATGACATCAACGCTGAATGGGCTGAACTCTGCGGGATGACCTTTTATCCATATATCTTTATAAGTACATATGAGGGTTTCCTCATTTCAAAATTATTCAAGTCATTTAATCTAAAGTATACATCTGTCTGTATGACCTAGGAAGCCACTGCAAGCTAAGGGATGAGCACGAATGGAATCGAGCACAGCTATCATGTACACAGCCTTACCCAACGAGATTCCCATACACCCCTTATAGGGGACATACAGGTGAGCAATTAACTCATGATCCTTTGCAATTAATATTAATAATTCATTTTATGTTCTGTTTTTCTCTTGGTTCCTCTTTCCCTATATGTCGTTTTTGTTATGTCATTTAGTGAAAAGAATATAAATCAGAAAAACCAAGTTACTTTTAATATGAGCCTACTAATGAATTCATACACAAAATGAATGAACGCATGAATGCATGAACCTTGCACAGAACAGTGACTTGATGAATTAGCCAAGTGGGCAAAATGCACGACCAGAATGTCAACTTAATGAAATATGTATGTACATATGTAATGAGAAATACTTTGGGCGCTTTTTGGCATATTAAATGATGATTTTTGACACATGGTGGATTTATAGCGATCTCATGTGTTTTTCATGATTAGGGCGCATAACTTAAGGCATCCTGTGTTTTTAGTACCACCGTTTGTATGTTGATTTCATTCATATGCCAAAGGCCCAAAGTACCATATCTACACAGCATTGCATTGCTAATGGGGAATACAGAGTAAACGATACGACATATCAGGATGTTGACTTTCCATGTAGCCTTTCTCGGTTACCAATACTGGTTATTGATATCGGAGAAAATAGAGTATGCTAAAATTGTAATTTAAATTGTGGTTCACTGAGGAGAGGTTTAATACAATGACCGATAAGCAGCAACAGTGTTATATAATGAAGTGTGCTGCTTTGAGGTGGCTTCTATTATATGGTGTTAGAAATATGCAGAAATATAATCATTTGATAAGGAGTGACTGCATGTGTGCACAGCGGATTAGTGAGATTTGGACAGGCAGGCCAATTCTTGTTTCTATAAACCACTCACAAACGTATCGATATTTCATTGTGGCTACTTCCCCATCATAAATTAAAGGACCACTTTCAGGTGATTTTCCTTGACGAAAACGAAGTTTTGATTCCTAATACAGCCGGTTTTTTGTCCCAGAATTGTGAGGTTGGATTGTATACTAGGGGGTCTTAAATTAGCAATACCCACTTTGTGGTAAACCATTCATATGCAGAATACCTTGACAGGATGTTCTGTTTGCGTGTGGGCTGCAAATTGATCCGCATGCAAACAGGGACAACGGATTTAACAAATGTTGAGATAAAACCATCCCAAGATAGCCACCAGGGAAAGGGAAAGGAGATACAGCAGGAGCATGCCATTAACTACAGAAAGGAGGAGGAAGGCTGGAAATCTGACGGGAGGAGGGGAGGCACAAGTAGTAAAAGAAGCATTCTGTTCAGGAGGCGCAGAGAGGAAGCAGGCATCCAGTGTTGCTGCAGAGTTCTGCCCACCCACGAGGAACCTCACATGGAGGAGCACCTACAAGCCAAGGATCCCGTGGCTTTCTCTTAAACATGCTTGGTGGTCCCGCAGTTAAAAATGTATACATGGACCCTTCTATTCCTGCTAGTTTTTCCCCTATTTCTCGCCTCGCTTTTCTTATGCAGCTACTCGAGTCTGTCCGCTCCCAACTTCTTCCCCCCCCACTCATCTCAGTCTGGGTTTCGGCCAGGATACGGCACGGAGGGGATACTGGTCTCGGTCGTGGACAACCTTGCTCGGCTGCATGATGAAGGCGGGGTGGGCGCCTTAATATTGCTTGATTTGTCAGCCGTCTTCAACACCATTGATCATGCTGTCCTGCTTAATTGCCTCACAAAGCTGGCCTCCCAGTGCCGTTTTGTCCTTGTTCACCCCTTTTCTTTCTGATCGCTCTCAGACTCTTTCTCTTCTACCTTTCCACTCTGTTCCTATTGTCCTCTCCGGTGGTGTCCCCCAAGGTTCTGCTATATCCCCAGTACTGTTTAAGGTGTACGTTCAGCCACTCACTAAGCTCATCTTCTCTCACGTATTTGTTGCTGTGCTTATGCAGATGATACCCAGGTTTTGGACTGGTTAGATCTAACTCTGCCCTAGACTGCAACTAAGCTCAGGGTCTGGCTTGAAGCCGTGGGGAATGGATGTGTAACAAGTGGTTTAAACTGGACGGTTTTACTCTTTGGTTGCCTCTCTTTGTGCCTCATTCACTGGGCCCTTGCCCTATTCCAGTCCCTGTAGTCAAAGATCTGGGGATTAAAATTATGCAATCTCTCTCTATGGCAGTCCAGATCATTGCGGTCTGCCAGATGGAGCATCTTAAACTTAAAATGTTGTCAAGGTTCTTCCTTTTTCATCACCTCATCTCTGTACACCTGTGGTTTCTTCATTGGTACCATCTTCCATGGGTTATGGCAATTATGTGCCTTGCGCAGCCATCTTATTTGATGTGGCAACTGCAAATCCTGCAGAACTCTGACTCGAGTGGTTAATCCCACTCCCTGATGCGCTCATGCTTCTCCAATATTGCGCAGCCTGCATTGGCTTCCAGTTGCAAAGCACATCCGGTTTAAAGCACATCCGGTTTAAAGCACTTTGTTTAGAGCAGGAGCTGCCTGTTTACAAGCGAAGCACAGTTTTTATGTTCCTTACTGGGCCTTGCAACCGGCTGAGGCTTTTTTGGTTGCGCTCTATAAATGCTGTTAAGATAAGATCCCAATTGGCTGTCTGGAACTGAATATTCCACATTGGGTGCCAACGATAGTGGTTAGCACTTTCCTGGCTTCTGAGTCACTTGGAATCTACAGTTGAGGATTCATGAAGAGCAAGGCATAATAACTAGCATTACTGCCCGTTAGTAGAACATGCATGTACTAGTAGACACCACTCTCCCTCTCATAGCTTATTCCATTCATTGTGCATCCTTTGGATATGCGGAGAGCTAAGGCACCTTTGAAGGTCTATCCCAGTAATTGGATACAGCATACTAGTCTAGTAACAGGAGACAGCGTTCTGTGGAAGTGATTGGATCTCCCACCCACCTACTTCTGCAGGAGTCTGTCCAGATACATTCTGGTTTCACCATCACCGTCTTCTAGCCAATGCTGGATTTGACTTTTATGGACTTCATTGATTCACGGTGTGGAACCCTTTCTCAACTCTCATGTTGGACTTCCTTAGCATCTTGTACTCATGGGGGCCCTGAATCATGCTGTTCCCATCTTCATCCTATATCCTGGCTTGCAACATTATTTGTTACTACTGACTTCTGCAATTGTATTCGCTCTCCACTCTTGCTTCTCCACTTGAGAACTCCTCCTCTCCCTTTTTCTATCTCCTCCCCTTAGTTTCTTCTATGCACTTACTCTATCAGAATTGCCCCTGGACCTAGTATGATAGCAACCTCGTCTGTCTCCTCCCCTCTCGCCCTACTTGTTTTTTTTCCCTCCTCCAGCACTATCTGAAATGTTATCAGGCCTAGTACGATAGTCACTGGTTTTGTTCCTCCCCTCCCTTTCTGCACCCCTCTCCCTCACCTTTTGTTTTTCTCCGGCTCTACCAGAAATGTCATCAGGCCTAGTACAGTAGTCGCCTGTCTGTTTCCATTTCCTTCCCACTCTCCCCCTCCCATCCTTATCTATGTTTTAGCTCTTGCACTATCTGATATGTCGTTAGGCCGAGTATGATAGTTAATTTCACATCCTTACTGTTCATGGCCTGTAAGAATGACATTGTATTTTCCCTTGTTCCCTCCCTTACCTTGAAGTGCTTTGAAACACATTGTGTATAGGCAGGCCTCCAGATTAGGTGCGTACTAGGCCTTTTGAAACATGAAAATCTTGTAAATACGACAGCTTTATTATTTTCCTGTGTACATTTACACACAAGTTTAGAGCAGGAGGCAGTGCAAAGGTCAGGTTACTTGACAGAAACCAGAAGGTTTCTTTTGATTTATATCGACATGGAAGTAATTGCAAGCCATGAATAAAAGCCTCTGAAACAGAATGTATTTCTCTGAAGCCTTTAAAAAAACTGCACACTGCAATAAAAGGAATGGTTTATTTCCATTCAGCTTCTGCTGTGTTGCTGCTCATGGAGCAAACCGAAGCAATGTGCATATTTATTTTCCTATAATTTTAGGATTGTAAAATTAAATCAGATGGAAAACTAAGCTGCAATTGAGAATTAATATTTTGTAACAAATTAGTTATTTTTTTCTTCAGTGAAAGCAAACCAGTATTGCACAATTGTATGTTTTCAGAGTCCCTGTGCTGTGTGCATAATCATGCAGAGGTAGATCATTTGTACACTTATAAGTACACTCTAATTATAAAAACAGTGTGTAAAATGACTATGCGCAGTCTTGTTTACATACATTCAACCTTGCAGTCAATGGGGTACATTACTATAAATGGTCAGTGGCAGCAGTCTCTTTCTTTGTTCAAGGGTGAGAGATTGTCATTACACCAATCACAGGCGTTATAGCCTCTCAAATCTTCAAGACTACAATTAAAACATCCAAGACTCGCCAGGAAGTGCAAGCGCGGTCTAAAAACAAACAAATTAAATGACATTTGTAATTGAAATACAAACTCAGCAAAACCTGTCCCTGTGATAATCCAGATAGGTATTTAACTTCATGTAGCGCTTCTTAAATGGTTCATCCAACATCTAGGCACTGTTATTATTATACCTCAGTCGATACTCGGTTAACGGACCTCTGTAGGATGTTAGCCAATAAGATAGCTCAGCTGGTTCAACACTTGTTGCTGCGATCTGTGCGTGATCTGTAGGTTTGAATCCCGGCAAGGCCAACTCAGCCTTTCATCCTTTGAAGGTCGATAAAGGAGTACAGACTTTGGTTTGGTGAGAATTGTGATAAATGTGTACTATCTACAGCACCTTGCCAAAAGCGCTATATAATATTTGACCTTCAGATTTGATATATAATTTAGCATGGAACCCTTGCCTCTCTGCACTGTTGTATCATAGCATTGGCATACCATTAGGTAGTAATAGCTCGCGGAAATGAGGACTTTCATTAAACGTCAAAAAGACAATTCTGCTATCAAACCTCAAAAACACAGAATACAATTCATGCTTGCTTTACTATGTAATTGGCTAGGTTTTTGTGTTTTCAACATTTAAATGAAAGGTGTATTCCGTCACAATGCAGAAAGATGCTGCATAGTAATGATTTCCATACAGTATTTGCAAACGTGGTCTGGATGTCACATACATTTTACACTCTTGCAAAGGAGAAAAGTCATTTTTACTCTCTTAAAATCACATTTACTCTCAAAGTTTAAAAAAGCGAGTAAAATACTCCCACCTCAACATCTTATCTGGAGCACTGTCTATAGGCGCTATATAAACAAACTATCATATATCATATCATAATCTCTCAGCGTTCCAATAATTGTGCCTTTATCGGACTGATTAGGTTGAAAGAATGAAGAGCAATCATAGATGCATTTTCTTGATTAGATAAAGGTGTAACATTTTCTTTGCTTGATCTCCTCCCAAAGGATCAGGTGGTCATTTGCTCTTTAGAAGCACAAGAGGCTACTAAATGGATCTGCCTATTTGCATCAAAAAGGGGGGAAGGCAGCTATCTGCATGGCAGTTTGATTGCATTTTGGCACATCCAAGCAGACAGCACTACACAGACTTGTTTCTATGCAAACATGCTATTCTAGGGTGATTTGTATGGCAGCCCACACCAGTACATCGTTTTGAAGCACTCATCAACTGAATGTGTAGAACCTCATTCTTTTCTTACCATTTACTCTCTATCCTTTAACGTTTCTATTTAATTGGTTATTCACTACAGTGCATTCTAGTATTATTAAAGAGGATCACAAGATTGATCGCCTTAACTCCCGGAAACTCTTTAAGACATTCCTCTTCTCCTGTTCCTTCACCCTCCCTCTACCCAGCTTACCTTTCTCTCTGCTGTATTCCTCCTTTTCTGCGCAGCCTGCTGACTGGCCGCCTGGTGTACCTCAGAGTACGCGGCACCCTTGCCAGCCCTCTCGCACTTGCCTCCGGGTCTTGCACTTGCCTCATTGTTACTGTACTTGGTCAATGACGCATGAGAGTGGCATTTCTCAGCACTTACCCCAGCTACTGTCTGACTGGGCGCACTTGGTCCCCTACAACCCTCGCACTTGTCCCCCCTCCCCTCTTCTGCACCTGTCTGCGCACTTGCACGATCTGAATGCACCATGCCTTGAAGATTGTCTATCTGTTTTTCCCTTGTCTCCCCTCCTTGCATTGTGGTGGTGCCTCAATGCACTTGCAAAAACTGCAGATTCGTCATCACACCTATTTGCTGTTATCTACACCATTAATTGTATTATATGCACTTGTTCAATGCAGCCACTCTGCCCGTGCAGATTTGTATTGTTCAGAAATTCAAGGGCTCTGAATGACTGTTTTATTTCCCCTTGTTCCCTCCATCCTTGAGCGCTTTGAAACACTTGCTTTATGTATAGGCGCGGTTACATGTTACATTTCTGATTCTGCACTTTCTTTTGGTTTCTTTGAGATTCATTGGATACAAACGGACTGGCCTAAGACACTGGCCTAATCTGAACATCTGTGCCAAGTTGTCGCCGAGCACAGCCGATCGGTGGAATGCTTTGAGGCCTCAGAGTGCCGGGCATAATAACAGCTCCGCCTGAGAAGTACACAGTTATGATGCTGCTGGCTCAAGTCCCAATGCTGCTAGAGGCTGCCTCGCAGAAACTGCCTGCCAGTTACGAAATGTACCTTCTTTCCCCCTGTTCAGCGAAATTACCTGTTTGTTATGATATGTTGCTGTTAATGGGTGGAGAATAAGATTTAGCTGCTCTATTGTACATAAGGATGAGACAGGTTTGGGAGGGACAGAGCCGAATGCAGTCCTCCAAAGCACTGGTGTGTGTTAGCATTACAGCGCTTTTCACCCCACTTCTGGTCTTGTGTATTATTTGTGTCCGAGTGCCTAGAATGCCTGAGAGGAGTGGTGGTGCTGGATGAACACTGGCATCGGAGGGAGCAGGACGAGCCTGTAACAAATGGTGCAATCCCCGGGAGCTCCCCTTCCTGAAGTGTATGACTGGAGATTACAGCAATACAATGGGTACGTGAAAAAAGTGTTTTTCGCTGTACCTGTTGCGCGTTTACTAGTGGAATTTGGAGTCTTCTGGGTCACTAGGAATAATACGGAGATAGTGCCTCAGAGTGCTGTAGTGATACAGTGCAGGGTTGCAAGGGCAACTACAGGACTGCAATTGGGTCAGAGCATTCTTAGGCACCTGTGATACAGTCAGAGCACCTGTCGTGGAGAGAGGGTGTAGGGTCAAAGGGCAGAGGGTAGGAGTGTGAGGTCGGAAGCTTGAGTTAAAGTGGAACATTTTCAGTTATAAATAGGCAGATGCCCGTCCACTGACCAGGCAAGAGGGTGGAGTCAAGGGCTGTCCTGGAAAGGTTGAAGAGCATGGTGGACAATGGGATGTGGTCCCCCAGTCTGTACAAAGGAACGAGGTGGGGGTTGTCTGGGAACAGCAGTTACAAAGGGTACCACAGGGAAGGGACAGGGGGAGATTGTGCTGAATTACAAGCAAAGCACAAAGATATCACAAAAGGGATGAAGGTAGAGAGTTATCAGAAACCCTCACATACACACATTTTCGTGAGGGCCACAATATGGCGGCTGTTGCCAGATGAGATAATGAGGGTGGTGTGAGGGAATGTGGAGGAAAAGTTAAGATCCACCCAGGGGTGGGCATACATTCTGAATGCAGCTGATGAGGCATGGCTGAGAGTGAGAAAAGCAGTGCCAGTGAAGGAGTGCAAGAAGTGGGAGGAGGGAGAACACACAGAGAGAAAGGATTGTGAGGTGCTAACACCAGTGCCTGTGTGGGTTGGGGTGGACGACGCAGAACGCTGTGGGGTGGCTCTATGTATTTCCGAGAAAGGGGAGGGGGGAGACACGGCTGGCTGGGTACCGGAGGAGGCAACAGTGTGCAACTGAGAGGAGGGAGAACATTTTGGAAAAAAGAGATGCAATGACAGATTTGGCAAATGTGGTGCTCACAGCATGGGGGGAGACATGCCCGGACAAAGGGGCAAGAAATAAACTGGATTTCGGGAGGATGGGTAACTGTGCAGTGTGCACCTTAGACAGGGCAGTGAACAAAATGCCAGTGGAAGGTGGAGTTTCAGGCGGATACATGTCATATTGTCAAATCACAACAGAACGTTTTCGGGGCATGTGCAACAGAGAAGGACATTGACAGGCCCACATACAAAGAAGGTGGTCAGTATCAGCATAGCTCAATAGTGTTTGGGGGTAGGGAAGAGCATGGTATGTTGAATTACAATCAGTGGTGTTGGCTCTGTGAAGAAAGAAGATAACTGCATCTGAGCAAGAGTGGCTCATGACACCCGACAATGAGCCACAGCTAATGGCATCCATGGAAGATAAGGAGTGTCATGTTATGGTGAGCCCCACAGCTTGAAGTGGTGAAGATTATCCTACAGAAGAGCGAGAAGTAGGGTCAAAGGAAATGTGAGCGGCTCCTGGCCATTTGGAAAGGGGAGGATGAACAAATGATGCAACATATCAATGCAGTAAGGGCAAAACAATGCATTTCAGTGCCCGACAGAGATGGCCTGGTGGCCCATGGCAAAAGAATGCTGGCAGGAGCACATGGATATTTGTGTAGCTCATTGGAAGAAAAAACAAAGAGGAGATAAAGAAGGATAAGTTCCAACAGATGGAGGCACACAGTGGGAAGAGTGTCTGTCATTTGTTCTCCATGGACTACTGAGAGAGTGGTCTGCGACCAGATATTCTCCATGCAAGATGCTACTTGGGAGAAATATGACAAGCACTGACAAGTTGTTGCTGACACTGATGGCATGTGCACCTACGGACTGGGAGGTACTAGAGGCTGATTATATAGTGGAAAGTAAGAGAAACATTGACTTTGACAGTGCAAACAAACATGACAGAGTGTTACTGAATGTATGAGTGACAGGGATGCTCAGAGCTAGAAAGGGAGGGACATACAGTTATGACTGCTTTAGTTGTTTTAGAAGCATGCTAGGTTATGGCTGATGCTAATAGGTGTGGGCGTTTATGCAATACGGTACAGTGAATGAATGGATTTATATGAGTCAAGACAAATAAGTTGTCTTAGTTTGATAATGTTTTTTTATTTATTTGTTTGCTTCCTTATTGATTTTGTATATATTAGAATAGTTTTATTGCAGTATGCTTTATGTAGAAGCAGTGCAAGGCTTTGGTCAGCGAATCATAGATAAAATGAAAACAGAAGAAAAAAGTGGGCACATGTTACATGTCTGATTCTGCACTTTCTTTTGGTTTCTTTGAGATTCATCAGATACAAACGGACTGGCCTAAGACACTGCCCTAACATCTGAACATCCGTGCCAAGCGATGTCGCCAAGCACAGCTGATCTGTGGAATGGTTTGAGGCCTCAAAGTGCTGGCCATGATAACAGCTCTGCCTGTGAAGTACACAGTGATGATGCTGCTGGCTCAAGTCCCAAGGCTGCCTCAAAGAAACTGCCGGCCAGTAACGAAATGTACCTTCTTTCTCCCCGCTCAGCGAAATGACCTGTAGGCGTGTGCCACGTTTCAAAGGGGCTGGGAGCGATAGCCTGCATAAACAAAGGAATAAGATGGTGAATGCCAACCCCCCCGCCACATATGGATGGAGGACCCTTGGCTAGTCAATGCCATGCACCGACTGGATTGGGAATGCTCTGTGGGCTGAATTTGAAGGGACGCACAAACACCTGCCTGCCCCGCATACAGACAGGTGTGACATAGGTGGCCGAGGCCGAACTTGGGTAAGGTTATGAATGCGAGTGGATGCCATGTATTAAAAGGGACAGTGAGTATCGGACGGCCCAATCAGGACAGAGACACCCCCACCCCCCGCAGAGAATACGGAAATTCAGCGCCTCACTTCCGGGCAGCAATGCTAATTAACCAATCCACTAACAATTTCACCCCTCTGCATACACCTCTCAAACTCTAACCAAACACAACCACAAGCCTACAACACCTATCCGCACAAACTTCACTACACTGCAACAACAAAACAGACCACACAGACTTGCACAACAGCACATGGTGACTACCGACCGTAAAACACCCCAAGCCCAGCCAAAGGACCCACCGGGCTGAGGCCGCCAACAGTACATCACTGCTCTCTTGCACTTTTCCAGCTTATTCCCACTAACTCACCCCACCTTCCCTTTTTATCAGAGCCGCCAGAGCGCCAAGGGACCACTCCGATGGTGATGGCGCGCCATACAAATATCCTTTAACATTAACATATGTGTTATGATACATGCTGTTAGTGGGTGGAGAAAAAAGATTTAGCTGCTCCATTGTACATAAGAATGAGCCAGGCTTGGGAGGGGCAGAGCCGAATGCAGCCCTCCCAAGCACTGCAAGCACTGGCGTGTGTTACCATTACAGCGCTTTTCACCACACTTCTGGTCTCGTGTATTATTTTTGTCTGAGTACCAAGTGGTTGGTATGGCTGAGATTCTTGGGGGTGCCGGATGAGCACTGGTAATGGGGTCGGAAGGAGCAGGATGAGCCTGTAACATGTGCTTTACAAATAAATACCATACCATACCAACAAGAGCACTGCAAAATGGCCAGATGGATGCAGTGGGAGTTCCATTGCGAGACATTGGAAGAGACGCATCCTTTTCAGCTATTATTCTAGGAAAACTCAGCAGGTCACTCACACGCATCATGCCATACTCAGAACGTTCATGACATCATAGCATATAATGTGGGAAGGCAGAGTAAGAAGATAACAGCTGCCAAATGGCAGTCTCGAATACCTCTGTAAAACACTAAAAATTCTAGCACATCGACAAGCTTGAAGTGCAAGTGGCCAAAGGACACACTTAAAGTACCAGGGTCTCTGCAGCCACATGCCCGATTATTGTAATTGTAGTAGTCATTTTATAGGGCCGGGGCTCTCTTTTGAGAGCCCTTCCGTGTCAAAGCTTGGTACTCCTGAAAAGGTCATTAGTGGGACAACATGTACTTTGGGGACGTGGGGTGAGAGAGTGCTGATTGGGGGATATGGAAGGTATTTATACTGCCAGATGGAAAATGCTCGGGACAAGGAAAAGTTGGAACATTGTTCCTGTGATAAGTAGCTCAAAGGAAGTACTATGAGGGGGAATAGCGAGACTGGAGGGTCGCTCTGATCCTCCCAGTCAAAAGGCCACCTGCGACCTCAGCAGTAAAGTATAAACCGAACCCCACAAGTCAGGAAAGAGCACGATGCCTAATAAAGGCGTCCAGTTGATGGCACACACTGTGCCACTGGTACGCGGCGCCCACCCTTCCTCCCGCCCCCCCAGACAGCGCCCCACCTGTCAGAAGTACTGCACGCGCCGCTTTCACTCACTTTATCCAGCGCTCAGATCCTGCCGCCAGGAAACAAACAAGGCAGCCTCCTCCAATCACAGCCTCCGGAGACCTTGATTGGCTTTGATTACGGTGGACATAGAAAACAGACAAGTCCGTCAGCCATTCAAATCGACTACCTATCTCCGCCAACTCAAGGCCTTCCCTCTAGACAAACTCGCTCCGTATCGTTAAAAGTCGCTCGCCTAAGTGTTGGAGATAGTCACGCCAGATGGGTAAAGTATCAATGGTCTATTAATACCCAAAAGAGAATTTCTCGGACGGTGGCTAACCACTACCGTGCGCATGCGCAGATCGTGCGCTCGCCGCGCATCCCCTGTCATTGTGAACAGTGACGTCATCCGCAGAGGACCAGGAAGTGGCGGTGATGGCAGCTGAGTGAACAGGTCAGTGTTGTGAACCGAAGGGGCATCTGTAGTGTCTCGGGAATGTGCAAAAGGCTTCGGAGCGCATTGCGGAAAACATCCGTACAGGTGGCAGGGAACTTCATGAAAATGTAGGAAGAGGGGCTCCGTTTATTCATAGGCGGAAGAACAGAAGGGCGCCTCAAGATTGGGACAGCGCAGTAGGGGCGGCCAGGCTGACGATGGTGGGGACTCCGGGGAGTTGGAGGGGGTTTCTACGCCTGCGGTGCGCGCACGTTTTACAGCTCCGTTAAGTGACTTCAACTCTGCCCTCACCACACCTTAGATTAAACAAGCATTGGCAAAGGTAATATCGTGCTTTTGCGGTTTTTTTTGCAGTTTACGTATGTATGCATTAACGTAATTAGAACATGAGCCTTATATAGTCGTTTTACTTTAACACTTTCAGAAAGGTTTGCAAGTTGTAGTTTAAGACATATAACATTAGAAATATGGTGTACAGACTTTTTCATTATGTCTATGGGCTTTGCCAATGCTTGTTCTTAAAGACTGCCTAAATAAGAACATCTTCTCATGGTTTTTCGACTGCATTTTTCAAACTGGAAGGCACAGAACAGGGTTTGAATTTAGCAGGAGCTGGGAACTATTTAGCTCCTGGTTATAGTCAAGGGGAACCTGGTTTGCTTGCAACTAACAGGTACAAGGAGCTACAGTTGACTGCTCGGGCAAGTGGTGCCAACACACATAGCTTTTTGATATTAACTGTGTAGTTTTGGGAATGTGTTTACAGGAGAATAAAGGACATGTTTAAGGTACATTTAAAACCTTTTATAATATGAAAATGTACAGTAAGTTGAAGTTTGCTTCTTGAGCTCATGTTACATTTGCTGCGTGCCATGGTATGGGCTGACTCCTGGTTCTCCAGAGGTAGCCCCTGCCCAACGGGTGATGCCCAATACCTAGGAGCTGCTTTTTGCTCCTGGTCAACAAATCCCAATTTTGATCCCTGCAGAACAAAGCTGCGCTCACTAAGTGGGAGTGTTGCGTTATATCTGACCTCCCTTCCCTGCACGTGTAGAGTGATGTAGTGTGAGTGTATGCAATGTTTGGGTTTGTGTGTGTGATTCCACCTGAGGCAGTTGGAGATATGCAGCCTCGGTGGTGGGAGCCAGTGGGCTCTCTTGAAGATCTTGTTTCTGATCTCCATTACCTGGTTTCCTGTATGTAACCTGATTTACCTTGGATGACATTATTTCACTGGCGACGAGTTCGCCTCGATGTGGACCCCAGAAGAGGACAGTTTTATCAAGTACCTGTTCATGGAGACTAAGAAGTGACTGCTGCACAGAGTGCAGAGTACAGGAGAATGTTACAGATGGGCGGGAGGCCCACTGCCCCCCAATGAGATGTATCCCACCACCCAGAGCGAGGAGATAGTGTCAGGGGAAGGAGAGTGAGATTGCCCCTTCACTCCAAGATGGAGAGAAGTGTGCTGTCGCTGAACATTGGGAGAATGAGAGTGACTTCCCAAAAGAAGGACAGGGAAAGGAGAGAGAGAGATCCTTGAGTGATCCCTGGGGCAGCACTGCCAGATACCTAGAGAGTTATGAGTGTTCCCTTTCCCCGGAGCGAAGAGAACGGGGGTGAGAACTGCTGCCTTGGTCTGTGAGGCTCGAGAGCGTCCCTCTTTACAAATCGTCTCTTAAATATACAGAGGGGAGCTATGGCGACAGATTGTTGCAGATCTGCTTTTAATTGTCAGGCGAGGGGGCACACGGCACACCTACCTGCTTGTGAGTTTGGGGAAGCTGGAACTGGTGCACTCCAGGGTGGCTCCTGTGAACTTGTGAGGCCGTTTTATGGAGCAGATAAAGCTTGGAGTTTGGTGCCAGGGGCATGTTGGCACTTACAGCCGTTGCAACGGTTGGCTCCACTCCCTGCTGAGGTGTCCCGGCGTGTGGTGATGTCACCAGGATGGTTTGGGTGTTGGTGACATTCGAGCTGGAACCCTCATCAGTGTTTAGGATTCCTTTAGAGTTGTACATCAGCGTTAGTCCAAAAACATTCAAAAGGCAGAATAATGACAGAAAAGCAACAAACTGGACAAAAAACACATAAAAACAATGCAACCACATAGGAATGGTGTGCAATTTTAGCACACTAACCAAGGTTGGTCACTCCTTAATTCTGCATGTGTAAAATAAAGTCTACCGCGACTAACGCGGTAGCGCGGTAGTACGTCAGACTTTATTTTACACATACAGGTTTAAGGAGTGGTGGCTAACTACATGCATTGCTGTTCGTAGTACACAAACTGCAATGCATGTAGTGCTAGGCGTATGGGTGAACGTGTTGATTGAATGTTTGTTACTTGTGGATTAAGGATAAAACGTGATGTATTAGTTTAACCATACTTGGAGGATTTACATCCTTCTAGCTGCAAGGAGACAGCATGGACTTATAGCATGTTTTCTCATTACTTTGTATAATGATAAACGTGTGCTGGTTTGTGTATGGAGTTATGTAGTGTTAGGTTGCTTTAACCATTTTGAGGATTTGCAGGTTAAAGCTGCATTGCACTCATGCAGCAGGGACTTTTAGCTGTCAGCAGTGCTCCAGATAAGATTTCGGAAAAGCCTGAGCGTGACAAGGGCGAGCAAAAACTCACCTGGCTGTTTGTCGTTTGCTGCACAAAGACAGCCTGTCTTTTGTTTTCCTGCTTTTTTTTTTCTTCGGCGATCCGTGAGCGTAGCGGGCCGAAGCCATGCCTCTTTCAGGAAGTGAAGGACAAAAGTAGCCCCCAGCCGCCCTTGCTGCGAAAAGCTGAGCATGACAAGGGCGAGCAAAAACTCACCTGGCTGTTTGCTGGCTTCCTGGTCTTGACACCCAAACGAAACAGTAATAAAACATTCCACCTTAAATTACAGACACTCTTGGTCTTTAGAGGAGCTGCACGACGCGTGTGAATGGGCCGCTTGACGAGCGAAACTATGGACTCAGGGGGTGAAGCGGTGGTGAAAATGCGGATGCAGGAAAGACAGAGGCTAGCCTCCCACCCTGCCCTTCTGGTTCCTGCATCACCCTCTAGACCCCCGAAAAGTAAACTTTTGCCGCCTCTAAAGCAATCACGATTACCATTCACTAAAGAGAAACTCCATCTGGAGACTTTAGAGGCTGCTCAAACTCAACCCCCCTTTCAAGGACCAATGAATACACCTACTCCACCTAGGTCACCTGAGAAGGGCCAGGCATTGAAAGAGTGTGCTGAATCTGGGGACACACCCGAAAGAACTAACAAGAACATGGAAGCCCCCATAGTGGGCGATGGTGTGTAATTGCCCATACAGTCTTTGCCTCCGGAGGTAACCTTTAGGGAACTGGGCATTGGCGACACATCCAAAACGCCAGCAAGGGGCTTAAAATCCCCAAGGGAGCCAGACGGGGGGCCCCCCCTGCCACCGCAGTGGCAGGCTATTGACATGGAACAGGAGGGTAGTAAGATCACGGCTGAGATGCCTGACGTAGCTCTCTTAGATATAACAGATTTGTCGCACAAGGAAAATCTTAATCTAAGCTGGAGAGGGGAGGAGACACAGAATCCAGAGACTATTAGACCTCTACAACAGGATCACGCTGCTCCCCCTCCCATGATGAGCCCAGATGCACTAGGGCCGACAATAGACCTGTTGGATAGTGATAATGCTACGCCCATTACAACTCCAGTATCCGCGACACATGTGGGAGAAAAGTCCCCACCTCAGGCATATATATATCAAATCTCGAGTTGGTATCTCAAAGGGAGAAAATCACTGCTAGCTCATTAGAAGAGAGCAGAGCTAATGTCTAACCAAATGCCAGTGCGATCATACATACACCAAACCTCCATACAAACCCTCAGAAAATACCAGGCGTAGGTAGCTTATCAACCTCCACTTTTAAAGAAACTAAACAGCAGAGGAGCCAGCATTCTAGAAAGGAGGCTTATGAAAGGCGAACAGGAGAAATCGGAGTTAATGACCTGGCAGGTTTAGGCCTTTTGGGGAGATATGGATACACCACCTGAAACTTCGGCCTTAATTAAAACGAAAATGCCAAGAAACTCCTAGACAGCGGAGACATTCTGGACCACAAGGACTGAAAATGAGTCGGGGACTATGATATGTTATCCAAATGTCAAGGTCCCAAAGGAATGGAAGACCACAGGTAAAGAAAAACACAGTAACTCTGCCTTGGCAGAAAAACTCGTTCAGGACATCAAAACTTACTGGTAAAATTACTTCAGAAAAAAGGAGAAGATTGTCCTTTTATCAAAGAAAAAATAGCTGCGCTTGACGGAGAAGACAATTTTGAATGGGAAATTCAAAGTTGGTACGGACAAATGGAAAAAGGTCCCCCTATGAACAAATCTATTACTACAAATCAGGGACAAAGAAAGAAATTGGAAGTAAGGATGGATGAATACTCCTTTGAAAAAATAAGAGAGTTGTGCAGCAAGGGGAGAACGGACAACCTTGTGCACATGCAGAATGTGGTAATGGCGGCCGCAAACATTACAATGGATCCTTTTCTCAAGCTCTATGAGAATATCAACGAATCCTTGCAAATTACTCTTTCAGTAAATTATAAAACAAAGGATCAGATAACTGAAATTGAAGGAGCATTAAAACGATTAGAGCTGAATATGGATAAGGAAGCAGACAATTATTTAAGTGGCAAGATCGCCTAAATGATTTAGCATGCCGTGATGCCAATGTAAACAACTCTTGATGGAGGCAGTGCTAGAAGAACACAAGTGGATCTGTACCAACTGTCAACAAAATACCCTAAAATGCCCTCTGATTGAGGAACTTCGAGAAGATTGAGACAAAAGGAAGAACGGAAAGCTCCAAGTTCGGTCACAGTAGGAAAAATAAATCCGAGACAAGATAGATGAGGACCTATGAGACTAGGAAGGGGTCTCGATAAAACCAAAGTAAAGCAAGACGGAAAAGAAAGTCCACCCAATGACCCCTCAAAAGGCCCTGCAGAAAGCGAGCCATGATAAAAGCGATAAGTCAAGTTGCACAATTTTTCGCAAAGTACAAAATGAGACTAAGAACTCAACAGGAACTACCTTGAAGGTGGTATCCAAAGAGTTGTAAGACAAACTGCAAAAGAAGCCTAAAAATCAAACCACTAAACGGAAGGAATGTGGCTCAAGATCCTTCTTGAGAAACATAAAAATACCGGCAAGGGAAGAGCAAAGCCACCCAGCAAAGAGCCAAGGCTGGAAATGAAGATTTGCAATTTGTCTAGCAAAAACGAAATCTCCAAGAGTCCAGTCTCCATTGAAATTGAAGTGAGGAGGAGTCAGATGGATACTCGAGTGATTTAATAGAACTGATAGAAGAAAATAAGGAGGACTAACAATAACAAAACATCAGCCAGTCAGACTGGCAAGCGTTCGATAACCAGCTGCACCATTACGAACCGGGAAAAAAGATTAAAGGAGATGAAAACAGCCGAGAGGGGAGAAAAAAAGGCATCAGGAATTCAGAAAACTATCTTGTACCGGGGAAACGAAAAAAGGAAATAGAACGTAAAAGACATACATTTTGGAAATGCTTAGAAGAGAGACAAAAAAAGACCCCAATCAGTGGAACCAGCTTGAGGAAGGATCTCGTGAAATAAGTCGAGCCAGCAAAACAACGAGAAAAAGGAAAGGGCAGAAGAAGACAAGATGGAGTATGTGGGTGAGAAAAAAGGTACACATAGACCATATAAACTCAAGTTGGAGAGAGTTGCAAAAGATTCAAAGAAGATCATCCTCAATAGGAAAAATATGATGACTATCCTAACACAACTTGCATCACTTAGAAAGATCTCAGTGGATGACATCTTGATAGTCGAATTTCCAGACGAAAAGAGGCCAACCAGATGTGATAATAATTCACCTGCAATCACAAAGAACAAAAGATATAATGCTACGATCCAAGGGAAAGCTGGCAGATGACGGTTTCAGACTAACAGACGTGGAAGGAGCTGAAGTTAGCCGCAGAAAGGAAAATCGGAGCTGTTCAACATATGAAAGCCACAAATTAAGATCAGAATTGTGGCACGTAGAACACCAAAGAAAACACCATAAAAATCCAATAAGAGATCATACTAAAATCAGGCACCAGGAAAGGAACGGGGAAGAAAGGATTATACATGAAATTACGGGGAGAGAGGCCCAGTAAAGTAAACTGGGCAGGACAACCCTGTCGACTAAAAATCATAACCAGACAGAACGAGAAGTGCTGAAAGAAAGGCTGAAGGGCTTCCAGAGACCGAGAGGGTGAGAAAGAAACACAGTGGATGCAAAAAGATCGAGGGTTGGTCTCAGGCCTCTTGCCAATAGCATAATAGCAAAATTGAAATTTACGGTGGATAACTCCAACTCTAAGGCCCTAACGCAAGGTAGTGGAGTGCACAAATTAAAACCGGGAAAAAAAGAAACAATAGGCTAACATTGAGGCAGTAAGGGGAAAACCCCTACTGGCCTCATGGAACACCAAGGGCTTCAACCATCCTTACTCTGGAGACAGTGCTTTTTTGGGAAAATATGAAATAATTTGCCTACAGGAATCTTGGATAAGATCGATTCCCTTATGTGAGGGCTATGATGTGTAAATCAACCCGGCAAAGAAAGGGCGGCTGGGCAGACGCCGTGCTGGCCTCCTGACGCTATTAAAAGGCGAGAGTGAACTCCAAGTACTGAGTCATCGCACCCCAAATCCGTACGTCCAGATTCTAAAGATCAAGAAAAGGCTCAAATCTCACAACATCAGCCTCCTCTTAATTAACACCTATTGGAGCCAAACATAGTGTGAAAATGAAACCTATCTATCAGATATCATGGAAGCGATAGATGAATCCATGATAGAAGAAAAAAAATCTATTAATTATCATTGCAGAGACTTGAATCTAAAGCTGCTTGATGCAACTGGAAAACTAAAACCAAACCAGCAGCTGGAAGGAAACGAAAAACGATGGTCAGAAGAAATGGAAATACGAGATGAAAATCTTAAATGGGCGGACAAAAGGAGACCTCGAGGGAACAATCACGTGGTCAAACAACACAAGTAGCGCGGTCCTAGATTACTGTTTCGTAGCTGGAAACACGCAAAGGTGGATTCAGCGTGAAGGAACAGAAGTCTAGCGACCACGCTCTATTAGAGATTGAATTCAATTGGGGCTCTGGTGGTGAATTAAATCATGCCCTCCCCGTACTAAAAGTCTCATGGGGAAGAAACCGGCTCAGAATAAAAATTCAGGCAATCGCTAAATTAGTGGATGGGTTCAATAGCCAGGTAAAAAGAAGTTCAAAAGAAGTAGAATACAAATGGCTACTAGAGCAGTACGTACTACAATGTGATGGAAACAAAAATCGATTTATCACAAGGAAACTCGCGTGACCAGACAAAAGACCTACCACACAGAATTAAGAAGCCGAAGAAAAAACTCTATGCCTAATAAAGAACTAATCCAGAAGTGCAAACAATCTTACAAAAACTGGCTAATTTCATCGATGGCCTGGAGAGCTCAATGTGATGCCGAGAAGATGCTAGCCGCAATTCAAACGGCAAATGTGCGCAGCCTTTGGGCGATCATTAATAAAGGCGACGACTTTCAACCGTCTCCCAAGTCTCAAAAGACCTATGGGTTAAGCACTATTCTACCCTGTTCCAGCAAACATCAACTATAGAAATGATCACGCACCCAAGGAGAAAAACACCATGGCACATAGAATGTGATTATGATGACATTCTGAGGAGAATAAAGTTAAGCTCTTAAAGAGCGGCCGGTCCGGATGGCATATCAAATCAAATGCTCAAAGAAAATGGGGAAGCCTGGGCCAACTTCATTCTGCAGCTCTTCAATCAAATAAAGAAGACCCAAACCATCCCATTGTCATGATTGTCCCAATATACAAAAAAGAGGATTGTGGAGACCCAAGATCTATAGACCTATAGCTCTTTTCGACTCCATTGGAAAAATGTTCTCCTATGTCCCTTTAAGGGACTTAAAAAAAATGGGCCATAAAGGAGGGCTTCTTGAATAAACAGCAAACGGCTTTTGTATGTGGAGTCGACACTTCCTTGAATTTCTTCATTTTGAATGTATTAAAGCTCTGAGCCCTAGAGACAAAAACAACCATCTACCTGGGCTTTATCGACCTAGAGCAAGCCTTTGACGGAGTCAGCAGAGAACTTCTCTGGGAAAAATGGAAGAAACGGAACTGCCCAGTAGACCTCATGGAAGCCATTCAAGAACTGTATACCGATCCCTCCATTCAAATTATAACTTCGAAAGGAGGGGCCACTACCGAAAAGATCCCGACATTCAAAGGAATTAAATAAGGTTGTGCTTTGGCGCCTTTCCTGTTCATACTATACCTGGCGGATATGGTTGAGTCGCAGAGAAAGATCAGAGCCTTTCCACCTACAATTGAAGGGGCGGAGCTGTCCTGGATCTTGTACGCGGACGACATGGTCTTCATTGACCAGGCGGCTATAGGGCTTGAGCGACGTATCGGGGAGTTCAAGAGTTACCTGGATAGAAATCAAATGCAGATTAACATAAATAAATCAGTTATCTTAATAATGAAGTCAGCTAGAGGACGCCAATAAAAAAAAAAAAAGAACTTCGTATGGTCAATTGAAAACCAAAAACTGGACGTCATAGACTCAACAATCTACCTAGAAACAAGAATAAACAAAAATGTAAACAAACAAGGTCAATACACTCTAATCAGAGAAAAACTAAAAACAATCAAGGTCGAGCTCTCCATCGAAGATATGGGGCATACTCAATGATGCCAGTATTAACCTTTTTCAAGCAGAAAGTAGTGGCAGTGCTGCTGACTTATGGAGCAGAGTGTCTGCTAAACTTGCGATGGGAAACTTGGGACATAGTCAAAGCCTTCTTTTGGCGGAAAATCCTAAGACTCCCTAACTGCCTGTCCATTTCAACAATAAGGCATGAACTCGGACTCCAGTCAATAAGATCTATAGTCCTGCGGAAAACAATTTCTTTCTATAGGAAATGTACACTTGAGATTCTAGCAACAGCAATGGTGGGGGAAGCAAGACCTAAATCTCCAATTGTGGAAAACGAAATGTCAGGAGATTCTACTGCACTATAAGATCAAAGGAGAGATATTAAGAACACACCCAGACAAGGCAAGAAAACGACTGGGATGAAACGAGTATGTTAAAACAAGCGAACAAACTATGCTACAATATTATCTGGGAGCGGAAGGCAGTCAATGACCCACCTCCATATTTGAGGATCTGTTGATGCGATGTAGGTTAAACATTCTTCCAACCAAAGAAGTACAACTTCAAAGAAAACAGATCACATATACTGAAGCTGGATGCAGACATTGCGGAAATGCCGACATAATAGAAACAACTAGGCATTTGTTCTTGTCTTGCCCAAAACTTTCAGCTCAAAGGAGCAAATACTTGGGAAACTATGTTTTAATTATCCGAACGCGGAGGAGGAATACTGGGGAAAGGTTAACAGTGGAAAAAATTGGAAGAACACTTGATGCTCTCAATTCCATAGATCAAGTCCCAGGGCTGAACATTGAGTAAATCGCGGCAGTCTTGCTCAAAAACTAATATGAAAGGACTGGGGTATCGGAGGACAAACTAGACCATGGCCACTAACGTGATGCATGGGACTTAATTGTTGATGTGCTTACTGGCTGTGATGTTCAGAGGCTGGAAACTATGTTAAAGGTTTAAATTCTTTTGTAACCAGCAAAACAAAAAAAAAAAACAAAAAAAAGATTTTGAAGTGGTGGTATATTACTCCCTATTTTTTAAAGTTGGAAGTAAAAAATCTTTTAGGGAGTAAAAAAGTAAATCCCATTCCCAATGGGAGTATTTTATAAGCGAGTATACATATTTGAATGGAAAATGGAAATGTTTTGTAATAATATTTCTTTGCACATTAAAAGTTACAGGTTTACCACAGGCAGTAAAAATAGTAGTTTCATCCTGTGGTACTACATGCACTTACTGGTTGAAACAAACCCACAGAGCTGTGGGCTGAAAAGTGGGGCACACGGTCCTCCTACATGTCTCTTTCCTACTTTTTGTTGGTAGTATTTTTACCTCCTAATTTAATTTCTTGGGAGTATTTGGCTATTTTTAGGCAGTAAAAGTGGCCGGTACACCCTTTAACTGTAGGGCTGGCTGTGAGAATACTGTTTCACATTGGAGATGTGTAATGTTGTTGACCATCTAATGGCACTGTGACATGCAGTATAAGGAGTGTCTTTACTGTTAACATTTGGAGAAGTGATTCACAGCCTGAGAGATGTGTAGATCACACTGTTTAAGGAGAGGTTACGGTTACCAATGGAAGTCGTTTCTGTTTCATATGTTGCCACTCTCAGTGACGGCAGTATGCTGTGACACTGAACATGTTTATGAGGAATGTGTCAGTTTCCGGGGAATTTGTCAGTATCAGGAGGGTACTTGGAAACTTCCTGAGTTGCTGCGACTGGTAAGGATGGGCACGCCCACCTTCAGCATAAGTTGTAGTTTGGCGTTAGCTGGTTCCTACCTGCTCTTGCAGTTGTTATGCCACTTAGGAGAGGTCGGGGGGGTGTGATGTCTATCGAAACACCATCTCTTAGCCATTCTGGCGGGGTACATTACCATTCTGGTTCGCACACCATCTTTTTTACCATTCTTGTGTTGTGATGGCGTTCCGAGATATGGCCTACGCTCACGTTCAATGGTTGTGACAGTGTTCACTGAGCTCAGTCAGGTGTTATGATTTTCTCATTTTGTTGCGGTTTATCACCCTTCCCAACGTCCATGATTTTCTTTTGGGTGTGAGTGTTTTTGGGTTGGTCAGCTTGGCGACTGTTCTCCAGCGGGAATCATAGTTGGTGTGGTGCAGATATGGATGGTGGTCTCAGATTTGCCTGGCCAGTAAGTTTGGACTGTATTGGTTGTTGTCTCAAGAGGGGGATTCCGGCTGTTTGTGTTGCCATGCCGTTAGTGTGATTGTGTGCGAGTGATGGTTGTGAGACTGTGTCCTTGAATGGTGGTATCTTGGTGGGAGATTGTGGTTGCTTTTGGAATGTTAGCTGGAATTTCTGTGGTGCAGTAGGCTTGCGTGCCAGCCCAAGATGGGCATGTTTGTGCTCAGGAGTGGCACTGGTGGACGGAAGTAGTTTGTTGATTCCCTGGTGGTTTGTGATTGTAAGCCCAGTAGAGGCAGGCTTGTGCTCCAACGTGGGAGGCGTGCGACCCACCAGTGGTAGGTATGAGGTGCACAGTGACATTTTTGGTGGTTGTGAAGTTAGGTTTCTGGTTCCACTCTGCAGAATGTCAGTTACTCCTGATGGGCATCACTTTCTGCACCTGGAGGTGGGTGTTGTGAGGGCGGGTAAAGACAGATTTCACAACGCAAGCATCGTTCTGTAATCTAAATCCAGCAATGTTGTGATGTGTGTACTCCTATCCTCTTCATTTTGCAGTAGATTGTCTGAATGTGTGAGTGTCTGCTACCTCTGGGCGCAGTCTGTACTGCTGGAGCTCGTATGCGACCACTGCTAATTAATGAACTCCCCTACCGCCCCTTTTTTAAATCGTGCTTTTGGAACTGGCCTTGTTTGTGTTTGCACTGCCTCCACATGACATCGACGCGGTGAAGGTGGCTCTTATAAATGCACAGAGACAAATGGTAGGGGTGGGTGGCGGGGGTGAAGACCAGATGCACGAGATGGAGGAATAGCAATTTATCGCCAAAACCAACCTCTCCATGAGGATCGCTTCCACGCATAACCTCAAATCATGTGAATTTCTTTCTATCAAATTACCTACCGCCAATTCTCAAACACTAAACATCCATCTCCTCTATAGACCGCCAGGCCCTATCAGCACCTTCAATGAAGATATCACTACTGTTATCTCTGAGAAGCTAAAAAACTCCTCACAAACCTTAGTGCTAGGAGATTTTAACCTAGGGTACAATGATATTAATGATCTCCAGGCCACTGCCATAGCCAATACTCTGTCAGAACTAGGTTTCACGCAGAAGGTGAATACTCCCACCCATAGCAAAGGGAGAACTCTCAACTGGATAGCCAGTCACAACTGTAACCCCTCCATAATAGCCATCGCCCCCCAAATATGGACGGACCACCACCTAATCTCCTTTTACGCTCAATACTAAAAGACCCATAGTCCCAACACCCCCCCTGCTGTACCCACTTTAACCAGAAACAAGAAAAACATCACAGCGGACAATATCCTGCCCCACATCCTACCTAAACTTAACACCCTTCCAGACTATTCTGACCCAGGCCTTCTAGTGGAGGAATTCAATAACGCTATGACCACTGCTCATGACAGCGTTGCTCCGCTTAAACTTAGAAATGGTAAACCAAAAAAGCACCTGAACTCTTGGTTTACTCCCCACCTAAAAAACCTAAGACTTCAGAAGAGAAAATGCGAAACGGCATGGAACCTACATCCCACTGCTGATAATAAAACCAATCTAATAAACATTTCTACGCAATACAAAAAGGATATCATCCTGGACAAACAAGAAACGTATAATAGGATTACCCAAGCCAACTCCAGTATGAGGGAGCTCTTCTCCATCCTAAAAGAACTGTAAACTCCTAGCACAGCACAGTACAGGATGACTCCATAAAAGATAAAACCTGGTGCACAGACATACAGCTGGCACTAACCAATAAAGTGGCGAACCTCCAAACCAAAATTGCCCTAAAGAAAGCCTCATTACCAGCCCGAACTCCCTTGGACAAAACCACTATACTTAAACACAAAGAAACTACCCAATTCCGTTTCTCCAAGGTCTCAGTGAACGAGGTAGAGAAAACTACTTTGGCTCTTAAACCATCCAATTGCAAAGGTGACCAATGCCCTGCACAACTGATCAAGGACGCGGCTAGAGATCTAGCCCCCTTCATCACAAAACGTATCAATGCCTCCTTCACTACGGGTACCATTCCATTTAACCTTAAGGAATCCTGGGTACTCCCCCTTCTGAAAAAACAAACATTGGACCCCAACATTCCAACTAACTATAGACCCATGACCACAGTGCCTTTCTTACAAAAAATTCTAGACACAGTAGCTTACACCCAAATTCAGAACTTTCTTGAGGTGAACCATCTCCTTGGTCTCCGCCAATCCGGTTTACAACCTCAACATGGCACAGAGACTGCCCTCATTGACCTAAAGGCCCAAGTAGATTCACTCAGATGAGGGTAAATTAGCTCTCCTCCTAAACCTTTCAGCCGCCTTTGACCTGGTGGACCACAGCGTCCGATGTAATCACTTGGACTCTACGGCCCACTTATCAGGGGAGGCTATAGTCTGGATACAATAATTTCTTAGTGATAGGACCATGAGGGTATTCTCCCCCTTAGCGGCAGCAGACCCAATACCTATCACTTGTGGAGTGCCCCAGGGATCTTGCGTCTCGCCAACACTCTACAATATCTTCACCAAGCCTCTCTTTGACGATCTTGATAATCTGGGTATCACCTACACCAACTATGCATACGATACCCAGATTCGTTTGCCACTTACCGGGGATTATGGGGAAGATCTGGCTTTGGTGAGTAGTGTCTATAGCATCGTTCAAACATGGATGGCTAACCACGGCCTATGCTTGAATGATGACAAAACAGAGCTCATCATCTTGGGCACTGCAGCCCGCATCTCTAAACTTAACCGACACTACTCAGCATTTATCATCGATGGGAATACTATCATGGTCGCCAGAGGAGTAAAAACCCTAGGTTTTTACCTCGACTCGACACTATCCCTCACCAAACAGGTGAATTCACTGGCCACATCCACGGACTGTACATGCAAATTAATACGAGCCGGGAAACAATTCTTATCAGATGACCGCTGTCTCATCCTAGCCAGAGCCCTCATCTTATCTAAATTAGACTATTGTAATTCACTCTACATTGGGACAACTAAACAAACTATCAACAGAATACAAGTGCTCCAAAATAATGCACTTGGAGCGGCCTTGAGCATCCCTAGAAGAGCACATATTTCTGAAATAAGACGTAAATACAAATGGCTTTCCACCCATGAAAAAATCAACCTCAAATCTCCTCCCTCATTCATAAATACTTAAATAACAAAGCCCCCCGCTATCTAACAGAAAGAATTATTAGAAAAAACCTAGTAGACTCACAAGAACAGCCAACCCTAACTGCCTTCTAGTGCCCAGATTTAAACTATCCACTATTGGAGGATCCAGCTTCCCAGTCAAGGCAGCTCAACTGTGGAATGTTCTACCCCATGCACTTAGATCTGACCATATGTTCTACAATTTCAGAAAGAATACTATAAAATGGCTCACTGAGAATGCTATATAACCTGGACTCTCCCCATCTACCTCCACTTGGTTTGCACTGATACAGACTCACTTGCTTTTATGTAAACGCTAGTATACACTAACTGCTCGGGCTGCGCATTGTCTGCACTTGTACTTGTCTCACCTTATAGAGCCAAGAAATTGTTGTTTTCCTCCATGCTCTGTAACCTGTATATTTCTGTAACCAAGCTGTAAATCTCCTTGTCTCATGCGCCCTGCTACCCCAGGGTCCGGCGCGCACAATTAAATAAATAAATAAACAAATAAGGAGAGCGTGCAGTCCCAACTCCCCACACAAGTCTCATCCCTGAAGTGGTTTAGAACTGCAGCATGGGCACGTCTTAATGGTGTGGCCTGACAAAAGAACCCATTTGTCTTTTTACTTCGCAGGGCCTCAGAGTGGCTATGCCCAGTGTACTTCCTCGTGTCTCTCTCACCCCATATGATAAAAACACCTGCAAGGGGCCCGATGGCTGGCTGCTGTGGGGCACGTCCTTCAGATTAGTACTTGATTGGGCCATGCCTAATAACAGGGGGGGGGGGAGAGAGAGAGAGAGAGACACAGAGAGAGAGAGAGAGACAGAGACAGAGACAGAGAGAGAGACACACAGAGAGACTCTCTCTCTGTGGGTTGTAAATGCTATGTATAAAGTAGGACTGCCCTCTGAGACAAAAACAATTTCCTGGAGAAAAGGCTTGAATTTTCGGCTTATTTGCATAACCACAATTCTATACTGATGCGGCTCAGAACTGGAGGTGAACTTCCAGCAATGGCTACTAAGTAGCATTGTGGAATGTGTCACTTGGTACATATGGACTAATATATATATATGTAGTCTACACCCTATAGTTAAGGTGAGTGACTTTATCCATAGGAAATGCAAACATTCTATTGCTAATAACTTTTGACTTGCAAGATGGATTGGGCTGATATTTTCCAAACAAAAATGGTTCTGTGTGAAAATGTCCCCAGGGAAATGTAGTCCTGTGAAAATGAAGTCAGCAAAAAAATTGTTTTAGGAAATTTAGTCATTCAATGCAAGCAATGTATAAAGTGTGAAAATGTTGCCTGTGATAAGGTCAACAAAAACGCTATTTTTAAATACAGAAAAGTCTGCAACCCTAACAATGATCCATACCACTAATAATAACTCCACAATCAACCTAACTCCCTTCCTAAACCTTACTCTAACTCTTCCCAAACCCTTTATCTACCCTAAACCTTTAACTAACATCAATCCTTCAGTATTTTATTCCGCTTTCACTCAAGCGGGAGAATAGCTCAGGGGCAACGCGCTCGCCTTGGAAGCAAGACGACGTGGAGCAACACAGGTTCGATCCCCGGATCCGCGCTTCGAAACCTCTGAGTATTAAGCGCGTGATAAATAACCAATTACAATGCAAAACACCAAATATATAGAAAATGAACAAGTCAACCGAACTCCAACCCGTCAACAGCGCACCAATAATTCCATAGCCCTATCCCTAACCAAAAACCCTTGCTCTAATTCTAACCTTAGGCTTATCCCAACCACAACTCTAAAACGGAATTGGGGTTGTTTTTACCGTGGTAGAACTAACCGCGACGGAAATGACCGCATGAGAAATGTACCTAATGCAAAAATGCTCGTAAATTTCCCATTCAGTTATTAAATGTAAAACAACCCCAAATCTAAAGAATCCCTAACCCCCCCGCCCCCCCCCCCACCCTCGCCCACTCCCCTACTTACATTTTCTTCAGACTTGCTGATCCCTACAACGCCAGTTCCCTTTAACTTACGTGATCTGGAACTGGCGCTGCAGAGTCCCATTTTTAAATTATTATTTTGTATTTATTTTTTATTTTTTTCCTCTCTGGTCAGCTGCAAGAGTGTCCCCTACTCACTATACTGTATAGTGAGCGGGGTGTTGTGGGGGACACCCCCACTGCTTTTGTTTCTTTTTTCTTCACCTACCCCACCCGAATATACATACCTCAAAAGGTTCAAACTTTTGGTAGTTCAAACTTTTTGTGGTATGTATATTAGGTCTTTTGGTGGGGTAGGTAAATTGGAATCGGTCATTTTGGCCGAATCCCTAAAACCTACCCTTAGCCGTTAGGAAAGCTCAGCAGATAAAGCACTCACTGCTGCGATCTGTGTGTGATCTTTAGGCAATCCCAGCAAGGGCGACACACAGTCCTTCATCTGCCCATGATCAATCTAATGAGTGCTAATTTGGAATGGATAATAATTTTATAAACAAAGTATATAAGGTGCTTTGGATAAAAGCGCTATATAAATGACAAGTTATTATTATTACGATATTGCTTACTCTACCCTGCACTAACTAGGTTTATCCTAACCCTTATCCTACGAGCCCTTTCCAACCTCCCTATCGCTTTCTTTAACACCCAAAACCATTATTCTATTGTCCCTACCTTATCACAAAACCAGGTAATCACAAGCCCACTAAACCGGTGTGGTGCAAGGCTGGCAGGGACGCTGCAGGTACCAAGAGAAAGCTGTCGGAAGACAGGCAGCCACAGAAAAGCTACCGGGACATGGTGGTGCAGAGGGGCAATGTTTGTTCAGGCGGGTGTGCGCAGTGCTGCCTGGGGAGCGGAAAGGAGGTCTGCTTTGCAGTAGAATCCATTCCAAAGCGGGAACATAAAGGCAACGGCATGCCACAGCCTAGGAACACTTACTGGTGAGTCCATCTAGAGTCATTGGGTACCCCGGGGTGTACTGGGAGCAATGAAGAAACTATTTTGAATACCGACCAAGTGAAGTAAAACAAAATATAAACAATTGCACATACAGGAAATAGCAAGGTGGGGAAAGTTGGAACAATCAATACCCTAAGCAAATTAATAGTAAAGCAGATGTAAAAAGGCAGAACTTGAACAAATGAGATGTCAGTGTGGGGAAGCTTGGAAAAAGCAGTACCTCAAGCCAATGAACCAGAAACACAGTGAAGTAGTTGATTTAAAGGATAGTGAATTCAATAAGAAGTCCTGGTGAAAGGAAGACACCAGCCAGTCAACATTAGGAAGCAGGATAGCTGACAGGAGAGTATACCAGGGGATCTTTAAGACACAAGAGAGAAAAGATTCCTGGCAGGGCAGTATACCAGGAGGTCCAGTAAAATTACATACAGAGTGAAAAGAAATCCTGCCAGGGGAGTATACCAGGAGGTCAATTAGAGTTGTGTGAGGAGACTAGTTTTGTTTTGCAAATTATATGGTATAGAAGTACACATAGATACTTTTGCCATTTTAAGAGCACTATTGTTTGAAAGAGACACTCTGCCATCCATAAGAAGTTATCATTTGAAAAGAACATTTCTTTGCTATCCTTAAGGAACAATTTTTTTAAAGTGACACCCATACCATTCTTAAGATTTGAAAGTGATACTTTTTCTTTTCATATTTCAACACTCACTATATGTCCTGGGGAAATCTCCAGCTGGAGCCAAGGACTTCTCCTTGAAAAATACTATGTTTGTTACATTTGTCTATTTGCCTTACTTCTTTTGCCAAAAGTAAGCAAGACACATTTCTTTGCACTTTTAGTGTGAGCGTCAGAATAGTATTTTTTTTTTCAGACACAAGGACAGTTAATATGTGTGACGGCGAGGGACAGACTGATCTGTAGCTTTTTCTAGGTATTGAAAGTCTCTTTATGATAGGGACAGAAAGGCTTTCATCCGACCCTTAATTTTGTTTTAATAAAGACATTGAAAACATTACTTTGTATCGGCCTCTCATTTTTGACGCCTCACACTACCTTGGAGAAGATGTTTGCGACTCATGATCATCCAAGGGTAGTGTGCTCTTACAATGGCCCGCGGTTTCAGGGGCAAGTCTTCTGGATGTTTTTGGACGAACGAGGAATTATTCACAGAAAAATAACCCTGATGCGGACAAGAGCGAATGGGGATTCTCAACCATTTGTGTGCTCTGAATAAGGTGTGCAGAATAACCCATGGTCAAGTCACAAGTCATGCCTGAACGTTGTACCAATTTCTGTTTGAATAATTTGTCCACAGTAGAGACCCCATCGGAAGCATTGTTTGGCAGATACCCAAGGGGGGGCGGCTACCCCAGCATGAGTCCTGTGTGCCCATCAGTATTGTTGATGTGCGTGTCTGGACTGAAAGGGAAAAAGGGAATGAAAAGGAATACAGCCAGTGTCGACTTATTGATCAAGAATTAGAAATTGGTGATAACACATTGGTGGAACATTGAGTCTTCCCTACAAATCCCACCCATTCAAGGTAGTGGACAAGAAAGGTTTTTTGCTCACGGTATCTGATGGATGTGACATGATAACAAGAAACCCCTGTTTGTTTAAGAAGTTCCTTGACTTACCTAGTCAGGAAGAAAGCGAGGAGGATCCTTTTTTTGATAGTGATGATGGGTCCGATATTGGCAGAGGTGGTCCGGAACAAGACAATGGGGGTCCTCATGTAGAATTTTCACCAAACATGGTGATTGGTCAGAACAAACTCTCAACAAGTGAAACTGTTGCAACACAACAGTACCCAGAGCGCAGATGAGACGTCATCCAGCACGCTTGGAGGACTATGTTGTGGAGGAGTGGGCTCATGGACTCCTAGCATGCAGCTAGTTAGACCTTGTGTGGAGCTCAGGTTAATAATTTGAAATGTTGTGATGTGCATTTACTGTTTTGTTTTGTTAGTTACGATGAAGGTGGGATGTGTGTCCCTTTTAAGGCACATAGATGCCACGTCACGGGATGACGTGAATAAAGGGGTCAGGCTTGAGTTCGAAGTAGCAGGGAACCGTAAGCACCTCAAAGAGTGTCTGTGTCCTTACTTGCAGATCCGTGTGGGTGGTGCCAACCGCATCCCAGGCATCCAGTCCTGGGGGACTGGGCCACATACAGAAGCTCCACAACACCTGCCACACCTGGGAGTCCCTATTGGCGTGAGTGTGTTGAACCAGTGCACTAGAGAGCAAACGCCCCTTAACTTACACCACAGGCCACAAGCTACCACGTGCTATAGGCAGTGAAGCCGAGTGGAACTACCTGCACTATTAAACAAAAATGTACTTTGTAAACTGCCCTCCTCTGGGAGCACGGCCCTCTACCCGGTTGCCTGAAAGTTTCTGAGGCTTTCTAGAAGCTGTATGGGGAAGTCTGTAGCGGTGTGGTGGACTGTTTCCTGTTGAGTTGAGAGTTAATATGTATATTTCTTTACCCTTCTTGGCCTAGGCTTCAGTTTACCTTATTCTGTTAAGAGGGCAGCATGGTGACCTCGTTTGAACAACATGGGTGTAGTGTCACCTTATCATATTTTGAATGACTGAGTGCCACTTATGTGTACAATTGTATTTATTTGTCTTTTTGTGGAGTACGATCATCTATTGGGTACTTCCACAAATTATTTATTTGTCGGGGCATGGGGGAGGCAGACTCAAGTGTGGAAGGGTTTAGAACAAGTCAAAACAATGAGAGGCTGGCTACCCCTCTTTGTGAAGTGGCTCATGTCACCGTCTGCCTTCCTCAAACAGTTTATCTTGTGGATGATCTCAAGGTAGAAAATTCAGGCCTCATTCTGATAGACCCCCTAATTGTTACTGTTGGCTTGTTTTGGTTGGAGTAGAGGAGGAGTGATGGGTGGAGTGTTTCCAATTGGTGAGCCCCTCTCCCTTGGCAGAGGAGGTGAGGAGGCAGGTGGTCCCTATCCATTCTGCCGCTGAGCACATTCTATGCTTTGGTTTCTTGCCTATATAAACTTGCAGGGCTGAGACAAAGTATTGTGATATAATGTGCTATCACATAACATGATATAACGGGACCTAATCGGCTAGTATAACAATCCTATGCTAGGTCCAAGAACAAAAAGGAGCAAAACTCAATTTGGGCCAAAAAATCCATTAAGAATTAAGTAAAAAAGAAACTGGAAAAAAGACACTAAAACACAAGGTTGGAACAGGGTTATCTATATTGGGATGAGAGAAGAAGAGGAACTCCAAACGAGTTGTGTGAAGGGTATGATCTCATAAAATTAAAGGGAAGATATACGTTGAAATAAGATCAAGGGAGACCAAAAGTTAATATAGTAAGGTGCAGTATGTCCTGGCGGGTTTTTAATGTTAAGGAGAGGCAGTTGAAATGGTGGCTGTTGGAGCACATGGACAACCACACTAGGTCTACTGTAGTTCCACCGACAGCATTGCATATAGAATAGAAGAATCCTCCTCTTCAGGTCCTGCCAGAATTCTAATAGTTCCTGAAGTCCCTCTTTAGATTGGCTGTTGCATTTACCTTGGCCGGGATGGTTTTCAGTGACACCACTCCTAGAAATGTCAAGTTGCAAGCTTACTTCCAGGCATACAAATTCACTCGCCACTTCTATTCTCCACATACACAAAGCACACCATTTCTCACTCGCCAAGAGTCCAATATCACTAGCCATTGGCTAGTGGAAAGTGTCAATTTTGAAGCCTGATAATACAATTTACTGTTGACAGCTGCCCCAAATGCCTACAGAACCCAAATTGGTGATGTCTGTGTTTTCTTGTGACCAGCCATTCAGGGGGAGGAAGCTGTGTCATGTCGTTCGGGAAACACCTGGAAACACTTTCTGCTGTATAGGCGTCATACAAATGCTCAATAAATAAAAATAGATTCCTTGAGGTTTACATGATTTTAAAATATATTTTGCTATGTTTTGCATCCATCTGCTGTTGATGTGTGGCACCAAAGGGGAGCCTTTTGTTACTGTGGCACCCAATATTTACATATGTCCAGTATCCCCGGAACCGGGAGACCCATTCAAATCATATCAGAATTTTTATGTATAGTGCTTCATGCTGGATGTATCGTACCTCAAAGTGTGTTAAGTAATAAAAGATGGTATGACCTGATTAAATGTTACTCAATATATCACCCGAAGTTGAATGCAGGAATGAGTTGGCTCTTCCTGGATTCAAACCTATTACTGCAGGTTGCCTACAGATCTATGTGCGAAGAACTTAACTTTGCCCGGCAAACTACATAGCTTGTTCCAGCTTCTTCACTGACCAGTTTCTCTAAGATGCGTTCAATTAAAATATAGATGCCAATAATTCTTAGAAATCTTTTTTGACTCTGCCATTGCCCTCTAGAGAAAGGATAAGGCCTTGTCCTTCAGCCATGTCAACGTTCCTGGCTGACACCCTACCTGGTATCCCCCTCGTAGGGTGAAGCAGCTGTGTTTTAAAAAAATAAAATTACATTTTTATTATGTTGGTTTACATAGTGAAACCTTTCGCAAAACACATATACATCAGAAAGAAATACATCAAAAAAATATACAATATGATAATTAAATCGTGGAACAATAAAATAGTACACTTCGGCAAACCGCTAAAATCTTAATAACCAACATTCATAGTGAAATCGTACTCAAACATCCTAAAATACTATCGCCAATATATAAAGTCCAAAGTTAAAGTGCCTGTTCAATATAATCCCTTAATTAAATTTGAGTGTGTAACATTTCGAAAATCTTAATTAAAAATCTATATCAAGCTAATATCACAACAATACTACTCCCTTCCATCATTCTGTTCGAGAGAGATACTCCTGCACAATCTAAAGACCATATACAAAAGAGCTTAAAAAAAAAAAGTTTCCTTACATCTGCATTAGCCTTGCAAAATGTTGTCAAATGCTTTAGATTTTCATTAGTATCTGTCTCTTTTTTTACAGTCTACAATATCTTGTAGATCTATAAATGCGCATTTGGGGGCCAGTACAGGCAAGGGAACTGGTTCTACCTGAACCTTCGGTATATATTTTGCGATGGACAGCATGGAAACCGTGAAATGTACCTAGACAACTTGAATATGTTCCTAATTAAATCCAGAATATTCCTTAAACATTGAATATGAACCCAATAGTTTCCCTCCAATCGGCTATGCATAATTTTGCTTTATTTTTTGCTTGGGTGGCAACCAATTCCTGAATATCGCACTCCATTTTAATTAGTAACGCCCACATGGATTACATGTGATTTTTAACGAATCACAAAACAAAAAAATATTTTTAAAAAACATAGTTTTTTTTTTTCTTTATTTGGGGGGGGGCTTTTTTTAGTCATACTTTCCCCCACCCCCAAAATTACTATTCTTAACTACATATAGTTTTATGAAATTTGTTATTTTATTTGTTTAGGTGTTTTGGGTTAATTTAAAAATTCCACATGTTGTCATTAAAATTATTAATGGAACAAACAGATCTCGTCCTTTGGGCCAAGTTTAAATCACTGTAAAGAGAATTCTGGGGTGGGTCAAGAATGTTACCGTATATGCATAATTGTTTCCGAACTAATATACACCCCAATGAAATTAGCCCCATTTCATGGCTGATAATTGCATTGGGAACTGAGAGTGCCAACCCCAAAGTTCTCTTCCAAATAATGCCTTGGATCGAGGTTTAGTCAACCTAAGTGTCCTGGGGTCATCCAGACGTGGACCCCTTGCTCACTGTGTTTAGAGAGGCACAGCTCCACCTCACTGATGATGCCCAACAAGGCTGAAACACGTGTATGGGGTTGCTGTTGGTACTCTTGTTCAGAAGGGAATTGCCATAGCATTTCGGTGCTGGACTGCCCATGTGGGCGGGACAAAGACTGATATGTAAATTGATATTTCAAAATGTGGCTGTGGACTCTAGAGTGGGTACCATCCCATAATATATGCCATTTCTGCCATGTTCGTTATCATAGAGGGGTGCCCATAACACATTTTTTTGGCTTTGATTTACAAATTGATAATATAGACGTCTGTTGTGCCATCATCTTTAATATACAGGCGTCTATACAAATTGGGTTGGTGCCATCGGACAGCCATCTATCAGATCAATGCATGTGGTTTTAAAGTTCTCTGCTGCCCAATAAACAAACGTGAGCTGTGTTACTTTGTACTAGAGGCTGTCCTTCTTAAAGCCTGATTTTAGCTTGGATTGGCGCTGTCCTCTTCTTAAATATTGATAGTAGACACAGCTTATTTACATTTTTATTCATGGATGTTAACCCCATCCTCCTCCATAACAAGCATTATTCAGAAGCAGTGCACCCTCAAGCCCTCATACCACTTTTCATATGCCTAGTGTAATGTATTGGTTGAAATGTTGGCTAGAGAAAAGGACTTGGAGCAATACTTCACTGTGAGAAGTCAACAATCATAACAAATTGTATTGCATCTCAGGCCCCAGGAAACTACGAGGAAATGCCATTTGTGATTCTATGTCGAGGTACAACGTGCATCTTGTCCTTGGATCCTCTTAATTGGTGAATACATGATAGCAGTACCATTGGTCTAAGAAAACATTAATTTTACTAGACACATAGTGCAAACAGATAGTTACTCCCACAAGTTTGCTTTCTGTATCGGTTGAGTATGTATGGATCAATGTTTCTGTGTTGTGCTACACAACACCATGAACCCTCCTCTAAGCACTGTAAGGAAACCATTTGTGAAACCTCCTTTGCCCAGTTGCTTTGGTAATGTTTTCTTAGTTCACAAATTAGGCTACCGAGAGCTTTGCGTGGTATAAAATTATTTTCTGCCATTTTTTCTTAATTATGAACACATAGCGCTGACATTAAAGAATGACATTAATGAGTGTGGTTTGTTTTCCATCTCTAGGTAGCTGTGTTCCATGTCTAGGTAGCTGTTCGTCTGAGGGCGCAACAATGTTTCATGGGATACCAGCCACAACGGGTGTAGCAGGTGAGTCTGATTACCTTTAGTAATAAAGGGTGGGCGGATGGGAAGCGCTGTGTGCTGAAAAAGTTGGGTTTATTCCAGGGTGATGTTAGAGGTTAGCAGCTTATACTTCAGTCCAGGACCGAGATCAGCGCTTCCGTGCAGTAGTGCAACAGACCTTCGAGACCAGTGTACAAGCGTAAACCTTGCATTGCCTTTCTCTCCTCTGCCTCGTCAAAGTACTTATTGAAGGCAATCAGACTTCTGACGGAACCGTTTCCCAAAGTTTCTTTTAGCGCCACACCCTCACAGACGAGGGTATAAACCCCCTGACAAGCCCCAGAATGCTACTGTTTTACTTTCTGTCCTTGCGGACAGTGAACGCTGAGGAGGTCAGTGGAGCTGTGGGGTCAGGTGTGGAGTGACCAGCATGGTGGCTGTTCTCAGAGAAAAACCCTGTCCCAGGTTTTCTTAAGTTCAGGGGCGTCCTTTAGATTGGCTTATGCTACTCCTGGAGTTTCGGGGAGTACTTGAGAGTTAGGACATCCCACCTCTCGCTTAGCACCATCAAACATCTGTGTATCGTGACTTAATTTGTTCATTAACTATAGAAGATGCCTTTTCTAGGGGTGCTCTGGGTGCAAACTGTATAAGAAAGGGTCTTGGTGTCTGTGACATATGTAGAGGTGGTCTAGGTGATTCAAGCAAGTCCTTGTTTCACCATTGATCTTCGATGGAGCGGGTATAGGTCAGCTGTTTGTACTAGGCCTCTTAAAGATGTGGGCAGCCAGTTGTGCCCTCTGTAATCTTTAGCCTGTGTTAGGATCTGGCATTGTAATAGGTGAGCAGTCCTCCTCTGCCTCTTCCCCCTCCCTTTCATTTTGAGGAAAACGGGGGCTGTTGACTCTCTTTGGGTGCCTGCCTTCTGAAGGCATGTGGCCTGTTTTGTTGCACTGTTCCATTGTACCATGTTTGGAACATTAGAACATGGTTGAGAGGGATTTCCCTGTCCGTTCACCAACACTATTTTGTCAGTTGTGGTGGGGACATCAATCTCGCATTGGGTATGCGTTTTTCTGTAGTTTTGAGAGACGTTAGAAATTGTG
The DNA here is from genome assembly GCF_040938575.1 of Ambystoma mexicanum. Taxonomy (NCBI): domain Eukaryota; kingdom Metazoa; phylum Chordata; class Amphibia; order Caudata; family Ambystomatidae; genus Ambystoma; species Ambystoma mexicanum. The sequence continues at coordinate 1,273,312,887 of NC_090933.1, read as the reverse complement.
CATGCAAGTCTGAATCTGGTCACTTTTGGGCACCATATTCTTCTCTTTCGGTATTTGCTTTGGTTGCCCATCTGAGATGTGGCTCAACATGCACTGTTGCTCAGTCAACACCTTGGGACTTTTGCAACCTTTGTGAAGCCCTTTAGCTCCCCCTTTCGTGCAGGTGGATGTATCCACACTTCGACTACTTCAAGTCAATAGCTTGTCGTGTAATCTCAGATAATGGGTCTTCCTGGAAGGGCTCTTCCTGATCGTATGGCTCTGGGAATAGTGTTGCATTTGTGGTCCTTTTATGTTGCAGAGAGTGCTGGTCCCCTTTCCTGCTTGCTGTGTTTCTTGGGGCACCCCGAGTTAAGAAGTCAAGTCAGGAGTTGCTTTCTTCCCTGATTTACCTGGGACTTCTGATTTTTTTGGCAGTCGTTGGATTTTGCCCCTCCTCGGTTGGTCCCATGGATGATATGATATATGATATGATCTCTTGCACGCTTTCCTTTGTTTCTTTGGGAGGTTGTTTGCGATTCTCCATGAGATGAACACTGCTGCCACTAGGCAATGGAACTCCTTTATTTTCGTTCCAAGTATGTTCCGGCCCGATCCTGGATGTTTGGTATGCTTCAATAAATAAAGTAGCATGACAGAAGGAAGAGGAAAATAAAGGTAATGCTCTGATTCCTTACTAGTAATCTTCATTAGGCCGAGTCACACTCTTCCGCGTCACATTGCAGACACCCTCCTGTACACCTGTAGTGGTAAAATCGTCCCGGTTCCTTTGGTATAGACAGGAGGTTATGAGACATGTTGGATGCTTTATAGCCCAATCGGTGTGGGGTTGAGGCTAAAATAAATATTTTGGGAAAGGGTTCTGGCATAAGGCATATTTCCTTCTATAAGTGAAGTACTGTGACGAGGCACATTAGTACTAGGAGTAATGAAGACTACCAGTAAATAACCAGAGCATTCCTGTTGTTTGGGAACCAATTACCCCACAGACCCTCAGTGCGATTCATTACCGCCTCTTGACCTTGTGAGGGGTGGTCCCGAAAGAACAAACAGCAATTAAAACTAGTATTCTTGACAAAGTACGTAAGAGGTTTCAGTACTTTAGCATAGTTTGAGAGTTTGTTCATAAAAATCAATTGCCAAACACAAAAGGCAACTTGAGTCAGAACAGTAAACCAATAAGTTTGTGGGGGAGCTGCAGTGGAGGCAGTCCTTAGTACAATGTCATTGAGGGACCACATCAGACTAAGACTCAACAAAGCGACTCGGGAAAGAAGGTTGTAGTAGTGGATCAAATGACCAGAGGCAGAAGATGGCTCTTTCCAATGCGCAGAAGAAAGGTCTACAGGTGGAGCCCCTCGGCACTGAAGAACAGGACACACAATGTACAAACGGCTGCTGAAGTGCAATGCTATCTTACATGAGACAAAGGTGCAGAGGTGAGTTCCAGCATTGGGTCAGAAAAGTTCACTTTCTCAAGTACATGGTCTGCAAGCAAAGCCCCTTGCAATGAACATGTGGGACCAACAGTACAGACAAGGTCAGTGGAACCCCACAAGGCAACTGTCATGTCAGTGAAAGCAGGAAAGCGGGAACAACAGCAGTGAAGAATATGAAGAATGCTGAACATTCTGATCAAGTCCTTATTTTTAGTTGCAGGACGTGACAAGGGAGGGTCCCTTCAATAAAGGGCAGCAGAATCCAGCCTTGAAGAGTCTAATGGAGCATGCACTTTCAGAAGGCAGAGACAACGCTGTCTGTTCTCCAGCAACTTAACCCTTTCCCGTCCCTCCTTTCCCCTTCCTCCCACTCCCGCTGACCTCAAATCAGACATTGAAACCCCCTTCACCTACATCCCCACCTCTTCCCCTCCTTTTCAGTAAATTGTTCTAAATACTGTACCACTGGTTTGTTTCATGTTTGTAAATATGCTTCTTTCATTATTGTACCTTGTTATACTGTAAAGCGCTGTGGAGTAAAGCGCTAAATAAACTCAATAAACGTACACATACTCTCTCTTCAGCATTTGTGATACGACCGGGGCTACCGGCTAGGGAACTACAGCCGCAGATATGGAGCATCGACTGTGGCTACATGATCAAGGGAAGGGATCACTGGAGATGGTTTCCTCTGGTCGTGTAGTAGCAGAGCTTTGCCTTGCTGGAGGATCAGGAGTCCAGCAACAGAGTTCCCTTTCGGATTTTCAGTCGAGCAGTTACAGGCAGCCAGTTTCATTCCGGATATCTGTGGCACACAAACAGGGATGTGAATTGAGGTGTCTGCTAGACCCTCATCTAGTTGAAACCAGTTCCTTTCAGTCAAGGCTGCCTTTGTGGGCCCTGTGTCAGAGGTCATGCAGGCAAACGGTCAAAACAGGAGGCGGGGTACTCCTTTAAAATCACTCACCCCCTCAATCCGGCACGTGCACACGACACAGTAGTTCTTACTTGTCGAGTGCACATTTTGAGCCCTGGAGGAGGGAATGGCAGAAAGCACAGCAGAAGGTACCATTTCCAGTAAGCAGATTCATTGACAGGACGGTGAATTGCGCACATCTTGGACCAGGCTGGCTTTCTGAAAGAACATGCACTCTCCTGCTAATCTACAGATACACTTTTTTTTGGTTCTTGGTTTTGGAAGTCTGGCGTTTTATAAAAGGCCTTCGGTAGTGCGGACAGACAGTTCCTCTGGACTAAAATGGAATCTTGGAACTGCCTGACACACTTTCTAGCGGCGATTAGATCTCTCTATACAGACACCAGCGTGAGAATCCGGCTATTCTTTCAAGTCCTATCTAGACAAAGAGAGGGTTGAAACAGGGATACCCGTTGGCCCGACGCTCTTTAACTTATTTATGTCTGACTTGTCTTTAGCATTGGATGCAGCTACCGCATTCTCTCCTAAGATAGGCCACCACAAGATTGGTAGGCTGCTCTTATGGACTATCTTATCCATCTGGATCAAACCCTAATATGGCTACAACGGAGCTTGGAGGCATTGCAAGTCTTTATGACTAGAAATGGCTTTAGATAAATCCAAAAATCATGGTTCTTGGTGCTAGAGCTGTCAAAGGGAGCCGAACATATACATGGTATATGGAAAAGACCCCATTAACCAGTCTTTGGTCTACCTCGGGACACGCATTAACAATGGGAGAGACAACGCAACCATGCTGACATCCCAAACGATTCTGATTCATAGAAGGTTTGGCACATTTTCTATAAAGCCAGTGCTGACCTTCTATGAAGCCAAAGTAACCCTGCCACAAATCTTTGGAGCAGAGGGTTTTCTTTTTACCCCATATAAAGTGTGTGCTTCTCTGGAGGTGGCCTTCTGGTGGAAGTTCTTGAAGCTCCCAAACTTAATATCGACTTCTGTGATTTAGGTACGAGTTGTGACTAATATCGTTATATGAACGGTCTGGAAGTTGCCGTCATTGTTTTGGAAATGTATGTTGCCAACTCCACCTCTGCCGTTTGAGATCCTTGGCACAGCATTGGGCAAGACTGGCCCTGACTACCTGAGAGAGTGGGAAAATTGCTGTAGCGCCACAATGATTCTTTAGGCGTGAATTTAGAAACCTCGGTATGCAACCCCGACAAGATAATAATGAAATAAATCGGGGAGTCTGACTGGATTCGTACAATGGAAGATGGGAATACCCATCAATTGCATTCTGCTCTCGGGGAAGAAGTTGGCTGTACACCTAAATACGTGCAGCTCTTTTCCCCTTCCCCCCCCCCCCCCCCCGGCGTGGTATTAGTTACAGTTCCTTAGATGTCATCTCAACCTGCACCTGACCAAGGAAATCAAGAGAATCTATCTGAAGTCGAACGATGTGGCCTGTCGATTCTGTCAGTCCGAGACTCGGTAGAAGCGCTTCAACATGTCACAGTATATTGTAAGGGGTTGACTGCAGTCAGAACTAGACATCTGGGTGATAGGATAAGCAAGAGACAATGCTATGGGGCAAAGAAGTTTTGGAAACTCCTAATGGGTGGAGAAGATTTTCGGGCAATGTTTGTACTTTTACAGTTTCTGAAAGACATTTTTAAATTGTAGAGGAGCAGAGTGATATAAGGGAGGGAACGAGTTATTCTGGGATGGGGACGGTGATTGTGGGATTGAGACAAGGGAGTTTTATGAATGTATGATGTATTGATAAATGTTTGCAATAAACGATGCAATCAACAAAAAAACTTGTTGTTGCTTTTAGATGAGCCTGCACTGGACCTTCCCACTCAGAGTACACACCAGCTTTTGTGCTATGCTATGGAATACCAAAACCTCTGCTGGTTGATTTGTTTTCACATTGCATGCTCGTTCTTCTCCATTTCTCTTTTCATTTTCTCTTTTCCAGTAGCCTCCCCGTGCATGCATTCCTACTCCCTTATTCCGCTTTTCCTTTTCCGTCCATCCTATCAGTATAACATAATCAATGTAACATAATTAGTGCTATCATTGTACATTCTTCATGTTTACGCCTATGTATTGGGCGAGGGATTGCCTCACAAGTGGGTGGAAACCTTTAAAAGGACCTTCAATGATACTGCCATGTACAAAATGGGAATCCATTCCTATGTGCAAGCAACGCCAAAGTACGGCGATGGCGAATCACTTCCTATGTACAAATGTGGCCAAATGTTGTAGCATTGATCCTCATGTTAGTGTGTGCACACAGCCCAGCATGCCACTGTTGATGCATTGTCGGTGTGTTTAACCTGTCTGTGTGCAAACATCCGCCCCACCCCACTGAGTTACCTTTGCAGTGCTCTCCATTTGCTACTCATCCTTTTCTCATTTTCACTACTGCCAAACATGAACATTGGGCCTCATTACAACCCTGGCGGTAGCCGTGCCTGTAAAACGGCACGGCTGCTGCCGAAGTTGCATTTTTTCCAGCGCCCAGAAATGGGCAATTACCGGGTGAATACGGCCTTGCCGGACCCAGTATTTGCCCATTTCTGGGCGCTGTAAAAAATTCTTCACCATTCCCATTTGAGGCCCGTAGGGCTCAATGGGAATGGGGAAGCCGGATGCACAGGCACCGTTATCAACGGTGCCTGTGCATCTGAAATGCTGTGCTCGCGGGTGCCTTTCATACCGCCATGTCAGACCTAGCGGAATGAAAGTGACCCGCGAGCAGAACTCGGAGTTTGCCGGTCCAGATACAATGGTACCGGCAAGCTTATCGGTACCGTTGTATCCGGACCAGCAAGCTCAAAATGAGACCCATTATGTGTTAACTGGGCATAATGACACTTGCGCAGCTGTGCTCACCATAAACCCATATTGAGTCCATACTGTGGTGCCTGGGTAGTAAGGAATCGGGGCAATTTGTGGTAACTGTGGTATCCAATACCGCTGTGGCAACTTGACAAAACGGTATCTGGCACTGTTCTGGAAACTGGACATAATGGCATCCAGACATGGTGTCAACTGAGCTTAATCACATTTTATTGTCCCTTGCTAAGTGAGCAATATTTAATTTGGTAGTGGTGTGCTAACTATGAATAGTAGCATCTGGGTTTACTGCGATAATGTAGCAGGTTGGAGTTCAGCAGTGCAGTGTAAACTGGGCATAATGAAATCTAGCACTGCTAAACTAAATGAGCATTGTTTTAGAATGTGGTGGTGCTGTACTAAGTGGACATGATAGTTTCTGGATTTACATATGCTACATAGGCCTAATGGAACCTGACACTCCGGTGCTGATTGTGGGTAATGCAACCAGGCACCACTATGCTCATTGGGCATATATTTAACAATAGTGTGCTACCTGGGCATTAGGTTGCAATGTTGCTCCTCCCTCGAGTTTGAATAAGAGCTATGTGACAAATGTGTAAGAATAGGTAGCTCCATGTCTTTGGATAGTGTAAGAAACCTGACGCTGTCTCACTCACTAGTCCCCAGGGATCTGTCATCCAGGTGGCAAGGACACGGGCATTGCTATTGGATCCAGTTCCGGGGGGTGGACCGGTGCTGGAGGATCAGCTGGATGAGGGGTCCTCGGGGAGTGGAAGTGAGACATGGTATCCCCTTCCTTGCAACACCTTTACCCCCATCCTGCCCAGTAGGATATTTAGAAACTCTTTCCCCTTACCCCTTTTCAAACATGAAAACCTACTTGCACCATGAGCGACAACGAGCTATGTCCAGAACCGTTTATCTGACATGTCCCAACACAGGGGTCAGGCAGAATCGGGCAATTGCGACAATTACATTATTATCATTACCTAACTGCCTTTCCCTTCCCCATAGGGATAAAAGGCAGAGCACGAGAGCACACGCTGAGCAAGTTGGAATGCACGAGACAGTGGCTATTCCAGGATGGCAGTTCAAACGGAGTAAAAAGGTGGCAAGACCTGAAAGGACGTCAAGGAGGGAGTTGCCCTTTTCAACCCAGACCCGCAAAGCCTCTGACAAAGGAAACATAAAACCGGGAATCACAGCTGGTAAATGGTGTGACGGATGTCAGCGGTACATGGAACCCTCCCGCGCTGATAGCCAGGGCGGGGAGACGTGGTTGCCATCGTGGTATCGTCCTTGACTACAGCAGCATAAGAAACGCCAACGAGTTCAGCACAGCCGGTGAGTCGGAAGAACCTGATAGTAGGCCGGAGTGTGTTAGGCTCAAGGTTGCACTGGCAACATTAAGAAGATTAAAGGTCTATTTGTGAACAAACTTGTTACCCGAGATTAAGTGGGCCGGCGCTACGTGGTCGCTCATTCGAAAGGTCTCTAGCTGGTACCCCTCTCCTGAACTAAGAATGTCAGATTACAAAAGTATTGAAACTAAAAGTACCAAGAGGCAATAGGGAAGGTTGGCGTGAGATGTCGAGGTAGTCAGACAAGGGTCCGGCCAAACCCCTTGTACAATCGAAAGTCCTTGACACGTTGCCAAAGTTTTGACGATTGTGACATTTTTAACCCAATTGAGGGAATTGTGAAGCCGACGTTTGCGCCCGGCTGAGGGGGAACGCTGTGCGAACTGTGATTTTTGTGAAGCCAGCGCTTGCCTTAGGCTAACAGTGACCCGGCGAGACGTGATCGCCCTTCGGAAGTCTGTTTAAAATTGATAAGTGCTTTGAAAGGTCTGAGCCCGGATGAGGAGGACCTAACTAAAACTAGATGGTTGTTTAAAAAGACATTAGAGACTTTTGAATATTACAAATGAGGAGATTGTGATTGAAAGGCGATAGTGAACACGGCTGAGGGACGTCAAGAGAAAAGTGAAAGGAAGTGAATCCCACATTGTGAAGAAGCTAAGTGAGCTACGTTGTGACGACAAGTATGAACCTGACTGAGGGATGTCCACACCACAATGTGTGGTATGTCGGAGTCCGACTAAGGGAAGGTGGCGACTGAGAGAAGGATCGGGGCCCAGCAGAGGGGGATCCAAGGGTGATGGGTAATCGCCTGACATGAAGATTTCCAGAAGGAACTTTTGTGGGGTTCTTTTTGGCATATCGGGACCTCTGAAGCAAGAGACTTTGCATGAGAAGAGACTTGGGCACAAAAGGCCCTGATCTAGGGGAAAGGAACTGTAAGCTAAGCTTGTGCCATAGAAGCCCAGGAGTGTGCTGTGCTCAAGAGTCCCACTTTGTTCCATGCTAAAAAGGTGGGGAAGGGAGACCCCACCATAACATCCTGACTTATTTTGTGAACACTTCTTTCTTTTCTTGTGAACATTATCCTACACTATTTTGTAGCATAGTGGTAAGGATTGGCAATATTTCTTTTTAGTATAGGCACTTTTTATTTGACTAGACTCTACTAGGACTGTATCATTATTATTTGATGGTCGTAGCTTGCTCCCATCTTAGATTTAGGTTTAGATTAGGTGTTTATCTCAGCCATTTTACAGTTTATTAAACACCCTTGAACTGTGGTCACTTATGTCTGTCTTACTTTGATCCCATGCCTTCCTTACAATAGCAATAGGCCAAGTCTTTTCCAAGGTCTATTTATTTTAATTTTCACAGCTCCATCATGGTTCTCCGTATCTGCATGTACTATTCTCAGTTTCATTTTAATGACAACATCTGGAAATGGTATGAGTACTCGGGCATCTGGTGCTGATATCAATACAGCATCAAAACCGATTGGGTTTGTCAATTCTTATTATATATTATGGTCATCTTTAATATATTTTTTTTAATTTCAGCTCCTGCCAATAAACCAGAGCTTTATGAGGTGAGTGAATCCTCATAACAATGAGTGTGTCCTTTGATCCCCTGATGTGTCAGTCTCTGTGAAAAGGTCAAGACTGGATAGGCCCACTGTCAGCATTACGGCCCCCACCGGGCCCCCACACCATCTTCCCGAATGAGAAATTGTATTAAGTACAATTATGTAGGCAAAATCTGCAGATGCACCAGGAGAGTGCAGGAAATAAGATGATTGTATCAGGAACATGCTCCTTTGCACCAGAAATTCATTGGGGAACACCCCAATATCCGGGATAATAAATTGGTGGAAGTGCTTAGCCATGTTTATGAGAGCGATGTTCAAGTACTTGAGAAAAAAACAGAATACAACCAAGGCAAACGTCTTACCCCAAAGTTCTACTAGTGGTCCAATCACAAGGTTATAGCCATCTGAACTTTTCCAGGTGGGAGGGTTGGCCAGAAGAAACCATAAACAGTTGTTGAACAAAGAGGTAGAGCTCTCTTGTGTCTATCATACATCTTTCTGATCCAAAAATCTTTGTAAATTCAAAGAACGACTTAAGATCTACAGATTAGTGGACCCGGCCAGCATTGTTTCTTCAATGTGTTAATTCTACCAGAGATAAAGGTAAGTATTTACTGACTCGACATATTTGGCAACTGGAAGGAAAGTACAAAAATCATGAACATATCCAAGCATGGAGAACCAAGTGGTTCTATTGATGACGATGTCGTTTTAGAAGTATTTGGGTTGTTTGCTCACCTGGATGGGTTGGATCATATGTTGATGTTGGAGCATAGGGTTACCTACAATTTCTGCACATTTAAAAGTGTATCTTGTTTGTCAATCTGGGATGCACTTTTAAATGCACAGGAACCGCCCCCCAATTAGCGCAAAGGGGTTAAAAATGCCAGCTTGCGCATTTCATTTCTTGCAGCAAAACGTTTTATGAACCTGGCCTCTAGTGGCGTTTCTATTTTTAAACAGACATTTTTTCAAAAATGGGCATTTTCGTGGGTGTTGTTCCAAAAAAACAGCCTTTTTGGGGCTTGCAAAATCACTATAAGCTGAATGGTCTGATTAAATTATGTTTTGTAATGTCTATACAGGAGCATTACGGCACTCAAAGTATAATGGGCCATATGTAAAGTTGTAACAGAAACTCAGTAGGTCCAGAGACATCTTCTTGTCCATATTCACAGTAACACAGCCATCCAAGTGCGGCTAGACGCACAACGCCACGTGACAGAACCAATTCCGACTGCAAGAGGCTTAAAACCTGGGTGCGTATTGACCCTACATATTTAATATCTACAAATCAGACTTGGGGTATTTTCTGGCACCAGCATCTTTCATTGCATCAAATGTCGACGGTGAGGGATTTTTTTGGTTCAGCTATGCCAATAATATTTTATTATTGGACAGAACCTGGCTGGACTTAAAAGCTTTACTGTCTAAACTTGCAGAGTACATGGCATTGAATGACTTGAAGGTAAAACTGTCTAAAACCTCCATCATGAGTTTTGGGGGATCTAAAAGTAGACCGCCAAGAATCACCTGGCCAATTGAAGGGGAAAACCCTGACAGCGGAGCAAACCACATGTCGAGGATTCATTCTGGCTAGATCTTCACTTGAAGCAGCATGGATCAAATCCAGTCTTGTACATTGTTCTTATGTAACAACTTGCATTTTGTTCATCATTTACACACTAATTGTTTTATCATTGAAATGCTTGAAGAAGAAACCCATATTAATATCAAGGATCCTGAAAAATGAATAGCTCTGTTCCCTGCTTGCTTTTCAGGAGGTGAAGTTGTACAAGAATGCCCGGGAGCGCGAAAAGTGAGTCCTTATGAAAACCTTTTTTTCCTCCTAGATTGTGATTTGTTTCTTAGCAGATGTCTGCAGCAGCTCTGTTGTTGGTTTTGGAGAGAGCAAATACAGAAGGAATCCTTTGATGTATAGTGGAATGTCTGTTGTGGTGCTTGGAGGGAGGGGGGATTGTATGTTATCGAGTTTTTTATTGTATTGGTGGTTTGGAGAGCTGCTTGTGAACTGAAGAAAGGCCTGATAATTTCTCCTGAACACAGGGAAAGGCCTCCTGATCTTAGGATGGATTTGAGAGCTGCTTATGAAACGGAGCTCCTGCTGGAACAGAAGGGTTATAGAGCCTCCTCTCACTTGGATGAAGGCGAGGTATCTCCACCTGTTTAAGGCAGGGATCGCAGAGCTCCTCCTGTACTGTGGATGAGTTGGAGAACACCTGAACTTGTAGAAAGGCCAGAGAGCACCTTTCAGCCCTTAGGAAGGCCTGAGCGCCAATTCTGAATCTGTGTAAAGCCATAAGGCCCAATCAGAACCAGAGTTAAAGCCATAAAGCTCCTCCTTAACTAAATGAGATGTTAGGGAGGTCCTTCTGGACCTCAAGGAAGCACCAAGAGCTTTTTATAGATGCAGCATTCGTGGGAGAGCCCAGCCCGGAACTTTGACGATTTCCGTTCTTCTTCTCTCTGTGGATCTTTTGTACAACACTTCCTCAACGTTTTGGCAGGAGAAGTGTCCCCTCAACCCCGAGAAGGGGTTGCTGGATGTTTCCTCTTGTACCCAAAGTTGGACGCTGGAGAGCTTATTCTATACCCGAAAGCTGAGAGAATTTTTCCCAGATCTGATAGTAGAGCGCCTCCTTAACCTGCAGCTAGTGGGAGAGTTCTCTCTAGACTTGGAGGTGGTGGCGAGTACTCTCTGGACCTGGAGGGGGAATAGAGCACCACCCCTCACCTCGAGCTGGAAGAGGGTGCTCTCTCTAGACCTGGATGTTGGAGGCGAGTTCTCTAGATCTGGTGGCAGTTGGAGAGACCACTCTGGTTCTGGAGGTGGTGGAGAATGCTTTCTCTGCATCCAATGGTGATAGTAGTGTGCCTTTTTAACCTGAATGTTTTGGACGATTTCTCTAGATCTAGGGGAGTAAGTGGTGGAAGAGGTTTATCTTGATCTGGGGTTTGTGAGAAAGGTCTCTCTTGATCTGGGTGTGGGAGAGGTCACTAGATCAGGAGGTAGTGTGCCACGTCTCTCTAGACTTGGAGGTGGTGAGAGCGGTTTCTCTAGATCTGGAGCTGGTGGGAGAGTGCTCTGTAGACCTGAAGGTGGTAGTAGAGCACCACCTTTACCTTGGGTGTGATGGGAGAGTGCTCACTATAGATAGACCTGGAGGTTCTGGGGGAGTTCTCTAGATCTAGAGGTGGTGAGGGAGTTCTGTCGATCTGTGGGCAGAGGTAAGGGCGACTCTAGAACTGACTGGAAGAGGTCTGAGAGGTCTGGAAGTGGTGAAAGAGTACACTCTAAGCTTGTAAATTGTGGGAGACCTTTCTAAATCTATAGGTTTTGGGAGAATGTTCTAGACCTAAAGGTAGTGGGGACGTTCTCTAAACCTGGGAGCGTTAGGAGAGGGTGCTCTAGTTCTGCGGTAGTTGGGATAGGATTTTCCAAGTCTCTTATCGTAAGGTGGAGCGAGAGGTCTCTCTTATCGTAAGGTGGTGTGAGAAGCCTCTCCTATCTTAAGGTGGTGGGAGAAGCTTCTCTAGATCTGGAACTGGTTGGAAATTGCTCTGTGGACCTGGAGGTGTTATTAGAGCCCCTCCTAGGTGGGAGAGTACTCTCTCAACCTTGAGGTTGTGGGGGAGTTCTGTAGATGTAGTGACAGAGTTTGCCATACCTGTGGGTGGTGGTAGAGGTGTCTGTTTGGGGTGACTGAGAGAGATCTCTCTTTGGGTGTGGTAGAAGAGGTCTCTCTAGATCGGGGTAGATGGGATAGGTCTACCTAGATCTGGGGAAGATGGAAGAGGTGTCTCAGCACCAAGGGGAGAGTGTGAGAGGGGGCAATGGGAGAGTTGCCCTATACCTGAAGGGAGTGTGAGAATTCTCTATACCTGAAGTTGGTAGTAGAGCACTCCCCGGATATGGTAGTAGAGCATCACCCTTAACCCTGAATATGGTAGTAGAGCATCACCCTTAACATGGAAGTTATTGAAGAGTTCTCTAGATGTAGAGGTGGTGGGGAGTTGCTAGACCTGTAGCTGGTGGGAGAGGTCTCTCTAGATTTGAGGCGGTGGGAGAGGTTTCTGGAAGTCGGACCATGGGAGAAGTGTCTAGATTTGGTAGGCGATGGGAGAGGCCTCACTAGATGTGGGCCGGGGAGAGAGGTCGCTATTTGGAGGTGGTGGAAGATCTGGGTTGATGGAGAGAGTTCTCTCTAGATCTGAAGATGGTGTGAGAGTTCTCTCTAGACCTGGAGGTGGTGGGCAAGCGCTATATATATATGGAGTTGGTAATAGAGCACCACGCTTAACATGGGGGTTGTGGCAGTGTTTTCTAGATCTAGAGGTTCTGGGGGAGTTTGACAGACATGGGGCAGTGGCAAAGGTTTCTCTAGATTTGGATGTGGTGGGAGCAGTCTTCCCAGATCTGGAGGTGGTGGAAGAGCATGCTTCCGCATTCCTTCTAATCCTCTTGGTGTTGGTAAACTTGTTCCCGAACAAGAGTTGAAAAGAGATACTTCTCTAACTGAGAGATGTTGCTAAACTCCATTCAAACAAGAAGGTTGTATGAGTAGATGATGGCCCTACAACTTGGTATTGACTGAGGCCAGTGTTGGAGGGGGTCTTGGTCACAACAAGAATGTTGATTGAAGGCAAGCAGTGTTTGAAATGAAAGTAAATGATTGAGGAGTGAAGGCTGGTAATCGGGAGCAGAGGGGCAAGTGCAATTCTTGAAGTGAGGATGAGCGCAGGGCAGATTCTGCTACGTTTCCACGTCATTCCTGGTGAATTGGATTTTGTGTTATAAGCAATCCGTGTCTGGGTGGCAGAAAGGTTTGCTACATGATCTTTTCATGAAGTTGACGTGTGTCTCTGCATGAGGTCGGAATGTGACTGTGGGCTTAGCAACTTTCATACTTGTTCTACATGTATGAATACCTGATTGGTTAGCCTGACACACCCTAGCATGTCTCATACTTTTGATACCAACTTACATGTGTCCCTTTTCAGATATGATAACATGGCAGAGTTGTTTGCAGTGGTGAAGACTCTGCAAGCTCTGGAGAAAGCTTACATCAAGGATTGTGTATCTCCAAGCGAGTAAGTCATTAGGAGTGCCTAAATCCAGATATATTCTGGGGGACTGTTATTGAAGCTGGTATCTTGTATACAAGAAGAAAGGCTGTGTCTGAATATCTTACAAAGATTTGCTTTCTTAGGTACACTGCTGCGTGTTCAAGACTTCTGGTACAGTACAAAGCTGCATTTAAACAGGTGCAGGGTGCAGAAGTTGGATCCATAGATGAGTTCTGCCGAAAGTACCGGGTAAGCTGAGTAGTTGTGTGTTTTCCTGAGCAATATATCCAACTGTGAAACCAAAAGGATGACAATAGCATGTATGCTTTCCCCAGATTGCTGCACTGCACATGCCATACTCTTTGTTTGGCTTCTCTATCACTTAAGTCTTCATGTTTTGACTGCTCAGACCACCTCTTGCCAACATTTACAGACACTGCACTAGTTTAAGGTCGTCCATGTGTTTGGATTATCCATGCTTTTCTCAAAACAACCTTGGTTTCCTTGGGTGCAGCTGTTTTTCAAGCACACAAGATGTCTGTTCCCATTCCGCTTCTCTTGGGTAGGACTTGAAATTGTATACCCTATGTCTCTTCTCATGGGGGAGTTTGGCAAAGTAATTTTCAAATCTTCTAAAAGCAGGCTGCTGTGAATAATCCTCTCACTTCCAGCATAAGATTCCTCCCTTTACGAACTGCCTGCTGGCCCGGACCTCCCTTTCAATGGCCACCATTTGTAACACTACAACCACCAAATCTACCTCCCCGACCTCTGCCCCAGAGAATTTGTCTTCTGTTAGAGAGTGGGACAATTTAAGTTTATAGTGTGTGCTTTATAAATAAACTGAATTATTTGTTCTCTACAGCTCGACTGCCCTCTAGCCATGGAGAGAATAAAAGAGGAACGCCCCATTACCATCAAAGATGATAAGGGCAACCTGAACCGCTGCATCGCTGACATTGTCTCGGTAAGTAATGCTGATGGTTGTCCTTTGTAGCATGTGTAAAACCACTTGGTTTTGCCTGTAAGATATGACAGCATCTCTCTGCCCCCTCCCTTCTTGTGCTTCTCGGATTTGCAATGAGTATTGACTGGTTTGGGTGTTTTTTTTTCTCCAGCTTTTTATCACTGTTATGGACAAGTTGCGTTTGGAAATCCGAGCCATGGATGAGGTGAGATTAAATACTTTAAGTCACTTTAATGGATTGCCTTGCTGCTCAGAAGAAAGCTTTGTAAATGTAATTTTGGGTATTTATTGAGCATGGCCCTTGCTTTGGAAGGAAAGGAGTGAGCTATATATATCAGTAGGGGTTACAGGCATACATTAGACAGGTGTGGGCAGTAGTTCCAGGTGCAGGTCTTCAAATATAGCATTTATTACAGGAATTCCATTCAAAGTAGGGTTCAGATAGAACTGAAGCCTCCTTGCGTTTTGGCTGTCTCGCTTTCTTCTGTACAGACAGTGGAGTGTGCACAATACGTCTCAAACTGTCGCCTAATGTGCCGCATGGTCATGCCAGTAAATTGTTGCAGTTTTCTTTTTCATTTTTTTTTTTAATTGTTGTATTTAGTTTCAAAATGTAAAACTTTTACATTTACATATGAGAAAGCAATAAATTAATGTCATTCCAAAATCATATACATATCTTGTATGAAGAAAGGGTTTTTTGCTCCCGGTTATCTTGGTTGTAAAGATTAGAAATGATATCCATAACACTTTGGTTAGTACAAAGTGATTCGTTTATTTGCGGTCAGCCGACACGTGTTTCGACCCGTACGGTCTTTCTCAAGGCTGAACAGTGTTCAATGGTGACAAGTGTTAATGTGATTTGTGACAATTGTGTGACAGATTATATTATGTTCCATTGTGGTGTAGGGGTGATGTGCAGTAAGTGACAAGAAATAGCAAAAAGTAGCATCACGTCAAAGAACATTGACGTGTTAATTTATAAAAAGCATTGTTGCATGCAAACAAGGAGAAGGGGAGGAAAAGAAAAGGGAGAATGTTAGCAAGTGGGCAGAAGGGGAGGAATTGGTTTTTCTTTTCTTTAATGAGGTAAAATCCTCTTACCTAGTCTGTTTGTTGATTGCCCTCAGTGGGGTTTTGTTCAATATGGAACCGTCCTTACGGCAGTCCTGGCTCCTATTGGGCCCTGTGATAAGGAGGTACAATAACGGTGGATGAAAAAGCATTGTGGTACGATTTGCCTGATTGATTTCTAGTTGGTTCCCAGCTAGTGAGTGTACTTGGCGGCGTCGAAATCACATCACGTGCAAATTCCGGCTCGTGTGTGTTTCTTGGCCGTGTGGGTCGTCCCTAGCGATTTCTTTGGTCCATTATGGGGCCCCCTGTGTGGGTGCTGTGAGCTGGTCTGGATTGACATCAAGAGCTCTTTGGTAGACGCTCTTGTGTGTGGCCAGCCACTCGAAGGGTTGGTGTTGTTCCGGGTCGCTCGAGTGGGGAGCTGGTCTATGGGAATGTCCCTGCTGGTTAGAAGTCTGCTAACCATGAGGGCGGGGGGGGAGGCTTACCTTTGTATTCTGTCTGCGTTCCAGGGCAGCGGTCTGCTCCTTTACTCCACCGCTCTGGTGGCTGCCATTATAAGGCGCTTGTGAGCTAGCTGAATCA
The DNA here is from genome assembly GCF_040938575.1 of Ambystoma mexicanum. Classification (NCBI taxonomy): domain Eukaryota; kingdom Metazoa; phylum Chordata; class Amphibia; order Caudata; family Ambystomatidae; genus Ambystoma; species Ambystoma mexicanum. The sequence goes on along the minus strand of NC_090933.1, from coordinate 1,273,296,974 downwards.
CGTTATGTGACGATTGCGCATGCTCAGTGGCATAGCGTACTGCGAATGTCGCGTGTCCTGTCGTGTCTGCGCATGCTCAGTGGATCATTGCTGGCACTGTAGTGTTCGGAGTGGTGAGATCTGAGAAGAGGTTGTATGGGGCCATTGGCCCATGGCAATTGGTTGGTTGCCAGGGAGGGGGGGGATTAGCGTTGGGAGGCGCATAAACCAGAAAGTGTTCCTTATGAGAAGAGCCGTGAGGATACTTGAGCTTGGTGGGAAATTCATGTTCCAGTTTGTGTGTGCAGGGGAGTTTGTTGGACCCCCGGGCCACATAAGGATTCATGTAATGTGGGGATAGATACAATTGGTATGTGTGTCAAGGACATGGGTTGGGCATAGAGTTGCCCTCAGATTAGAAAAATAGGGAGAGGAGACCACGATCTAAATGTCTTCCTGTAAACATTTCCTCTCCTCTCCCTATTTTTCTAATCTGAGGGCAACTCTATGCCCAACCCATGTCCTTGACACTTTCTGGTCTCTTCTCAGATCTCACCACTCCGAACACTACAGTGCCAGCAATGATCCACTGAGCATGCGCAGACACGACAGGACACGCGCATGCTCAGTGACATTCGCAGTACGCTATGCCACTGAGCATGCGCAATCGTCACATAACGTGATTCAGCTAGCTCACAAGCGCCTTATAATGGCAGCCACCAGAGCGGTGGAGTAAAGGAGCAGACCGCTGCCCTGGAACGCAGACAGAATACAAAGGTAAGCCTCCCCCCCCGCCCTCATGGTTAGCAGACTTCTAACCAGCAGGGACATTCCCATAGACCAGCTCCCCACTCGAGCGACCCGGAACAACACCAACCCTTCGAGTGGCTGGCCACACACAAGAGCGTCTACCAAAGAGCTCTTGATGTCAATCCAGACCAGCTCACAGCACCCACACAGGGGGCCCCATAATGGACCAAAGAAATCGCTAGGGACGACCCACACGGCCAAGAAACACACACGAGCCGGAATTTGCACGTGATGTGATTTCGACGCCGCCAAGTACACTCACTAGCTGGGAACCAACTAGAAATCAATCAGGCAAATCGTACCACAATGCTTTTTCATCCACCGTTATTGTACCTCCTTATCACAGGGCCCAATAGGAGCCAGGACTGCCGTAAGGACGGTTCCATATTGAACAAAACCCCACTGAGGGCAATCAACAAACAGACTAGGTAAGAGGATTTTACCTCATTAAAGAAAAGAAAAACCAATTCCTCCCCTTCTGCCCACTTGCTAACATTCTCCCTTTTCTTTTCCTCCCCTTCTCCTTGTTTGCATGCAACAATGCTTTTTATAAATTAACACGTCAATGTTCTTTGACGTGATGCTACTTTTTGCTATTTCTTGTCACTTACTGCACATCACCCCTACACCACAATGGAACATAATATAATCTGTCACACAATTGTCACAAATCACATTAACACTTGTCACCATTGAACACTGTTCAGCCTTGAGAAAGACCGTACGGGTCGAAACACGTGTCGGCTGACCGCAAATAAACGAATCACTTTGTACTAACCAAAGTGTTATGGATATCATTTCTAATCTTTACAACCAAGATAACCGGGAGCAAAAAACCCTTTCCACGTACCAAATTGGGGCTCAGGCTTAACCCCAAATCGGCTCCTGTGATCTTGCTTAACTCACAATCTAAATATAACTGTTGCACAGCACAGGCAGGTTCCATTCCTAGAAGCCTCAACCCACAATATCTTGTATGAAAACTGCAAGGTATACTATCAAATACATATATAAAAACAATTCTTTAAAACACGTCACTGAGTTGATCCACATAACTTGTTCGTAGTGTAAGTACATCAATTGTGTACATGTGAGGTAAATATACATTTGTCAACCAACACTATGTTGGTCTCAAAACAAGTTACCATATTTATGAATTCTTGTGCAATTAACAAAAACATATAGCTCAATAGAGCATATTAAAACATGTCCAATTTGTTTTAACAACCAAGTGAGAATGAGAAGGTGCTCCTTGTGCACAGATTTTTTGCAAGCATTACAATGTGTACCACGTGGGTAGGTCCACTCAACATGTTGGGCAGAATCCTGTGCAGTTTCCTTAGGGAGCACTACAGAAGATTAAGACTACAGGTATGAGTAATAAATCCCCTTTGGTATCAGTCTGTACCACAAAGATTTAGTTGGTAGCTGTGGCTAAGCAGTCAGACTTATCTCAAGAGGGAGATGAGCAGTATTCAGGGTTTACACAATAGGGCTACAGTACTATGGTACAAGGAAACACTGACCAAAGCTTTGTATTAAAAAGAATATATTTTACACACTTCTAATTCAACACATTAATCACAGTTATTAAAGCAAGATAAAAACCAGTCCATAAAAGTATAAACAACTCCCTGGTTAAATTGTAGACAGGTTTGAGCAAGAGTGAAAACTGAGCAAAACGGCACAGTGAAAACCAAACACAAATGACACTCTAGCAATTTCTCACAAGGGAGGGAAGGAACAGATTATACAGGAATATACTCTTAGGCACCCTAGCAACACTTCCCAAAATGTTTGTGAACAAGTTTAGGCAAGGCAGTACTTTAGCATGTATAATACTTGGGTGAAAACCAAGCAAAATGTCACTTCACAAGTTTTAAAAGTGGGAAGGAAAAGATGGTTGTAAGAGTTAGGTGCACCAACACCTTTCTAGTTGAGAAGCAATCTAGAGGAGGCAGTTTTAACGGATTCAGCCAGAGTCAAATGGCCTGTGCCAGAGTCAGTGGTACAGGGCAAAGAGCCCAGGAGGAAAATGTTCTTGTAACTGCAGTCAAGTCTTTGTTAAACGATTCTAAAAGGTGGATGCAGAAGGTGAAAGACAATGTTAGATGATGGGGGCGGCCAACCCAGCAGGTAGGTAAAGGATTTTTAAACACCTTTAACGCTACCAAACGAAAAGGGAGACCTGGTGGAACAAAGTACCCTAAAAAGTAGAAGAGGTTCCTGCAGTGATGGTTGTTCCTGGCAGTTCATGCAGTTCGGGAGATCCAGCAGAGGAAGAGAGCCTCTCGTGGAGGAAGGTTCGAGTTACTGCACCCAGGGATGAAACCAGCCGCGGTGCTGCCACACGAAATAAAACGCACGCTCCTTTAAATCGCGGCCCGGGTGGGCGGGTGCCTGGCTATGCGGTCTCCAAGTGCAGACCAAGGCAGGTCCTGGAAGTCGATTGGCAAACTGGTTGGCCCCACCAGCTCAAGGGAAGAAGGCTCTTGCAGATGAAGATCTTCTCTCGTCGTGTGGAGAAAAGTGGTGAGACGCTACAGCAGGGCTTTACCAGTGGTTCAGTTGGTGCAGATGTCTTTAGCTTCTCTCCTCTTCAGCTTCTTAGTTCCAGTGGCGATGTCTTGCCCTTCCAGTCCTCAGGACCCTGCTTTTATGAAAAAAGATCCCCATTCATACAGGCTATCTGTCACTCACACAGTGGAGTGGCCATCCTGGCGGGAGACCCTCCAGCCTATCAGGGCAGAGTGCGACATGGGTTGCTGCGGCAACCCTGTCCAGGGGTCCTACTCCCCCTCCCACACAATGGGTCCGCCCAGACTCTGTGGTGCCGAAAGGAGGGCTTCTTGGCAGAATCCCGCCAAAAGGACGAACAAAGGATCCCCGACCTGGGTTAGGATCTTAGAGAAAGACACGAGAAAGAATTTATAAAAAAGTTCTGGCAAATAAAACCTACCGGAGTAAAGTTAATATAAGAATAAACCGGCGGTATGTTAGAAGCTGTGAGTAAACGTGGTAGCCTCGAACAATGGGAAAATCCCATAGGGAAATATTTGTGGTCGAATTTTTTTGGTAGTAACCACTGCCACCAGCCAGAAACCTTTGAGAGATGGACTGTATGGTACCCTCTCGAAAATGAACATAAGGGAAAAACTATTAACCCTTGCCAGTACCTCCATAGTAAGATGGGTTGTACTGGTTTTGTTCATAAAGATTGACTAGTAAAGTCAATGGGGACTTTGCATGCCCTGGAAGACAGTAGTCCGTCCCAGGGTGTGGAGTCTATGTTTGGAGGTCGCTACGACACCCCCTGTGTCACTGCACTAAGGGTGCTGTGTAACAACTGTGGATAAAGATGGTTCCTATGAGGGTGAGATAAACCCCATAGACATTAAACACAAAAAATAGCCTAGAACACACATAGCAAATATGCCTAAGAGTGGGAAAAAGAGTCCCACTCTTAGCAGGAGAAAAAAACAAACCCTCCAAATCCAGCAAAGCTGCTGGGAGACTCTATAGGTAAGGGAAATTAGCCATAGAATGAGAATTCTCCTGAACACTCCCTTGGCCCATCGAGGAAGTAAGTTGTAAAAAAGACAGCAATTTGGAATGATGAGCCCAAGTCGGTGGTCGCTTTAATCACAGTTCTAAACAGTTCTATAGAGAGGTTAGCATACTGGAACAATGCGTAACTAGTTATGATGAGAGGTCAACGTGTGCCACATGACGACTTGTGTAGGATGATATTCATTACATACTTTTAGTGCTGAACGTGAAGCACTGTACACATGTCTTCAGGTGAAGACATTGCGAACGGGTTCTTCTGTCCATAGAAGCCCGCCTCAAACACAGTAGGATGCTATCGATGGGTTGTTTAATACTTGTAGACTGAGGATATAAGTTCAATCAGAAAGTGTTAACTGTAAGATGACATTAACCGAGAGTCGTACTAGTCATTAGATCCATTCATTAGTATGGTCAATGCCTCGTTAATCTGTACGAGCAGCTGCTTTAATGCCAACATAATCTTAAGGTTACTGCCCATCATACAAGTGCTCACAAAGATTCATGTGCAAGGTGGGTACCACCAATTAAATCTTGCCCAAACGCAGTTATTCGCCGATGATCAAAATATATGCAATAGATCACCAAGTGTTTGGGCGTTTCTAACTGATTAACAGCTTTGCAAAACCTGCATTGATCTGTGATCATTTGTGGTTGTATGTGTGCCTAGTGTTTGATCTTTTCATATGTCCACAACTGATTGAGCTTGAATCGAAGATAAGTCTCTCGTGCCTTATTCGAGGGAAAGCGTAAAAGATATAGCTGGCATGGGTGCCTTTTTAACATACAGTTTGCATTCTCTTTGTAACATGTGTATTGACTCAGTGTATTGACATGACCAGGTCTGATCAGTCGGTCATCCCGCGCAAGGCTATTTCTGTAAGCAGATTTTCCATATTTAATTGATAAGAGACAATAGATGGGGGGGTTGTCCATGATCCAGCATTATGTGGAGTTCCTCGTAGAGAGAATTAGAAGGTAGAGCAATCATTTTGCTGTAATTGTTCAGAAGCCTCCAATGATAACGTGCAGAAAGCGCGACAAAAATCCAAATTCATGTCTCACTAAGCATTCGGAACAGAATTCACTTGGTTAAGACATTGCTTCCACATTCTAGCTTGTAGTTGGTCCAAGAAAGGGCAAATTTTGGCTAAGCATATATCTAAACCATATAGAATTGTTGATTCAGCTTTTAGTGAATAGAATTCAAACAGGGGTCCCATTGTGAATTTGCAAAGTTTCTTATATATAATCTGCATTTGACAAATTAGAGGTTTTGCCTTGGAATTAAGAGATACTCTCCACATTACCAGAGATTGAATATCTGTAAGATTATAGCCCAAATAACAAACCTCCTGAGCACATGGAATTGGAAGTTCATTAATAGACCACATGTAAGATAACACTTTGCGTTTTCGATTATTGAAGATGATGATCCTTGACTTCTTTGCATTGGATATTAAGTTTAAGTTCTTTGCATATTGTGCAAATAGAGTTTCACCTGCAGCCCAAAATGAGTACAGTCAAATAGCAGAATGTCGTTGGAAAATGCCAACCAGTTGAGTGTTAGATTGCCGATCCTCACTGGAAAGGAAACTGCTAGATCCCATATATTATCCATGTCCGATTGCTAGAGGTTAAACAGGGTTGCTGCCAGATTGCAACCCTGCTTAACCCCCACACATGTAGGAATGGGTTCAGTGAGAGAACCATGTTCCTTCCATCTCACCATATAACTTGTGTTAGTGTGGAGTTTAACAATCAGAGTGATGAGGGGCAACGGAACACCAAACATCACAAGCTTGTTCCCAAGAGTGTTCCGGATTATACAATCAAAAACTGATTTAAGGTCCAAAGATACCCTATAAATAGGCCTAGAGTTCGCAGTTTTAGATAGGTGGAGAATGTGGGCCAATATAGTTGCATTTAATGGGGTTCCCATCGCCTTTCTGAATCCTACTTGATGGCGTGATAAGGTTTTTTCCTTGCAGATGCAGGTATCGAGTTGATTTAAGATCATAATTGCAAAAACCTTTGCAGGGGCATCCAGCAAGGCGATAGGGCAAAAATTAGCTGGGTTGGATGAGTCACCTTTTTGGTAAATTGGCACTATTATGGCAATGCACCAAGTCGCAGGAAGAGTGTCAGTACAGAAAATATTATCAAATTTGGTTTTCAAAATGTGATCCCACAACCAGGGATCTTGTTTCAATACGCAAGGTGGCACACCATCTTGGCCGGGAGCTTTTTTAGTGATTCAATTGTAAGATAGCCCAGTGGATGTCGACAAGAGACCATGGTCAAATTCCTAAGGATGCGGTCAGGTACGAGTGTTGGGGAGAATTCTCATTCTATGGCTAATTGCCCTCACCTAGTGAGTTCCCCAGCAGCTTTGCGGGATTTCTGGAGTTTACTTTTTCCACTTGGTAAGAGTTTGAGCCTTTTTCCCACTCTTACATGTGTTTTGCCATGTGTATGTCTACTGTTTGTGTGATCGTGGGCTCTGGAGTACACCACTCCATGAACCCCATTTCTTTTTGTGTGTTACACAGCACCTTCAGTGCAGTGACACAGGGTTGTCTTTGAGACTTCCTACTGACTCCATTTTTCTGGGGCTGACTACTGTCCCCCAGAAAACAGGTAAAGTTGCCATTTGCTTTACGTAGTCATTTAAAACTACAGACCCAGTACACCCATCTTACATGGAGTACTGGAAAGGGTTAACTCCTATCCCTTTTTGCCTGTGCCTCTCTGAGCTTTGTTTTGCTCTTTTAACATTTAGACTTGGCTGGTGGAAGTGGTACCTACTGTTAGGCAGAATCCTGTGCAGTGCCCTTGGGGACCACTACACACAATTAAGACTACAGGTGGCAATTCAAGTTTTACCTTTGGTACAAGCCTGTACTACTAGGTTATAGTGGTAGCAGTAGCGGAGCAGCCAGACTTATCTCAAGAGTATATTAGCAGTAGCAAAGATTACACAAAGGGACACAATTACTGTGGCTCAAGCAAACACTGACTCAAGGTTTCAGGTAAAAAATATAAGTACATTTATTTTTAAACCATTTGTTATTAACACAACACTTCTATTAAAATTTAAAACCACACGTTAAATACACTACAACTGACCAATGCACTTTGTATGGTATAAATCAGGGTAAGTACCCTGTGTTTGAGAGAACCGGTGTTACGAAACAATACACATTACCGTGAATACGATTGCGATCACTTTTTGACAGTTCGGTCTATTAAATAAACACGTATCCGCGGCAAGAAATGCTACCGGGGCACAAACACACTTAGCACCTGAAATACCCAGAGAGAGTTGGGGGCAAGAATTATAGGCAATATGTTAGATAGGCAAACAGAATCGAAGAACACTCATAGACAGAAATACAAAGGCCGGAGCCAGTGTCAATTGGAACCGGGTTCCTGTGTCGAGGATCACATGTCGGATAGTTTGGGATTCAAAGTTGCCAAGAGTACTTTAGATAATGTCAAATGTTCGGAAGCAAAAGTTATAAGGAGGGAAAAATAAGGGCAAGCCTTATAAGCGAGAAATGGGGATTTCACCCAAAATTCCTCAAGCAGGACACAAAGAAGAAGCTGGTGCCACAGCAGTTGTTCCTTGTAGTTTCCTGTAGACCCACGATTCCTGGCTTCGGCATGAAGAAGGACGATGAAGGGGGTCTACACCACACAGGGATGAGGCTGGCAGCAGTGACAATGAATAAAAGGTGCACTCCTTAAAAACAGGAGAGCCTCTTCAGGTGGCTATCCGGACCACTAAAGCAGTGTGCAGCGATTTCGACCACGAAGGCGACCTCTGGCTGAAGAAGACAAGCTGGTTATATCCCCACCAGGCTCAAGGGAAGAAGACTCGACTGGGTCTCCTCGTAGTCGTTGAAGGGTAGCTCAGGACTGCAGCAAGGCTTCACCGGTACAGGATAGTTGCAGCATTCGACCTCTCCTCCGCTTCTCTTCACTTCCTTGTAGTTCCAGTGGCGACTCTGACTTCCAGCCCAAGAGACCTGCCTTTTATGCGAAAATCCCCCATTTACACATCCTGGCTGTCAATCACACAGCAGGGGGGGGGTTGTCCAGCCCGGACAATCACCTCAGCCAATGATGAAAAAGTGCGTCTTGGGTTATCTAGGATACCCTGTGCAGGGAGTGACTACACCCCTCCCTCACATTCAGCCCACCTAGACACCCAGGCGCCTTGAGGAGGGCTTCTGGGCAGAAGCCCACCAAAAGACAGTGAACAAAGAAGGCAAACCTGGTTTGCCGTGCAAAGTAAAACAGAAGAAGGATTTTAACAAAAAGAAATGGCGAATAAACCACACCAGAGCCAAAAAGAAAAAGTATTTGGTCGAGCGGGTTTAAGTTTGAGGCTAACACAATAACCTACAATATTACCACGATTATATAAGATAACCACGGTAGAAAATTAGGCTAGATACCACCGCCACCAGGCTTCTTTAAATGAGAAGCGAAACAATGCTCTACGAGGTACAGATAAAAAGGGCTAAGAGTTAACCCTTCCAGTACTCCATGTAAGATGGGGTGTACCGGATCTGTGGTTAATTTGACTAAGTAAAGTTAATGGCAACTTTAATGGTAACTTTAACCTTTTCTGGGGGACAATAGTCAGCCTCAGAAATGGAGTCGGGGGCGGGGGAAGTCTGAACGACAACCCTGTGTCACTGCACAGAAGGTGCTGTGTGACACACAAAAGAAGGGGGCTACTGAAGTGGTGTACTCCGGAGTCCATATTCATAAAAACAGGTAAAAACACATAGAAAAACACGAGTAAGAGTGGTGAAAAGTTCACACTCTTACCAAGTGGAAAGAAATAACTCCAGAGATCCAGCAAAGCTGCTGAGGGACTTGCTAGGTAAGGGAAATTAGCCATGAAATGAGAATTCTCCCTAACACCTACCCTAACTTTTCTACAGCGATTATACTATGTAAACATGGTACTGTTTCAGGCTATTACGTTAGCCTCGAACATAAACCCGCTAGACCAAATATTCTTTCTTTTGGGTCCGGTCAGGTTTATTCGCCATTTCTTTTTGTTAAAGTCCTTCTTATGTTTTACTTTGCATGGCAAACCACAAACCATGTTTGCCTTTTTTGTTCACCGTCTTTTGGCGGGCTTCCCCCAAGAAGCCCTCCTTTTGGCGCCTGGGTGTCCAGGTGGGCTGGATGTGAGGGAGGGGTGAAGTCCTTTGAAACCCAAGGCGCACTTTGTCGTGATTGGCTGAGGTGGTTGTCCGGGCCGGACAACCCCCCCCTGCTGTGTGATTGACGGCCAGGCTGTGTGAATGGGGGATTTTCACATAAAAGGCGGGACTCTTGGGCTGGAAGGCAGTCGCCACTGGAACTGCAAGGAACCGAAGAGAAGCGGAGAAGAAGATGGCTGCTGCAACTACTGAGTCCCGGTGAAGCCCTGCTGCAGTCCTGAGCTATCTACCCTTCAACGACAAGAGAAGATCCGGTCCGGAGTCTTCTTCCCTTGAGCCTGGTGGAATCAACCTGTTCATCTTCCACAGGCAAAGGACCCTCTTCTTGGTCGAAATCGCTGCACACAGCTGTAGTGGTCTGGATAGCCACCTGAAGAGCATCTCCTGTTTGAAAGGAGCGCACCTTTTATTCACCGTTGCTTTTGCTACTGCTGGCTTCATCCCTGGGTAGTGCAGATCGCTCCAGACATCCTCCTCCTTGTCTCCACAACTGAAACCACAGGAACCGTGAGTGTGCAGGAACTACCAGGAACAACAACCAGCTCTTCTTCACTTTGAATAAGGTACTGGGCCTCATTACGAGTCCGCCGTGCCGGAATCTGGTGATTCCGCGACGGCAGTGACTGTTTTTCCGCGACCGCAAGGTTGCCGAATGAACGACCGATTACGGCACGTGGGTTGCGTGCAACACACCGAGGTGGAAACATTGTCACCACCGTTACGTAAACACCCACGCATACGAACATAACGCCACAAAAACGGTGCAAAACCCGTGTCCGCCCCCGACGTCATGGACACGGGATCACCGGAAGCGGAAATATCATGACCGCGAAAAAAAACGGAAACAGAGAGGCTGCCATGATATGAAGCACAATCCACTGCCATCCTCAGACACCACAGGTCAGAACACCTCCCTGAGACTGACAACACATCTAACACCATCATGGCATCCAGGATCCCAGCGAAAGCAGCGCTTCAGTGAGGCTGAGCTCACAATACTGGTGGAGCACATTGTCGAGCATGCGGAAATGCTCTTTAGCGCAGACCAGTGGCGCGCTGCCCAGCAACGCCACAAGGAGGTGTGGGCGGAGGCAGCACGCAAGTGCACAGCGGTCGGTGTGACCACACGCACTGTGAAGGACTGCCATAAGAGGTGGGATGACCTCATGCTCCGGGTGCGCAACCTCATCGCTGCACACCGCCAACACAGCACTGGCACCGGTGGACGCCCTGCATCCCCTCTCAAGTTGCAATCAAGGGAGGAGCGCTACAGCAGTGTCCTGCACCTTGAGGGCATCCACGCCATCGGAGACGCAGAGGCAGCAGTGAGCCCACCTGCAGATGCCGGTAAGTATACAAAGCCATAAGTGTGAATGCACCCCAGGAGTGACCCAATGGACTCACTCACACCCCCCCCACCCCAGCCTGGGCAGGAGTGACCTAATCCAATGGACCCACACACACCGTCCCCCCGCCCCCAGCCAGGGTAGGAGTGACCCAATGGACCCACTCACACCCCTCCCACCCCAGCCAGGGCAGGAGTGACCTAATGCAATGGACCCACACACACCGTCCCCCCACCCCCAGCCAGAGTAGGAGTGACCCAATGGACCCACTGACCAGCCAGATGACAAGTAACCCCTCCCCAATGCATGACCCCTGGAAATGCACACAGTGCGTGCCTGAGTGGAAGCAGAGACACACACACCTGACCCACAGCCGTGTCAAATGACAGCGACGACGGCCAAGAGGCAATGCAGTGGCCACCTGCACGCGCCCAACGTAGCACTCCTGCCCAGCGGCTCGGGCACACCAGCTGCATCGGGGGCACCATTGTCACCCTGGCACGCCATGTCAGGGAAGAGAACAGTGTGCAATCCAGCATATGAGTCAATATTGGTTTCCCAGCAGGCGTTTCAAGGACGTGTGCCCATAGTCACACCAACAGTCACCTCAGCCAGCACCACCCCATCCAGTTCTGCCAGTGGCAGCCCACGGAGGCGCTGTAGTCGGCTGACTGCACCCGCCAGCAAGGATACTCCTGCGCATAAGCGCCTCCGCAAATAGTGCCATGTGGGGATGGCAATAGACATGACATTTCGGGGACACGATGGGTGTAGGGGGGTGGGTATGTTTGGGTGGTGGGGGAGGTCCATTAGGGGGTTAGTTGTTTGGGGCCTGGTTGGGGGTGGGTACGTTTGGGTAGTGGGAGAGGTGCATTAGGGGGTTAGTTGTTTGGGGCCTGGTTGGGGGTGGGTACGTTTGGGTGGTAGGTGGGCACGGGTGTACAACTTCCCTACCCAATGCACCTTCTTTCCTGGTTTGTTTATAATACAACACCTTTGAAATAAACCATAATGAGTGGACATCCTTCATTTCATTTGCAGACAATCCATTTATTCACCGCCATCGTCGTATCCATGAAATGCTGTCAATGTGCAGTCTCTCAAAAGTAAATGCGAATGAGTGTATCCCGTGCTCGTTGGCCATCTTGTGCACCCCCGGGAGGGTGTGGAGCCACCCCATCCCCATCTTCACCGCCATCATCATCCTCTGTGTCTGGGGGCAGAGGAATGTTCCTGCGCATGCACAGATTGTGCAGCATGCCACACACAAGCACAATTTTACCCGTCTTCACTGGGTTGTAGATCAGTGATCCTCCAGATCTGCTCAAGCAGCGGAACCTGGCCTTCAGTAGGCCAAATGTCCTCTCAATCATGCCACATGTGCGGACGTGTGCCCTGTGTACGCCTCCTCCTGCCTGTTCCTTGGCCTCTGTACAGGCATCAGCCATGGCGTGAGTGCATATGCAGCATCACCTACATGGGATGGAAATGTGTGGGACATGTCAGTGTTTGTGGTATCATCATCTCTTGATCGGATGCAGTGCAATCTTGTCATCATTCATCCATCCATATGGGCCAAGCAGTGGTCGGACGGGTGGGTGATTACCATTCATGGGTAATTGTTGTAGACGGTGGCATTTGGACATTGCCCAACGACTTGCTGTGCATATGTAGTTGCCCTTGCAGACAATAGTGGTTGGTAAGTATGGCATTGTGCAATGACGTACAAACATGGAGGAGTCAATCAATAGACTGTGATGATGTGGTTGTTGCAGGATGTCGTGTGTCTAGTCACCGTGCGCATTGAGGACAGTGGTGTATAGTGTGGGTGGCTGTATTGAGTGGCTCAAGTTGTATGGCCTTGTGGTAGTATTGGTTGCCAACCTGTCATGTGTAGCTTTGTGATGTGTGGGTTATGCTGACCGTCCATTACATGGGCCATGGGGTGATGCATGTGCAGTTGTAGCAGCCCACTTGCACAGATCATTGCCCTAGACACGCCCCCACCCCTTCCACAGGGCCTGTGCATTGGCAGTTGTACTCTCCCAATAGCCATGTGCTTTGTCCAGCGTAGCGTTCCATGTAGCGTGGCAATGTCGAATTCCGCAGGACCATTGAGTCATGTGTTGACCCCGGGAAACGTGTGCAGCAATGTGTAATCACTTGTCCGGCGTCACATACCATCTCTTTCTTATTGCGGTATACCATCTCCATTGCACGTGGTACTGTCAGCTCTATGTGGGTGCAGTCTACTGCACCTATGCAATTTGGCATGGCCGCAATGGCATGGAAGGCCAACTTGGTCGCAATGACCTGTGCAAGGGTACGGGGTAGGGCGATGTGTTCCGACACATGGCGCAGTAGGGCATCTGGTACCTGTCCCAATATTTTAGAGAAACCGGGTTGTGAGAGCCCGTGCAGCTCACCAACTGTGCGCTGATAGGTTTTGGTGCCTAGAAAATGCAGTACTGACGCCACCTTCAGGAGGGGGGGGGAGGGGATTGCGGTCGAAATGGCATTGTGGCTGTTGATGTCGTCCTCAATCATGGTGGTGATGTACATGATTGTTGGACGGTCCAGCCGGTATAATGTGTGGATCTGTCCTGGGGTCAGGTTCCAGGGTGAGGCCCTGATGCGGGGTATTGCAGGCTGCCTGCGGGGTCGTGCCAGCTGCACAATTGGGTTTGGCATGGGTACAGGGTTTGCTAACTGCCACCTCCTCCGCCTTATTCTCCTCTGCACCATTACTGCCACTATGTGCACTGCTGCCTGTAGGTTCAATAGCCCCAGTCCTAATGGTGCTGCAGCTGCTGCCTGCATAGTTGTGTTTGGAGTTGGCCTGGGTGTGGCCCTTTTGTAGGCTCCCAGTGGCCTGCTGGGTCCAGCTGGGCTCATTTGCTGCACCTGTGGCCTGATTCAGCTCACCAGGCACTGTTTAACGTCATGTTCGTGGTGGCGCCGATACCGCCTCCGTGGCCACGGTTTTTCCGCCATTTTTATGGCGGTGTTTCCATGTCCATGGTACTCGTAATGCCCATGGTGTTTGGTGTTGCCGGTAACTGGGGGGTTTCCCCGCCGAAGCATTTTACGGGTCCCCTAACTCCGCGGTTTGTGGTGGTGGTTTTTCCGGAATCGTGGGTCGTGATTTGACGGTCACGGAAACGGTGCTGGTATGGTTACACCGGTGACGTTAAGTCCGGGTCGGCCGACTCGTAATGAGGCCCACTGTGTCTGACCTCGAGGAACTAGGGTGAACCCCTTTCTCCTCACTAAAGGCTTGTCCTTATCTTCCTTCCCTCTTCTAACTGTTGCTTCCTCTTTTGACAATATCTAAGTACTCCTGGCAATCTCGAATCATGAGCTGCACTAACCGTGTGATCCTCGACAACAGGAACCCTGTTCCAATTGACACTGGTGCAGGCCTATTGACTTTTATTCACTTGTAGGCAAGTGTCCTCTGATTCTATCTGCCTTGACAAAAGTATTACCTATGATTTTTATCCTCAACTCTCTTGTGTTGATTCATGTGCTAAGTGTGGTTTAACTCTGGTAACATTTCTTCCCGAGGGTACGCATATTTTTAATAAGACCGAACTGTCATTACTGTCACAGTGTTCGCACCTCTACCCCCGGTAATGTCTCTGTTTCACAACACCGGTGTGTCAAATCCAAAGGTACTTACCTTGAATTGTACTGCACAAAGTGAATTGGTTGTGTGTAGTGTATTTTACGTGTGATTTTAAATTAATAGAAGTGAAGTGTTTTGCGAACAGATGGACTAGAAATGAATGTACTTTTACTTTTTAAACCAGAAACCTTGAGTCAGTGTTTGCTTGAGTCGCAGTAATTGTAGTCCTTTGTGTAATCTCTACTACTGCTCATTTGCTCTTGAGATAAGACTGGCTGCTCCGCTACTGCTACCACTTTAACATTGTAGAACAGGCTTGTACCAAAGGTGAACTTGTATTACCACTTGTAGTCTTAATTGTGTGTAGTGGTCCCTAAGGGCACTGCACAGGATTCTGCCTAACAACGGGTCAAGGAGAAACGGGAGTAAAGATTTGCGGAAGCTTGAATTTATTGATCTATGACGTCCATACATCACATGAGATTGAAGTTTGAAACACACAAGTAGTCGGCGAGGTGGCTCTTCTAAGCATGGCCCAGATAGAGCGTCTATTGTTTTTACATAAATCGCCTATAATTTTTTGATTGTCCTGTAGGTGTACCACATGTTTAATTACTTTAATTCTGCTCCTGTATTGGTTCACAATCTTTTTCTTATAAAGAAGAAAGATTTCAATAGGTAAGTCTTCACGTTTAAGAGCTCTGAGTTGAATACCTTTTTCCTTCTTTAAGTGGTGTATTTGTGGATTAAATGTATGTATATGTTTACATTTTGTGCAGTTTTATTTATTAATTCATAAGAGTTGCCTGAATTAATTGCACATTCCGAATTTTAACCAATTGTGAAGTGTTTGCATTTAAATTATAAATCGTTTCACAAGTATAAACCTTCTGAATCATTGAATTCAGCTGCTTAACTATCAATGGATACCAGCGAATAGATTAAGTGCACTGATTGATCTCCTATGTGCGCAAAATTTTTGTTTACATGCAAAAGATGGGGAATATTCATGCGACAAGAAATGATTAGATGTTCACGGAAGCCGGGAGCAATAGAAATTTGGGAAGTGCAAGCCTGTCTAATATTCATGCAAAAAAGTCTATGTGCAAGTTCTTTGTCCCCATCTGCCAGGTGAAGGGAACGTCATTGGGAGATTTTTCGATGAAAAGTAAATCCCATGGCGCAAAAAACTCTACCCATTTTCCTCCTCTAGTGATAGAATTAGATTGTCTAGCATCCTCAAACGCAAGTGAGTGGTTTAGGACTGCTGGTGAGCATACAGAGTTAAAATCCCCATTAAGTGTTACTTTTGTAACCTTAATCAAGCATCTGGGAGAATCTTCCAGAAAGCCACACATCTGTGGCCTCTGCTCTCTTGGTGTTTTCTGCCCACAACTTGCATCTCATAACACTGTGTGAATGTGCTGCATAGCACAGGAGAATGTAGTGGCTTTGCAAAGTTCAGCAGCCATATATTTCCCAAAGAGGAACGTGACCTTTCTGTTGATATGTTCAGAATAGTGGACATTTTATGCTACAAATACCTGAAAATGTTGAACTTATGCTTGAATATTTTGCATAGTAATAATTGAGTATATATTTTTTGGGGTATGGTAACAGTATTCTAATTATTTTATCGAAAATGAATTAATAGAAGTGTACAGATTTCTTGCCTTTCATGAAGAAATTCTATGTGGTGCTTTAACAGAAATGTAGCACTTTTTTTTGTTTTTATTGTAACCATTAGTTTATACAAACTTTCATTACAAAACATAAACATGTCGAACCAAACACATAAATCCATCCATAAAAATTCCTCAAGTCATTTAAAATGGACACTTATAACAACTTCTCACTCGCCCACCTCAGAGTTCTTCAATCTAATGCCTTGTTGTAATTAACAAGACATAATAGTTGGAAATAAGGCATGCACGTGATTCGAGTCATTTAAAAATCTTTTCCCTACTCCATAAGTTTCTCAAAGTCAATCACTGCACAGGTTAACATCATTGTTAACTGTCGGCAGCATCCAACACCATTCATCCAAATTAGTATCAAGAGGTGCAAATCTCCCCAGAAAGCATGACCGTTGTGTTGCTACTGTGTGACATTCCGTGATTAGATGTTTTAATGATTCTATTTGAATTGTGCAGAATCAACAGATTGTCTGCATTCTTCATATCGTGTCTTCTCCACAGAACTTCTTTAGTTTTGTAGACGTTCAGGCGTAGCCTCAGAAACCTATTCCGATGCAATCGTGAAGGAAATTTTGAGAATTTCGGTAGTTTGTCTAGGCAATTGCATGACAGACCCCGATTCAGGGATGACGGCATTGTCCGGCGCAGTTCTTCATTCGAAATCCAGTACCACTGTCTTAACAACACCCCAACTTGCAAAGAAAAAACTATCACCATCTGCCATGAAATATCAGCTATCTCTAGGATTTGCCTGATTTTGTTTGCATGAGGGTTCTTAGTTGTTGGTTCAAATATTTTATACACTGGTGCTACATTTGACAGATGCATTTTGCGTAGTGCTGCGATTGATTTCCATTGAATGATTCCATGTATTGCCTCTAAGCCCAGTTCGTATCTTAACGCAACAATCGAGGTACTACATGGAAGTCTCAGTACTCTTCTCCAGAATTGGATTTCCAATACAGCCCAAATACAGTTGCTGATGTTCCATCCTGCTTCTGCCCCTTATGTAATTACTGGGACAACTTTCTGTATATAGAAAGTCCGTAGTGGTAAGAGCGTGAATTTACCGTATTCAAAGTGTAACTTTTGACCTTGCATTGTTAATATGGACATACGGTATTTCAAGTCGGCCACCCAATCCCATTCACAAACGGGTCTATTTATTTGCACTCCCAGATATCGGATTGCTCATACAGTCTCAATTGTCTCCCCTGCTGCTGTCCACTTAAATTGATTTGAATTTGTTTTGGGTGCAGTTCCAATTGCCATGATTTTAGATTTCTCAGCGTTTATTGCAAGGTCATTTTCTTGAAGATATGTGACCAGATTGGTCGTTGCAGACCAATTTGGGTTAAATCGAACAATACCATATCGTCTGCATAATATGCCCAACTGATCTGTTGCCCATTCAATTTTGGAGGAAAATGATGGGTGTTTTCCAAAGTACTTGAAATATCTGAAATGAATAGTTTAAACCGAAGTGCAGCTAGGGGGCACCCCTGCTTTACACCTTTTGGAAGTTTTTATTTCATTTGTCAAATGACCAGTTGCATCTAGGCCAGGGGTCTCCAACCTTTTTTCGTTGGCAAGAGCTACTTGTAGTTAATAGCCAATAGGCGGGAGCTACTAAGGTGGTGGTATCCATGAGTATGAGAATTTCAACCAAGATGTTTTTGGGCAGTTTATTTGCTCTTCATATAGAAAAGGAATACTGTGTGTATTTATTGAGATATTAATATATCAATAACTTCAAAAACATGTTTATTTTATTATTTCTTATTAGATGCTGTTTCCTAAAAAATTGTTAAGCATATCACAAGTAGGAAACTAATCCGGGCATTCAATGTGAAGGCTTTACCTGCATGCTATCCACCAATGCCCAGTAATCTGGTGTAAAGCTTGAAAAAGCAACAGCACTCAGATGCTGTCAGACGGGATCAAGGTTTTGATTTCAGGAAGTTCATCTGAAAAAGTCAGATTCAAAGACGGGCAATCACATTGGCAGATAGTGCAGATACCTTTTTAGCCATAGTGATTGCACACCCAACATGGCAGACATACATTCAGGACAATTTTTAAACTTGCTTACAACAGACTCAGCCATGGGAGTCACTGTGCCCTTCACAACTTCACCATCTGTAAAAGAGCATTTAAGGACACTTGGTTCCAACTATCGTTTCGTAAAATATCTCACATGTTTTTTAAGTCCTGGTATTGCTTTTACATTCATGTTTAGTTTTTTAATGTAAGTGGACAAGCACCGGAATGCAGTGCATCTAGTAGTGTTCCATGTTTAATTAAATGTACAATTGCAGCTATTGCTTACATTCCAGTTTTGGGACATCCATAGAGGTGGGCTCATCCTTATCACGCCATATTCCATCCTAAGCTTTAAAACAGTTTTGGTACTAGAGCTTTAAATCCGAGAACTCAATATCTGAAAATATAAAAAATAATTCAGTTTTACCATAAACACGCAAAGCGAGATGTACCTTTTTTCTTGCAAGCTGGGACTCACACGGATTGTTATTTTTCTATGCACACACACGCATGCTGAGAAAGCGATTACAGCTGTTTCTTTATTTCCCCCATTCTGATTGAAAGCCTACAATTACCAGCATGCAAAGTAATGCTAGCTGAAGTACATCTAAAGAGAAACAGTGAGACTGAAACAATCACAGACCAAGCTTTTTTTTACACAACATGCAGATTTATGCACCCATCCCCTTTCTAATCCACCATCATTTGCACCTCTTGGTGACAATGGCCACAACACACATTTCCCATTTACGTTTGTTATTGATAGTTAACCCCCTGTTGGGACGCTACCCAAGCCCTTCAAGCCCAGATGTAGCCCCTCCTCTCACTGTGCACACAGCTTTTGACTGTTTACTTTACAGGAAGAGGAGTGAGAGTGGGCAGGCGAAAGGTCCCAGGGACTTCAGACATCAAAATAAACACACAGGGCTAATTTTGGTGTATGATCAAAGAACTACTGGGAAGCCTCAGGCGAGCTACCAGTAGCTCACGAGCTACTGGTTGGAGACCACTGATCTAGGCGTACTCTGCTGGAAGTATCATTGTGCAGTGCCATCAATGGTTGAAGTAAAGCCAATGGACACGACCATGATAGAAGTTTCATCCAAAGTTTTTAACGATTGTTTGTCAAAAGCTTGATGCATATCAATAAAAGCTATAAACAATTTTTTGTTATGCTTTAATGCGTCAAGTTTTAATAGATTTAATATCAGTAAATTCACTTTGGTTCCTGTGTTTTTGGTAAAACCTGTTTGTCGACAATCCATTAACACAGTGGCATTTGCCCATGATGACTTACATTGTAGACAGGTTGCGAAGATTTTTCCTATTGTGTCCAGAAGGGAAATAGGGCGATAGTTGTTTGGATCGTCCCAATTGCCCTTCTTAAATATTGGCACAATAACTGATGTCCATGAACGAAGTAGGGATTCTTTTTGAAGTCTATATCAATTGAAAAAGTTTCTCAATGAATTCAGCCCATAATTCCTTTTTATCTTTTAACATAAAACTGGACAACCCATCAGGGCCTGCTGCACATGAGTTTTTTAGTTATTGAATCGTTGTTGCAATCTTTTCTTTTGATTCGTTCATATCCCAAAGCACTGAACAGTCCAGAGATATTGGCTGATTTTGTGTCGATTTACCGTTGAAGACTGAATTGAAATGATCTTCCCAAGCCGATGCTGAGATTCAATTCGCTAGCTTTGAGTCTTGTAATAGGGATCCTTTGTTAAGAATGGTCCAAAAGTCTCTTACTATGTGTTGCGCAATCAACTTTATCTTTAACTTTAACGTTCAGCACGTTTCTTGGTCTCTTATTAGTTGGAATGATTTAAGCCAGTTTCGGTATTTTGACTTGCGCTTTCTTATTTTAATGGCTACATCGCAGCCTCTGCTTTTTTTCCAACTGTCTTATGTCCTTGGTCAGTCATTTTTTCTCCGTGCTCACCGAC
Organism: Ambystoma mexicanum; assembly: GCF_040938575.1. NCBI lineage: Eukaryota > Metazoa > Chordata > Amphibia > Caudata > Ambystomatidae > Ambystoma > Ambystoma mexicanum. Next base: position 1,273,276,706 of record NC_090933.1, on the reverse strand, counting down.
ACGCTAAATGCGTATTTGTTTAATCGACCAGTATTCCTTAGCTGTGGTTTTTTAGTACAAAATTGTTGAAGTAGAGGTGAATAGTTTAATCGGTTGGCTGCAGAGTTGGTCATTTCCTCTAGATTTTTGGATATGGTTTTTATGTATTCTTAGTCTGTTAACACCTTGATTTATCTCTGATGGAAAATTGTACATTAGTTTTGCGCCGCCCCTTGACATTAACAGAGACAGCTCTAAAACATGGTGATCACTTTTGGATGTCTTATGTATATCCAAGCGTTCTATTTTCGACCAATATGAAGAGGTGATCCAAAATTAGTCTGTTTTCTTACTCCTCTCTCTCTGCCACGTGAAACCAGCCGGATGTCACTTTGTACTCTACCATTTATCATTTCACAATTTCTTGCTTTTAAGGCCTGTTTCCAGCACTCAACTCTTGAGAGGCTTGCGCCGGCCGAAATTGAGCTTGTATGTAGGTCTTCATACCAGGAAAAGTTGAAGTATCCACAGATTATTATTGCGAGGTTTAAGTGTGCTATTAGACACGGATCAATGATGGATGTAACTGAAGTGATGAATCGTGCAGTAGACATCATAACTGGATTCCAGTAAATGTTTATCAATAGTAGATGCTTCGCCGCCTCCTTTTTTTCCGTGTCTAATTCTAGCAGAGTTCCTTGTACATAAAGATTCGTTCGGGTTATATATTTTAATAACCTTCCAGCCATGGGCGTTATTCACCATTGTTATTAGCCCGGAAAAGGGACGGCCCTGCTTGTTTTTTCCAGCTGCGTTTAACATTACAGTGTATCCATCTTTTACTGGGGTTTCTCGCAACCAGGTTTCTTTAAAAAAATATTGCAAAATTATTTGTCAAGGGTAAGGACCAATCTTGGAACAGATGGTTGAAACCTCTTGTGTTCCATGAAATTAGCCAGCACAGCTCCTCTCCACCGAGGTGTGCTAGTTATGAATTGTCTGAAATTGGCACCACTTCTCAGATTGTCGTTGCACTCCTGGTAACCAACTTCGTTGGAGGATTTGGGCGATTTCAGTTTGAATTGTTACCTTTAAAACCGCTCTTTTTGAGTCATTTGATGATTTTGCGCCTGCTGGCAGCGAATTACTGTCTTCTCTCAATTTGGATTGTTGTTTTTCTACCTGGATGTCAAAGCCATAGGATAGTATTTCATCTTTCGCAGCAGGGAGAGTTTTTTTCAACTGAAGTTGATCTTATGTGCAGGAATACTCTGTCTGCGACATCTTCTGAGATATATTCAACAATGACTGTCATCCAAGGTAATTGTCCGTAGAGAAGGAATTGTGTGAAGTAAATGCATCATGTTCCTTCGATTAAAGTTGATGTCCTTGTCTTCAGGGAAAAGATTTTCAACCTGAATCTTCCAGGTCCCTGGACTTTTCACGTCAAAAGACCTTGACGTCATACTTGTTTATGGTCTCTTTGATTCTTCATTTGTGCCGAAGTCATTTTAGGATTTAACGTTTGACTGTGTGAATTTCACTTGCTCAGAACCTACTGAGAGACCTGATGTTGCATTTTTGTCGCTAGTGCTCTGGACATTTGGCAGTAGTGTCAGTGCCCCACGGCCAAGTTCCTTAATATGGGCTGTAACTTTGTGTTCCATGTTATTGGACTTGCCGCTCGAGATCGCAGTTGGCACTGGGACAGCAGGTGCTGGAATCTGCGACCCTCAACGCCCTTAGGGCTCATGGAGTTAACTGACTCAATGAAGTAGGTAGATAGCTCACATAATTCGTTTGTCATCTTGCGCCAAACTAGAATCCGCTTCAGTGTCAATTCGTGCTCTCTTCCTTGAACTTTGTATTTTGGTTGCACTTAGTTGGTCATTGGCTTTTGGAATTTTAATTGAATCGACATTTGTTGCTAAGAGTACATCTGTTTTTTTCTGATCTTTATTGCGCTCAAATAACCCGTTTTTGTGGGGTTGGTAAGTTCCTAACAAATTGTTTTGTGTTTGTTGACTTTCTCTTTGCGCCTTGTTTCGTGGCCTTACGTTCCTTGGATGTTGATTGTACAAGATTTGCTTTGCAAGGTAATAGGCCATTTTTGGTCAGGTTCTTGGCGTGCCCAGTAACAATTCCGAAAGACAATTGCTTTGGCTTGCTGGGCACATTCTCCACAGCAATCAATTTGATTGGTTGGTCGGAGCCTGTTGGAATGCCACACTCTGAGGTGCGGGTGCTACTTCTCAAGATGTCATTAGTAAGAGCATCTCCGGAACAATTGACACCTTATCAACTGGGGATTCGATTGGCGTCTTCCGATTAGGGACTGTTCCCAAAGCTTAGTCAGGTATTGTCACAGTCGGTATTTCAATCGGGACTATGACTGACGACGTTTGTGAGCCCGTACTTTTAACATAAATTGAAGGACATAAGATATTTCTAGTGGGTTGTGTCCGAGTGCTCACAATTCTTGTTTTCATTGTGCCTCAGCCATTTCATGCATTCAAGGACCGCATTCATGAGGGTTGCATTGTCAGCATGTGCGCTAGATGCTAGATCACCCAGCCGATAATGCTATTGGGTTGAGAGTTCAGCTTCCCTTTCTGTTCGAGCCTGTAAGGCATTGTTAACCTGTTCCAGTTTCTCCATTTTTGCCAATAAGGTACATAATTGTGAGCCTTGATCTTTTACAGAGTCGTTTAGAGACTCATAGAGTTTCATAAAGGGGATCGGTGCTAGTGAGGTTGCTGCTAGCACGTTATTGTGAATTTGGATGCCTGCTGCCACTGATGTATTAGCTTTGTTCTTACGTTCCATTTCCTGATCCTGTATTTGGTGGGAGTCAGGTCGTTGCTTTGTGTGGCCGGTAGTGGAACTCCTACTTGAATCTGTGTGCAGTAAGGAATCGCTTTTGTCCACCAGCCCAGTGCATGGTATGCCTGGAGAAGTCAGCTCCCTGCTTAAAGGGCCTTTTTCAATCGAGGTCAGACCTTTCATGATCGGGGTACTGCTGTGTCTTGGTTCACGAATGTGAAATTGGGTGGTGCAGCTTTTACATATCTGCCCCACGGGTGGCACTTTAAGTTGTGATTGAGGCTTTATCGCAGGTTTGGAGCCAATACTAGTCATCAGTTTGTCCTTTATTAGATGATAATGAGCAGACAAACGCTCTGCAAGGCGTGCTTCGCGGCCTGCTAAATCTTGTCCAGTCATTTTGCGACGTTTGTAGGAAGATGTGCCGTTCAGAGGCGTTCGTTTATCGTCTAAGGCATCTCATGAGTATTGCATACCCACTTGCGCAGGCATATTAGCTATTAATAAGCTTTCTTGTTATTAGAGTGCGGGGGCGAACCAACCGACATGGCACTATTTTGCACACAAGACACCTGCCTCACTTTGTCTTGAGATTCCTCGTTTACTGCATTAGAAGTGCTGGATGACTTATTTGACTGCACATCACCTTTTTGTTTTTACATGAATCCCACTTAGACCCTGCGGCGAAGGCTTCTCCAATAATCAACTCTTTCAAATTCAGAGTTTGCGCTGAGTCTCTCGTACTCGTAATGATCTCAGACCGCACTGATTCGGCAGAAACTTGATGGGTAACATCGAACGGCGAGAGAAACAAGGCTGTGTTTATTTCAATGGCGTTGCCTCACTCCGATGTAAGCGTGAAATTGACTTTGTTGCCTTCAAGACTGCGATCAACAGTGTTGCCAAACATGGTCTCGGGGTCAGATGTTTTTTTAACAGCCGCTCGTGCGTCAGTTTCTTCACATGGTAGTAGAACGCATGCAGATGGTACTGGGGCCGCATTATGAGAGACATTTGCTAGCGGCTCCACTTGCGGTACAGCTGAAAAAGTGCGAGAGGTTGAGAAAGACTCAGTCCACAACCCATTATGAACAGCACTCATTTTGGCTAGCATTTGTAGCGCAGGAACGCACGACGCTGAGGCCGATTTCTGTGATTCAAGGTACAAATCATGCTTTGTCGGTTCCCTGCTTACCTTGGAGGTCGTAGCGGGAGATCTTTCCATTCCGCTTTTGTTTTCATTATCCATCACTGCACGCCTTTCAAGCAGCGTGCGTTGCCGGGTCAAAGGGCCTACCATGCCCTGCCCCGAGCAGTCCGCAGCGGACTGGGGCAGACTGGCACCCTCCACGGCACTCCGTGCGGCGCACTGCGCACGCGTGCCCCTTTTAAGGTGGAGTCTCAGATACAACGTTAAAGGGCCAATGCAAACCAAATGGAGCAGTGAAACGCTGATCGTAGCTGCAGCTCCTCTCGAGACAAGATTTGGGGCAGACTGGGACTCTCCACGGGACTCTCTACAACATTTTCACCCTCCCCCTCTTCAATGACCTTGATGATCATGGCATAGCATATACGAACTACGCTGATGATACACAAATACTTCTCCCACTCACTGGCTCCTATGAATAAGACGCAGCCACACCCCATCAGATCTATGTCATCATCCTGGCCTGGATGGTGGCTAATGGCTTATGCCTCAATGGAGACAAGATCAAACTACTACTGGCCGGTCCCAAACAAATCCCTAAACTGGATAGTAAACATACATCATTGAAAATTGACAACACGACCATCACTACCGCGGCGGCAGCCACAACACTAGGGGTATACCTAGATTCCACACTCTCCATGTCTCGTCAAGTGAACGCCATCACCCCCTCTGCTGCTATAACTAAAATCATTAACGCTGTCAAACCCTACCTTTCCCCCATAAACTGCCTATCTATAGCCAGAGCTATGGTGGGTGCAAAGGTAGACTATTGCAACGTCCTATTCCTAGGCACATCAGCCAAAAATATGAAGAAACTACAAACCACACAAAACGCGCTCGGAGCAGCCCTCCGCATGCCCAAGAGAGAGCACATTTCCCAGGCCAGAAAGGACGGTCACTGGCTCCCTGTGAAAGAGCGCATCATCTTTAAAACTCTCTCCATCACACACTCCTGCCTGTCTCAAACAGCACCTCTCTACCTATCCCAATCTATTCACTGAGCCACCTCTAACAGACCCAAGCAGACCCCACACTACAACCAACTCGCAGTCCCTACCTTCAAACGACAAAAAGCCAGAGGCTCTAGTTTTCCTGTCCTAGCTCACAAAAACTGGAATGCACTACCGCGTGCCATCAGGAAAGATACCTCCCTCATTTCCTTCGGCAAGGTCCTCAAAACACAACTTTTCCGCTAAACCTCTCCACCTAATGCTTACATAACTGGCACTGCTACTACTGTATCACACTATTATACTTCACACCGTTGACCGATATGTAAGCTGCTGATATGTAAATATGTAAACTGTTTTTTCTGTAAGCTTAAATGGGTTTAATTTGTTGTGCTCCTAAGCAAGTGTCCTGTAACAGTGCCACAATGCCCTAGGGCTGTTGGCGCTTTATACATCCAAATAAAGTAGTAAAGCTTTGGTTTTTGTGCACTTACAATTTGGTGTTGTACCAGCATTTCAATGGCTTTGATAAAGGGTCGTTCAACTATGCCTAGACTTTCGCAGAAGGGCCCAGATCTCCCACCACAGAAATGGTGTCTTTCCTGTCAAGGGAGAGGGTTGACCGACACCGCCTTTTGGTGAAGTCCATCACTTAAGGCCAGAACACTACCCAGGATTTGAAAGAAAGAAATGGGGCTGCTTTTCAAGGCAACCTTCAGAAACTCTGTCTCTAACCATGCCTGAGTTCCCATGTCCCTTTATTCCTGGGCCTGGCTCCTTACCTTCCTTACTCCATCATATGCATTACTGAAGCCAAATCAGAAAATGAACGCACACTTGTGCTTTCTAGAAATATGTAATTGTTCAGTGATGATGAAATATACCCGCAAATCTAGGTGTCGCGCAACAGCCTCTAGCAAACACACACAAATCAACACATGCCTAGAAAGTGAAGCCAGTGCTGTAAGCATGCTTTCCCACTGTAGCTTTGGGAGATGCGGTCCTCCTCGTTTATAAGAAGACTTCTGGGCCTCTTTCAAGTCACGGTAATGTGTATTTGTATGTGCTGCATTTTTAGAGACGTATTCATAAAGTCATTAATGCTTATGTTTTTTTTTCCCACGCTCTGTGTGAGCTGGGCTCATGCGTAGAAAAATATATTACGCTATCTATATACCATGCATCTCATTTGCTGAACTGGGGCCATTTCGCTTTTCAGAGACAAACAAAACGTGTCCACAAACAGGATCACACGCCGCCCCCCGCACACCTATTAATACTGGCTATAAGTCAATTCTTCTAAAGGAGATGGTTAGTTCACAGATGGTCCTGTAAGAGAACCGGAGTTATTCAAAAAGAAGTTATTTAACTGTTAATTCAATACATTATTTTCAAAATATATCATAGTACAAAAAAAAATTCTTTTAATCACAAAGTAAAGACAAGAATATACACAATGGTAGCAAGATGAGGACAACAGCTGTGCGCGTTTTGGGATAATTCCCTTCCTCAGGAGCAAACAATCCTGCTTTTTTTCTTGTATCTTTTATGTGCCTCCGTAAAGGAATCTACAATCTGAACACAAAAATCCATTTTAGTAAGGTATAATGGGAATACATACAATATAGTAATATATGTTAATGTTAAAGGATATTTGTACCGCTCACTATCACCACCGGAGTGGTCCCCTGGCGCTCTGGCGGCTCTGAAAAAGGTAAGGGGATGGGGGTGAGTTAGTGGGAAAAGGCTGGACAAGTGCAAGGGCGCAGTGATGTGCCCGGTGGGTCCGTCGGCTGGGCTTGGTGTTTTACGGTCTATAGTCGCCGTGTGCTGTTGTGCGAGTCTATTTGTGTTTTATTTTGTTGGTGCAGTGTAGTGAAGTTTGTGCGGATTGTTGTGTGGTAGGCTTGTGGTTGTGTTTGGTTAGAGTATGAGGGGCATTTGCAAAGGGGTGAGATTGTTAGTGGATTGGTTAATTGGCATTGCTGTCCTTGCAATTATGTCTAGGTGTGATGCTTGCTATCGTTCGCTTTTCCATCCGAGTGTGATACTTGCTAATCTTCAATATCCTATCCAGATGCGAGGGAGGCCAGTGATCATAATTCCATCTAAGTGTGGCACTTGGTGATATTCCCAGTTTCATTTAAGTGTGGTGCATGCTAACTTTCACATTTCTATCTAGATGCGATGCAGGCTAATGTTAAGAATTCCATCTAAGTGTGTGGCAGATGCTAACATTCACGTTTCTTTCTAGATGTGACGCAAGCTAGAGTTAGGAATTACATCTAAGTGTGGCACATGCTAACATTTCACAATTGCATCTAGATGGGACGCAGGCTAAAGTTAAGTATTCCATCTATGTGTGTGCCATATGCTAACATTCACAATTCCATCTATATGATAGCTCTGTCATGGTATTACCCATACTCATTCACCTGGTGTAGGTCTGGGTTGGACAGTCCAAGGTATGGCCGTATATTTCATAAAATGGAGATTAAATGTATCCTCTGAAGGAGATAAATACCTTGGTGCTAAAAATAATATGATAATCCACATTAGCTGCAATCTAAAACTGCAGGTTCCTATTAAACTGTTGTCTTCTCTATGGTGGTAAAAGGGAAATCACATTGGTCCTACCTTTTTAAAAAGGTCTTTGTCATGGCTATACAGTTATTCAACATGATATTTTGACATTTGTCCTGTGAGTTTCCAGGGGTACTGGTACCCTGTGTGGGGGAGTCGGGAGACAACCAATATCAGACATTTTAGAAAAGATTGTTCTTGCATCAGCTCTGTAATCTAAAAAGTGATTGGGATTCCATTAACTACAGAATCCATTACATGAGGGTTCATGAGACCACCATCTATGGTATGCAATAAAAGAGAAATGCCTGGTATCGTTGTTTTACCGTAGCCATGTAATTTCACGCATTGATCCGTCTCAAGACTGCCATGAGGCAGAATCAAGATGGCCGCCGCATATGAGTGAGTCATGCCGATGCATGCGCACCATGATGATGTCATATGTAAACAAAGCACACAAAGCGCTTTCATTATGTGCACCTAAGTACAATGTGTTTTTGTGTTAATACATTTGAATGGTATGTACATTTTATGGTCAATCGTGTTGCGGATCCAAGAACACAAACATTGATATGAAGTTTTCAATGAAGTCTCACCACAGAGGAGTAGTTTTAATTACTTCTACACCATTCAAAAGCTCCAACGGGGGTAGACTTGCAAGAGGAAAGACAAGTGCCGGTATTCAAAAACATTGGCCCCCTTTATGTCCATAGTGAAAACTGGTGCCAGCGGTTAATAGTTATGTGATTGATTGTGATGGTCCAAATGGAGTAACAAGGTACATAATGTCCACCCGATCTAAATGGTAACACACCGAGAATTCAAGTAGGGTATGTGAAGTGTAGAACATCTTATGTTATCATGTAAAATGAAATTTAGATGGAACCTGTTCTGGAATCAAGAAATCCCATAACACCTGGTGACAGCGAAACAGCTGAAAGTCCATATAGAATCTGACATGCATATGTATGCAGGAGAGGCTATAAGACCTCTCCAGATGAATGATTCTCTGGAGAAGCCATGTTCACAATTCCGTCTCAATACAATACACAGTTTCAAAAACAGTTTGTATAACAAATGCACTTGTACATATGCTTGCACCAATGGCCAACATGCAGAACCACTACAGTGGCGGGCTCAGAGAAGCTCCCAAGTGGAAATCCTCATTCATTACGTTAGGGAGTTAGACTGTCTAGTTTTTCAATCCAGTATAGTTCCCTCTGGTCTAGTCTGCTCCCTAGGTTACGTCCTCTCTGAGGTTTATGTACTACCTCTAGTACATTGAGTTTCAATTGTGCAATGGTGTGTCTCAATGCAGTAAAGTGTGTCTTGCCACTAATCGGGTGTTCCTTGTTCGTATTTTACTTTTAGGTTAATTCCATTGTTCTTTCACTTTGTGAGCTCTGGTCCATGTAGTGAATTCCACACGGACAGCTGAGTCCGTAGATCACTGAACTTGAGTTGCATGTTGCGAAGTCCCTCAGTTTAATCTTTGCCCATGAGCGGGGATGCCTGACATGGGTACCTTTCATAATGTTATTACAATTTATTGCATTGCATTGCAAGCAGGGGAAAGTACCACTCTTCATTTTGCATAATGTATGTTGTGTGCTGGTTGTTGTTTTTTCTGCCTTGACTAACTGCTCTCAGAAGTTTCTGCCTCTTATATAGGCAATTGGTGGTGGCTGTGGGAAAAGTTTATGTAAATTGGCATCCAATTCAATCAGTCTCCAATTCCTTCTGATTAATCTTGTCACGTGGTGACTTTGGCTAGAATACTTTAAAGTATATAGAAAAGGTATCTCTCCCTTCTTAGTATTAGGGTTTAACAATTCCTCCCTTCTGAGATTGCTAGCTCTAACTTGTGCAGTTTCTATGACTTCACTGGGGTATCCTTAGTTTATACATTGTACATTATACTCCTCTTATCACCGTCTATTTTTAATGTATCTTCATCTGAGACTATACATTCCAGTCTCAAGAACTGACTGAAAGGAAGACTATCCTTAAAGGTGCTTTGGATGATGTCTAAGGGTAGTGAAGAGTTATTCCCGTCTATGGGTTTGTGGAATATGTTAGTGATGGTCTTGCCCTCTCGCAGTTCCAATTCAACATCCAAAAAGTGGCATCTTGGAGCCCCCATATCTGTTGTGAACTTGATACGGTCATGAGTAGAATTGAGGAATCTCAAAAAGTCATCTAGTTCCTTATGCCCCCTTCTCCAGATGGCGAACATGTCATCAATATATCTTTTCCAAATGACCAGTTTAAAAGACCAGTCTGGGTGTTTTAAGACATGTTGAGTTTCGAGGTGGAACATAAACAGATTGGCATAGGCAGAGGCCATCGACAACCCCATGGAGGTACCGGATGCCTGTAAATAATATTGTTTGTTTTATCTGAAGTAGTTATGAAGTATTCTTATTCTATTGAGTTTGAGTATGAAGACTTTCGCTGCCTGGCAGTTTTCGTTTTTGAAGTAATACCCATTTCAGCGCCTCCATACTCCATGGTGTAGAATGGACGTGTAGAGTCTCTGGACATCGATGGATACTAAGATGTCATCACGTTGTAATAGTCCAATATCTTTCAGTATGTTAAGGAAATGTGCTGCATGCACTGGGCATTATAATAGCTGGCATCCATTATTACAATTGCCCCTCCTTTTGTCTGTTGGTTTTATTGTCGGTGTCTAATTAATCTACTCTGATGTTTTTGAATGTTGTGGTGTGCAGTCTTTTGGAAATTAGTCTTCTTAAGATCCATAGACATCTGTTTTTCAAAGCAGATTAAGAACCATCTTATTGATCTGTGGATCAAACCTACTCTTAGGTTTTAATTCCCAAAAGTCACATGTGACAGATGATTTCTCACGCGGGGGTTGAAGATCAAAAAATACCTTTTAACCAAAGATTTTCTGATTAGTCTATATAGATTAGTCTTCTCTTCTAGGAGGGTAGAGATTTGGGTAGGTACAAAGGACAATCCTAAATTCAACACGTCAGTTTGGTTCTAAGTAAGGTGCTTGGAAAAGATGTTGATTAATAACTGTTGGTTAGTTTGCTTCTTGACTGCAGGTTTCTTGACGCCTCTTCTTGTCTTATTTTTTCTAAAAAAAGAGACACCAGGGGCAGTGGATGAGGTGGAGGCAGTTTGGGAGGAGTGGAGGCCTGTCGTAGGTGTACTACGTTAGATACTAAATTTTGTCCTAAAGGCTTACCTGTCGTTTAGCTAGTGGGTTTAGGGTTTCCCTGTACTTCTTCGCCACTTAATGGTGTATCGCTACTTATGTCACTTCCCTCATGTCTGGGGGCCCTGGGGTGTGGTTTATTGGCACACGTTGGTCTAATATTCTGATGGTGGTCTTGCCACTTGTAAACCATATCGTGTGAAGAATCCAATGTGTCCCTACGGAATTTCCGCACCATACGCTGTTCAATTTCTTTCTTGTACCCTTCTAAAGAGGAATTGATGTCTGCGAGGATGGTCTGTAGGTCTTCTCTGTTCGTAAGGGTCAATAGTTTTTCAGTAAGGTCTTCTCTCTCTGCATCTAGATGTGTCACTGACTTAGACAATTCCTTTGTTGTTGACAGAATTGGATCCAATGAGCATTTATTTAGGATCTTTTCCCATCGTTTTACAAAATCAGGGCTATCCTTACACAGGGTTTGTCTGAGATACTCTCAGACCCCTTGGTATCCTTTTGGCCTGATAGTATTGGGCTAGTGTTGTTGCATGTAGTATTTGTGATATTTCCCTATGTTGCAACCTTTCTAATTGGACTATAAGGCGATCAGGGTTTGTAGATGTAGTGGATTCTATGTCTTTAATGAGCCCCAGAAGGCGGCCAGCTTCTTGTTCGTCGAATGCAAGAGTGGTTGCATGTTTATCCGTAATGGAATTAATTTTAGCGAAAGACATGCTAATTATCTTTTTAGAGAAGTGGGTTCTGCCTGCATCCCATACCCCCCAAAAATTAGGGCGGGAATCATAAAGATGCAAAGGATCCAGTGGTGAGGAGCACACCTGAATATAGAGATGTATTGGTGTGACTTACAACAATAAAGGGTGCAAGGGATATCAGTTTGTGGACACGTTTTGTTTGTCTCTATTGTATTGAACCCAGTGCCAGGGCTGCATTTCTCCTTCACACCTCAGGTGTGCTCCTCACCATTGGATTTTTTGCTCTTCTGCTTTTCCCCGTCTCCCTTGAATTTCAGAATCCATTTACCAGACTACAAGTCATGCCCTTAAAGCATTCTTGCAATGATTTGGATTTAAAAAGTGCCAGAGCACAATAGTTTCACCCAGTTATTCAGGAAGGGTTGCAATCAGTCACTTAGATGGTCGATTCGAAGTGGCAGTACTTCTGATGTTTGTTAATCTGCTTAGAATCACATGCTGTGCATAGGTCCGACATCCAGTGGTCACTGCGGAGTATTGCATTTTGTTTTTCGTAGTCGAAAAGGGGACGTCGACAAGGCGTGTCTGAAACACTATCCCTATAGTGACGTGCGTTGTACCCACAATCCCTCACGCGTCGAGGTCCCTCAGATTGTTTTTTTCCGCCCAGCTTCTGGTCGCCTTCACGCGGAGCTCCTCGAGAGACATTGCAACTCCTCGACCTTTGGTCGTTTTTTCTCTAATATTAATAATCCCTCCCTCGACGCAGTTGTAAGCTGTTCTCCGCCGAAAAGAATCTTCGACGGAGGGTCGAGCGGAAGAAATCCTTCGGCGCTGCCGAACACGTGGCCTGGCCTCGCAGGCCATATACAGTAGGGAGAGTGGGGTCGTGGGACATCTCTGGGTCTTTTCTGAGAATGCCTTTCCCTTTCCCCTTCCTTTCCCTTGGGGTGTTTATCGCGATTTATTGCCTCGGCTATGGAGAGGACACCGTTTAGGTTTTGCCCACTTTGTAAAGGCAAATTCACTTGGAAGGACAAGCACTCACGGTGTAACCGCTGCTTGCCCCTCGATCACAAGGAGGAAAGGTGCACGGCTTGTCGGCTTCTTAAGCCTAAAACTCTAAAAGACCGAAGGGTTAAAAGGTGGGCGGCCTACGCGATGTCGAAGGTTCACCCGCCGCTGCTACCACCGACAGTGACGAGGAACGCGATAACACGACCTCCGCTACGGAAGTCGAAACCCCCTCTAAGGAGCGCTTACGCGCTTCGTCGTCTGTCCCCGGCCCCGACGGGCTCGGCTCACGCCCTGCTTATGGGGATGAACACCCCGGCGACACAGACGCACACAAAGATCCACATAAACACACAACCCACGGCTCTTCTTCGACTAAGTCGAAAAGACCTTCGGCGCCCAAGGAGACGCAGGTTCCACCGGCGGCCTCCTCGGACCGTTCCGGTTCGAAGCCCCTCTCGCAACCGCAGCCGCGACCTGCGACTGGGCTTTCGGCAAACAAGGGCGCTGCCACCAAACCATCGGCCGGTGCGCATCAACAGAAAGCGCAGACCGCCGTAGAGCGTTCGATACCCATAGCGTCGAAAACTCAAGCTTCCGCCAACAAACGAGTCGCCGACAAGCGAGTCGCAGATAGCTTAGCAAGGATTGCTGTATCCGACGCCCAAAAGCGTACGCCGAAGATTACGTCGAGCGTTACGCTTCAGTTAAAGGATACGCCGAAAAAGCCCGAAGGGAAGCAGGGACTACCCCCTTCAGTCAGGGAGTCTCCCGACTCACCTGAAGGTTTTTCGGAGGGCGACGGGACACTTTCCTCGACGCTTTGGGAGAGGTCGAGCCATTTCGAGTTAGATAACCCTATGTTTCCCCCGCCAGACCGCTCTGGGGTACCCCATGAAACAATGGAAAGACTCCACCTCTGTATGGAGAGGATGGAAAGGTTCATGAGCACCCAGGCCTCTCAAACTCACAAGAGGACCAGAGAAGGGCCTCAGGAGGACCCCAGGGCCAAAAATCCGAGGCTAGTTGATCCCCAGCAGGACACAGCCTCAGACTTCCAAAATGTATATGACCTCACTGGGGAGGAACAAGACTTCGAGGAGGAAGAGGATTTCATGGACAATGAAGAACAGAACCAGGAGGAATGTCTGGAAGACAGAACAGACATTATAGAAGAAGGCTTCGGGGTTAACCCGGAAGAGGGACCTTCACACCCCTGGCAATCGCCATCAGTGTATTCCGACACTGATGTCCTAAACCTAACTCCTCCGGACAATTCTCCAGTTAGGAACACGTCTCCAATTGACGATCAGCCCACGTTCAATGCACTGTTGCGCAGAGCAGCAGCGCATTTCGAACTCGACACCGGGGAACTCTCTCCAGAATTGGACTTTGTAGAAAGAGTGATTAAAGAAAAACCCCCGGTCAGCCAGACCATTCCACTCCTCGCTTCAGTGAAGAGAAGGATCATACCTTCGCTGTCCACTCCCGCAATGATCAGAGGGGTCAATCCACGGATTGAAAAACTTTTCACTCCTTCACCCTCAGACCCCCTCTACATTAGGGGACATTCCATTCCGGATTCCCTAGTGGTATCTAATACTAGAAAGAGGGCAGGGGTACCACTTTCCACCAGTGAGGCACCCCCTGACAAGGAGGGCAAGAGGCTATATGCCCTTGCAAAAAGAGTTACTTCCTCGGCTGCCTTCTCAGCAAGAATTGCCAACAACAATTCCTTGCTTGCAAGCTACGCAGACGTGCAGTGGGCCAAACTGCGAAAAGACGCCGAGGAAGCACCGGAGCCTTTACGTACGCGCCTACTGTCAACTATTGGCGAAGGAACCCAAGTGAACCAGAGCATTGTTAAAAACTCTCTGGACGCGGCAGAAACAGCAGGACGTTCCTTAGTACAAGGAATACTCCTAAAGCGCCATGTATGGCTGCGCAACTCAGGCTTTAAACCAGAGACACAGGCGTCTTTGATAAATAAACCTGTCGAGGACGCTAACCTCTTCGGAAAAGCGGTAGATGAAGCCCTAGAGATGGCTAAGAAAGAGTTCGACACTATCAAGACTCTTGACCAGATCTCTAAGCCCACTACCAGGCGCAGCTATGGCAACAAACGCTTTTTTCGTGGCCAACGCCAACACCAACAACAAAATCAACATCAGCAATACCCTGCCACCAATTACCAAACCAATAGTGGGCAGTACAGCCAAAGAGGCCAACGCCGGGGCAAAGGGAGGGGTCGGGGATCCACCCCCAGAGGCTCCCAAGCCCCCAACAACTCCAAGTGACGCGAAGATTCGCGTCCCCTCCCATGCAACACCGGTCGGGGGCCGGATAACATCCTTTCTTCCTGCATGGGAGGAGATAACGTCAGACCGTTGGGTACTTTCCACCGTAGCCCACGGATACTGTATCGAATTCAACAGTTCCCCATCCTTCAGACCCCCGAGGGGATGTCGCATGACACCGGAACATCTTGCCATCCTTCTCCAAGAAGTACAACAACTGCTGGAAAAAGGAGCCATAGAGGTCGTGCCTCTATCTCAGGTAACGGAAGGTATTTATTCAGTGTACTTCCTTGTACCCAAAAAGGATCTAACCATGCGCCCTGTATTAGATCTGCGCCCAGCGAACAAGTTTATCAAACCCCAAAAGTTTCGTATGGTAACCTTACAGGAAGTAATCCCACTGCTTTCTCAGGGAGATTACATGACAACATTGGATATGAAAGATGAATACTTTCATATTTTAATGTTGCCAGCGCACAGAAAATACCTCAGGTTCATGATAGAGGGCAAACACTACCAGTTCAGAGTGCTACCCTTCGGCATAGCATCAGCACCAAGGGTATTCACGAAGGTGCTGGCAGTGGCAGCGGCCCACCTGCGCAGGTTGTCCATCCCAGTTTACCCTTACCTCGACGACTGGCTCATAACAGGGGATTCTTACGAAACATGCTTCTCCAATACCCAAAAGACAGTAGACCTTTTGTTCCAGTTGGGCTTCTCCATCAACGAAAAGAAGTCCAGTTTAGACCCCAGTCAAATCAAGCAATTCCTAGGGGCTCTAATTCAAACAAAGGACGGCCTCGTCTTCCCCTCCAGAGAGAGGGTCCAAAACATGCTGTTTCTAATCCCTCAATATGTAACCGGTCGAGAGGTGACGGTACGCAAAGCAATGCGCTTGCTAGGAATGATGGCGTCGTGTATTTATTTGGTACCTCACGCGCGCCTGCGCATGCGCCCTATGCAAGAGTGGCTCAACAGCCAGTGGTGTCAGGCCAGCGGACTATGGGAGGATCTAGTTGTGGTCTCGCAGGCCTTAGTTCTCTCGCTACGGTGGTGGACAAAGGAAAACATGGAAAAAGGGAAACCCTTTGCCACACCCGCGGCGGAAGCCACTCTAACCACAGACGCATCCCTCACAGGATGGGGGGCGCACCTATCCCATCAGACTGCTCACGGAGTGTGGACTCCGAACGTAGCATCCAAACACATAAATCTACTGGAGCTACTAGCTGTGTTCAAGGCGCTAAAAGCCTTCCAGGAACACCTACAAGGCAAAACAGTAATGGTCCTTACAGACAGCACCACAGCCATGTACTACATCAACAAGCAAGGGGGCACCCACTCTCCAGGCCTGTCCAAGCTGGCCCAAAATATATGGAAGTGGGCTCTCAAACAGGACATGTTCCTACTATCACTACATGTACCCGGGGAACTCAATCTGCTAGCAGACAGTCTCAGCAGAGATTTCCCCCTGCCCAAAGAGTACGAATGGCGCCTGCACGAAGACATCGTCTTCGAGGTCTTCACACAATGGGGATTCCCAGAAATAGACCTGTTCGCAACCCTGGAAAACTCACAATGCCTAAGTTACGCCTCCAGGTACCCCCAGAACCAATCCAAGGGGAACGGTCTGTCGATGCAATGGTCAGGGAAATTTGTTTACGCTTTTCCCCCGACTCCACTTCTCAACAAAGTGGTGCACAAGATGCACCAGGAACAAGTGACCATGATACTAGTGGCCCCAATGTGGGCACGACAACCATGGTTCGCTCACTTGATGGAGATGTCTCTATCCCCCCCAGTAAAACTCCCCTGCCCGTACAACATGCTGTCTCAGGACAAAGGCAGGACTCTGCATCCATGCCCCCAGAACATGAACTTAGCAGCTTGGCTCCTGAGATCATAGAGTTCGGACATCTACAACTCCCGCAAAGATGCATGGACATCCTCAGGGAAGCCCGAAAACCGAACACTCGCCACTGCTATTCTAGCAAGTGGAAAAGATTTGTCATCTGGTGCAAGAGTAAAAGCATCAACCCCATTGACTGCTCTCCCACACATGTGGTCCTATACCTGACCCACCTATTGGATTCAGGTCTAGTGTTTAACTCCATTAAAGTCCACCTAGCTGCACTTTCTGCATACACCACTTCCCAACTCAAAGTGTCGTGGTGGAGGATCCCTGTTATAAAGGCCTTCATGGAGGGAGTAAAGAGAATACACCCCCCGATAGCTGACCCAGCTCCCGGATGGGACCTTAATGTGGTACTTACCAGACTCATGGGCTCTCCATTCGAACCCATGCACAAAGCATCTCTTAAACACCTCACGCTTAAGACTGCTTTTTTAATAGCTATCACCTCCATCAGGAGAGTAAGTGAACTTCAGGCTCTTTCTATTCTAGACCCCTTTGTTACAGTTCACAAAGATAAAGTGGTTCTACGCACTCACCCTAGGTTTGCTCCGAAATTTATTTCTAAATTCCACGTAAACCAATCTATAGAACTACCAACTTTCTTTCAAAACCCTTCCAATTTGGGAGAAAGGACTCTGCACACACTAGATGTACGCAGAGCGGTCATGTTCTACATGGAAAGAACCAGACCACTGAGGAAGACTAATCAGTTCTTCGTCTCGGTGGCAGCAGGAAGAGAAGGAGATGCAGTTTCAAAATCCACTATATCTAGATGGATTGTTCAATGCATCACTCTCTGCTATACTCTTGCTAAGAGAGAACTGCCCTTTAGGCCAAGAGCACACTCTACTCGAGGCACGGGGGCATCCATAGCATTCATTGCAAATGTTCCCCTTGAGTCCATCTGCAAAGCGGCTACCTGGAGTTCTGTGCACACCTTTACAAAACACTACTGTCTAGATACACACTCTAGATCTGACTCCCAGGTGGGACAGGCAGTATTACGACACCTTTTCTCTACTGTTCCTTCTCATAACCCACCGCCAACTCCGGGTACTGCTCGCTAGTCTATGCACAGCATGTGATTCTAAGCAGATTAACAAACATCAGAAGAGAATGCATTACTTACCGTAAAAGCATTTCTGATGATTGTATCTGCTTAGATTCACATGCGCCCGCCCTTCCTCCCCGCTCGGATGGAAGGAACATAGACTTCCTTTATATATCTCTCTCTCTTTTCTGTACTCACTCACGTCTAGAAGGCTCCCTCAGGGCAGAAAAATACAAACAGAGGGACCTCGACGCGTGAGGGATTGTGGGTACAACGCACGTCACTATAGGGATAGTGTTTCAGACACGCCTTGTCGACGTCCCCTTTTCGACTACGAAAAACAAAATGCAATACTCCGCAGTGACCACTGGATGTCGGACCTATGCACAGCATGTGAATCTAAGCAGATACAATCATCAGAAATGCTTTTACGGTAAGTAATGCATTCTCTTATCAGTGTTCCATTTCTGAACCTTTGCACCGCATTCTCAACATCTCCACTCTTCTTCTCCCCCTATCGCATGTCCTGCTCCTGGTTGCTAGAGCCAGCACAGCAATTGCAGATAGGACCGTACCCATGAGAGCAGCAGTGACAGTGGCAGCCCAGAAGGCGTGGACAAACCTTTCATTTTCAGACGCTCATTGCATGTGTCCTGGGGAATGCTATTACACTGAGGCCCTTTGTCTGTATGGAGGGGAGGTCAGGAGGACGCAGATGGGCACAGGGAGGGGGTGGGGGTGCTTCGGTTCTGACAGAACTTGTTAATAATTAAAGCACGTGCCAATTAGTGGGTACAGCGGTGCCGCGCACAGATCAGTGGCCAGCCTTGCTGCTCACAGAAGAAACCGATCACTGTTTTCTTTATGAGCAGGGCCTCTTCCAAGAGGAAAGTGCATTTTGAAGGACAAAATGATGTGTTCTCAGCAAAAGAAGCTATTTTAAATATAGGAAGTTATTTTAGTGTACTAACATTGTAAACCGGCTCTTTTTAAAGTTTTTTAATAATTTATTATGCCCACTTCCTGTATATATTTAAATAATAACGTTAAGCTTGCCTTACTGAGAAACAACAAAGAGAACTGCTACCGTTGTTGGTACGTGGTTGGTTGTTGATTTTAACCTAATTGTAACCACATATAAATCTCAAAATAAATATTTCAATTGTTTCATACCTATAATGTGTCTTAGAACCACTCGAATATAATAATAAACGTTGAATGTTACTTGGTGAAAAACAAAACCTTCTATTTGAATATAAAGTTAACTTAAATCAAAAATAGAGGGCGAAAGCGGCAGAGGGCAGTGTTGAAAAAAGAAAGGGCCCAGTGAAAATATCAAACAAGAAAATCAGGAATAGGAAATATAGAAAAGGCTAAAAGACAAAGGAAATACTCATGACAAAAAGTTTTTGAAAAAGCTAGCACATGTGTTGATCATCACAGCTTTGTAGATAATTTATAGATGACGGAAGTGAATTCTTAAGTTGTGCAGCCAATACAGTTTTTAATACATAATAGTTCAAACATTGATTATCGGTGAACCACATAACATGAAAACAGTGGAAGATTACATATATTCCATCATTAATTTGACTGATATGAATCCTTCTAAACCAAAGAAAAAGAAACCAATGGGTCTTACTAAGCCAATGCCAGCTGTCACTGCTCTCGATACTCTTCTTCCCGATGGCTACGAGATCCTCTCCAAGCCCAGGCCCAATCGGTCTGGAGGCAGAGTGGCCCTGGTCTTCCTTGAATGGGTCCCTGCTACCATCATACCCACTGAACCCTATTCCTCCTTCAAATGCCTAATCTGCAGGCTTGGTGTTTCTCCTTCCCTCTCGCTTATTCTCGCTACCATCTACAGGCCCCCTGGCCCGGTCTCACGCTTCCTTTCTGAGTTGGCAGTCCCTCTTCCCTCCCGACCTCTACCTCTAAACTTCTCCTCAGACTTCAGCATTCATTTTGACTCTTTGGATATGCCCACTGTACTCTTCCGTGACCTCCATGACTCTCTACCTCACCATTCTTCCCTCTGGTCGGACACACCTTGGATGCACTCATCTCATCAGACATTCCTATCTCTTACCCTCTCACCACAGCCCTCTCTTGGTCTGACAATGCTCTCCTCTCACCTGGAGCTCTTGGGCTCTTTAGCCAGGCCTCTGCCAGCACTGCCAGTCTCCTTCTCCGTCATTCAACAGATGAAGCGAGTGTCAGTTTCTGCCTTTGCCGTCCCACCTCTACCATTGACTCTCCCACTGACGCAGCCCTCGCTAACCTTCACCTCTCCATCTCCAATACCCTTGACATCTATTCCCCTGTCATGAGGATCTGTATGAAGCTTGCCTCCAAGCGCAACAGTAGGTATGACTCCGATCTAGCCTCTCTGAAACGCAAGTGCAGAGTTTCTGAACGAAAGTGAAAGGTTTCAAACACATCCACTGACAAACTGGCTTATCGCAAGATCCAAAGGCAATACTGCCTCTCCATCCACTCCAGGAAGAGGGCCCATATCCAAACTTGCTTCGCTGGGTCCACCAACAATATGGCTGAACTCTTCACAATCTCTAAGGAACTTGCTTATTCTACTGCCATTTCCATCCCAGGCCCTCTGTAACATTTGTCCTCTGCCTTTGACACAGTCAATCATACCACCCTCATAAAACTACCTGGCACTGGACTGGTTGACCTCCTTCCTATCTAATCTCCCATCCCAGGTGCAATTGGGCCCTTTCCTCTGCTCCATCTCTCTACCAGCGGCGTCCCTCAGGACTCTATCCGATCGCCATGGCTCCTCAACATCGACCTTGCCCCTCTGACCCACTCGATTTCCACCTTCTCTACTAATTTACTGTGTTATGCTGAAGCCACTCAGCTCTCCTTCAAGCTTCCCCCCACTACCTCCTCTCTCATTCCTGACTGTCTTATTGCCGTTCAGGCATGGTGCATGGCTAATGATCTGTCTTAATGCCAGGAAAACATGAGATCCTGCTCAGTGGGACCCCTGCGCCCCCCCACCATCTTGTGAGACTAAAAACCTTGGTGTCATCTTTGACTCCCCTCTTTCTTTCTCCCCTCACATTACGGAATGGCCAAGGCCCACTTTCAACTCCACGTCCTCTCCCCTTACTTACCTTGCCCCAGAAACTCAGTCTCCAGAGCTCTGATTCTCTTTAGGCTCGACTACTGCAACAGCCTCTTCCTCAATCTGCCTCTTTCCTCTCTTTGTCCCCTTCAACTAATCCAGAATAGGTCTGCAAGACTTATCCTTGGCCACAAGCCCAGTGACCACATCTCTCCAGCCTTAAAACCTCTCGACTGGCTAGCGGTGGCTGCAAAGATCAAATTCAAGACCCCCCCCCTGCATTATCCTCAAGGCTTTTTGGGCCCCGCTACATCCAGCTCTCTCCCCAAATACCTCCCTGCCAGAGCCCTTCAGTCCTCTAGCTCCAACTCTCTGCAGCTGAGACGCTCTTCCAAGCAGAGCATGGGGGTGTAGGTCTCTCTCTCTTCAGTAAGAGCCTCCCTCTGGAATGGCCTCCCTGGCCCTCTGACTTGGGCAAGACCTCCTGAAGTTCCTGAAGCTTCTCAAGACCCTGCTCTTCTCTTCTTCCTTCCCTCACGCCCTACCTTGCTAATGCCCCCTTCTGCCGCTGCAACTGGGAACCTATTCCCTTATGAGTCTTACAGGGTACCAGGCCCTTCCTGACCAGTCTATACCAGCACCCTTCAAGCCTCCTTGCTATCTAATCGCCCCTCCCAGGTGCAATTGGTCACTTTCCTCTCTTCCATCTCTCTCTACCTGCACTGCCCTTCCTGGCCCCTTTTCCTAACTAGCCTGGTGGGTCAAGCATCCCTCATGAATCTGTTCCACCCCCATCCTCGCACTTAGAAGGTAGTCCTCCTCCGCCATCCCTTGGCACTTGTCCCCTCCCACCCCCCCGGTCTCTCCCCAGTACGTGCCTAGCCCCTTGGAACATCTTCGTTCTCCCCCCTGTATTTTTATGCCACTTTCCTGATGTCTCCTATCCCCCCGCTCCCCTCCCCCCCCGGTACTACTTGTTACTGCACTTACACGATCCGAATGTCACAAGGCCTAGTTGGACAGTTATTGTTATTTACCTTCCATTTTCCACCATCCTTGGCTTGTCTTGGGGCGCCTGGAAACACCATCTTGTTGTATAGTGCGCCTTATAAATAATCAATCAATAAATACACAATTTCATTAACTTCCTTATACCTAGTGATTCGCTTAACATATCTTCTTCACAAATGAACAAACCGCGCAACTTTCTTCTAGTGATGCAGTACAGTTCCTCGAGACGTATTTCCACATGTTCACAGATCTCATGTCTGTTAATCCCCTGCAAGACAGTAATAGATGTTTTAGAGTTTCTGGCTTCTTTGGCCCTTTACAGTGTCGACAGTCCGTGTCCAGTACCTCCAGTCTCATGCGTGAGGCGAGCATCTCCCTAGTTGGGAATAGATTCAGCCTTGCCCTAAGAAATTGGTCCCTGTAGTAGCAATTTGGAAATTTCAACAAGTATGCTATAGTGTTGATGAACGGACTATTGTAACTTTTTCTTGACTTATTATATAATGCTCACTGGATAGTTTGCCCAATGCCTTGTGCAGGCACTGATATTGTGTCTTCCAGTGTATGATACTCCATGTTATTTGGAATCTCTGACACTGCGCTGTATTTCTAGATCCAACCAGACCTGCGGGAGCTGATGGAAACTATGAACCGCATGAGTCACCTGCCTCCAGACTTTGAGGGCAGAGAGAAAGTGAACTTGTGGTAAGTCCACCGACAACAGTGGCTACTCTGCTCTTTATTTTCTCTTTCTCCGTCTATTTTTCTCCTGTCTTTCTCGCTTTTCCTGTTTCTTTTTCTCTCTCTCTCCGTCTATCTTTCCTTCTCGCTCCCTTTTCTTTCTCTACCTTGCTCACTCTGGCATCTTACTTTCAATCACAATAGATTGTGCGGCTGTTTTTAATCCACGATACTCATCCTTTTCCCACTTGCTGGTGGTGCCGCTGCCTCCCACCTTTTGGATTCATGTCCTGTTTCTCATTCCTCACGCAGGCTGCAGAAGCTGAGTGGAATGTCAGCCTCGGATGAGCTGGACGACTCGCAAGTCAGGCAAATGCTCTTCGACCTAGAAGCTGCCTACAATGCCTTCAATCGTTTCCTGCACTCCTGAACATGCTCTACTTGTACCCTCAACCCCCAGGACTCAGTGGACCTGTGCAGATATCTCTTGCCACCAGAATCAGTGTAACACATGCCATGTCTGTCATTTCACTGCTGCTGGCAGAGACTGCTCTGCCCACACTCCTCCCATGCCTGAGTTTGTCGCTGGCTACATACTTTGAAGGTGGCAATGTTGGCATAAAAAATATTGTTGCTTACAGTACAAGAATTTCCATTTGTTGTGTCTGCCCTCTGGAATTTATGTTCCCTAGTCTTTCTCCCCATGTTGGGCATTTGCATTAAATCCTTATTATTTTTAATTTTCAGGTTCTCATCCATTTTGAATTCAACCACCATGTTCTATTCCTTCAGTTAGTTGCTATGAAAACGATTCTACCGTTTCCTTATTACAAGTCTTTGTAGTTGTGTGCCTACCCAGTGGTTGGATAAGTCTCAGCTACTCCTGGAGGATCGCAAGCCCTGTCTTGATTTTACCGCTGTGCTCCATCAATATGGCTGAGCCTGCTGCCCCATGGTCTACCTTTTCAGCCTAGCTCAAGTACCTGCTCGTGAGAGGGAGCCCGACAAGGTGCCTCCTTTTCTCAGTGTGTCTAACAGAGTACCAAATGTTTGAAATTGATCGGGATATTGCTTCCTTGTTGATCTGCTGGGGAAACTGTCCACACAAGGAAATCAAATCATAAGGAAATGAAACCTAAAGCACCACTGGGCGACAGTATGTGGGAGAGGATGTGTTCAGACATTTCTTGAGATAGCTGTGGTCCCCTAAATGTTTGGTAACCCCCATAGATGCATTGGCATTGACCGCATGTCTACCCCAAAATAGCAAATTTACCCAAACAGGGAAGATGTTGTCCATCTTGGCATTGTAACGAAATCGTGAGGTATGCATTTAAAACCCGAGGTAACGTGGGTACTGTGCACTGAATTGTAAGTGGCAAGAGTTGTCGGCGTTTGCTGATTTGCCACTTATGCCCCTTCATGGGCAACTGTGAATCTGAAGGTCCGCCTAGTGCCTGCTGTCCCCTTTTATTTATACTATAAACCCACATACGTTGGGACTTTTGGCAGCAAACAGAGGAAGGTGTCTCCATTTATCCGGAGACCCATTAGGCTGCAAGCTGTCTCTAGAACCATGGCAGGGTCCACAGTGGGAATTGCCAGTGGGCGTAAAAACACCATGGTCCATCCTTTGAGCTAGACCATCCCTGCACTTCTTATATCTTTATCTACTGCCCTGCACGGAAACCAATCCATTGAAGTTAACTCAGGAGCTGCGTGGAATTAAATGGAGAAAGTACGCAGACCAAACTTATGGGAGTGAAGTAAGAACCGGGTGACAGCCATGTATGAACCAGCTTCAAAGCGGCTGCTTCGATGGGTAGGGCTGGAATCCAATAGCAGCCCTTTTGGAAAAAGAATGTAAATCCACTCCACGTGCCCAAAAATGAAGTGTCTACATATATTGTAGATATGAAACGGTTAAATGGAAATATATGTGCCCAGTTGTTGAGTTTTAAGAAAATACGTTCTGGTTTTATGTACTGAACAAAAACACTTGAGACCAACTGCTCCGGACCCTTAGTATCACGCGATGATGTTACCCATTCACCAACATTGACAATAGCAGCAGAGCAATACTTACAATTCATGCGCTTCATCCTGTAGTGGCTCATGGATACTAAGGTGTCGGACATGTATACCTTGTGGGGCAGGCAGTGTCTCGGAGACTAGTAGCACATGGGTATTGGAGGAAGTGTTGGGGAAGGATAAGTAGCTTTGTGGTATCCAATACCTCAAGGCATCGGGCAGGCAATGCCAGCGAACACACTCTGGCATCCAGGTATTGGACATTTCTGCTGCTTGTTGGGCAACAAATTATCAAACGCCTTAGTGAGAAGCTGGGCACTGCATCCTATCGCAATGCCAGTGACTGAGAAATCACAATGTCAATGGGATGAAAAAAAACCACACTGCAAAGTTATGACTGGCACAGTATAAAAAGACTTTGCATAACAAGGGCAGGAAGATTGGCACTGAGGTGTGGGGTATGATATTGAGCAGTAACTCCAGCATGAGGATCTGGTCCTTCCCTTAGGCACACAGGCTGTGCCAGGGACATTAGCGAGGCACTGCAGAGACCGATTCCTTCTCTTCTCCGCAGTGCAGGCGCTGTGAACCCGGCATTTCTCCCATGATGGGACTGGGGGTACAGGGGGCTGTGCATCGTACACTCAGATATCGCTCTTCAGGGTACACCACCGGATCACTTTTAGGAGCCATCTATTTAATGCTATAGTTTGATAGACCCAATGTTGGGGCATCCCTGTGTATGTTCTGTTAATGCTTTTCACTTTCCTGTCTGATTGTACAGATCTGTTAGGTTACAGAATAAAGTTGGGGTTTCTATTGTGACCATGTTTAGCATTTTTATTACATTAAGCTAAAAAGCTTGTGAATCCATGTGCAAGCAATTGCTTGGGCCAGAGGTGTATAAAAGCTAGATAAAGGCAAGGATGATTAGTGGCGACCGAACGTCATGGCGATTAGCGACCTTTGAGAGCCTCCAACAGCTAACAGAGAAACTTGAACATAATTAGGACTGTCCTGTTCTTTCTTTTGAAGTCACCAAAGTACTAGAATGATAGATCGATTTACAAAGAAAAATGTTGTAAAAAATCAATTATTTGATTAAAAATTCAACAATAAAAAAAAAAGCTAGATAAACACTACAGGCTAATTTTAACAATAGTGTAAATTGCATGGCGCGGAGCGCTAGCACTTGCGTGGAAATGGTCCTCTCCATGCAATTGGGATTATTTGAGGGATGCAGTGATTAGGTTAATCTCAGTGGTCCTGTTTTTACATGTCTAAAGTAACCCTCCACCTTATACTTCAGGGAGGAGCTCAAGACCCGGCCCTTCCAAGAACATCTTGCGGGTCATTCCTCTCAAGTCTGTCTCTCCTCTTCTGTAGTCCCCTCCCCCTCTTCTTGTTCCCTTTATGTGTTCCAGCTCTTCTGCTACCCCTGCACCCTACCTGTAACCCCCCCCTGCTGTGTCCCATTTGTACAACGCCCCTTCCCTTCCCAGCTAAGTTCTTGCTTTATAAATCACATGCATGTATACATACACCTGTGAAAGAGATTGCAAATGTCCGCAATATGTCAGACAGCGTTTACATGTATCCCTATGGATTCCTTCTGGTTTTTGCAGGTACATGAAAATTCAGTGTGTGCAGCGATGCATGCAGATTTTATGCCCTCAGAGGCTGGGTGATGTGGATGTGGTTTGCTTCTAGGCATACAATCCACAAGCAGGGCACAGATCGCAATTTTCTGTTGGAGACCATCATGGGCCTCATTCCGAGATGGGCGGTAAGGGGTTAACGGCTCCTGTTAGGGTGCCGGCGCCGTTAACCCCTTACCGTCCTATTACGAGTCTGCTCGCGGGACCCGCAAAGGGCACCTGGTAGCAGACCAGGGAGCCGTTGTTAGCTCCCTCCCCATTCCCATTGAGCCCTGTGGGTTCCGATGGGCTCCCTGGGTTCCCTGAATGGGGAAATAGCGGGACCTTCAAGGTTGGAATGGCCCGGTATTTCCCCATTCAGGAAAAAAACCCGGACCCTGTATGCGGTATGGAGGTAGCCATGGTGCAAATGGCGCCATGGCTCCCTCCATACTCGTAATGACCCATGTGTCCGCCAGTAATTTACAATATGCGCTTCCTCCCTTTGGCATCAAAACAAGACTTTGTATACACATTTAAATATACTACTCGTATGTACTATCCTTTTCAGTCATTTGCATAGAGCATACAAAAAACATTAGGTGGTAGAATAGCTGTGGCACATATGCATTTGAAAAAAGACGCAGGTCAGGTGATGCTATGTTGCTGAGTGACATTGCCTTGTGTGGTGATTTGGAGCAACACCCCATCCTTTTGTTTGAGGGGCAGGTGATTCCCTTGTGTCTCCCTACTCCTTGTGCAGATATTAATCCCACATTTTTCCAAATACCAGTGAAGAAACCAAGGCAGAGTCTTCAACAAGGACTACAGTTCCCAGAAGGCAGTGGGGCGGCAGCCTTCACAATGCTGAGCCAATCTCCAAATAATACGCATTTAGCCGATGTGATCATGTATATAGATGGAGGGAACACCAGAGAATGAGCCGCCGCTTACCTTACCTCGCTCTGAGTTGACAAAGATGCAGCACTTAGCCCACAATCTTTGGAACATGGCAGAACAACAATGCAGTGTTGTGCAAATTCCAAGATGGCGCTTGCACCGCTGATTGCTGATACAGGCTTGTGTATATCTAATGGGTTCACATAAGCCCACAAGTAGCCTAATCTGATGATTAGCCAATCAAAGCCGACTTGTAAATATTGTATTGTAAGTGGAATTGGGGACCCTATCCAACCTGACCAATCAAGACACTTGACACAAGTTCCTTTAAGAAATTGCCAATCATAAGTAAAGTTAAAACAAACCCCAGGGCTCGCTGGCTACAGAAGGTGCTGGGGAAAGTCAGTGGCGCATGTCCCTCTGAACTCCCTGGAGAAGGAAGGAGACCACTGTCTGGAAGAGATTTGGAAGAGGGTGGAGAGGCACTTTGTGTCAATCAGAGTAAAACAAAGGTTTGCCCGAGGTCCAAGGAGTGAGTGGGTTGAAGGTGAACTGGGATAAATCCATTCTGTTCCCCCTACAGGGTATGGAGAGCGATTCCCCTCTGAGCTGTCCATATCTGGCGTCAACGGAAGGCTCCAAACACCTAGGAATCCGGGTGGGATTGGATTTGGCTGATTATACGAGACGCAATTTACACCCCATTACAGATCGATTTATACGGGATGTCACTTCATTGGAAACTCTCCCATTGACAATGCTTGGGAAGATGTTAACTCTTCTGAGATACCGGTGTGTCTTGCAGAGGGCGCTGATGCATTTACCTAAAGCTGAATTTGATAAAGTGGATGGGGCTCTTCGAAATCTACTCTGGGGACGTGGACAAGCCTGCATTGCTCCGGCCACGTTACAGCGGCCCGTGTGGGAGAGGGGTATTGGGCTCCCTAGCTTACAGGGCTATCATCGGGCCGGCCAACTGCTGGTGGTAAATGACTGTCCCCATGGGGACGCGTCCCTGCGGCACATTATGGCCGATAGGAGATGAATGGCTTGCCTCCCGCCCAGATCCTTTATAGCTGTCATCAGAGGCGGCAGTTGCCTCCCATGATGCATCATGTTAGGCAGGTGTGGAAAGCCTCTCACTGGTATGTTGGGTTTGGGGGGTAGATCCACCTTGGTTCAACCGCTATGAAATGACGCTTTATTCCCAGAGGTGGGGAAGATCAGTAGATTAGAGATGTAAGGTATCCACATTGGGGAAGGTAATGGGCGGATGGGTGTTGGTCCCCTTCTCTGAGTTATCTGAGAAATTCGGGCTACTGTAAACTGAGAGATATCATTACCTGCAGGTGGTTCACACCTTGTTGACACACTTCCAGGCTTCTCGGGGGTGCTGCCCTGCCATGCCCTCAGAGCTCATTGCCTCGAAAGCCATCTCTACCCTGTATCAGGTCCTCACGTCATTTGCTACAAAAGATTTGGTAACACCAAGGGAGTGCTGGGGGAGGCATCTCGCTCCAATGGAGTCAGAAGGCTGGGTGGAGGCTCTGATGTTTCCAAGGGAAATCGGAATCTCGGGCCATATAAGGCTTGGGAGGATAGCTCAGGGGCAACGTGCTCGCCTTGGAAGCAAGACGACACAGAGCAACACAGGTTCGATCCCCGGGTCCGCGCGTAGAAACCTCTGGTTATTAAGCGCGTTATAAATAATCATATCAAGGCTGATACAGCTCAAAATGTTGCACAGGATCTACTCTGCATGCTCCACCTTGTTTAGATGGAGGCCTGCAGAGAGTCAAGAATGCCTCAAGTGCCCGAGGGTGCGTCAATTTTGGCAAACGTGCCTGGCCAGTGTCCATGCGGTTTTGGGACTGCAGCTACCTGAAGAGCCACAATCACTGCTCTTGGGGGGTGGCGGGGAGGGAGAGACTGGTTTGACCGAATATGAGAAACTGTTTGCAGTTGGTTTGATGAAACAAACCGTGGCGACAAAATGGGGTGTCAGCCTGCCTGAAACTGTTGACATGGGTTACAGAAATGTATAGTTAGAGGATGCCCTGGCAAATTGGAGAGGATATGGAGAAAGTGTGCCAGGGGCGGATAACGGGAGCAGTATATGCCCGCAGTTGACACTGGGCGATGCCTTGAAATAATCATTCTCTGAACTGGACAGTAATCCTACTGGCATGTGAAATGTGTGATTACAAAGGTGTTTTCCAATCGTGTTTCATAAGATACCCTGTTCTGCTCTTGATGTTGAGCTGTTCATTGACGTTCTTAATGCAAAACAATAAAAAGTGTTTAAAGAAAAAAAAACCTTGCCTGCTTGTAAGCAAGCAAATCTAGATTTGTTCAAGATAATTGGAGCGCCTGAGGTCCATGCTTTTCACCAGCTATCCCTGAGAACAAAGCAGATGAGACTGGCTGAGGGATGATACTGACTTTCCAGAGTGGCCTGGCGAGACCGAAGCGAGGACTTTCCATCAGTAACCCTCAAAGCAGGGAAACTGATAACATTCCTGATGTCACAAGCACTTTTAGGTGAAGGGGCGGTGGAAAATACCCCCTTGTCTACAGAATTGTGGAGACTCAACCCAATCCAACCACAAACTCGAGAACCAGAAGCTGGGGCTTTCCACCAGCAACGCTAAGGCGAAGGGAAAACCAAGCAAGGTCCCTGGCAGGAGGGGCATATTGACTGTGTGGGTGAGTGGGAAGAATACTCCCCTAGCCTCAGCCCCTGTAGTTGAACGTGGAGATAGCCCAATTATAAATGATGCAAAAGGGGTCGGGTGGCAATCTTGTATGTTTTGAAGGCTGTGATCCTCCTAAATGGAGTACCTGGATGTTTGAGGAACCACATTTTGGATTTGTGTTCTAGGTTAGGGCTGGACATTAGAGTCTAGGTTTGGACATTTTGTGTTGCCCATGGATTATAGACTGTGTTGGTTTAAAATAAGGTTAACAAGGATGCTAAACGATGTTCTGAACCCACATTTCCACTTCTGTGTTGGATTAGAATAGGGCATGCCATGAGGGACAGAGACTTGTTAAGGATAGAATAGGACATGCCATGAGGGACAGAGACTTGTTAAGGATAGAATAGGGCGTCCCATGAGGGACAGAGACTTGTTAAGGATAGAATAGGACATGCCATGAGGGACAGAGACGTGTTAAGGATAGAATAGGGCATGCCATGAGGGACAGAGACTTGTTAAGGATAGAATAGGGCATGCCAAGAGGGACAGAGACTTGTTAAGGATAGAATAGGGCGTCCGATGAGGGACAGAGACTTGTTAAGGCTAGAATAGGACATGCCATGAGGGACAGAGACTTGTTAAGGATAGAATAGGGCGTCCGATGAGGGACAGAGACTTGTTAAGGATAGAATAGGGTGTCCCATGAGGGACAGAGACTTGTTAAGGCTAGAATAGGACATGCCATGAGGGACAGAGACTTGTTAAGGATAGAATAGGGCGTCCCATGAGGGACAGAGACTTGTTAAGGCTAGAATAGGACATGCCATGAGGGACAGGGACTTGTTAAGGATAGAATAGGGCGTCCCATGAGGGACAGAGACTTGTTAAGGCTTGAATAGGACATGCCATGAGGGACAGAGACTTGTTAAGGATAGAATAGGGCGTCCGATGAGGGACAGAGACTTGTTAAGGATAGAATAGGGTGTCCCATGAGGGACAGAGACTTGTTAAGGCTAGAATAGGACATGCCATGAGGGACAGAGACTTGTTAAGGATAGAATAGGGCGTCCCATGAGGGACAGAGACTTGTTAAGGATAGAATAGGGCATGCCATGAGGGACAGAGACTTGTTAAGGATAGAATAGGGCGTCCCATGAGGGACAGAGACGTGTTAAGGATAGAATAGGGCGTCCCATGAGGGACAGAGACTTGTTAAGGATAGAATAGGGCATGCAATG
Source organism: Ambystoma mexicanum (assembly GCF_040938575.1). Classification (NCBI taxonomy): domain Eukaryota; kingdom Metazoa; phylum Chordata; class Amphibia; order Caudata; family Ambystomatidae; genus Ambystoma; species Ambystoma mexicanum. Next base: position 1,273,245,693 of record NC_090933.1, on the reverse strand, counting down.
AGGGACAGAGACGTGTTAAGGATAGAATAGGGCATGCAATGAGGGACAGAGACGTGTTAAGGATAGAATAGGGCATGCCATGAGGGACAGAGACTTGTTAAGGATAGAATAGGGCATGCAATGAGGGACAGAGACTTGTTAAGGATAGAATAGGGCGTCCCATGAGGGACAGAGACTTGTTAAGGATAGAATAGGGCGTCCCATGAGGGACAGAGACTTGTTAAGGATAGCCTAGGGCTTCCCACGAGGGACAGAGACTTGTTAATGCATAGGTTTTGATTGTGTTTAAACCAAGTGCCTCTGTGTGTGGGCAGCAGCAGCCACCAAACCCCACTTTTAGGTTATACTGCAGCATGCCTTCCACCCCTGCATTACTGGCTACCTACACATGTGGCATGCAAGACATACACTCTCACTGACATTATTCAGCCTAAGAACATAGGTACCCCTTATGAATGAAAAACATAATCCAACTCTAGAGTCACGATAGCAGTGGGGGACAGTGTGTTTGCTTCTTTTCAGCTGCAGAAAAATGGACAGACGGGCAGAGTATCGCTGTCCCAGAAAATGGCAAACCTGCATGCAGAGTAATCAACTTATCTGGTTTTAGACCATGAACCCCTTTTAGAATCTCTTGATACATTTAGTTAGTTACATATTAAACATACATGCACTTTCTGGTGGAGCCTCCTCCCTTTTTGCGCACCTCCACCTATTCCAATCATATGACACTTTCACTTGCTTTAGGTCAGATGCATGTCTCTACATGAAATGCTCTCTTCTCCCTGGTATTATAAGCCATGTTAAATCCCTGCCATGCTCTGCGTGAGCCCACGCCTCATTCTAAACAGGTTCTCATTTCGCAACCGCAAATCCTTCTTCTCTTTATTGCTTGCGTGTCCCAACCAATCACAGGCTTTGTCGGCTCGGTCACTTTATGTTACATTTACCCCTCCATGGGAAACATGAGATGGGACACATGCAGGTGATATCCAGTGGGTTATGTGGTCTCTGGTAGTACAGCTTAGAAATCTAGGTTAACAGCCTCCAAGGTCTGATGTCCATGACATTCCATACACTGCCATACGCCACTCATAGAATCATCTACCCCTTCTAGACTCCCTCTATGCAAAACACTCCAGCATAGATCCCAATAAAGCATCACCCTTGAAGGTCAATGAGGAGGAGCAAAGCCAAGCACAGGTGAGTGAGACACACACACATACCATCCGTCGAACCTCTAGACTCTTTGCTATGCCTTCATGGCTATCCTTCCTTGTTCCAGGTCCTACCATCCTCCATGGCCACTGCATCAGATTGCATAAGCACAACTTTCGGAGGCCCCAGAACCCTCTTGTTTCTTGGGGTTGTAGAGGACGAGTCAAGTATCCCCACTCCACCTGCCCCGCCTACATTACCTGAAGCGTATGAACCAAAATATGTGACGTATACTGAACAGTTAAACCAGCAAAGAGAAGAGCAATAGTCAGAGTATATGCTGATGTTCGTTGTACTCCCTGTTTTAAAGACTTGCATTAAAACAGACAAACCTTTGCCAAACTATGTGTCGTCTTGATTATTGATGTATGAGTCAAATCTGCATATATGTGACGCTTTCCCGAAATGAGCTGATGCATATTTGCAAAAAGAAAAGAAAATAATTATTTCTGTGCATTTTTGTAACATTTGCAGATATACATTCAATGCAACTTGTTCTAAAGCCACTGAATGCAGTCCTTCTTTTTGCATTTAGTGCATTTCTCACAAAAATGTGGAACATTTTTGTACTTTGCTTCATCTGTGAGCTCACTATTACCATGCCATTGCAGCCGTCTAATTTAAATTCAGCAAACACTAAATGCATTTTTGAGACGGCAAGTGGCACAACCTCAAAACTTTACCCGACACAGAGTTCCATGGCACCGGACCGGAAAAAGCCCTTTGACAACAAAAGTAGATTTTTTTTTTTCTTGTGCACATTTTAAACATTTGTAGATATACATTCAAGGCAGCTTGTTCTAATTCCAGCGAATACAGTCTTTTTTTGCATTTCTCAAACATTTGGAACATTTTCACACTTTGCATCACTGCTGACACAGAAATACAAATGTGTTTTTCTTGGTGAAGGAAACAGAGAGCTGAAAATTCATCTGCGAGCTCTCTATTACCATGCCATTACAGCCATCTAATTTAAATTCAGCAAACATGAAATGCATTTTTGAGACTCCAAGGGGGACAAACTCAAAAGTTTACCTGACACAGAGTTCCATGGCATTGGACCGAAAAAGTCCCTTCACACAGAAAGTTGATTTTTTTTTCCTGTGCACTTTAACATTTGTAGATATACATTCAGCTTGTTCTAATTCCCCTGTGAATAAAGTCTTTTAAAAAAAAAAAATTAAGGTGTACTGGCGTCAAAAGATGTCGGTTTCAGAATCCGTCCTCAACAGTGATCCGAGCAATAAGGCCTCCGACTGGAATTTTCAAGTTTTCAACAAAAAAAGTTGTATGCATAGGTTAGATACATACGCGGGACACTTCATCAACACCACTCGTGGGTTCTGAGTTGTACTAATGTCATCAGAAACACAAAAATGTTACCATACCAGAAACCACACCTTGCCCTTCATCCCAAAGAGGCAGGAGAGGCAAGAAAAAAGCAGGGATCACGAGAGCAAAGCACCTCAGGGTGCGGGTGCCGTCAGCACCAGCCGGCCGGGGGCTGACAACACAACCCCCCACACAGGCACAGCAAAGACCCAGGGCCAGCCCCTAGGTCCAATATAAGCAGCTGCTGTTGCAGCAGAAAGGCAGAAACCAGTTTGGGACTCTGCACGGGGACTCAAGCAAAAGAGTACTTTGCGCACGCAGAGTCGCTGCATTCTTTTTCACAGAACCCTCCCACCCTAGAAAAAGAGAGAGAAGAAAGAGAAAGAAGACAGGACACCGTACAGTGGCCGCAGTATTGGGGGACAAGAAAGGCAGCATGGGCCAGAGGGGGCAACCTCAGGACCCAGTGGCCAAAAGTACAGCATATTATGGTTACTGTAATTATGATTGTTTGTTATGACCATAATTTGTGCAATAAAATTCCACAGCCTTTTATTGCCAGCACTCACCCAATGTTCTTGTGTACTACCTGGGGGGGAAGGATATGTGGTTACACCCAGGTTTGTGTTTTTCTTCTGTCTGCATCTGGGTCCACTGGTTACATGGCATCGGAGCGAAAAAGCCATTTGACACAAGTTTTTTTTTTATTTCTGTGCTCATTTTTAACATTTCTAGATATACATTCAATGCAGCTTGTTCTAATTCCCCTGAATAGTCTGTTTGCATTTCTCATAAAAATGTTGCAAATTTTCACACTTAGTGTCACAGCTGACACCGTGATAAAAATCTGTGAATGCTGAAAAAGCATCTGTGAGCTCAATATTACCATGCCATTACAGACATCTAATTTAAACTCAGTAAACATGAAATATATTTTTGAGGCTCCGCACACATAAACAACTAGACAAAACGCCACATAGAAAGTTCTTGAAACAGTGCAGGAGAGAAGCCAGAAAAAGGATTCGGATATCAAAGATCAAGATGATTGAAAAATTCTTGAAAGAAGCATTAGTCCTAGCCAAATGATATATTTTATTTACATAGCGGCCATACACAAGTGATTCAGAGCGTGATGAGGCAGAGGAGGGGGACAAGGGAGGACAAGAACAATGATCTTAATAGGCCCAGTGACATTGAGAACGTCAAAGTGCAGAGGGAAGGGACAGGGAAAGTGCAATGGGGTGGAAAGTGCTGAACTTGTGATCAAAACAGCAAATAGTGCTGCCAGCAGGTGTTAAGTGTGAGAATAAGGTGCAGACAACGGGTGCCAAATAAGTTCAAGAAGGGGAGTGTAGGGTTACAGATACAGATCCAAGTGCAAGGCTGCCAGGAGGCAGTGCAAGTGTGCGGCAGGGCAGGCAGGGATCTGGGCCTGAAATCAGAGGGTAGCCGGGTACCCAATGCCGAAGCAGAGCGAGATCAGCAGGGGAGAGGAAGATCGGAAGACAGAGGCAAAGAGGAAGCTCTTGAGGTGCTTCCGGAACCGAAGAGGGTTCTCCAAGATTCAGAGAGGCGGGGAGGCTGTTCTAGAGGAAAGCCCCAGCCGATGAAAGAGATCTACCTCCAATTCGTTGCTTGGAGAAGTGGTTAACCCTGAGGGAGTTGGAGGTGGAGAGGCAAAGAGCTTGAGTAGGAAAGTATTTCCCAAGGGAGAGTTGAAGGTATTGCGGACCCAGGCCACAGAAGGCCTTGTGGACAATGCAAAGGGTCTTGAAATTAATCCATGTAGCCACTGGGAGCCAATGAAGAGATTACAGGGCTGGAGATATACGATCCCTGGGCTTGAGGCCAAGGACAAGTCTTGCAGTCTTGGTATGGATGAGTTGCAAAGGGCAGAGAGTAGATGCAGGCAGATTTAGATAGAGGCTTTTGCAATAGTCAAGCCTAGAAAGAACCAGAGGTCTAGAGACAGTGACCTTCTGTGGGAAGGAGAGGAAAAGAAGAATACCTCTGAGGAGGTGCAGTTCATTGTTTGACTTCATAGAGACCTCAGAGATGTGTGGAGAAAAGGAAAGGATGGAGTCTAAGACCCCAAGGTTCTTAGCTTCACAGGTGGGAGTAGAGAGAGGGCCAAGAGAGGCCAGCCAGAGAGTGATAGAAAGGAAGGAGTGGGTGTGCCGATGAGGAGGATCTCAGTCTTACTGGCATTTAGGCAGAGGTCTTTGGCAGCACACCACTCTTTGATAGCAGAGAGACAGTCAGAGATGAGAGATGGAGAAGAGTTGGCAGAGGGGAGCCTGAAAACGTGTCATCCACATAGCAATGGAAATTGCCACAGAGAGCAGCAATGCGGGTGGGCAAGAGGGGCCAGGTATTGGTTGAACAGCCATGGAGAGAGATTAGACCTCTGGGGAACACCATAGGTAGAGAATGAGATAGAGGAAAGGAATGCTATTTACTTCATGTCTAAGTGCGGCTACGTCGTGGGCCTCCGTCCGTCGGGTTCACTTGGCCTTTATCAACAGTTTGCAATATTCAAGTGGGTGTATTACTCTTTGCCCCAATTTGCAGGAATCCCTCAGCCGGGTTCACATTTGCCATATACACAGTTCACTTTGCTTTCTCCTAATGTGGGATTCACTTCCCTTTACTCTCTTTCTTGTCACCGTGTCAGAGACCTTCGATTGTACAAGGGGTTTGCACACTCTGCTGCTGGTCCTTCACTGGACTTATTTTCAAGCTTTCACACACAAGTTCTTTTTTCACAAGTTCATACAATGTTGCTGTTTGCTACCTTGGACTCAACACAGTCCTGTTTGCTATCCGCTTTCTCTGACTCACCGGGTGTGCTGAACTCGTTGGCCTATCTTGCTTCTGGCGTCAAGGATGGTACCACAGTAGCAAGCGTGCCTCCCCACCTGGGTTATCAATGCAGAGGCCCCAATGCACCGCTGGCATCTGTTACTCCAAACACCAGCTGTAAATCCCAGTCTTATGTTTCCTCTTGAGGAGGCTTCACAGTTCTGAGTTGAAAAGAGAAAGGGCACTTCCCTCCATGTCGTCCTTTCGGGTCTCTCTGCCTTTCTTCTCCGTTTGAACTGCCGGTCCAGAATAGCTGCTTCCTCGTGCTGTTGGTCTTGCTTGTAGTCTGTTCTCGTGCTCCGCCTTTTATCTCTGTGGGGAAGATAAAGGGCCGTCAAGTGTGTGTGGTTACTGTCAATTGCCTGACTCTGCCTGACCCTTGTGTTGGGACATGGCAGGTAAATGTTTTATGTGTTAGTCCATTGCCTTTCACTGTGTAAGAAAGTGTTTGTGTCAGAAAAGGGAGATAGAGCTTCTAAATACCCTACAGGGTAGGATGGGGAAATGGCGTTACAGAGATGGGGTACCGCGTCTCGCCCGTTGGTGTCCCACTTCCACTCCCCGAAGACCCCCCCCCAATCCCGTTGATCCTCTCCCACAGGTCCACCCCCAGGAACTAGATCCAATAGCGATGGTCGCGTCCTAGCCACCTGGATGACAGATCTCCGGGGATTAGCGGGTGAGACACCTTCAGGTTTCTCACAAAGCATAATAAGGGAGTCAAATGAACATTATGTACACATTTTTATTTAGCATGTTTAACAAAGCGAGGTGCTTCAGACTACCAAGGAGACAGGTTGGCTTTTAAAAACAATCCTTACAAATAAAATTCTGAAATATCTGAATATTCGTTTTACCCTTTTGTTTTTTTAAACACTCTTTCGGTGCCTAGATATGCTTAACCTTATTACTGTGGTGCAGGCCTGGGAAATCAGCTCACTCATTTCATCTCAACCTGCCATTAGCTCTTAAATGTATATATTCATGCCTTGCCTTGACTTGCATCACTATGTCCTTCGCTCTGCAGATTTTCAAATAAAACCCGCAGGCCTTTGTACTGATGGCGGCCCTGGGCCTTATTTGCAGTGGACGGTCTAATGTGGGTGTGCTTCAGAATGCAGCGCAGCTCAGCAAGGTCTTTGCAGCGCTCAAACTCTTTGGAGATTGGCTGCTCTTGAAGCTCATTGGGTAGTTGTTGGTGCTGCCGGCGTGCCTGTGCAAGGTCCCTGGTGTGATGGACCTCCTCAAGAAGTTTCTTGTTCTGTGCCAGCAGCCGGTGCTGCTGTGTCTTCAGGATATTCAGACGGCGTATGAGGTACAACAGTTCGTGGCGGAGCTTCTGGCTCTCCTCCATCCCCTGCCGGGTGAGCTCAATCAGAGAGCACCTGGCATCTTTCATTGCCTTCTTGGACACTATCTGGACTGTCTCCTGAGCGCTTTTCTCGTATGCCTCCTTGTCCTGCAGGAAAGCGTGCTTCACCTTCTGGATGCTGTCTGCATACAGTACCCTCATGCTTAGAACCTGCCGCTCCAGGTTCTTTATACGTGCCAATTGCTCAGCCTGCAACTTCTTCATGGGCTGCATTTCTTCCATCTCTTTGAGCACGAAAGCGAACGCTCTCTCTTTCTGGAGAAGCTCATCCTTCAGCGCCTTCTCCTTTTCTCTGTATTGTGTGAACAGTGGCTTTGCTTCCATATGGACTTCCTCCAGATCTTTCTTGTTCTGGTCGCTCAATGTGATAATCAGGCCTTGTTTCCTCCGAGCGTGCTTCGACAGGTATGAGACGTACTCCTTGTTCTCCTCTTGGAGCCTCTTGGCCTCCTGGTCCAGGAAGTCATTGTCCAGGTATAAGTCCCTCACTCTGCTCACCAACATCTCCAAGTTCTCTGTGAGCTCCTTGTACTCGCTCCTCATGAACATCTCTTTATCAATTCCAAGCTGATCCATGCCAGCATCTGCAGCCGCTTGCTCCTTGCTATGGGTAGAGTTGAGCTTCTGTTTCACATCCCTCGAGGGACTGCTCTTTTTTTCCTCCTCCTTTCTCTTGGATGCCATCTCTTCTTCGGGCGCCATCTCTCCCTCGGATGCCATCTCTTCCTTGGACGCCATATTGGATTTTCACCTTCTCAGAACGTCTGGTGACGCCATGAAGAGCTAAAAGAACAAACGAAAAGCTTGAAAAACTTACTGCAAATGCTTGCGGCAGAACATTAATAACAATGGCCGTAAATAATAAGATTCATACTTGACTTAATTCTTCTAATATTTGATCAGACTTTTAAATAGTGAACCATATGTCCACATTTAATTTAGCTGAGAAATGTGTTTAAATTAATTCCCCCTCACAGCAATTTAAGGCAAAGGAAGTGTGTCTTTCATTCACAAAACCCTATTTTTTATCCTTTATATTTAAATTAGCAGAACTTTCTGGTGCCATCTGTAAATAAAAGGGGTAGGATCCAAGGGGCAAGTCGGGGACAAAGAACCTAAGGGAAAAGGAGTCTGTAAAAACCAGGACAGAAAACAGGTTATAGAGGCGTATTTTAAAGCAGCGACAGTATACCAAAGGGGATAGGACTCAAGACGCTTTGCTGTGGATCCCGGAAACAGCAACAGTGAACAGGCTGGGGCTGGACTCTGGTGGTATGGGAATGATGGATACCAGCAGTGGGCACAACTTGGGGGTTTGGCATAGAGGAAAGTAAAAGCAAAAAACCTTGAAACTGGTACAATGAGCAAGAGTTAGGTCTTGGGTTTCAGACACTTGGGAAGTAGGGTGGTAATACGGCCCCCCCTTTGCAGTGGAGGCTTTTGGGGTGGTCAGGAATGGTCCTCATGATCAAGAGGGGTTCATGTTGCACATGCCATATTTGGGTCTGGGGGTGCGGCGAACTAAGAGTGTGTGTATTCAATGTCATTATGAATGAGATCTGTTACTTTTGTGTTACTTTTTGGTTAAAGTTGATACATGTTAGATTCCACACGCGTAGAAAGGTAAGATGCTGAAACCATCAAATGAAATATAATTATGATTCAGACATAATGTGCTATGGATTACCAAGAAGCAGGCAATGAGGAGTTTTCATAATGTGCAAGTGAGAAAGGGGGGGGGCATGTCCTGAAGAACCCACAGTAAAGGAAAGATCGTATTTATTAAACATGCAAGCACACTGAGAAAACATATAAAGGGGATTTATGAATCTACGTGTAGTGGGCTTTTTTATAAACTGATTAGCAGAGTTTCAGAGGCCAGTGGATGGGTAAATAAGTAAGTACAACCTTAACGATGGTCAGCTCAGCTAAAGGAGCCGGCCATGGTTTTTATGGCCTGATAGTATCGCAGAAAGCAGAACGTAATCTTTAAAATGCATGGGAACTTGACAGCTGTGTACAGGTCTATACCCCGCCCCCTTATGGTAGACAGATAAATATGGTAATTATGGCTAATATTTCACTCTTTTGTTCAACATTGTAGAAATCAGGATTATTGTCTGTTTAGGTAAGTTAAGCAGCCCTTATTCAAGGCAAAAGTACATTGGAAATAGGGAACCCTGCACACACTTATTTAGGGCAGCATAGGATATAAAAAGTTTGCTTACATTTCGTACAAACTTACATAACATAAGACATTAGGCCACACTGTGTTTAAATATGAAGAAGGTTATTCACATTGTCGACCTTCATCATTTTAAAATGGACTCGCAAATAAATACAGGCTTTAATTCTGATGGGATTTTAAGCATTTAGCAACCATAGGGAAAGTGATGTGTGCAGAAATTCAAGGTTGACTGAGATCAGCTGAAAATCAGGTGCAGGCAATACAGTATTTAAACAGCAAGAATATGTGCTTTTCAGTGGTCTGGTTTCATGAAATAGAATTGGCTTATATTCAGAAAAGATAAGATAGAGAGCCAGACAGTCTATGTTCTGAACATCGTGTACTAAAGAAATTTGAAACAAACGTGTTAGTGTAAGAATTGCAACATATTGCCTTGTCAAGTGAAATTTGGGAAACTACTTAAGTTTGCTAATTTGCATAAGGAGTCATGTGTTTCAGAACTCCCATTTTTTAGTTTTTAAAATAGCAAGTCATCCTAAACAGGAAGTGTTTTTTGTCCAATGGAAAGTCAATGATAGTTTGACCTTTAAGTAAGCTGACCAATTAAAATGTGTTAAAATTCAAGGTGCAGATTTGCATAAAACTGTTGTGTAATGTTAAGAAATCTATAAATGCAGGATAAATGCAAAAATGTATTGAGAACATGTGTGCTTTCATTGTTAAAGACACATTTGACTTCCAGCTGGCGGCCTCGTCTCTTTGTCCCGCACAAAGATGTGAGTGTCCATGGATCTGGCTGGATGGCGGTATGGCTGGGAAAAGGACCCCGTCTATTCATTTGGTGCCCTCTGTGAGGCCTGAATTTTTCATAGGTTCCAAGGGCAAGTGCTCACGCACAATCTCTTAAAGCGCTGAAGGGCACATGGGCGTAGCAGAAGGGTGATGGAAGGAAAGGAGAGAAAAACGAAAAACTGCAGTTTACCCCATTCTTCAAGGGCATATTCCAAGTGACCTGCAGCGCGAACAAGATGAACGCCAGCATTCGTGGATTTGTGTGAGGGACAGAGATAAGGAAAAGGGAAGTGCACATTTATTTTGAAGTTTGGAATGTTTGCTGTGTTATATGCTCTATTGTATGTTCATAGAAGTTAATGTATATTATTTGAGGGCTAGACATGATGTGTTATTATTTATGGGGAAAAGAAAACATTTTTTATGACACTTTTTTTGCAAAATAGTTCCGTTTTTTAATTAGAATTTTCTTAAGAAACAGAGCCCTATTTTTCCCCCATGCTAGGCTAACTGGCCTGCGTTTTGGTCTCAGAAAAGACACAATGGTTTGTTATGCAAACCCTTTAGCTAAAGTGTGCACAGTTTTGTGTTAAAGGCTAAACAATAGATAGCACTCCTTAGGCTTGTTCGTGAGCTACATTTGAGGAAATAACTGTGCCACTTGAATACGTATCCCAAATTGAAAGAGAAAGCAGAGCACTCTTTTTTTTTTAGCTCTAAACAAAAGAAAAGTTAATTTGTAGAAACTGTATTTTATCTAGGCTTAAACATGTACAATGTTTATAAAAAATGTTATGTTTAAACAAGAAACGTAAGATTTTCGAAGATGTACATAGCGGCCCCGGTTCGTGGAAATGTGTGCAGAAATCCCTCAGGGGCCGCGCACTGAGAAGGACACTGCACAAGCCTGTGAGCAGATTAAAAAATGCACTCCTGTGTATTCATGGAGTTTACTGCGCAATGTAACCGTGTTCTCAAGTCACGTCTGGAATGCCCCAAATATGCCCCGACACAAAGCAAAAACAGCCAGAACAGCTACCTTTGCATGCTGCCCTTAGCACGAATACACGCACCCTTCAAACAGTGCATGGGGTCCCCTGCAAGCAGACCTGCATCTCAGGGACCCTGCACATGTAACTGTATTCCGCACCCTGACAGCATGTGTATGAAAAATTGCAACTTGGTTGAAATCTCCCAAAATCTGCATGCAAACTCCCGTAAACTGTTCCTGCACCCCGCAACACTGCTTACATGCACCCCTAAATTGGATTGTTACCACGGTTGCAAACACACATCCCAAGATCCGACATGCAAACCTACCTACACGCTGCAATTTCTATGCGCAAGTGTACTTACGCCTGTCTTCGGTTTACGCAAAGTTTGAAGGAATTGCGTGGCCATTTCCCAGCTGTGAGGGCGTGTGTTCGAATTCAAGAATATGTCTTGTGCCGTGCTATTGCGAGCGTGCATTTTTTGGTGTACCGCCCTTTCCATTCTGCACAAGCTATTCCCACACTCTGCGTGGAGTCTTGCGACAGTCCCTTGATGGCTCGCAAAGATGTGCCGAGTATGTGCAAACTCGACGGAAGTCCAGGAATAGTATGGTGCATTCGATTCCATGAATCGACAAACGCGGATTTGTGCACAGTTTGGCACATTAGTACCTTATTTTCCAGGCAAATAATTCCATGAATCAGGCCCACATTGTTTTTGCTAGGGGCAGCATGACATTTCCTGGCATCATTCCAAGACTTCAGATAGGCAGCGCAGCACAGCAGACAGTTACTGTTGTCAGTATTTGATCTGATGATATGTTATTTATAATGCGCTTAATACCCTGAGGTTTCTAAGCGCGGAACTGGGGATCGAAACTGTGTTGCTCTGTGTCGTCTTGCTTCCGAGGTGAGAACGTTGCTGCTGAGCTGTCTTCCTGAGACTTTTAGCTTAAGCCACAATGAAAGCCTTTAAGAAACAAGAGTGCGTTGCCATATATGGATTTAGTTGTAGGATTGATAGCAGCCTGCTAGAAAAACAGGCAGCCATACATACAAAATAAAAAAAATGTGCCACGCAGACTTCAAACAAATCGGCTCTCACAGATAACAGTGAACAAGTCGTCGGCAGAAGGCAAGAAAGAGGGGGGCTCAGAGAAAAGTGCACAGGCTCAAGTTAGCTCAGTTGTATGAGCAATAGTCACTTAGCTGCACATAAGCGATGAAGTAGCATATGCTGAAATACAATGTGCGGAAACATGTGGTTTACTGTATAGTAGCAGTTATGAGTTGATTATATGGACAGAAATTTGAAATGATGGCTGGGAATGACACAGGGCATGTAACAGTTATATAGGTGTATTTAGGTAGGTGATGTTTTGTTTGAATGTATGAAGGAAAGGGGGCTGACAAAAATGGACTAATTTGAAAACAAAGAACAAACAAACCTCTTTTTTTAAATGTGTGCTTTTCTGTGGCACATAAGAATGGGCAAATATAAAATAGATTGGGCGAGCATGATATTGTGAATTGAGATGTAAAGGAATGAAATGGGGAAGGGCATATATATATATATATATATGTTTGTTTTTGGGGATTTAATACATTTTTTAAATAATATTTTGCATGATAAGTAAAGTGAATTTGGATCAACATTATTAATAGAGAGAGATTAGACTGATTTTGTAAGTATGTTTTGAACACTCTTATGGAAAAAGTAGTCTAGAACCAGAACTCACTGAACTGATTTTTATTTTTAAGGGTTCTTTTGAGCCATATCAGAAATAAGGATGCTTCTTTAGTAGAAGAGCTCAGTTTTAGGTCCATCCAACAAACACCAGTTGAAGAAATTCTAAATTGAGTAGATTTTGAGGAGAAAATATTTTTTTATATTTGTTGCATGTTATGTTGAAGTAATTTGCTGGGGGAGCACTTCCTTGGAATGTAAGGGGGTTGTGGGGTGGGTAAGCCCCTGGTTTGTTTTGATTTGGTAGGGATCTCTATATTGTGGGGGAATATGTTTTTTGGGGGGGGGGGAAGCCAGGATATTTTGAGTACATTTTTTTACACTAGAATTTGACCACTTTAAAAAAATTACACAAGCTACTTCCCATCTTAAGGTTTTATTAGTTATTTTAGATTTATGGCAAATACTTTCTTTTTAAGGGCTTTATCATAAGACATTATATTAGCACACACCAGAGCAACCCTTCTTATTTTAATCTCATTTTAAGCAGTATAGGCATTTTTATTAGTAATAGATGGGGCATATTTAAAATGCATATACTATAAGCATGCATAGGGCATAGATGAAATGAGGCAATGGAAAGAAACAATTTTTAAAGTTTAGGCATATTATTGAAAAGTAATTTGGAAAAAGGAAAGGTGTTGTCACACCCCTGGAGTATCACACAACTCCTTCCTGGCCACAGAAGCCAAATGAAGTAGACCCCTCCCACCTTGGTTGGCACAGGGTCCTAATCTTGATAAGTACAAGTACCTTGAGGCAGTCGAAGGGGGGGAAGAGGGTTAGGGAGGGGTTGTTGATAGGTAGGGGGCGTTAGGGTCACCGGATAGAGAGTTAGGAAACTTGGATAGGATGGGGAAGGGGAGTAAGGGAAAAACATACATACACCTAGATTTGCACAACCTGAATCTGAATCCTTCTTAGTTAGGACTCAACCTGCATCCGGTATTCCTAATTACCCCTGCAATAGCCACAAACATAAGCACATGGAACGTTATTGATGGCCATGGATAACGTGTAGCAACAACATAGAAAACATGCAACATGTGCCTAAACATGGCACCATACTTGAGCTCAGTGAGCGAAATGAATAACCAGCATTTTCCTTCTGCTGTGTCATCCAGCAGAAAGTGCTTTTACACTGCATAGAACTGACTTGTTCAACAAACCTTTCCAACAAAGCAAGCAGCCGCAAACAAATGCAGTAAGCCCCCATTTCTCAGTGCCGGAATTCTACCATCGTGTCCTGTTATCGACAGAGGTCGAAGTGGGTGGGAGCGGTCGGGGCCGGTGCTCCCATACTTTTTATTTTTAAGTTTTACCGTTCCTATACTTTTATTTTAAAAAGAAACTGTTCTGGAATGGTTTAGTTTTAAAATAAAAGTGTAGGAAGAAGTTGAAGCTTGCACTTAAGTGCACTGCAATCCACATTCTCATAAATAGCAGGTGTGTTTGTTTGGGGGGTTTGGATTGTGTGTGTGGGAGGGGGCGCAGGGATGGGGTTTGTGGGGAGCAGGGCAGACCAGCAGGGAACATAGCTCCACTACTTTTTTTCGTACACTTCGACCACTGGTTATCGATCGCTCTAAACGACAGGTCGATACCTGCCCCACAAGGTCATTAATAAGGGTGCTGCTCATGTGCGTGCTTCCCTGTGCAGCCTTAATAGTCCCTCGCACAAAGCGTGACTCGGTTTATGCAAAACTTAAGAATAGCAATGGTGCGTCTTCACCCGACAACGACTGAGGTCATGGACATGAAGATAACTTATTTCCACTTAATTGAGGCCTGGGGGGGGGGGGGGGGGGCTTGCCAGCTCCTGTCCAGGCAATGCATACTCCAGTGTTGGGGGCCTCACCGCCGTGTGTGCCTCTGTGCCTCCTGAGGCCATGCGGGAAAGAACGTCTTTCCGTGCTCGGGACTGGCCGCGGTAGAGAAGGCGTGCCGATAACGTTCCCTAATGAGGGATAAGCTGCATGCTGTCACCGCCGGGCCCGCTGTTCAAAACGTCTTCCATCAGGAAAGTCAGGTATGCCTCCTCCGACCTGTGCCTGCATACACAATCACCAACAAGCAGCACGGGTGGGGAAGCGGCTTAAGTGCCCAATAACTGCATACACCCGTACCAACTGGAAAGAGGTTCGTGGGAAGCATAGTTTTTGCATCACTTTCCTGCTTGCAGCTCCTCTTAGCTGCCGATTTACTAGAACTGGAACCTTTTTCTTTACAGGTGTCTTGCTCAATGGTTTTCCAAAATATAGTGAATGAGCACAGGGAGGTGGTTTGCATCCTGGTGTTAAGTAGCATAGAAGTGATTGCAACAATTGGAAGGGCTGTAAGAGGTGTCAGTGCACTGCCAAAAGGAAGCGTAGATGCACACCGTTTATTTCCTTTATAGGATTCGTAACAAGTAGAAGGCAAGGAACTATGTCAGCAGAAGAAAATTGGAAAGTGATTGGAGGAGGAGAAATAATTATGAGAAAGGGACTAGGCATGGGAGAGCAAAAGTAAGACAGAGATTGCAATGAAGGCACCGGAAAGTGCAACAAATAGCCAGAACAGTGAGAATATGAGTAACTAAGGACAGAAAGAGGAGGGATGGGATTTCCACTATAATACAATACAGAGCCATAAGTATATTGTGCCCAGGATCACACGCAATCTCAAGCATATGCACCAAAACCACAGCAAATTGGCAATCTCCAAGAGGGGGGGGACAGCATCTCCCCCACAGCACAGAAACAAAACAACATTTTTTTATCTAATATCACACATTGTGTTAGGCATATATATATAACAAAGAAGGTTAATGTAATAACAGGCAACATTAGATTAGGTATGGCAAATATTTATGGGGGAACAGCAGGAATTATGAAGATTATAAGCACTTTTGCAGTAGCACCATTAAATGTGCATGTGTTGGCCCAAACATTTGTATTAAGAAGGGGGAAGTAAGACTGACGATATAAACATTATTGCGTAGGGGACCATGATCTTTTATAAACATTATCACATTTTTGTAACATATTAATAGATATATTGAGGAGAGATTTCAGTAAGTAGCTTCGGGATAACATACACTATTTTTAGGGATTCATTATACAAATACACAGGAATCACAGTAGTATTTCAAGTCCTGGAAATATAAAGGAGTGTGCCATTGGGCCCAAAAAGTATTTTCTTTTTTTATGGAGCACACCGCCTGATTAGTATGGTTTACAAGAATAAAGAGTAGATTATTAAGATCACTTATAGGGTTTATTTAGATAAAGCATATTCATGGATGGGGGAAAAAGGGCAAATGAGTGCAAACAGGCTAGGAACTGCACTAATGAGGGAATACAAATGAAGAACAGCAATGGTTATTGGTGAAAATCACAGATAGATTAATTTAATACACAAAGGCTTGTTTATGGAAGTTTATTTAGCAGTTATGGATTGCAAATAGAAACAAGGAGGATTTGGCACAGGTTTTGAGCATGTTATGGATCACTAAATATTCATGGTGGTTGGCCTATTAGAGTAAGTGAAGAGAGGTGAGATTTGGACATATGGAAAGAGAAGGCATTATGCAGGAGGTTTGGGAAGACATAGGGATAATTGTGGGCCTACAACACATCAAGCCACACGCAAGGGGTAGCGACAGACAATTGAAAATACGACAAGCAGAAGCACGCATGATATGTAGGCTACGATGTGTCCAGCTTGGTCTAAACCAAGAACACGAATGGAATGTATTTTTATGATTAAACTGTATAATGTATAGCTAAACAAATCATCCATTTATGAGGCTTAGTGACGTTACCACATCACAATAGACAAAGCAGTCCACAAAGGGGATTTGATCTAATCTGACCCAGTAATGTGGCCAGTGACCCAGTGTAACTCACATTACCCAGTCCATTACAGCAAAATTAGCCCTCCCGGTTTGATAGTGACCATTTGCAGTGAATTACTTACTATTGACAACCACATAGACCTCCTTTACTGATATTCTTATCCTTCATCTGAATTTTATTACCGTGAGCAGTTATTACTAGCTTATTAATTTGAGGTTACTTCTAAAATGAGAGCACTTGCCCAGGCCTCTTTGCATATAAATGATGTTGCATATATTAGAGACACTAGAAATAGTATTTGAGATTTCTCTACCCTGGTACGGGTTATAGTATTTGAGATTTCTCTACCCTGGTACGGGTTATAGTATTTGAGATTTCTCTACCCTGGTACGGGTTATAGTATTTGAGATTTCTCTACCCCGGTACGGGTTATAGTATATATAGTATTTGAGATTTCTCTACCCTGGTACGGGTTATAGTATTTGAGATTTCTCTACCCTGGTACGGGTTATAGTATTTGAGATTTCTCTACCCTGGTACGGGTTATAGTATTTGAGATTTCTCTACCCTGGTACGGGTTATAGTGTTTGAGATTTCTCTACCTTGGTACGGGTTATAGTGTTTGAGATTTCTCTACCCTGGTACGGGTTATAGTGTTTGAGATTTCTCTACCCTGGTACGGGTTATAGTGTTTGAGATTTCTCTACCCTGGTACGGGTTATAGTGTTTGAGATTTCTCTACCCTGGTACGGGTTATAGTGTTTGAGATTTCTCTACCCTGGTACGGGTTATAGTATTTGAGATTTCTCTACCCTGGTACGGGTTATAGTATTTGAGATTTCTCTACCCTGGTACGGGTTATAGTATTTGAGATTTCTCTACCCTGGTACGGGTTATAGTATTTGAGATTTCTCTACCCGGTTACGGGTTATTTGTTTTTGGATGATTCCACATTTTGTTAACAACAGCAGCCCGACTGCATAAAGACCACTTCATTGGAACCCACTGCTAACATTAAAGCATGTACCACACACGGACATGGCTTACATTACAGTGTTACGCTACGTCTTTAACAACATGCAGTGACAGGACCCGAGTGCGGGTCAATAGCGGACCATTAATTCCCATTACTGGTTACGCTAATGACATTTTCAGCGGTATCTTAACCATGCTCAGAGGTTAACTAAATCTGAAGCATGCGCTATATCGCACAATTACCTTCATGAAGTTAAACCAATATATCAGGAATAATGTCAAAAATAGCTTGATTGCACACATGTCGCTAGGTAGACTCCCTCAGAGTCTTAGATATCTATAATTATTTGAATTGGGGCAATCAAACCTTATTCTTGATTCAGCAAACAGACAAATACGATTCTGAAAGGGCGTTTAGTGTAAGAATGACACGGGGTTGCTAGGCAACCAGTACTCTAATAGGCCACATGACCAATGTCTATATTACTTGCTGAGCTGCTATAGGGCTGCTCAGACAACACCCACATTCCTACGAAGCTGCGACCGGCAAGCCGGCAGGAATCACTAGTTATGAACGCATTCAAGCAGCTCATGGGTAAGCTTCCTAAGCGCCGTCGTAAATCACAGATCTACATGGAGTCTTTTGCCGGAGGTTTAAGATACATGGGCTGATAAAATCTATTCTTTATTTCGTTTTTTTTTCCTTGTCTTAATTTATGATTAGTACACGAGATGGCAACAAGACAACATGATACACCTAAAGTCTAAAACAGCACCCAAGCTGCATTGCAATGACTTTTCAGTAATCCTGTTACACGCTGCTAAGCTGCAGTTAGCTATTCATCACTATTTTTGCAATGGAAATCGGTACGCCTGATTCCTTATTTCAATAGTGGGCTGTGTCTGCTCTTACAGATACGATTTACCGCATGGAAGTCATCTAGAGATTATATGACCAAACCACTTATCTGCACTAAATACTTGGCAGACTGCACCACGTGCCCTATATATCAGGTATCCCTCTTGCATGGACTGTTTTTCTCTTTGTGATGTGGATATATACACTCACCATTGTTTAACAGCACCATTACGTTACTTATAAAATATTGCTCAGAATGAGTACTTTTTTGTGCTGACCATGTCTTTTGTTTTTGTCTTCTCTTCCCCTTCCCCTACCTTGTTTTTATGTTCATGTCTCTATACCAATTTATTGTAATCATATAATCGCTGCAACCATTATCAATAATTATGTGGATGCTTTATGCGTTTTTACATGTATTAATTGTCATTTTTGTTGGTAGAAATATTTTTTTACGCCCTGAGGGCAGCCCAGTTAGGGTTGAAACACGTGTTGGCGCGGCGTTTTTCTGTTGATTATATTTATGGAACTTTAAGCACAATTTGTCGGAATCTTTTAAAATTGTTCAAGTATATTTCGATTAGCCTCATTTGGAACCACCTTACAATTCAGTGTTACTGTATTTTTATCAATCTGGGAATACTCAAGTTGTAAAAAAGCTTACACTAATATTTACAGGTACCATATCCTTACCTTGGCACACCTTATTTATACAGACAAAGGTTGGAAGCTCAGATAAAGAGGCACTCCACACCTCTTGTCTCTACCATAGGGATAATTAGGTTAGTGTGTTGCCATGATATGGTTATGAAGAGGCGGAACGATATACACATGCATGCACACACTGAACATGCATATACACCCCCCACAATAGTAGATGGTATCATCCCTATATTAAAAATGTAACTTAATAAGATCGGCTATTGAATGGCATCAGGGCCTTCTTTCAGATTGTTTGATGCTACATAAGAATGAGTAGTGGTGACATGTTAGGTGAAACAGTATTCCACCAAGAGAATGTGTTACAGACCAAGAGAGGTCGCCTACAGACAACTGGACACTGACCTTGCAGGAAATTAATAGATCAAGCACTTAGTTCTGTGAACGTGCACACTAACACACCCCAAGCACAGTGCACCATGCTAACACACCAACACACTGATAAACAATCAACATATAACCCTCTCAATCCCTGATCACGTAAAAAGGGTCTATTAACAGCTCACGGAACCCACAAACCTGCACTCAATCTACTAATCATTCACTCAAACCCCTTCGAATACACCAACAGACAATCAACTGTTCACACAATAAATATCACACAAAAACACGCACTCATCCCTGGACAGGCATACATGCAAGATCAACACATTACAACCTCAGCTCAAACACACCTGCATAGTCCCATGAACACACACATACAAATATTTATTATTTATTTTATTTTTTACATTTGTATAGCGCACAGGCAGCCCAGGGGCATTGTAGCGCTGTTACTTGCAGCAGGCTTAGTTACATTTTGCATAAGTTCCAGCATTGGGTACATAGATGTAACACATGTTATGCATAGAAGCGTACACAGTTCAAATATTCATGTAGGGGATTAACGTAAAGAACGGGGTAGAAGATCAGGCAAATATGTATGTGTATCCTCCTCTCGGGAGGATAGCTGAGGGGCACCGTGCTCGCCTTGGAAGCAAGACAACATGGAGAAACATGGGTTTGATCCACAGGTCCGCGCTTAGAAACCTCTGAGTATTGAGCGTGTTATAAATAACCTATCATATCATATCACATACAGGCTGCCCTCTCTTTACGTTAGGTACACTAGTTAGAAACCTTATGTCCAGCTAAAATGCAACGTAAGAGAATATTGTTGTAATATATTTTTTGTTGCAATATATTTGGAGTATTTCCAAGAAAAAGAGAAGGGATTGTGTTGTAAATATATGTATGTATATATATATATATATATATATATATATATATATTTAAGTAACTGGATTTTTTGAGGGTTATATAAAAGGAAGAAAGATAAGGATACCTCAAATTAATTTTCTCAACAGACAGAAAGGGCACAAGCTATAGCTCCATATTGGGGTATTGAAGGATTCCTAAAGGCAGAGCCAATTAGAAGACTGATTGGTTTGAGAACCTTTTTTCTTGGACATCATCCTGGATGGCAGCTATCCTGAAGATGCTGGTTTCTCTGATCGTGTTTGTGTTAGTGATCTTCTGCACCTGCCAGCTGGGGCTTTGATGCTGTGGAAAAGCAGTGCCTAGTAGCACAATGGTGATGGTCTCAATTGGGGTACAGGAGGAAACTCGTGGTACAAAAAACAAAGCAGTTCAAACTAATGACCCAGACAAGCCACGCATGGTTGCAATAGAGCAACGCCTTCATCCCCCAGGCACCACCACAGTTCCCCCACAAGACCCTGAAAATTTCATAGAACACTGCATAGATTTAGCAGTGGATGGAGGGTGTATATATGACATGTACCCCTGGGCAATACACACAAGCAGGGGAAAGTGTACGGTTTGTATGCAGACCATGGGTACCAAAGGAAGAGTCACCGCCATGCTTGGAAGCTGAAAGATTGTTAAGGCAGAGAATGATAAAGGAGGATGAGACGCTTATCAGGGAGTTTGTTAATGTAGCATTAACAAAAGTAGTATTAACGAAAGGGGGGAATGTTGGGAAAGGGAGATGATCATCCCACACTCCCAAGTGCTTTCGGGTGCCGCAGTGGCTTGAGAGTGTGCAGTAGGGGCTCGGGGAGATCTCAGGAGGAAGGGGGGCATGTATAGGGGCTGTAGCACTGAGAGGGTAGGGAATGTTTTGGCTTGAAAGTGCACTACAAATCAAACACCTTTTTAGATAGTAGTAGCCATATTGAAATCGAGGCCTAGGCTTGCTGCCACCAGGCCCATGGCAAAATAAGTCCATGCATGCGGGAATTGGTTGTAGCATGGGCACTGGTGAGAAAGACCAAAGCTGCAGAGATTCATGTCAAACTCCCAGAAGGGGTAGTAAAAAGAGAGGAGGATACATTCACTGGAGAATAGTGAAGGAAGACACACATAAGGAGACACATTGAAAGTACACATATGTACAGGGTTGTAATATGTTAGTATAAACGTTTGTGTCATGCCTAGACTAATAAATACAAAACAGGGAGCTTATTAGAGGTTCCTAACCAACAAATTGATGTTAATTAGAGGGTAAAATCAAAAAGAAAATAAAGAAAGAAAAGAATCTCAAAATATAAATATTAAAGCAATGATATATACAAAGTGATAGAAAGTGTAAATGAAGGAACAAAAATAACATCATTGTGTAAGATTTATGTAAAAGGTGTATATAAAATATTCTGATTTTTGGATAAATAAGCAGCAATTGATGATTCCTGCTCAAATTGATCAGTGTGGTATATTTGATAATATATAGATAAGAATAAAAGGCCAGACAAGTATTGACAGTCGAGATGGACTCGTCATCGTGAGAGAACTTCCACCAGTGCAAAAAAGAACATATGAGAGTAAGTAACAAAAACATTATTTTATGTATATATGTGTTTATGAGAAAATGTTGATTACATGTTATAGGTGAAAAAGGTGTCATTTTTGGAAGCACAGGAGGAATATCTATATGGCCTTATTGGAGTATTTTGGTACAATTGGAAGACCTATTATGAGAAAAGGCCACCAGGTACGATGTGTGCACGGTCCCTAAGACCCCACGCAGCACACAGCTGCATGCTCAGAC
This sequence comes from Ambystoma mexicanum, assembly GCF_040938575.1. NCBI lineage: Eukaryota > Metazoa > Chordata > Amphibia > Caudata > Ambystomatidae > Ambystoma > Ambystoma mexicanum. The sequence continues at coordinate 1,273,223,748 of NC_090933.1, read as the reverse complement.
GTATAAACTATGGATGGCCCAAAACAAACATGACGTCTATTACTATTGACACATCCTCGTTTACCTTTGTCTTTCAATTATCCAAATCGGGATCACCCACATTATGGAATCTTCGTACCGCTATTGTCTTCTGCACGTCTGAAAAAACAGCAATATGCATTCCGCATTCATGACATATCAAAGGTATGCACCATTATGTTAGTCCAGATGAAATATTACAAATACAAGACTGTGCATTCTGCTACGGTGGCAAAGTAGAAAAAATTATAATGACTAATCTTTTGGTCATTTCTACTTTTGAAACTTTCTAGCTAACACAACTAATAATACGAGCCCACCAAATCAGACCTTCTTAATATAAGGTATTTAGTCTCATTTTACCCATATGTTACTTACCAGTGCATTTAAATTTGGTCTACATCTCTGTCTAACAACACTATAGCAACGAGTTTCTAATGGCACAATTTGCTGCCTTTTCTTTCTCTTTTTTGTTTTCTTCTGCTCTTTTCTTGCCATTGTGAATCAATATCTTGCTACTATGGCTCCGTTGCAATTGGGAAACACCAAATAGATGGTATTTATATAATTTCTTTTCAACAAATGTTTGTGGTTCTCCATCCCCTCTATTGTGTTGTGCATTATTTTCTGTCTTTCTTCATGTGCATGACATATTTGAAACTCACACATTTATTTGGATTTCTGGGAAACCAATCAATGTTTACCTGTGTTAACTCATGGGTGTAAAATGTGTTATGGTGTTTGGTTTCCACCCTCATGATACCCCCTTGTTTTGTTTCCCCGTTATCATGTTACTTGTTTTAATTATATCCAATTCATTTCTACACAGTGCAATTAATTTTGATCTATGATGAATGACATGTCTTACTTAATCCATATTAGCCTCAGATGAAGAGCAAGCACTGCTCGAAACACGTGTCAGGCCGTTTCCTGTTTTCATTAAATATACCCTGTAACTAAAGCAGTCTCCACAATTTTTTTCTTGGTGGCGCAGTGAGACTGCAACATATGTTCATCTGTGAAGGGGGATCCTTCTCTTCCTGCTGCTTCAGCAGCACTCACTGGGAGTCATGCTCCTGACAGGCTGGGCCCAGTGGTAACCCAAGTCTTAACTCCTGAGGGAGAAGAGCTAGAAGACCCTGCTGAGGCAGAGGTGCTCAACCCAGAGGATCACCCATGCCTTCAGGGTCTGCTGGCTGAAGGGGGGGGGCCTCTAGGGGAGACTTCTGTAAGGGTCAGAGGGAGTGCCACTTTCTCGAGGGTCTGAGGAAACAGGTCCTGGCTCAGGCACAAGGTGAAGTGCCTAGGTCGTTCAAGATCTATTGGGAGGGTGAGCTCCTTTGTAGTGAGCCCACTAAGCCTGAACCTGGTGCCCTCAAGAGGTTGGTGGTACCCCAGGTTTACAGGCCTTTCCTACTGCAGTTGGCGCATGAGGTGCCCTTAGCTGGTCATCTTGGGTCCAAGAATACGAAGCCGAGGCTCTCTGCACATTTCTACTGGCCCTGGATAGGAGTGGAAGTGGAGTCTCACTGCAGGACCTGCCCCACTTGTCAATTGTCTGGGTTGGCACACCATTTGAGAGGGAGGGCATCAACATTGTTGGTCCCCTTGACCCTCCCACTTCAGGTGGACATTGGTTCATCCTGGCCTTGGTAGATCATGCCACCAGGTACCCTGAGGCTATACCCCTCTTACTGCCAAGGTGGTTGCCAGAGCTCTCCTGGGCATTTACACCAGAGTTGGATTCCCTAAAGAGGTGGTCTCTGACAGAGGATCTAACTTCATGTCGAGTTACATGAAAGTGATGTGGAAAGAGTGCGGAGTAACCTACACATTCTCCACCTCTTACCATCCCCAGACCAATGGTCTGGTTGAGAGATTTAATAAAACTCTAGAGGGCATGCTGGGTGCTTTGGAAGAGCCCCTAAGGAGGAAATGGTATCTCCTCCTGCCATGCCTGCTTTTCGCTTACAGAGAAGTACCTCAAGAGGGTGTTGGTTTCAGCCCCTTTGAGTTGCTCTTTGGACATCCCGTGAGGGGGCCCTTGCCTTAATCAGAGAAGGTTTGGATGCCACCCCTCCAGGTCTTGCCAAGCAAGTGGGGGACTATGTGTTAGGCCTCAGACGTAGGATGACACAGATGATGGGCCTGGTGACGGCGAACGTTAAGGCAAGCTAGGAATTGAACAAATACTGGCATGACCTTTAAGCATTACAAGTAGATTGGACTCCAGGCTAGGAAATCTTTCTGATGGAGCCTACCAAGCCTGGAGCTTTGGAAGGTAAATGGACTGGATCCTTTAGGATAATCTCCAAGATGGGCCAAGTCAATTATCTGGTTGACATGGGAGTCCCTGGGGTAGCCCCTCAGGTATTCCACGTCAACAGGCTCAAGCCTTTCCATAGGCGAGCAGAAGTCTCATGTCCCTTGCTAGCTTCAGAGCAAGAAGAGGATGAGAGTGAGCCCCTTTCTGATTTGTTGCATAGCAGCCCTCCGATTGCTCAGTGGATGGAGTGCATCTCTCTCCAGATAGATCTGACACCAGAGCAGCAGAGGGCCTGCAGAGCTTTGCTCCGGCAGTATGCCCTTCTGTTCTCACTGACACCAGGCCTCACCCCATGGTGCAGGCACAAAATTGACACTGGTGACAATGTACCTGTCAAAAGCAGGTGCTATCAAATGTCAGACATGGTTAAGAACCACATCCAGACTGAGGTTGCCTAGATGTTGGATCTGGTTGTTATGGAACCCTCAATCAGTCCTTGGTCCAGTCCAGTGGTCCTTGTCCCCAAGGCAAGTTCCCAGGCAGGTACCAAGGATTGGCGGTTCTGTGTGGACTACAGAGGGGTCAATGTCATCGCCAAAACTGACGTGCACCCATTGCCCAGGGCTGATGAGCTCGTGGACACCATAGGTGCTTCCAAATTTGTGAGCACCTTTGACCTTACCTCAGACTATTGTCAAATAGCTCTGACGGACCATGCCAAGGAAAAGACTGCGTTCTCAACACCTGAGGGGCTTTACCAGTTTAGAGTCATGCCTTTTGTGTTGAAAAACACATCTGCCACCTTCCAAAGATTAGTCAATCATGCGCTCAGTGGGCCGGAGGCCTTTTGTGTGGCCTACTTAGACGACATTGCTCTCTACAGTTCCACCTGGGAAGAGCATTTGACTCTTTTGGATAAGGTATTGCAGGTCTTGAAAAGGGCTAACCTCACTATCAAGGCCACCAAGGGCCAGATAGCTCAGGGGAAAGTCACTTATCTTGGTCATGAGGTAGGAGGTTGTCAAATCCAACCTCTCCCCAGTAAGGTACAGGATGTACATGACTGGGAGACTCCCTCTACTCAAACCCAGGTGAGAGCCTGTTTGGGCCTCACTGGGTATTATCACAACTTCATGGCAGACTATGCTATCATAGCTGCCCCTCTAACAGCTCTCACTTTGCCCAAACAACCGATGAAGGTTAATTGGACAGAAGACTCTCAGAGCAGAGGGCTTGAAGGAAAGTCTGTGTAGGGCCCCTGTGTTGTGTGCGCCTGATTGCAGCAAACCCTTTATCGTTCAGACTGATGCCTGGAACACCGGAATTGGAGCTGTCTTGTCCCAGTTAGATGACAAAGGGAGGGAACATCCTATCATATTCATCAGTAGACAACTCAAGGGTAGAGAAACTAGGTGGGCTACTGTTGAAAAGGAATGTTTTAGCATAGTTTGGATCCTTAGGCGTTCTAGGCCCTATCTTACAGGGTCTAGCTTCAGGGTCCAAACAGACCATAAGCCCTTAAAATAGCTTATGCAGGTGAAGGGTGAAAACCCTGAAACTGCTCAGGTGGTCCATTAGCCTGCAAGGGCTAGACTTCACCAGTGAGCATAGGCCAGGGAAAAGTCATGATAATACGGATGGCCTTTCCAGAAGGTATGTTGACCATCTGGGTGAGGGTGTCAATCTCGATGGAGATTAGACCACCCTAACCTCAGTCTGGGCGGGGGGTGACTGTGATGCTGGAAATGCCCCAGAGGGACAGGGATTCCATGTCCTTGTCCTGTAGTCCTTTTATCATGTGTGCTCTGTGTTATTCTCTGCACAGGAGTCCATATCGGACTCCTGGCAGTGCAGCTCTTCCTCTTTTTGGTTTGGTGAACAGACCCCTGGGATACCCTTATGGCACCCATGGGTGGGGGTACAACCCTGTACCACCAGTGTATGTTTTTGGGCACCTGTGTGTGGCCCACCGAGCAGGGTATGGGCTTGTGGCAGCTCCATGCAGAATTTAACAGTTGCTCTGAGTATCCTCCATTTTGGGATACCCAGGTCCTACCATTCGAATCAGTTGATTCCTGATAGGAGACAAGATGGCCACTGTGGCCTCTTGCTTTCTTTTGACTGTTACCTTGTTTTCCTAAAGTCCTGGGAAGCCCTAACTCTGTCCCTTCCCCTGACTGGATGTTGGGTGGAAGTTCCATATATGGTATTGTGGGGGAAGTCCAGGCCAGACTGGCTGGAGCCTTCCCAGTGACTGTATGTTGTGGGTACACCCTTGGGGTGGGGCCTGGGTGAATGAAGTGTGTGACCAATATATGTGTCATGTTATGGGTGTCTGGTTTCAAGTGTGTGACACAATGAATGAGACAGCCCTGCCCGAAACTGGTATGAATGCAGTGTGGTGTGCTGAATGGCTGGATGCTTGTCTCAATCCACATTCCTTGTTGTGAGTGTCTGGATGGAGACAAATGGCCTGAATGCACTGTGAGCCTGATAGGCTGCCTGCCTGAATGCCCTTCTGTATGATTGGCTGCCTGAGTGTGACCCAGCAGAGTGAATGTGAGACTGAACAGTATATCTGGGGACCTCTCATCGATGTAAATCGTTCAGAAGCTGAAGTTGAAACTTGATGCTTATTAAAAGCTGTGACGGAAGAAGAAGAATTGTTGCTGCTTTCCTTCAACGCAACCTGAAAGCTGTCGTGCCTTCGAGGCCTGATCCAAGAGAGGAACTGGCTAGTAGACCTGTTCCCGAGCTACGAGGGAACATTGTGCACCAGCTAACTTTCACCAAGGCTCCCTGGAAGTGAGTCATCGAAAGGCTGCCGACCGGAGACAGGGACCGCCGAGGAATCTGAAGCAGAGCACCCGGACATTGAAGTCCATCACCGTCGTCGACCACCATCGTCAACCAGAGCCGTAATGCTCCATTACCTAAGACATTTGAATCAAAGACTCCCTTGCTCATCCTTGTCGACCGCTTTGTCCCGCCGGAGAAAGTCAAGGTCGCCGCCGAACTGAGGAGAATCCGCCAGTGGGTTTACTGCCACCCAAAGTCCTCAAAGACGCTGACGAAGATCCAAAAGCCAGCCATGGTCGAGTCCTGATCGCCGACGCCAAACGCTGACGACCCGACACCCTTGCTGGGCCTACTTTCTTCATTGACTCTTTGCAGCAACAAACTATCGCTGTTGAGGTGCAAAGCATGCCTCATCTTTGCAGGATGTCCACGACTGATCGTTGACGAGCACTGCAATGACCGAAGTTGCAACCTCAACAACATTGTTCACCCCTTTGTTCAAGGAATCTCAATGATCAAAGGGAGTTCACTCAGGAAGGATCCGTCGACAACCCATTGTCAAACTCTGCTAAACCAGGTACATTGGGGTAGTAGAACCTTTTAAGAAGGAACCAAGACTATATTAAACAATATATGGACTGGCCTTCTCCATATACTTTATTTACAGGTTGCCCAGGTGGGGGGATCCTCACACAGAACTGTGTCTGGGTAACGGGACAGAGTATTCTGCCTATTGTTTAACCAACTTGTTTTCCTCCCAAGTCTATGGTTGATACCATTTGCTATTGATTTGTATGCCATTGGAAACTGTCAGCAGTTGGTGCATTTTAATGGAGTCAAAGAGTAATTGTGGAACCACATAGAAATTGTACATGTGTCATTATAGTATTGCCTGAGTACAAAGTGTGTTATTGTGTGTGTATATAACTTGAAACTTATTTATATAAAGAACTGTGTTATCACTAACATAGTGTGTGGACTTTCCTTTGTGGGGGCTTGGGGACTACACTGTACTTAGGAACCAGCCTGCATCACCTCTTGAGAGCTTAAACCTTGATTGCTCGCCCATAGCTACTGAATAGAGAGCCTTGGCTTGGGTGCTCTGTGCTTCTACTCTGCCATAAAGAGGGCAGGAGTACAGATATCCCACCTTCAGTCTTTACAGAGTGATCCAAAGCAACCAAACCTACAAGCAGGCAGAAAATCCCTCATTGTTACAAAAAGGGGGTTTAAGAGGACCCAGCCAGCTGTCCATTTGCTATTTTATTTAAAAGAAAAAAGAAACAATTATCTGTATGAACTCCCCCATCCTTGTGTCCCCCAGAACATCAAATGTCCCTTTGACTGACTATTTTATTCAAATCTGAAGATTGAGGGTTGGAGTCCTCCGTGGTCGCAAAACAGTGCGTCCTAAAGCGTGGCCTATGAACTAAGGGTCCTTGAAATTGCTGCACAGCAGACAAATGAAAAATATAAATAATCAATAAATGGAATGCTAAAGAAAACAAAGAATAGGGTGGAAGATGTGCAGATAAAAGACAACTAAGATTACGGCCAGGGAATAAAATCTGAGAAGTTGACAAATGGGGAATAAGGCAGGGACAAAGGAAGTGTTGTGGGGTGGGAGAAAAGAGAAAATTAAAGCGCATGAAAATGTGTGTACATGATAGCATGAAAAATTAGCTGCTGGGTCCCACTCAAGTAATACAAATGTCGTTTAACGATATCTCACGGTTCTCGTAGTGGCAGAAATCACTCACTGTGCATGTAAATTAATATTTAATTTGGTAAAAGGAGGGAACAAGATGGGAGTAAACAATGTTACTGACTTGGGATACATACATACACACAAATAATAAAAGAGGGCTATTGGTTCTTTAGAAGTGTCTCTCATGATACCTCCCATGTTGAGATAGAGCATTGCATAGAGGGGGGTGACTGAGATAGGGATGTATATGTATACTGCATGTGGGGGATGGTAAACATTCGGCATACGGTTAAGTAGTGTTCGACTATATTGACCAGAGTGGGGAATGTAGAGGAGGTCTATACTCCCCTTTTATGGTAGAGAGATAAATATGGCAAGTATGGCTAATATTTCACTCTTTTGTTCAACATTGTAGAAATCAGGATTGTCTGTTTATGTAAGTTAAGCAGCCCTTATTCAAGGTAAAACTACATTAGAAATAGGGAACACTTCACAAATTTATTTAGGGTAGCATAGGATAAAAAAAGTATGATATGGCATTTATAACACGCCTATACACAAATGTTATAAGGCGCGATGAGGCAAGGGAGGGGGAACAGAGGGAAGACAGAGACAACTATCTTACTAGGCCTGGTGTCGTTGAGATTGCACAAGTGCAGGGGAAGGGGGAAGGGGAAAAGTGCAGACATCAGGTGTCAAATGCTGGTAGGGGACTGTAGGGATACATAAAAAAGTCCTCAAGTGCGGGGGTTGCCAGGGGGGCAGTGCAGGTGTGCAACTGGCGGGGAAGGGGACCCGGGCCTGAGATCAGAGGATGGCCAGGTGACCAGTGCAGTTTCAGTTTCAGCCAGAAGTTCAGCAGGGGAGAGGAGGAGAGAAAGCAGAAGCAAAGAGGAAGGGTTTGAGGTCCTTCCGGAGATGGTTCTCCTCAAGTTTCAGGGAGGCAAGGAGGCTGTTCCAGAGGGAGGCCCCAGATGAAGGAAAAGATCTACCACCAACTTGTTGCTTGGAGAAGCGACTGACTCACAGGTAGTTGGAGGCGGATGAGCAAAGAGCTCGAGAAGGAAGATATTTAGGAAGAGAGAGTTGACGGTATTGAGGTCCCAGGCCCCAGAAGGCCTTATGGACAATGCAGAGGGTTTTGAACTTAATCCTCGCAGCCACTGGGAGCCAGTGCAGAGATTTCAGTCCTGGAGAGATACGATTGCTGGGCTCAAGGCCAAGGACAAGTCTCGTGTCCTGTTCTGGGTGAGTTGCAGAGGGTACAGAGCAGAAGCAGGCAGATTTAGAAAGAGGCTGTTGCAGTAGCCTGGCGTAGAGAGAACGAGAGCTCTGGATACAGTGAGCTTCTGAGGAAAGGAGAGAAAAGGAAGAATACCTCTGAGGAGGTGCAGCTGGTAGTGGGACTTCTTAGAGAAGTCAGAGATGTGAGGAGAGAAGAAGAGTGCAGAGTCGAAGATAACCCTGAGGTTTTTAACCTTGCAGATGGGAGCAGGAAGAGGGCCAAGAGAGGCCGGCCAGAGAGTGACAGGAAAGGAGGGAGTAGGTGTGCCAATGAGGAGAATCTCAGTCTTACTGTCATTAAGGCAGAGATCATTGGCAGCACACCACTCTTGGATAGCAGACAGACAGTCAGAGATGAGAGAAGGAGAAGAGGTGGTTGAAGGTAGCCTGAAAATGTGCTGAGTGTCATCTACATAGCACTGAAACAACTGGAGCTGCCTGAAGGACTGCTCTGGAACAGGTCAGGGAGAAGTTCTGACTACTCCTCCTCAACATCTGAAGCCAGCAGCAGTGCAGCGATTTCAACTCTTGGGATGAAAGCCTTCAGCCTATTTACATGGAACACTTTTGGAGCCTGACCAGCCCTTCCAAAGTCCACTAAATAGTTGACCTCACCCAGTGACTCCACCACTGTGTAAGGGCCTGACCATTTGTCCTGTAAGGCTTGAGGCCTTATAGGATTCATGATCAGGACTTGCTGACCAGGTGTAAAATTGATGAGGGAAGCTTTCTGGTCATACCGATGTTTCACCAGTGCTTGCCCTGCTTTCACTTTCTCACTACCCAGACCCATCAGGAGTACCATCCTTTTTCTGAGCCTTAGCACATAGTCTACTACATTGGTAGTAATGGGGTGAGTGGGCATCTCCCATCCCTCCTTGACTATGGCCAAGGGTCCCCTCACAGGGTGACCAAACAGAAGCACAAAGGGGCTGAAGCCAACACCCTCCTGTGGTACCTCTCTGTAGGCAAACAGTAAGCATGGTAACAGAAGATCCCATGTTCTTCTTTGGGGTTCTTCCAGAGCCCCAATCATGTTTTTTAAGGTTCTGTTAAACTTTTCAACTAGGCCATTGGTTTGTGGGTGATATAAGGATGAAAACTTATAGGTGACACCACATTCCTTCCACATGGGGTGAGTGGGCATCTCCCATCCCTCCTTGACTATGGCCAAGGGTCCCCTCACAGGGTGACCAAACAGAAGCACAAAGGGGCTGAAGCCAACACCCTCCTGTGGTACCTCTCTGTAGGCAAACAGTAAGCATGGTAACAGAAGATCCCATGTTCTTCTTTGGGGTTCTTCCAGAGCCCCAATCATGTTTTTTAAGGTTCTGTTAAACTTTTCAACTAGGCCATTGGTTTGTGGGTGATATAAGGATGAAAACTTATAGGTGACACCACATTCCTTCCACATGGTCTGCATATACTTTGACATAAAGTTGCTGGCCCTATCAGACACAACTTCTTTAGAGAAGCCAACCCTAGTAAATATGCCAAGTAAAGCTTTTGCAACTGACTTGGCAGTCACAGTCTTCAATGGGATGGCCTCAGGATATCTGGTGGCATGGTCGACCAGCACCAGGATAAACCTATTGCCTGATGATGTTTTGGGGTAAAGGGGACCAACAATGTCAATCCATATCCTCTCAAATGGTACCCCCACAACTGGGAGTGGTACCAGTGGAGCGTGAATTGTTGAACCACTCTTACCAGATAACTGGCAGGTGGCACCACTCCTGCATTGACCTTCTACTTGCACCCCCATCTTAGGCCAGTAGAAATGCATGGATACACTTTGCTTGGTTCTCTTGATACCAAGGTGACCAGCAAGGGGCACTTCATGCGCCAGCTGCAGGAGGAAGGGTCTTACAGCAAGGGGAACCACCAACCTCCTATAGTCTCCTTCTGTAGACTCTAGGCTCACTGTAGAGGAGCCCCCCTTTCCAATAAATCCTATGCTTCCCAGCCCAGGAGGTTCACTCTCAAGCTGGGAGCAGGCCTGTCTCTTTAGGCCTTCCAGAGATGGGCACTCACGTTGGCCCTTACTGAATTCATACCTGTCAAGACCACCTTCTACTAACACGTCTTTTAGTTCAGGGTGGTCATTTGGATCAAATACTTCAGGTACCACCTCTACCTCGCCAGGTCTTGGTGTTTGACCAACTACCTCCACCTCAGTGGTAGGTGAGTTGGGGGAATTTTCTCTTTCCTTCTTTTGTCTTTTTTGACTCCTTTAGCCTTGGGTTTCCCCTTTGGCTTGGGCACTGCAGTGGTCTTGGCCTGTGCTGACCTTTTTTGAGACCTTGTACAGGGTCTTTCTGCTGTATCTCCCACAAGCCCCAAGGCTCTAAGATCATTTCCCAGCAAGACCTTTCCTGGGACATCTCTCTGAATGCTTACTGGAATCCTGACTACTGTACCATTTAAAGTAAGATTTACAGATATAACTGGGAACTGGAGGAGTGGGCCATGAGCCAATTTAGTGGGCATCAGAGGAGCTCTGGCAACCTCCTCTGGGTCTACCAAGGTAGAATCCACTACAGTTCAACTGCACCCACTATCCCTAAGAGCAAGAGTATCTACTCCATTGATCAGCACACTGTCTTTAAAGTAGTGCATGGTATTGTCCAGAATCCTAGCATAAGCCTCTGAGACTTTAGGCTCCAAGGAGCCCAGGGAAACTAAAACTACCACATAATCTATCCCACTGGGGAAAGAATCTGAGGAGAAGGATGCCCCTGTAATTTCTTCTTCCTCATAGGAGGAGAAGGCCATATTAGCAGAGTGGACCCCCAAGGTTTTGACCTTACATCTGGGGCCCCCCTTCACATGGTCACTCGCTCCATAGGCCACACAAGAACCACCGGGTCTGTAGACATAGGGAGGCTTTCTGTAACCAGAGTTCTGTTTTGGAGGATAACCTCCATTACCCTGTGTGTTCTCTTGTGACTTACCGTTCCTTTTCTTTTTGTGGCCCTTCTGGGGGAAGTTTTATCAGACCTCCCACCCTCCTTATCTTTGGGCTTTTTCCCCTCCTCCTGCTTACCAGGATGAGTCTTGTCCTTATGGGACACTCTATGTGACACCCACAAATCTGCTGCAATGGCCAGCTTCTTAGGATCTTACGTCTTTGAATCTGCCAAATGCTGCTTAAGCTCAGGAGAACAAGATGCAAAAATATGTTCAAGCATGACAGGACATATCATACCCTCAGAGGTGGAGACCTTATTGCCTTCATCCCAGCCAGTCAAGTTTTCTAAAGAATCAGTCACATATGACATCCAGGTACATCCTTCTTTCTTTTTATACTCTCTGACCCTTTTAAGGTATTGGGCAGGAGTCTGCCCAAACTTCAAAATTAGAGTTTTCTTTAACATTGTAAAATCAACTCTTTCCGCTTTTGACATCTCCATAATAGCATTGCAGCCAGAATGGGGTAGTCTGCTGAGCAACCATGCAGTCCTATCAGCATTTACAACCCCCTGAACTTCACATGCATAAACAAATGCATTCAACCAGTCCATAATGTCATTCTTCTCATCATACACACTGAGGAGATCTTTAGGAAATCTTGAATGAGAGGAGGACCTAGACCCATGTCCAGATCCATTGGATCCATTTGAAGCTTGAAGCTTGGCCAATTCCAACTGGTGATCCCTGTCTTTCTGTCTTTCTGCCCGCTCTACCTCCAGCTTAGCCATGTGAAATTCAAGATTCTCTGCCTAAACAGCAGCTCTTGCTTCTTGAATTCCAGCATGGCCTCAGCATCAGAGCGTGCAGATGAAACATTAGACACTACATTATCCATATCCTCATGGGCACCATGAACAAAGGCAGCGACAGAACTGTCAGTTCTGCCAGTGGAAGCACCCCCACCTCCTTCTCCTTCATCAGAATCTATGGCAACTCTTGCCATTCCATGATTCTTTGGATAATTTCCAATTTTGTACCTTGAGCAGCTAAACCCCTCTCAGTACACATGTTTCTGAATGTCTCTGATCTAGAAGCATTCAAGGTTATAAAGGTACTTGTTTCCATTATATTACATAGGTCTATAGCCTTTACAGTTATCACTACAAAGTCACTAGGTATCCTGGATAGGAATAACCTGAAATGCCTTCACTAGTGTGCAATATTGGCTACCTTCAGTCCTATCCCACCGCTGTGCACCAATTTGTTAAAATGGATTTCTGAACTCTCACCTGGTTCAGAAGGTCAGCCTAGTTTCTTGAAACAGGGTAACCTTCTGGACAAGCCAGACCAATCAAGGTAGCTTGGCAGCAGTCAAGACTAGGTCTCAGGAGGGGTGAGGGTGACTGAAAGACCTTAATGAGCACACAGAGTAAAGGACACTTACAAATCAGTCCCAGTCAGGTGTAGATATATTAAAAATATATATACATTTATTTCAAGGCCTTTGCGTTTCAAACACACAAATCAAATCACAGTAATACTTATTAAACCAACACAATCCTATCTAAATACATATAAACAAGAGCAATGGGGTCTAAAGGGTTAATGCACGAAATGGGTCCACAACCTAAAAGCGGAAGGAAACAGGCAGTGCAAATAGTCTTTGGTCCCTTCTGCATCCACCACACTCCTAACTAGGAGGCAGTCCAATCCCTAAGAAGAGTGGAGCCTAATGCTGAAATGTACATGCAATGCAAGCGCATGCGGTAGTTAAAATGGGCAAAACGGGGTTTCTTCAAGGGTCTGTAGCAACTCAGGAAGGTGGGTGAGGCGATGAAGAATAGGTTCCCACTATTCGAGGAGGGTCTCCACTTGAGGGCAGAGTCGATTCCAAGTGATGGGAATAGTTTGCTAGTTCGCACTAGCAGTGGAAAGGAGAGGGGCCTTCGGGGGCCACTTGTGCATAAAAATGGATGGAGAAGCTAGGGGCCACCAGCTAGGGTTGTGATTACTCACCGACCCCTGGCGCACTCTGGACCAAACTTTGGCAGTCGAGTCGACTTCGGTTGCAGGTTCAAGTGCAGCAATTTGGCAGCCCTGCGGCATTCCGCGACGAAGATACAGCAATGATTCCCAAACGGGACAGTGGCGATTTCTCTGCTCCTGGTGGATGGATCAGGCCAGTTTCGCTGCAGCAGGCTTCAGGGGCAAGAGGGGCACAAATGCAGTGCACCTGCAATTTGTGCCCCTCTTGCCACCACAGCTGGGCGACACGGTAACCGCGTATGCACTGGTTCAGGTGCACTTGTCTCACTTCAGACCTGGGAATACCAAGTACACGAAATTCGGTGTGAGAGTGCCGTGAACACAGAGCTAGCGATATACCAGGTTTCGAGGGCCTCCTCAAAATGGCGGCGGAGACAGAGCAAAGGTCCTGCATAAGCTGGTCAGCCCAGGGACACTTCCGAGAAGGCTTACTTGGAGGGTTTCATGAAGGTGCTGAGAATAGTTGGTTCCACTATTCCAATGGGTCAAAGCGTCTTAGCAGACCTTCTAGGACGAGCAGATGCAGAGGGGTCCCACGGGACGAAAGCGGGCTCACGGTGCCAAACCTTCCAGCGGGTCACCAGCGGTTCCTCGACTTCAGGATACTTGGTTCCTTCGTTCAGTGAGCACTCCAGAGATCGACATGGTATGGGTGTTTAGGGCCTTCTCTTATCCAGAATCTCCTTCACGCCAAAAATGAAGATGACCCAATGGGAGATTTGCTCACATACAGGCATACCATACGTGGACCAATCACGGACCACGGTGGTCCCAGGAATTCACAGCACTCCAGACTCTCTGGCACCCAGGATGTGTATTGGAACCAGATGTTCCAGACCACATCCTGGAGGCACACACACAAGGCATGCAGAAGCCTGTTAAAGCTTGGCGTTTCGCAGGAGAACACATGCCCAAATAAGTACTGACCCGGGTAGGCTCAACCTGGGGAAGGTGAAGGGGCAAGATGGGCAAAGGACAGGACAAAGAACCTCGTGGCATGGCCCTTTTGGAGCCAGGCCACCTATTTGTGCCAAACGTGGTAATCGCGGTTTACCTGGCAGGAAAGGGTTAAACATACATGAAAAGATAAACTGCCACCAACCCTCTCCGTGACACATCTGCACATCTCCGAAAAATCCTTCGAGAGTATCTAGGGCCTTTGGAAATGACTAAGAGACCCAAGTGTGCTGTACTGGAAGGTACATTGTACACTTGTTAAATGTTGCAGAAAAGTTGCAACATTGAAATGGACCAAGGGAAACAAAGTCTCCCAGTACTGACTGTCTTAAGGGCATGTCAGTTTCCCCATAAAAAGTGAGCGAAACCCCAGAGGAGTGCAGCAAAAGGCTGGGCTCCCCAGGTAAAGTCAGACTATGGTCTTAAACAGCAGCAAAAAAGTTCGGGTGTACACAACTGGAGGGAAAATTACACATAAATGGAAATCTTTCCTAACAAGGAGTGGTTGCAGAAGTCGGCCAGAGCAGGAGCCAGGGAGTCAATGTGGTCCTTGATGGTTTTGGAGGAAAAGGGATGTACCTGTTTTGACAAGACTTTCATAGATCGGACTTGTCTAGAAACCTCATCAGGGGAGAACAGGGGAAAGGCAGAGAAGGAGCGAGGAGAGGTGGCCAAAGAAGAGCCAGAGGAGAGCAGGAAGTAGAGGGAGGAGGGGGAGAGGAAGAGAGAAAGGACATGATGTCATGGGTTTTAGAGACTAAATGAGAAGCCAGAGCCATGCAGATTTGTTAGATGCCGCAGAGATGCAGGTTTGGATGTGAGCTCTCTTCTTGGTGCGGACAGAGAGCCGGTATTGCCATTGGAGCAGGCCAGTTTGTCAATGGATGTACCAGAAGCACGCCATTTCCTCTCAGCCACTCTGCACTTGCATATGAGGGTGACAAGGTCTGCTTACATTTCATACAAACATACATAACATAAGACATTAGGCCACACTATGTTTAAATATGAACAAGGTTATTCACATTCAGTAGACATTCATCATTTTAAAATGGACTCTGCAGTCAGGGGCGTAGGAGACACATAAAATCTGGGGGGACAGGAGACATCTTGGGGACTTTGCTTTATTTATTTATTTATTTATTTATTTATTGTGTTTTAGTCAAAGAACTCGACTTTTCACAAAATTAGAATTAAAATAGCAGTACGTATTAAATTACAAATATCACTGTATACAACAAGAGAAAAGAAAACAGAAGAACATTAAAGGATGCAGCAGCAAAGAACATGTCTTTGTATGTTGCATTTCTGGATTTTTCATCTGACTATGAGCTCATGGTAAGAGAGAGGAAATAACAATTACTTACAGTGGGCCACAGCTAGGACGCCAGCTCGTTAAGAGGCAGATCACCTGTAAGTGGACTCCTGCCAAATAAAGGAGTTGCAGCCTTTTCTACCAACTGCAAGTTGCTACCTTTTTTGTGTGGGGCAAGGAGACGTGTGCGTATCTCTTGGAATGGAAGGGTGGGGTTTCAAAGAAAGAGGAAATCTTGTTTGTACCTCTGAGTAAGCCCTGTTATGGGAGTAGAGGGACTAGGTGTGTGATGTTGCTGCTTTGACTATCCTCCGGGTGGGTGGGGGGGTGTGTACAGCAAACAAGGAGGATGAGCGATCACAAGCCCACCTCCTTATAAGCACTCCCCAGGTCCGCGGCCGGATGTGTCGGACCGGGGGGATGCTTAGTAGGTGGGGTGTATGTGGACCCAGGGGGGTGGCCAGAGGGGCAGTCCGCTATGTGGGGACAGCCTCTCGCGATGAGTCTGTCCCTCTTATTCCATCTCATGATAGGTTTAGAGCCTAGCCTTTCATTGCCTTTGTTATTCTGAATGCAGCGCTGGACTCTGTTCCTTTCTCGTTTAACATTTTCTGCAAAGTCTGATCTATTTGATTCTCTCATACGTTACTAGGACGGCAGAGCATGGGTCCTCTGCCCTGTTACATTATTCAAAGAGCCCCTCTGGCCTTTCTTTGCCTCTCCCTTGTCTCACTTCTTGCTTGCTTAATACATACCTCCTTGCTTGAACACTCAACATATTCTCCCTAACACAGCAATGGCAGCTGCAGTCTGTCTTAACTTCTATTTGTTTTGTGTCTTGAATTGGCCTCTTATTTCCGCTTTTCTGCCTGCAGGGGAAAGGCATTTGCCAGTCACTGCCATGATGGTTCTACCTGGCCATAAGAGGGCAACAGCTAGCCAATATTGGAAGAACATGGGCATATTATGCCAGAGGCTGTCAACTGCCTTCCTAATGCCTACACAAGAGACACAACTCTTGCCTTTGTTTCTAACAGTAATTCAGTGGATGAAGAAACGCGAGAACACACATATTGCTTATAAATGAAGGGGATGATGTCACACTTGGTTAAGACATTTTGATCATGCCAGAAGCTAATTTCCAGCTGCAATTAAGTGATTACCTTTTAGACTTCTGGCTTTAAATAACGTTAGTATCATCTGGAAAGCACAGAGGTTGCTCAACAGGGTTCCTGGAGTACGAGGGGTACCCTACTCGTGGGCACGAATGATTGGAGGGCATTCTTGCCCTGGTTTGGAGCCTGGCCCCTACAGCCATGATGGGGGGAGGGGCCTATTACCTTTGGTTGTACGTACCCTTTGAGGGTGGGCAGACATTGCCTCCTGCTTTAGCCCACTAACAGCTCTGCTTTGCAACCTCATTACACATACCTGTCAGGTGGCATGTAACTCAATGCTACTAATGTTATCAGCCTCAGAAGTCTGGAATCCTTTGCTACATAAACTAGAGTACAGGCTTGCCACCTCAGACTTACCCGTGTCTGAGTCCGCATCTGTCGCCCTGTGGGGAAGACACACACAGAAAGAGCAGGGCATAGTGCCCTTGTGGGTTTTTCACACTTCTTCCTCAGGGTGGGCACAATTCACTCCGCAGAGAAAGTGGCACATGCTGGGAAACATTCTCCCACTTTGACAATGTCACCCAAAGAGCGAAATTAGCCATTTGAAATACCTCTGTCGACATATTATTGCGCAATCCACACTGATGGGTTTAAGCACCTGCTTAACGCGTGATCGCAATTAAGGGCATTTGCCAACGCACTCAAGAAGCACAGGACACCCTCTTACCAGCGACATGCCATGCTCACTCATTCTGATCATGAATTCCCATTTATCTGGGGTCATGTTAAATGTATTTATTTATTTATTACATGTGTAGCATCACGCAAAACCCCCAAGAATCAAGGCGCAAAGTAAACTGCATGGAGTGGACCACTGCCATTGGCGCAAGTTTTTACTTTTCCGCCACAAAATGGAAGATTTTAGTGTAAAAGGCAGGTGAAATCACATTGCTTTTCCACTTTGGAAGAGTGTAAATACCTTGCACAATTAGCGATTGCTGACGGAATTGACAATGGCTTCCTCTGGACTCTGCCCGCTTTTACCAGGTTTCATTTCCAAGCAGATCCCAGAGGAATCCCTTTCCTTATTTCCAGCATGAGAATCCATGCTGGCAGTAAGGCCGCATTTGTCTGGTGGAGCGGGAAATATAGGTGGTCCTGGTGTGTCCACTAGGCTCCCGAACTCCACCCAGAAAATGCACGAAAATCTGGCCAATTAGAAAAAGCGACAGTAATAGTGTTTTCCACCACTTTTTCTGAACCAATTGACCTGGAAAATGCTGTTTTGCAGCGGAAGCCGAATGCATTCACTCTTTCAATTATCCCACCGGAAGATTAAACCAGCTGCTGAACACAGGTGTTACATATTCCAATGCACAATCTGCATTTGGAGCATTAACCTACTGAGCTACCTTACAAATGATATCTCCTATGGGGCTTTACCGTCTTAACCCCTTAACTGCCATGGGTATTTCCCCCCAGTGCCAAGGCCTTTTTTGGTGATTTCGGTATGTTGCCATTCAATCCCTTGTAACTTCTTTGTTACATGAGATATCTCGGCCAAAGTTGGCCCCTTTTTTTCCCACATGTAGGCGGTCGTAACGCCACTCAGGAATCCTAGTTTGTTGTAGGGGGTGTGGGGGAGGTGAGAGACAATGACCAAAAAGGAGAGCATTTGTTTTTTTTCTGAAAATGCCAATAAAATGTTGTACAAAGAAGCCTGTGGTGTTTTCCTTGTAAGAGCTAGGAACAAATGGGTTGCTGTGCTGGATTCACCATGTTCAGGCTTTCAAGAACAGATTGAGTGGAAACCAAAATTACATATTTTGATATGCTAATCAGCCGTTTTGTGAGAGGTAGGCGATTTTGGCGTTTTTTGGCCAATAGGACATGCGTGGACGGAATGCAAGAAAAGGGTAGGAAAGCTGAATGGGAAGCCAGAAAGGCATACATTTCTGAAAAGTAGACAATATTCCAAGTTTAGGAAGGGGTGATTTGCACAGGTCAGGCAACAACTATGTAGGCAAAGATTCCATAGTTTGGGGGAAAATTAGGAAAATGACAGAAAAACCCCCACAATTTCCACACATTTCACTCGGGTCACCAACCGAAACACACAGCGAACAACACATGGCCTACCTTCCTGCGTTCCCACATATTTCCCAATGAAAACGGTACCTCACATGTGTGGGTGCACCTACCTGGGTGCAAAGGGAAGAGCCTAAAACACTGGTAACCCCAAGTCTTTTCGCACAGCAGATTTTCAGGAATTTTGTTCATGTGGGCAACTTACAGATTTGAGCCTAGGGGGTCAAAGCCACGAAGGAAAACAGGTAACCCCATGCATTTCCGAAAAGAAAACATGCGTGGGAATCCACAGAGGTCTGACTTGCATGAATCGTCCCATAATGTATGACCCACAATCCCTGACAAAGTCTGAAATTTGGTGGAAAAAACACAATTTTCCCTTTGTCTGGGATTGTGGGTAATAAATTCTGGGGCGATTCGCGCAAGTTAGACCTCTGTTGATTCCCACGGATGTCCTCTTTTTGGAAATGTATGGGGTTCCCTGTTCTCCTTGCTGGCTTTGACACCCTAAACCCAAATCTGTATGTTGTCCACATGAGCAAAATCTGCTCTGCCGAAAGGCTTGGGGTTACCAGTGGGTTAGCCTTTTCCCTTTGCACCCAGGTAGGTGCACCCATGTGAGGTGCCATTTTCATCGGGACACCTGTGGGAACACAGGATGGTAGGACATGTGTTGTTGGCGGCGTGTTTCAGGTGGTGGCCAGAGTGAAATGTATGAACATTTCAGAGACATTTCCTTCTGCACACCCACCGAAACACGCCGCCAACAACAGATGTCCTACCTTCCCGCGTTTCCACAGGTGTCCCGACAAAAACGGTACCTCACATGTGTGGGTGCACCTACCTCGGCGCAAAGGGAAAAGGCCTACCCACTGCTAACCACAAGCCTTTCGGCAGAGCAGATTTTGCTCATGTGGATAAACTACAGATTTGGGCCTAGGGTGTCAAAGCCACCAAGGAAAACAGGGAACCCCATGCATTTCCCAAAAGATGCCTGTGGGAAGCCCCCTTTCCACTAAAAACATCCATGGTGTTTAGTGACCCCCACACCCACCCAAAACAAGTTATAAAAAATGTTATTTTTGTGTTTGTTTTGCCTCTTTCCTAGGGGCAGATTGTGCTAGCAATCTGCCCCAGGGAGGGCTACATGAGATGTCCCCCATCCATTTGGGGTGGGGGGAGAGGGCCACCCCCCTTTCCAATAAAAACATCCATGGTGGTTTAGTGGCCCCCCCACACCCACCCAAAACAAGTTATAATTTGTTTTATGTTTGTTTTGCCCCTTTCCTAGGGGCAGATGGGCACATGTGTGTGGCCATCTGCCCCTGGGGGGGGCTAAACGTACTGCCCCAGGCTTGAGGGGTGGCTCTGCCAATATTTGCAGTGCCCCCCACCCCAAATGGATGGGAGCATCTCATGTAACCCTTCCTAGGGGCAGACATCTGCCCCCCAGGGAAGGCTACACAAGGTGCCCCCATCCACTTAGGGTGGGGGAAGAGGGCCACCCCCCTTTCAAACACAAAAAATCCTGGTGGTCTAGTGGGACCCCACCCCCACCCAAAACAAGTTATAATATACATATATATATTTGTTTTGCCCTTCCCTAGGGGAAGATGGGCACATGTGTGTGACCATCCTCCCCCAGGGGGGTGGCTAAACGTACTGCCCCAGGCTTGGGGGCAGAGTGGCTCTGCCAATATTTGCAGTGGCCTCTCCTCTCACCCCAAATGGATGGGGGCATCTCATGTACCTCTTCCGAGGGGCAGAAATCTGCTGCCGGGAGGGCTACATAAGGTACCCCCATCCACTTAGGGTGGGGGGAGGGCCACCCCCCTTTCAAACACAAACAATCCTGGTGGTCTAGTGGGCCGATCCCACCCTCACCCAAAACAAGTTATAATATATATATATATATTTATTTTGCCCTTGCGTAGGGGCAGATGGGCACATGTTTGTGGCCATCTGCCCCCGGGGGGGGAGCAAAACGTACTGCCCCAGGCTTGGGGGTTGGCTCTGCCAATATTTGCAGTGGCCTCCCCCCCACCCCAAATGGATGGGAGCATCTCATGTAACCCTTCCTAGGGGCAAAAATCTGCCCCCAGGGAAGGCTACATAAGGTGCCCCCATCCACTTAGGGTGGGGGGAGAGGGCCACCCCCTTGCAAAAATCCCTGGTGGCTAGAGGTCCCACCCGCACCCACCCCACCCAAAACTAGGTTTACAAATAAAACTATTTTTTTGTTTGCCCCTACCCTGGGGGCAGATGATCACCCATCTGTCCCCAGGGTATTGCCCCCGTGCTTTTGGTGGCCAGGGGGGAGAGGGCAGTTTACATAGTAAGCAGCGCCTCCCCCCACTTAAAAAACAGATCCCTGCACAACACACCAAACACATATTCTGGGGGGGATAAATGACATTACATCCCCCCCACTTAAAATTGTGGGGGGGATTTGTCCCCCCTGTCCCCTCCATGTCCTACGCCCATGTCTGCAGTTGCCACACAAATAAATATAGGCTTTTTAGTCTGATGGGAGTTTACAAGTATTTAGCAACCACAGGGAAAGTGATGTGTGCAGAAATTCAAGGTTGACTGAGAACAGCTGAAAAACAGGTGCATGCAATTCAGTATTTATACAGCAAGAATATGTGCTTTTCAGTGGTGTGGTTGCATGAAACAGAATTGGCTTATATTCCGAACAGATAAGATAGAGAGCCAGACAGTCTATGTTCTGAACATCGTGTACTAAATAAATCTGGAACAAGCGTGTTAGTGTAAGAATTGCAACATATTGCATGGTCAAGTGAAATTTGGGAAACTACCTAGGTTTGCTAGTTTCCATAATGAGTCATGTGTTGTAGAACTGCCATTTTCTAGTTTTTAAAATAGCAAGTCATCCTAAACAGGAAGTATTTTTTGTCCAATGGAGAGTCAATGATAGTTTGATCTTTTAGTAAGCTGACCAATTAAAATGTATTAAAATGTAAGGTTTAGATTTGCATAAAACTGTTGCGTAATGTTGAGAAATCTATAAATTCCAGATGAATACAAGCATTTATTGAGAAAATGTCTGCTTTGATCATTAAACACACCTTTCACTTCCAGCTGGCTTCCTTGTCTCTTTGTCCCACACAAAGATGTGAATGCCCATGAATCTGTGCACCCAGATGCCTAAGGGCTTGGCGCGCAATACAAATAAAATACAACTACAAAATACAAAATCTGGCTGGACAGGGGTATGGCTGAGAGAAGGACCAAGTCTATTCAGAGGGTTTCTGTTATTTGTTTTTGACCAACAATACACATGGGGTAAAGCAATGCTCAAAGCTAAAGTAATCGAAACCCAGGAGTTTCTATTGTATTTTCAGATGTGCCGTGCTTGCGGAAATGGTAGTCATTTGGATTAGAGTGTTTCAATAGAGACAGTAAACAGGGACGGATGAGATGGCTATCGCTAGTTCAAAGAGAACCTTTTTATTCACCTTTCATCATATCGCTTGAAGTATATATGCAAACCAGGTGCAATTAGGGTTAATGTCTCAGGCCAGTAGTTACTAGTAATGAATTTTGTTTGCACACAAATGTTTAACTGTTTCATGATGTCATAACGTACCATGGACAAATCCTAAAATGGGTGCATTTTACACATGTGTCAGTACTCACCACGGCTTGAGTGGAAGGTAGGTGAAGTAGGTACTGCTGTGTAGCGTAACTCGGACCGAGATGGTCCAAGTCTCCTCACTGAGGGTGATCTTTCCAATGATACATCCCTCTATTCGTTGTGAATACACAAGAACAGAGGAGTAAATCAAATGAAAGTACGATAAAGAACAAACACCACCAGACATGCGCCAGGCTGCAAGAAAAAGGGCAGGTCTTAGAAATGGCTCACAGAATCGAATATGCAGAATTCATAGCAAAAGGGGAACTAACATTGCTAGTCTAGGCACCGGGACTTCATCTATCTTCTGATGATGTGTGTCAATTTCCGAGCTTCGGTTGCCTCTATTAAACACAAGAATTAGGACAATTGGTAAATTACCCACGACACCTAATGGACTTAAGGAAGTCTTTAAGTGAACACTGGGCTCTTACCTATAGAGTCATATGAGGATAGCAATCAGTGAAGATGAGGCTGAGAAGGGAATCCAATAATCCAATGAACAAACGAAAACAAAGAGGGAAAGAGAGAAGGTTAGCAGGGACCTACAAACCCGGGTGGCACAAGAACGCACTAGCGACGGGATGGTGCACAAGGGGAAAACAGCAAGGTGTCCATAGTTCTCTGCACTCTAGAATGTTCCAGTAGAAGGTTTCAAGTTTGAGGGATGAAAGTACCAAGGCAGTAATGACAGAGGAAATCCAAGGGCAATTCCAGAAGGAGGCAATAGGACTATAAGCGGGCAAACAAGCAAGAGGATAAACCAAAGGCAATCCGTTGGACAGGCAGTTCTGATTAAAATCTGTGCGGTCAGCAGGCAGAACAAAATCACAAGGCAGAGGTAGTCCAGAATGATGAAATACAGGATCGGAAATTCGGAACAAAGTAGAATCTTCAAAGGCACTAACTTCAATCAGAAGCGTTTTTGCCGGTGACTGAATGTGCTTTATGGGAGCAGAGTGGGCGGGTCTTGCATGGCGGAGCGGCGCGGCTGGTCATGTGACCATTCCGAACCACAACCCGTGCTATGGTGGAACACACTGTGGCAGAGTGACGTATACGTGCTTTGCGGGCGGCGAATCGCCATAGCAACCTCCAATGCCGAAGGAAGGGGGAGGCCACCGAATAGAACAAATGGGCTGAACATCTCTGCTGGGGAGAAACTGTGGCAGTGGAATGATCACGTCGAGGTGGAACCATGACAACATAAGCTGAAGATGGTAGTTAAGATAACGGCTAGCAATGAGAATGTAGGAATTGGAGAAATATGGGAATCTTTTGAAGAGGTTTTGTTTAATCGCATGTGGGGGGTGGTCTGTAATAAAATATATGGGAGTGTTTGAACTGTTGTACAATTGTATATAATGTGTTACCCTATGTGGTTCATCGAGTCTTGGATCAGTTTGGGTCAATAGAGTCATCTAGCTGCTCCCTGGACGATTGTACAATAAACATACTTTACGTACAAAACGTGCACTCGTTCCTCAGGTAGTGGGTCCTCTTTGGGTTAAGGTGATTAGGGGCCCACTCCTACAAAATTAGCGACCATGAAGGGACTCCAGACTTTCTGAGATATTGGAGGTCTCCTGTACACACAACTCGGCTGCGGCACCTCACTGTGGGGACCAGTCTTCCGAGGACGGTGAAAAAGAGAATTTTGTGGGCAGAGGCAGAAGTTGCCCAGAGTCATGGTACTGTGGCCCAGCTGTGCAGGACGACTAGGCAGAGCACTGCATTGGAGTGCTTTAGGTTCATGTGAGTGCACTTTTGGGAGGTAATGCAGGAGGGGAAATAGGGTAAAAGAGAGTTGCTCCTTTGATTTAAAGGGTTATGGTAAGCGTAAAATCAGAGTGTGTGTGCAGAAGGTTACGAGGGTCGAAACAGTGAATGTTCTGGAGGAGTGAGTGAACCGTTTTGTGTTGTAAGTCCTTTGTAAATATTTGTTCCTAGTTTGTTATTTTATAGGTTTGAGGTGGTATCCTACGCAGCACGTGTGAGGTTTGTCTTGACACCCTGTAGTTTGGTTGGCTGGAGCCCTCACCTATTTTATTTTATTTTATTTTAACATTTGTGTAACGCCCAGACTCAAGGGTATCATGGTGTTGGTACATAATAGAGAAAGCGCTAGAGGTGCGGTGGGCATTTTATGGTAAGTCCAACAGTAGGTACCTTCCTGAAGTATACCCTTACCATTCTTCATTCTGTATTGCTGTGCGGCAGAGCCCTCACCTCGATTTTATTGGTTGGTCGAAGTAGTGAAGGGGAAACTTCCTGTAGTCAGGAAAAGATGGTTTTGTAGTTGAGAAGGCTGTACTAGTAATGAAGAGAGCAAGTGCAGCGATGTTGTCGTGAAACGCATTGCGCTCCTTTTGGCTCAGTGAAAGAGATATCTCAGAGATATTTGCTGGCAAGTACGGTAAGTGATTGTGGGTAACGACTGAGAAACTGGGAAGGGAAAGAAGGGGGTTCTTTGGGTGGAAAATGTGTTGTGCCGCAGATTCGGCTTCAGTGTTATTTTTTGTGAAATTTGTTTGGGTAAATTGGGTTGGAGTACAGAGGTACGTTTAATCATTTGTGTCAGGCACTTTCTCACTATAAGGCAAACCTTCTAAAGTACCATAGGGAATGGATGTGGAAAACTAAGAGTAATATACTCAATTCTTGGCCTATCGAGGGAACCAATGATACTGGGATATTGAAGAACCGGCATACTTTTTTAGCTACGAGACACAAGGGTTAAAAATTAGAGAAGCTGTTGAGCATCTTAGAGCTCTGGAGGATATATGAAAAAGGCAGGAGGGCCCATAGTGTTAAAGTCTCAGTGTAGAGGCTTAAAAAGGAGGGTAGCCGAATTTGTTCTGAATCGCCCCCATTTCGGGTGCTATCCTTTATCGCCCGCAGAGGGGTACACAGACCCTGAGTTCGAACCTTAATTTTTGGCAGCGGCTACTCCAGTGGTTGTGAGACGGACACAGGTGAGGCCTCCATCAGCTGCAATGCCTATGAAGTGGGATAGCGAGGAAAGTGGAAGGGTAACTCCTTTCATTCGTTAGGTCTACAGAAAGACTGAGACTGGAGAGTGGAAAGACAATAGCTTCCCCAACTGTTAAGTTAGCAGGTAGATTAAGGGTTGAAGAAAGAGAAAGGGTGAGGCCGGCAGCTAGAAGAACGGAAGAAAAGATTGAGAACGAGGGAGAAGGAGGAGATTAGGCCTTTTCCTGATAGGAAAGAAGATAAGTTGCAAAGAGTGATAGAGACACCAGAGCGGGAGAATAAGAAAGAAGCTCTGAGGCTAGCAGAGGAAGAAGTAATGCTGCTACAGCAGCAAAGAGATGAGTGGGAAGAAGGGAGAAGACAGGTAAGGATTTTGAAGAAGGAAGGTGGAGGCATGGGCAGGTTCTTGTTTGATTGGATAAATTGGTAATCAAAACAGTCGAAGTGGATATGGAGAACAAGGATATTGCCACAGGTACAGTATTTGAGCAGGGAGATTGGGAGTTGGCACCCTACAGTAGGGCTGTGTATGCTTCCATGCCTGTAGAAGTGTCAGGGTAAGTGATAACAGGAGTAGGGGATGAAGAGGAATGGGAATCGGTTGTCGAGCAGGGAGAGCAAGGTGTAGCAGCCCTGCTTCCCGCTCAGGTAGCAGCGATAGAGAGGACATCATGGGGTCTTAGGACGTGCCGTGGTAATTAGCGGGAAGAGATGGGTTAAGCCCCAGTAAAAGCGGGTGTGACTCGAAACGAGAATGACAAGGACGTTCCAACTCCAACTGGGCCAACTGAAAGAGGAGCTGAAGGTGGCCTTACAGGACATTAGGAAAGAAGTGAATGAACTAGGGGAGAGAGTCGACACGGTGGAAAATGGTCTCTCCTGCGTGGCAGACGACTCTAAGCAGAATAACATCATGTTAGAACACGTAGCCAGAGCGACAACTAACCTGGAAATACAGGCCGAAGATTTAGAAAATAGATCCCTTAGATCAAATATTAGGATCAAGGGCCTAGCAGAGACAGTATTGGACGTAGACCTGCGGTCCACGATGCAACAATGCTTTAGCAGTCTCATTAAAGATACCCTAACAGAAGAGATCTGCTTCGACAGAATACATCCAATTGGCCCCAAAAGAAATGAACTGGGGACTAGACCCAAGGATGTACTAGTCGCCTGCACCTCCTTTGCCCATTAGGAAGGCATTCTGAATGGGGTCATATTGCATAAGGAGCTAACAATCAACGGAAGCGTGTTCAACTCTATCAGGACCTGGCCCTCTCGACTCTACATAAGAGGAGATTGATTAGACCAGTGACAAAAGAACTGATGGCCAAACAGATAAGATACCAATGGGCCTACCCCTTCGGCTTAATATTTGCATGAGACGGCAAGACTCACCAGATCAGCACATGCGAGGAGGGAATGTCAATACTGCACATTGGAGAAGACTCAAGACAGATGAATACTACTCCGCGCCGATTCCCCACGAAAAGCACAAGCAATCAATGGGAGTGGATGACGGAGAGGTCCGGGAAAAAGGATTGAGGGGTGGCCCTGACGGGTCCCCGCATGAAGGCGGACTGAATTGGATAAATGAGCAGATATGAGTGATACTGGACTCATATCTCCCCTAGCCTATCGACGACAAGAGGAAACTAGGCTGCAAAAAGCAAATTTGCAAACAAGGACGGAGACCGAAGGAGAGACATCTTGGATCTGTATTCTGTAGGCAGAGGAGAATGTTTGGAGGGGAAAGGGCCCAAACCCTGTTTGTAAATCAGGGAGCGTCCGGATGGACCCTGGCCATGTAAGGGAGAGGGAGAAAGGGAAAGGGGGGAGGGCAGGGGAGGTGGGGGGGCACGGGGGAGAGCAGGAAGAAGGGGTAACTGTAGATTGGGGAAAAGTACATTAAGGTTCTGAGTTTGAGGTTGGAATATGGGAAGCAGGAAACACATAATAGGGACTAGGGGTAACAGACAGGGACAACAGACCCCACAGGCCATGCGCAATGGATGAGGCTGTATTAGTACCACTGAATGTGCAGGGATTAAATTCTCCAGTGAAACGCTGCGCACAACTGGGGAGGCTAGTGGAGCTCAAGGTGTAGGTGGGGATCCTACAAGAGACACATCTCCTCCGGAGGATGAAAAGCGAATTCCCCACAGAATGTTCCCACAGCAATATTTTACCTCAGGAGGGAAGAAATCGAAGGGGGTGGCAATCCTACTGAACAGAGAGCTGGGGTTCCGGAAAGATCAAATGCTTAGTGACACGGAGGGGAGGTACATAGGCCTCAAGGGCTGGATCAGAGGGCAGAAATATACTATTATTGCACTATATGTCCCAAACGACAACCAAGACACATATATCTGGGGGGTTTTGGATACATTGGGTGGGTGGTGCGAAGGGCAAATTAATGATAGGAGGAGATTTTAATTGCGTCATGGACCCTTCATTAGATAAAACACTACCAGCAACGATGGCAGATGGGAGGAATAGGCCGGCACTAGGCAAACATTTCCCAGACCTGGGGGTGATCGAGACCTAGAGGTTCTTCCACGAAAGAGACAGGGAGTACACACACTTCTCAGCAGTCCGCCGGGGGTATTCTAGGATCGATATGATCCTGGTGTCTGCCACACTGATCCCACAAGTAATGAAGGTGAATATAGGGGTCCAATATATGACGGACCACGCGCCAGTTATAATACACATGGTCATGGGGGAGGCTAAAATGAATGGAACAAAGCGATGGACTCTTAATGAGCTCATTCTGAAGGACATAGTGTTCAGAGCGAGTATAGAAGAGACAATCCTTAACTACTTTAAGGAAAGTGATAAGGAGGAGGTGGATTTTAAAACTGTTTGGGATGGAGGAAAGGCAGGCCTCCGGGCGGAATTCATCTCGCAGGCAGCACTGTACAAGAGGGAGCGGGCATTAGTAACACAAAAACTGGAAAAGGAATTGAAAGAAGCGGAAACCCAGCATAAGCTTAGACAGACACAAAAGTCACTTAGAGCGCTTAAGAAAATTAGAGCGCAATTGGAAGCCCGCACAGCCGATGGGGTAGCACAATCCCTCCTACGTACCAAGCAGTCCTAGTATGTACATGGGGGGAAAAGCGAACAAATTTCTAGTGGCCAAGCTACAGAAACAGAAATCCTGCAACTATATGACACAATTGAGGAATAGTCAGGGGGAATTGTGCTCCAGGGAAAAAGATAAAATGGAAATAATTATAAATTACCAAACAAATCTATTAAAGCACGAGAAATTAAATCCCCTAGCCCAAAAAAGGTATTTGTCGGACCCAACTAACAGAGGAGGAAAATGATGCACTGGGGGGCGAGATAACGGCACAGGAGTTCAGCGATGCAATAACCGGCTTACCGACAAATAAAACCCCTGGACCTGATGGCCTTGGTGGTGGATTCTATAAAACCTTCCGTACACAGCTACTGGTGCCATTAGTAAAACTCTTTAATGTTATCAGAGAAGAGGGCACAGTCACCCCAGATATGGGGAGATCCCTGACCCTACTAATACCGAAACCCGGGCGGGGCCCTTTAGATTGTGCTAATTACCAGCCCAAAGCATTGTTGAACTCAAATGCTAAGCTCTACGCTAAAATTAGGGCAAATAGACTGGGGAAGGTCTCTCGTGAATCATACATGCCGACCAAACTGGGTTTATTACAGGTAGAAATACCCAGGATAATGTGAGATGGGCCTTAAACATCATTGAGCTAGGCAACCGAACGGGTCAGCGCTTCTCATTGGCGGAGTTAGACGCCAGGAGAGCATTTGACAGCCTGGACTGGGGGTACCTGAAGTTGGTGCTAGAGAAGTTTGGATGTGGGCCGCATTTTAGCAATATTGTATTGGCAAACTTCCGGATCCCATTGACAAACATTTTGGTCAACGGGCTAAGCTTGGGTCAGATCAATATACATAGAGGCACTAGACAGGGCGGCCCCCTATCCCCTTTAATATTCGCTATGGCAATGGAGCCATTTGTGGCACAAATCAGACAAGATAGAAATATCGAGGGGGTGAAATGCGGGGGAACCAGACATAAAATTGCACTATATGCAGATGATCTCATGCTTTTCATGTCAAATACCTGGGACACACTGCCCAGGGTAATCCAGAAACTGCGAGAGTTCTCTGGGGTCTCAGGGCTCCACATAAACTATGAAAAATCAAAGGCACCGAATATAACAGAGGAACAAGGGGGAGATCTCTGAGCTCGAATTGTCACTCCCACTATCCTGGGAAAAGGAATCGCTAGAATACCTGGGTGTCCGCCTAACTGGGAAAATTAGTGATTTATACGAGGTAAATATTAAACCTCTATGGAAACAACTGCAGGAAGACCTGCGTAGATGGAATAGCCAGGAGCTGTCTTCGATTGCCCGAATAGCAGCAGTTAAAATGACCCTACTACCCCGGATGCTCTACGTCGTTAGCTCCCTTCCAGTAAGGATCCCGCCCCGGGTCTCTAAAACCTTGCAGTTAGCTATTTCTGCCTTTGTGTGGAAGGGTAAAAGGCCCATAATTCAGAAGAAAATGATGATGCAACCCCCCCTCCTTGGAGGCCTAGGATTACCAGACATAGAGAGATACTTCCGGGCGGCACATATAGCACCTATGCTACACTGGGCGGCACAAGACACCAACCTGGGTTGATTTCAAATAGAACAGGAGGTCACTACGCTCCCTCTAAAAACACTAGGCACCCTTTCACGGCACAAACGTCAGGTAAAGGTAAAACTGCTTAAAGCTACTAGGGTGGCGCTCAATAGTTGGGACGATGAGTTAAGAAAGAGTAACATTCACTGTGGGCTGAACCCACACTCCCCAATAGCGTACAACCCTGCATTTACACCGGGACTTCAGGTAAAATTCTAGGAAGGTTGGGTAGCTGCCGAAACCCTGACCCTGGCTGACATGTTCCAGGATGGGGAACCACTGTCCTTTGTGGAATACAAACAAGAATTTCTTATTGGGAAAAATGAAAGATACAGATATACCGAGTTAAGCCATTGGATTACACACCCGACTGTCAAATGAGCTGCTAATAGACCCCTGATAGATCTTGAACTGACACTACAGGAGGGCTCAACTAGGAGAGGAATCTCAAGGCTCTACAAATTATTGGACAATGCCCTGCCAGAAGATGTCCTACAGTACAAAACGAGCTGGGAAAAGGACCTAGGGGAAACTATAACGGTGGAGTAATCGAGGCAGATATGGGCGAGAGCACATAAAAGCTCTAGATGCACAGCAATTAAAGAATCGGCCTACAAGGTTTGTTACTGATGGTACATGCCCCCCAGCAGACTGCATAAGATAAACTCTAAATATTTCCCACTCTGCTGGAGGGAATGCAGGAAAAGAGGGAACTTTTACCACATGTGGTGGACTTGCCCTAAGGCAGAGATATTCTGGAAAGAGGTCCTTGGACACATAAAAGCAATGACAGGAATCGCTATGCCATATCACCCGAAAGTCGCCTTGCTGAGAGCGGCAGCTGAAAATACATATGCGGCAAAGGGGCACAATGCCACGCTAATCACGCACCTACTCTCGGCTGCAAGATTGACTCTGGCCCAGGGATGGAAAACGGTACAGGGCCCAATAATTGCGTGGTGGTGGATAAAAATATGGGGAATTTTGGCAATGGAGAAGATCTGCACGCTGCAATCTGGTAGATATCTCAAATTTCTGGCAATTTGGGAACCCTTTCGAGAAATGGTAAAAGATAAAGATCCTCACTACTACAGACCCAGGATGCTCAGAAATGCTGACACCCACTAAAATATTAAATAAGCTTGAACTACATGGTCTAAGAAACCCAGAAAACCTCAGCAATAAACAAACTCGGAACTGTACAAGTTGGGGAAAGTGGGGGGAGGGGAGAGGAGGTTGGGTTGGGGGTTTTGAAAAGTTAAAACCCGCGTAGCCGGCAGAGACACTTCATGGGACTCCAAAGGGGTTGTGAGTTAAGGTTGAAATATAACTGTTCATGAATAATTCTAAATGCTTGTTCTCTGTATGAATCTGCAGAATTAATAAACTATGTTAAAAAAAAAGCAGGTGTGACTCAGTTTTTATTACTCCAGAATGGTCTGGGAAAGGCATATTATGTCCTGTGGTCCCACACATGATCCGGAATAACACGATGAAGACACTCCCTTTGCTCACTTTCGGGGGTCAGGAAGTAGATTTATGCATTAGAGAAACATAGTGCCAGTGTCATGTTGGCCATAGAAGACATGAAGGGTTTATTCATGGCCCTAATGGGGGAGCGGTCAGATGAGCTTTGGAGGAGATTGCGGTATCCGGGAATTCAGTTGGGTACAAATGCCCACTATGGAGCAGCTTTTAACGATTGCAGGGCCCTGGTATGGGGAGGAGGGGCTTGCAGATTATATATCCTGATAAGCCTAATATAAATTCAATTCTAGTCAAAACAATGAAATTGGATGACGATCCTGCCACACACATCCAGTTAATTCAGGAGATCTGGAGGGCAGAGACGGGAGAAACGTGGGACAAGATTGTGGCGATGATTTCGTAGAGTTTACTTAGGTTGGTGTAGCTCTTCCTACTTGGGAGTAAGGATCAGAAGTGACTGGTCTGGATGAATGATTGAGGTTAAGAAAAAACAGAACTTGCTACTGCGAAAAATAATCTTGCTTAACTTTGAACCTTTGTTTTGTTAATGCGATATATATACCAAATGTATACTGTTGATATGGAATAACCAAAGTGATGTATGAATTGTTATTTTGTGAACCTACAATTAAACATTTTGAATAACTGTATCAAGATTAAGAGATATCTATCTGTGTTTGGAATATGTTTTGTGATGATTATTTATGAAATGAAAATTGTTTTGAGTTCATTGTTTTATTAGCTATGATTTACTGCATCGGTTGGTTTGTTTGTTTCCTGCTCAATGACTCCTTCCTCCATGAAAAGCTTAGCTTGTATATTTTCTGTCATGCGCTAAGAGTAGTGACCACAAAGCGGTAGTACGGACGGTATAGTAACCTCAACATGTTGCAACATTCAAGTTTAGAAATGTTACTTTCTGTAAAGTACTGTGGGATGAGTGACTTTATGTTAATTCTGTACCTAAAACTGCAAGAATGTAAAAGCCCCCAAAATGCTACAATCATAATTAGGACTCCTAGTTTTCCATTTATATTGTTAAACCTATCTTTCTTTTTTTTAATTTAAACCGTTTGATGAAACAACTCCAACCCAAGGTTAACTTTGCGCTGTACAGTTGAAAACCTGCAAAGAAAGATACAGTTCGATCAAACACCACGAAAAAGCAAACCACTGTAAAAAAGCATATGAAGTTACTCATATTAAAAAACTCTAAAAAAGAAGAAAAAAGAAAAATAAAGCTTAGACTAATAAATCATTTTGGAAGGGAAGAACAGAACTGATGAACGGTATCCAGTGATTCCCTCGAATACAAAGCATCGAATGCAAAAGCCTCGAAATAAAATGCATCGAAAAATGCATTTTTTTGTAGGTAAAGTTTTTTTTTATTAAAATGGGTTTTAAGGGGTAAAAAAACAGGGGTTGGGGGTACCCCCCATTAAAAAAATGGAAAAAATTAATTTTTTCGTTGCATGTTTTTCCGAGGCTTTTGCATTCGACTCTTTGGATATCGAGGCTATCACTAAGTGTAGTTTAGTTACTCATGATAGACAGATGGTATAGGCCTCTGCAATTAAGGGCACTTAAGTAGTGACGCATATTAGGGTTCTAGGCATGGTCTACATTGCTCTTCTTATAGGATAGTTAGGCTTTGAACCTCATATTGGGATCAGTATATACATGACATGCCTTCACAGTTGGGCAAAAGATGCTTGATGGGAGTTTATGGTGTGCTGTTGGTCTAGTGCCACTTTACGCCTTACTTTGGTGGGGCCATCTGCCCCCCCCACTTGGTCTGAAGCTGCACACAAGCTGCTACGATCAATGACAAAATATTGCCCACCGGGGGAAGAGTGTTTCCATCCACATCTAACCTCCACATGTCACCTATGGAGGAATTTGCCATCTGTGGGGTGCTTTCCAGTCAGGGCCCATGATGGACCCTTTGGCTCAAAAAACTGGAAATGTACTTCTCGGCGTGAAGGAGAAGAGTGATACCGCCAAGAGGTTGACTCTGCTGTACTTGGTGGGTAAAGCAATCCTTAAGGTATTCAAGACCTTACATCCCAAAGATGGTTCTTATAAAGCCAGGAGAAAGGAATTGTACTCATACTTCAGCCCATTAGTCATTGATTAATACGAGTGTTTCATTTTCAGGTATAACAAGCAGTCAGACCATGAGTCCCTGGATGTCTTTGAAGCTCGTCTAAGGGAATTGGCATATACCTGCACCCTCCTCAATGAAGAGGTTGAAGAGTCGGAGCACACCTGATTCATGGTCGGGATGCAGTGAAACTGAGAAGACACGTTTTAAGAGTCCGGTATATCACTCCAACATATTCTCTAACTGGAGCCCTCCCATGAACTGTGCTAGCATGAAACCGAGGACAAGGCAACCTAGAGGGGCACCACAATTGAGGCCCCTGATCCAACAATCCGACTTGTGTGGCTTCTGTGGAGAGTCAGTGGCACACACAGGCCTGTGCCCTACAAGAGGATAGACCTGTGGACGCTATGGTAAATTGAATCAAGAGTGTGCAGGTTGCATACACCCCAATCACGCTCCACGGGTTGACAGGAACCACCCCAAGGTCCTTCAAATTGAGATGCACCAAGATCATGCTGCAAGTAAAGATTTTCATATCTACGGTCACAGGTGCCAGAAGAAGCAGATGTTGTAAGCCGAAGTGCTTGGTTAATGTAAAGGAGATCAACATGCCAGCGATGATAGACACAGGAGCATCGATACATGTGATGGTAAACTCCCACATCGAAGCAATACGTCCTCCAGTGAAGTGGTCACTGAGTAATGTGCACATTTTCAAGTTGGGGGCTACAAAGCAATACTGCTTGAAGTGGTCTTTGAAATGGATGTCAGCTATGGACATATAACTCTTAGGTCTTACTTCCTTGTCACCAGGATCAGCAAAGCGATGTTACTGTGGTGCGAAGCATTGTAGGTTGTCAATGTTGCCAACAGGGTCTACCTGGAAGACACGGCCGGCCTCCTCAAGAGGTATAACGCGGCCTTCCAAGGAGTTGGATGTCGAAATATCAAAATGTCTGACCCTTCAGAGTACACATTGGTGACACTATTCAGAAGAGTTACAATAGATCTCTGGCAAAAAGGTAGACACAGACTGGACAGGTTGGAGACCGATAACATCATCCAAAGGTTATCAGGACTCATACCAGGGGTGTCCTCAATAGGCATTGAAACTAACCTGAAACAGCTTGGCTGTGTATATTTCTGATTGACATGCCCCTCGCAAAGCAGGCAACGAAAGGAGAGCGCCATCCAACCCTAGCTATTGATGAGATAGTGGTTGATTTGAAGAGTGGCCGGTTCCTCTCCAACCTAGACCTCAACACATGGCACCATCAGGTAATGCTTTGTTTCGGGTTATCCTCCACAGCAGAGATGTTTCAGCACATGAAAAGGGTTGCGCTCGAAGGGTTATCGGGAGTGAAGGCATTCTTGCGCACATGTCCAGGGAAGCGGAACCTTTTGAACGTCTTGAACGTCTGCTGGCCAGACTGCAAGAACAAGGATTGACCATTTTATCATTGCAAAATGTGAATTTCTGTACACCTGCATAGAGGATAATTAGCAGACCCTGCCAAAATGGAGGATGTTCATGCAGCTCCACCCCCAGTGAACCATTTAGACGCTCATAGCTTTCTGGGGATGGTAAACTCTTGCAGATGTATCAGGCCCGCTGTCAGAACCTCTACACCACTTAACGAGAAAGGACTCTGTTGGTTGAGGACAGTGCTGGAAGAGAAAGCTTTTTGTGATACCAAGGAAGAGCTGACTGCAGAGGCCACCATGGCCTACTTTGATGTCTCCCTCCTTTCGTAGAGCGCTCGGACTGGGTGCAATTCAGTCTCAATGTGATACGTTGGGGGGGCAGGCAGCCTGTCAGTTTCCTATACAAACAGGGCACTCACTGAGAGTGAGCAGTGATCAGCTCAAATAGAGAGGGACACTGGTGGTTTTGTCGGACTGTCACCACTATCTCGTCTATGTCTATGGCCAGTCAGTGTTAATAGTGTTGGACCAGAAGGTTCGGATCTCGATCATGTTTGGCTTGACTATGCATTTGGCTACCGGAATTGAGAAGTGGCTCCTTCAAATTAAAGTATACAACGTCACCCTTATATAGCGACCTGGATCTGATAAGAATGCAGACTACTCATCACGCCACTCCAGGATAAGCAGGGAGTTCAAAACATTGAGGCTCTGACAGCGTACAATCATGTTCACCTTATGACCCAGGCAGCTGTGCCGATGTTCATGTCATCATAGAAATCTTCTTCTGCATCTGCTGCGCATGAATGCTTCCAGTTGGCATTCAAGGCTGTTGTGTCTGGTCATCAGAAAGACCTGGTCCAGCTCCAAGAACACAGAGCGTCTGAAGGCAAGACCACCCTACAAATCAACTATTGTGCTCTGAGGAAGATCTCTTACTTAGAGTCTACCAGATCATAATGCTAGCCAGCTTGCCCAACAAAGTGCTGGATATGGCCCACACTGGATACCAGGGATCGGGGACAAAAAAAGCAAGGTAAGAGAAAAGGTGTGGTTCCCAGGTCTGGAAGCCAACATGAATGCCATAATTGAAAGTTGTAGATTGTGCCAAGCAACTGACAACCTTACCACCCCCTCCATTCAGCGACCTTTGAGAAGAGAACTAACTGCCTTGGTCTACTGTGAGCTTGGAACTCGGCCTGATCATGACCAACAGACACTTTGCTGTGATCATTGGTGAATGGTCACATGTCCGGAGGTGTCATTTATACAGTTGACTCAGTGGCAGACCTTCCTCCTGTGCGGGAAAGAGTTTTTGCAACACAGGCTTTGCCAGAGGTAATCAAAACGCATAATGGTCCTATATTTCATGGGCACAGGTTTCTCGAATTTCTACAAGCAAGGGGCATATCGCATAGGTGGATAACCCTTGTGGGGCTGAGGGTCAATGGAGAAGCAGAACACTTCATGCAAACTCTGAATAAAACACTTCGTAAAGCTGAGGGCCAAAGTAAGTGCGTGGTATCAGTTCCTGGGAGAGACCAGAATAAGGCCCCATGCATCTACAGGAGAAGTGCCAGTGGAAGCCCTGCCGGGGCGGCTCATAACGAGTTTCATCCCCACAAATCATTCACGACCTGCCCCCCGCATTGGTGAAGGCATTGTGAGGAGCAAGCAAGTGGCCATCAGAGCTTGAGCGAGTGTCTGATGAAACACCATGTTCTCCTCCATACAAATGGGGGACTGAGTACTGGCAAGGAATCGCCATCTGATAACCTGAGTTTACCACTTGAACCTGACCCGTTGGTGGTAAAAAACAAACATCAAGCATTCAATGATCACAGATTGAAGCGATCTGGAAGAAGTCACCCAGAATTGCAGTGTGTTGAAAACCTAAACCCTGTCAGTAACTCTAGCGATGGGCCACCGCAGAGTCCGGGACCTGTTGATCCACATACAGAACATGGTGAGGTAGCGACTATGCAACCACCTCTGACAGCAAGGCAGGTACCTGAAAGTGAGGGGATTTTACAACCCCACATCCATTGTAGCACTGTAGAGGGTGGGCTATCTTTGTCACACTGAAAGAGTGAGATAACCTTGCAATATCCAAAGCAAGCTGCCTGACATCAGCCAGACCATTTGAAAGACTACGATTCTCATTATGCGTTCCCCAGTATCCCGTTGGTAATTACAGGGGAACTACTGTACTGTCTCTGTCGCCTGATATCCTGATATTACCGGGATATTATGGGTGGTGGAGACGCCGGTAACTCCCAATTTCATAGAGTTCCATAGGACTCCATGGAATGGGGTTGCCCGAATCACCTGCACGGTTAGTAACAGTGCTGGTGATTCAAGCATTTATCTGCCAGTAGGGGCCTCATCTACCGCAGGCCAGGTCTGTAGGTAGATCAGAGCCTCTACCGGCAGACTTGGAGTTGGCCGGTCCGGAAAGTTGTCGTTAAACATCGTTACTGGCACCTTATTTCTGGACCGGCCAACTCATAATGAGGCTCTATGTCCTGCATCTGTAAAGAGCGAGCATGTGTTAGCGTTTAGCCTACAGTTGCCTTGCAGTGTTTATCGACATTCAGCATTTTTGTATTCCAGTTGTTTGGGAAAGGATGTTACACCCTAGTATTTAGATATTTTGAACACAACGATGTGTAAAACTTCATTTGCACCTGGGGATGGGAGTTTAGCCAATCAGGTGGCTGGAAAAGCAGGCCGACCCACTTTATTGAGAGGGTGGACTCAGTCCCCCCAAGCTAAAAGAGAAGCATTGGATGTTCTCTTCGAATTTATGAATGAACGCCAACAGGGATCAAACCACAGTCGTCAGGTTTGCAGGTCGGACACTTCACCACTGCACTATATAACCCGATGAAAAACAGCAAACAACTAAAGGTGAAATGTCCCATTTCGGTACTGCAAGTCGCAGGGAAAACATGTGTATTGGTTCTTGGAGTTTAAAACATGCACACCCTTTAAGGTTTAGCAGTCTCATTAAAGATACCCTAACAGAAGAGATCTGCTTCGACAGAATACATCAAATTGGCCCCAAAAGAAACGAACTGGGGACTAGACACAAGGATGTACTAGTCGCCTGCACCTCCTTTGCCCATTAGGAAGACATTCTGAAAGGGGTCATATCGCATACGGAGCTAACAATCAACAGAAGCGTGTTCAACTCTATCAGGACCTGGCCCTCTCGACTCTACATAAGAGAAGATTGATGAGACCAGTGACAAAAGAACTGACGGCCAAACAGATAAGATACCAATGGGCCTAACCCTTCGGCTTAATATTTGCATGAGACGGCAAGACTCACCAGATCAGCACATGCGAGGAGGGAATGTCAATACTGCACATTGGAGAAGACTCAAGACAGATGAATACTACTCCGCTCCGATTCCCCACGAAAAGCACAAGCAATCAATGGGAGTGGATGACGGAGAGGTCCGGGAAATAGGATTGACGGGTCCCCGCATGAAGGCGGACTGAATTGGATAAATGAGCAGATATGAGTGATACTGGACTCATATCTCCCCTAGCCTATCGACGCCAAGAGGAAACTAGGCTGCAAAAAGCAAATTTGCAAACAAGGACGGAGACCGAAGGAGAGACATCTTGGATCTGTATTCTGTAGGCAGAGGAGAATATTTGGAGGGGAAAGGGCCCAAAGCCCTGTTTGTGAATCAGGGAGAGTCCGGATGGACCCTGGCCATGTAAGGGAGAGGGAGAAAGGGAAAGGGGGGAGGGCAGGGGAGGTGGGGAGGGCACGGGGGAGAGCAGGAAGAAGGGGTAACTGTAGATTGGGGAAAAGTACATTAAGGTTCTGAGTTTGAGGTTGGAATATGGGAAGCAGGAAACACATAATAGGGACTAGGGGTAACAGACAGGGACAACAGACACCACAGGCCATGCGCAATGGATGAGGCTGTATTAGTACCCCTGAATGTGCAGGTGGGGATCCTACAAGAGACACATCTCCTCCCGGAGGATGAAAAGCGAATGCCCCACAGAATGTTCCCACAGCAATATTTTACCTCAGGAGGGAAGAAATCGAAGGGGGTGGCAATCCTACTGAACAGAGAGCTGGGGTTCCGGAAAGATCAAATGCTTAGTGACACGGAGGGGAGGTACATAGGCCTCAAGGGCTGGATCAGAGGGCAGAAATATACTATTATTGCACTATATGTCCCAAACGACAACCAAGACACATATATCTGGGGGGTTTTGGATAAATTGGGTGGGTGGTGCGAAGGGCAAATTAATGATAGGAGGAGATTTTAATTGCGTCATGGACCCTTCATTAGATAAAACACTACCAGCAACGATGGCAGATGGGAGGAATAGGCCGGCACTAGGCAAACATTTCCCAGACCTGGGGGTGATCGAGACCTAGAGGTTCTTCCACGAAAGAGACAGGGAGTACACACACTTCTCAGCAGTCCGCCGGGGGTATTCTAGGATCGATATGATCCTGGTGTCTGCCACACTGATCCCACAAGTAATGAAGGTGAATATAGGGGTCCAATATATGACGGACCACGCGCCAGTTATAATACACATGGTCATGGGGGAGGCTAAAATGAATGGAACAAAGTGATGAACTCTTAATGAGCTCATTCTGAAGGACATAGCGTTCAGAGCGAGTATAGAAGAGACAATCCTTAACTACTTTAACGAAAGTGATAAGGAGGAGGTGGATTTTAAAACTGTTTGGGATGGAGGAAAGGCAGTCATACGGGCGGAATTCATCTCGCAGGCAGCACTGTACAAGAGGGAGCGGGCATTAGTAACACAAAAACTGGAAAAGGAATTGAAAGAAGCGGAAACCCAGCATAAGCTTAGACAGACACAAAAGTCACTTAGAGCGCTTAAGAAAATTAGAGCGCAATTGGAAGCCCACACAGCCGATGGGGTAGCACAATCCCTCCTACGTACCAAGCAGTCCTAGTATGTACATGGGGGGAAAAGCGAACAAATATCTAGTGGCCAAGCTACAGAAACAGAAATCCTGCAACTATATGACACAATTGAGGAATAGTCAGGGGGAATTGTGCTCCAGGGAAAAAGATAAAATGGAAATAATTATAAATTACCATACAAATCTATTAAAGCAAGAGGAATTAAATCCCCTAGCCCAAAAAAGGTATTTGTTGGACCCAACTAACAGAGGAGGAAAATGATGCACTGGGGGGCGAGATAACGGCACAGGAGGTCAGCGATGCAATAACCGGCCTACCGACAAATAAAACCCCTGGACCTGATGGCCTTGGTGGTGGATTCTATAAAACCTTCCGTACACAGCTACTGGTGCCATTAGTAAAACCCTTTAATGTTATCAGAGAAGAGGGCACAGTCACCCCAGATATGGGGAGATCCCTGACCCTACTAATACCGAAACCGGGGCGGGGCCCTTTAGATTGTGCTAATTACCAGCCCATAGCATTGTTGAACTCAAATGCTAAGCTCTACGCTAAAATTATGGCAAATAGACTGGGGAAGGTCTCCCGTGAATCATACATGCCGACCAAACTGGGTTTATTACAGGTAGAAATACCCAGGATAATGTGAGATGGGCCTTAAACATCATTGAGCTAGGCAACCGAACGGGTCAGCGCTTCTCGTTGGCGGAGTTAGACGCCAGGAGAGCATTTGACAGCCTGGACTGGGGGTACCTGAAGTTGGTGCTAGAGAAGTTTGGATGTGGGCCGCATTTTAGCAATATGGTATTGGCAAACTTCCGGATCCCATTGACAAACATTTTGGTCAACGGGCTAAGCTTGGGTCAGATCAATATACATAGAGGCACTAGACAGGGCGGCCCCCTATCCCTTTTAATATTCGCTATGGCAATGGAGCCATTTGTGGCACAAATCAGACAAGATAGAAATATCGAGGGGGTGAAATGCAAGGGAACCAGACATAAAATTGCACTATATGCAGATGATCTCATGCTTTTCATGTCAAATACCCGGGACACACTGCCCAGGGTAATCCAGAAACTGCGAGAGTTCTCTGGGGTCTCAGGGCTCCACATAAACTATGAAAAATCAAAGGCACTGAATATAACAGAGGAACAAGGGGGAGATCTCTGAGCTCGAATTGTCACTCCCACTATCCTGGGAAAAGGAATCGCTAGAATACCTGGGTGTCCGCCTAACTGGGAAAATTAGTGATTTATACGAGGTAAATATTAAACCTCTATGGAAACAACTGCAGGAAGACCTGCGTAGATGGAATAGCCAGGAGCTGTCTTGGATTGCCCGAATAGCAGCAGTTAAAATGACCCTACTACCCCGTATGCTCTATGTCGTTAGCTCCCTTCCAGTAAGGATCCCGCCCGGGTCTCTAAAACCTTGCAGTTAGCTATTTCTGCCTTTGTGTGGAAGGGTAAAAGGCCCATAATTCAGAAGAAAATGATGATGCAACCCCCCCTCCTTGGAGGCCTAGGATTACCAGACATAGAGAGATACTTCCGGGCGGCACATATAGCACCTATGCTACACTGGGCGGCACAAGACACCAACCTGGGTTGATTTCAAATAGAACAGGAGGTCACTA
The DNA here is from genome assembly GCF_040938575.1 of Ambystoma mexicanum. Lineage (NCBI taxonomy): Eukaryota > Metazoa > Chordata > Amphibia > Caudata > Ambystomatidae > Ambystoma > Ambystoma mexicanum. Next base: position 1,273,182,293 of record NC_090933.1, on the reverse strand, counting down.
CGCTCCTTCTAAAAACACTAGGCACCCTTTCACCGCACAAACGTCAGGTAAAGGGAAAACTGCTTGAAGCTACTAGGGTGGCGCTCAATAGTTGGGACGATGAGTTAAGAAAGAGGAACATTCACTGTGGGCTGAACCCACACTCCCCAATAGCGTACAACCCTGCATTTACACCGGGACTTCAGGTAAAATTCTGGGAAGGTTGGGTAGCTGCCGAAACCCTGACCCTGGCTGACATGTTCCAGGATGGGGAACCACTGTCCTTTGTGGAATACAAACAAGAATTTCTTATTGGGAAAAATGAAAGATACAGATATACCGAGTTAAGCCATTGGATTACACACCCGACTGTCAAAAGAGCTGCTAATAGACCCCTGATAGATCTTGAACTGACACTACAGGAGGGCTCAACTAGAAGAGGAATCTCAAGGCTCTACAAATGATTGGACAATGCCCTGCCAGAAGATGTCCTACAGTACAAAACGAGCTGGGAAAAGGACCTAGGGGAAACTATAACGGTGGAGGAATCGAGGCGGATATGGGCGAGAGCACATAAAATCTCTAGATGCACAGCAATTAAAGAATCGGCCTACAAGGTTTGTTACTGATGGTACATGCCCCCCAGCAGACTGCATAAGATAAACTCTAAATATTTCCCACTCTGCTGGAGGGAATGCGGGAAAAGAGGGAACTTTTACCACATGTGGTGGACTTGCCCTAAGGCAGAGATATTCTGGAAAGAGGTCCTTGGACACATAAAAGCAATGACAGGAATCGCTATGCCATATCACCCGAAAGTCACCTTGCTGAGAGCGGCAGCTGAAAATACATATGCAGCAAAGGGGCACAATGCCATGCTAATCACGCACCTACTCTCGGCTGCAAGAATGTAAAAGCCCCCAAAATGCTACAATCATAATTAGGACTCCTAGTTTTCCATTTATATTGTTAAACCTATCTTTCTTTTTTTTAATTTAAACCGTTTGATGAAACAACTCCAACCCAAGGTTAACTTTGCGCTGTACAGTTGAAAACCTGCGAAGAAAGATACAGTTAGATCAAACACCACGAAAAAGCAAACCACTGTAAAAAAGCATATGAAGTTACTCATATTAAAAAACTCTAAAAAAGAAGAAAAAAGAAAAATAAAGCTTAGACTAATAAATCATTTTGGAAGGGAAGAACAGAACTGATGAACGGTATCCAGTGATTCCCTCGAATACAAAGCATCGAATGCAAAAGCCTCGAAATAAAAGGCATCGAAAAATGCATTTTTTTGTAGGTAAAGTTTTTTTTTATTAAAATGGGTTTTAAGGGGTAAAAAAACAGGGGTTGGGGGCACCCTCCATTAAAAAAATGGAAAAAATTAATTTTTTCGTTGCATGTTTTTCCGAGGCTTTTGCATTCGACTCTTTGGATATCAAGGCTATCACTAAGTGTAGTTTAGTTACTCATGATAGACAGATGGTATAGGCCTCTGCAATTAAGGGCACTTAAGTAGTGACGCATATTAGGGTTCTAGGCATGGTCTACATTGCTCTTCTTATAGGATAGTTAGGCTTTGAACCTCATATTGGGATCAGTATATACATGACATGCCTTCACAGTTGGGCAAAAGATGCTTGATGGGAGTTTATGGTGTGCTGTTGGTCTAGTGCCACTTTACGCCTTACTTTGGTGGGGCCATCTGCCCCCCCACTTGGTCTGAAGCTGCACATAAGCCGCTACGATCAATGACAAAATATTGCCCACCGGGGGAAGAGTGTTTCCATCCACATCTTACCTCCACATGTCACCTATGGAGGAATTTGCCATCTGTGGGGTGCTTTCCAGTCAGGGCCCATGATGGACCCTTTGGCTCAAAAAACTGGAAATGTACTTCTCGGCGTGAAGGAGAAGAGTGATACCGCCATGAGGTTGACTCTGCTGTACTTGGTGGGTAAAGCAATCCTTAAGGTATTCAAGACCTTATATCCCAAAGATGGTTCTTATAAAGCCAGGAGAAAGGAATTGTACTCATACTTCAGCCCATTAGTCATTGATTAATACGAGTGTTTCATTCTCAGGTATAACAAGCAGTCAGACCATGAGTCCCTGGATGTCTTTGAAGCGCGTCTAAGGGAATTGGCATATACCTGCACCCTCCTCAATGAAGAGGTTGAAGAGTCGGAGCACACCTGATTCATGGTCGGGATGCAGTGAAACTGAGAAGACACGTTTTAAGAGTCCGGTATATCACTCCAACGTATTCTCTAACTGGAGCCCTCCCATGAACTGTGCTAGCATGAAACCGAGGACAAGGCAACCTAGAGGGGCACCACAATTGAGGCCCCTGATCCAACAATCCGACTTGTGTGGCTTCTGTGGAGAGTCAGTGGCACACACAGGCCTGTGCCCTACAAGAGGATAGACCTGTGGACGTTAAGGTAAATTGAATCAAGAGTGTGCAGGTTGCATACACCCCAATCACGCTCCACGGGTTGACAGGAACCACCCCAAGGTCCTTCAAATTGAGATGCACCAAGATCATGCTGCAAGTAAAGATTTTCATATCTACGGTCACAGGTGCCAGAAGAAGCAGATGTTGTAAGCCGAAGTGCTTGGTTAATGTAAAGGAGATCAACATGCCAGCGATGATAGACACAGGAGCATCGATACATGTGATGGTAAACTCCCACATCGAAGCAATACGTCCTCCAGTGAAGTGGTCACTGAGTAATGTGCACATTTTCAAGTTGGGGGCTACAAAGCGATACTGCTCGAAGTGGTCTTTGAAATGGATGTCAGCTATGGACATATAACTCTGAGGTCTTACTTCCTTGTCACCAGGATCAGCAAAGCGATGTTACTGTGGTGCGAAGCATTGTAGGTTGTCAATGTTGCCAACAGGGTCTACCTGGAAGACACGGCCGGCCTCCTCAAGAGGTATAACGCGGTCTTCCAAGGAGTTGGATGTCGAAATATCAAAACGTCTGACCCTTCAGACTACACATTGGTGACACTATTCAGAAGAGTTACAATAGATCTCTGGCAAAAAGGTAGACACAGACTGGACAGGTTGGAGACCGATAACATCATCCACAGGTTATCAGGACTCATACCAGGGGTGTCCTCAATAGGCATTGAAACTAACCTGAAACAGCTTGGCTGTGTATATTTCTGATTGACATGCCCCTCGCAAAGCAGGCAACGAAAGGAGAGCGCCATCCAACCCTAGCTATTGATGAGATAGTGGTTGATTTGAAAAGTGGCCGGTTCCTCTCCAACCTAGACCTCAACACATGGCACCGTCTGGTAATACTTTGTTTCGGGTTATCCTCCACAGCAGAGATGTTTCAGCACATGAAAAGGGTTGCGCTGGAAGGGTTATCGGGAGTGAAGGCATTCTTGCGCACATGTCCAGGGAAGCGGAACCTTTTGAACGTCTTGAACGTCTGCTGACCAGACTGCAAGAACAAGGATTGACCATTTTATCATTGGAAAATGTGAATTTCTGTACACCTGCATAGAGGATAATTAGCAGACCCTGCCAAAATGGAGGATGTTCATGCAGCTCCACCCCCAGTGAACCATTTAGACGCTCATAGCTTTCTGGGGATGGTAAACTCTTGCAGATGTATCAGGCCCGCTGTCAGAACCTCTACACCACTTAACGAGAAAGGACTCTGTTGGTTGAGGACAGTGCTGGAAGAGAAAGCTTTTTGTGATACCAAGGAAGAGCTGACTGCAGAGGCCACCATGGCCTACTTTGATGTCTCCCTCCTTTCGTAGAGTGCTCGGACTGGGTGCAATTCAGTCTCAATGTGATACGTTGGGGGGGCAGGCAGCCTGTCAGTTTCGTATACAAACAGGGCACTCACTGAGAGTGAGCAGTGATCAGCTCAAATAGAGAGGGACACTGGTGGTTTTGTCGGACTGTCACCACTATCTCGTCTATGTCTATGGCCAGTCAGTGTTAATAGTGTTGGACCAGAAGGTTCGGATCTCGATCATGTTTGGCTTGACTATGCATTCGGCTACCGGAATTGAGAAGTGGCTCCTTCAAATTAAAGTATACAACGTCACCCTTGTATAGCGACCTGGATCTGATAAGAATGCAGACTACTCATCACGCCACTCCAGGATAAGCAGGGAGTTCAAAACATTGAGGCTCTGACAGCGTACAATCATGTTCACCTTATGACCCAGGCACCTGTGCCGATGTTCATGTCATCATAGAAATCTTCTTCTGCATCTGCTGCGCATGAATGCTTCCAGTTGGCATTCAAGGCTGTTGTGTCTGGTCATCAGAAAGACCTGGTCCAGCTCCAAGAACACAGAGCGTCTGAAGGCAAGACCACCCTACAAATCAACTATTGTGCTCTGAGGAAGATCTCTTACTTAGAGTCTACCAGATCATAATGCTAGCCAGCTCGCCCAACAAAGTGCTGGATATGGCCCACACTGGATACCAGGGATCGGGGACAAAAAAAGCAAGGTAAGAGAAAAGGTGTGGTTCCCAGGTCTGGAAGCCAACATGGATGCCATAATTGAAAGTTGTAGATTGTGCCAAGCAACTGACAACCTTACCACCCCCTCCATTCAGCGACCTTTGAGAAGAGAACTAACTGCCTTGGTCTACTGTGAGCTTGGAACTCGGCCTGATCATGACCAACAGACACTTTGCTGTGATCATTGGTGAATGGTCACATGTCCGGAGGTCTCATTTATACAGTTCACAGCAGTGGCAGACCTTCCTCCTGTGCGGGAAAGAGTTTTTGCAACACAGGCTTTGCCAGAGGTAATCAAAACGCATAATGGTCCTATATTTCATGGGCACAAGTTTCTCGAATTTCTACAAGCAAGGGGCATATCGCATAGGTGGATAACCCTTGTGGGGCTGAGGGTCAATGGAGAAGCAGAACACTTCATGCAAACTCTGAATAAAACACTTCGTAAAGCTGAGGGCCAAAGTAAGTGCGTGGTATCAGTTCCTGGGAGAGACCAGAATAAGGCCCCATGCATCTACAGGAGAAGTGCCAGTGGAAGCCCTGCCGGGGCGGCTCATAACGAGTTTCATCCCCACAAATCATTCACGACCTGCCCCCCGCATTGGTGAAGGCATTGTGAGGAGCAAGCAAGTGGCCATCAGAGCTTGAGCGAGTGTCTGATGAAACACCATGTTCTCCTCCATACAAATGGGGGACTGAGTACTGGCAAGGAATCGCCATCTGATAACCCGAGTTTACCACTTGAACCTGACCCGTTGGTGGTAAAAAACAAACATCAAGCATTCAATGATCACAGATTGAAGTGATCTGGAAGAAGTCACCCAGAATTGCAGTGTGTTGAAAACCTAAACCCTGTCAGTAACTCTAGCGATGGGCCACCGCAGAGTCCGGGACCTGTTGATCCACATACAGAACATGGTGAGGTAGCGACTATGCAACCACCTCTGACAGCAAGGCAGGTACCTGAAAGTGAGGGGATTTTACAACCCCACATCCATTATAGCACTGTAGAGGGTGGGCTATCTTTGTCACACTGAAAGTGTGAGATAACCTTGCAATATCTAAAGCAAGCTGCCTGACATCAGCCAGACCCTTTGAAAGACTACGATTCTCATTATGCGTTCCCCAGTATCCCGTTGGTAATTACAGGGGAACTACTGTACTGTCTCTGTCGCCTGATATCCTGATATTACCGGGATATTATGGGTGGTGGAGACGCCGGTAACTCCCAATTTCATAGAGTTCCATAGGACTCCATGGAATGGGGTTGCCCGAATCACCTGCACGGTTAGTAACGGTGCTGGTGATTCAAGCATTTATCTGCCAGTAGGGGCCTCATCTACCGGCAGGCCAGGTCTGTAGGTAGATCAGAGCCTCTACCGGCAGACTTGGAGTTGGCCGGTCCGGAAAGTTGTCGGTAAACATCGTTACTGGCACCTTATTTCTGGACCGGCCAACTCATAATGAGGCTCTATGTCCTGCATCTGTAAAGAGCGAGCATGTGTTAGCGTTTAGCCTACAGTTGCCTTGCAGTGTTTATCGACATTCAGCATTTTTGTATTCCAGTTGTTTGGGAAAGGATGTTACACCCTAGTATTTAGATATTTTGAACATAACGATGTGTAAAACTTCATTTGCACCTGGGGATGGGAGTTTAGCCAATCAGGTGGCTGGAAAAGCAGGCCAACCCACTTTATTGAGAGGGTGGACTCAGTCCCCCCCAGCTGAAAGAGAAGCATTGGATGTTCTCTTCGAATTTATGAATGAACGCCAACAGGGATCAAACCACAGTCGTCAGGTTTGCAGGCCGGACACTTCACCACTGCACTATATAACCTGATGAAAAATAACAAACAACTAAAGGTGAAATGTCCCATTTCGGTACTGCAAGTCGCAGGGAAAACATGTGTATTGGTTCTTGGAGTTTAAAACATGCACACCCTTTAAGGTTTTCAAAAACACTATTCGAAGAACATAGCCTCTCTTGGTTTTGTGTGTGCGTTGATTTTCTGAAAGGCAAATGCCAATCTTCCTGTGCAATTTGGGTGGTTATACAAAGTCAATTTTATGTAATGTGTATATTTCACCTTTATATGCTATTTTCTGGCGAAGTCACATCCCATTGTGTTTGTGTTTGTTGATGAGTCCCCCCACTTACATTTTTAGGACGACCCCTGGCGAGAATACACTGTGTGCTGCCCACATTTTTCCAGCCACCCAAGGGCCTTCACCAGGTGGCGCCATCTTGGTCGTGGGGAGGCAACAGGGAGCCGCTCCGTGTTGCAGGGTCGCCAACGTCCCATTTTTTGCGTGACTGCCCCGAAATGACAAGTTGGGTCGCGCGTCCTGTAGCCCCCTCTCCAGGACGGTTAAAGCCCCACTTTTGACTCAGGCAGCATAACCCGTGCATCCGTCCATTTTGGACCCCTTACATAGCAATAGCTCATTCCTCCTTTTCCCCCCCAGAAAAGCGTGACATGAGCCTTGCTTAGTTTTTTGGCATAAAAGGCCGCAGATTTATTTTCCACAAAATCATAAAACATACTGCACACATTAGTGGAAATACTTTGGAAGATGCGGCGACCGCTCCATGTCCAAAACCTGCTTCCCCCTTGCTTTCCAAAAGTCCATCATAGGCCCAACTCTCCCAACCCTTTGCGCCTGAGCCTCGCCTGCCCCTGCAGGTATCCGTGGGCGGGGAGAGTGCCGTTTCCTTGGGGGAAGCTGAGCCCTTGTTGTTCCCCCCAGACACCCCTGCCGTTTTAGGCTCCCAAGGGGCGCTGGTCTGGAAAGGGCGAAGACCCTTCCCGCTTTCTCCTGGCTCATCCGGAGTCTGTCTCTTGTGTTTGGATGCCCAAACACCGCCACATCGCCTGCCGTCCTGCGACGTCGACGGTCAGGCCTCCTGCTTGTCCTTATTTGTAGGGGGGGTGGGTGGAAAAACGAAGTCCTCGGTGGCAGGCGGGCGTCCCACGCCAAGGCTGGATGATGCCTGCAGTGGGAACCCGCCTGCTTTAAAGGGGGGTAACTCCGCCCCTTTCCATTGTCCCCCTTCCGCGGGCTTTTTCTCCCCCTTTGCCGCGCTCTTCTCATTTCCGCGGGCTTTCCCTGCTTTTGCCGCGCTCTGCCTTTCCTCCCCTCCTTTGAGGAGGGGGAGGGAGATTTAGGAGGAGGACACCGCCCGGGTTATCGGGGTGCCTCCTCCATTTACGGATTTCTTCGTCGACACCTGGCATAACCCGTGCATCCGTCCATTTTGGACCCCTTACATAGCAATAGCTCATTCCTCCTTTTCCCCCCCAGAAAAGCGTGACATGAGCCTTGCTTAGTTTTTTGGCATAAAAGGCCGCAGATTTATTTTCCACAAAATCATAAAACATACTGCACACATTAGTGGAAATACTTTGGAAGATGCGGCGACCGCTCCATGTCCAAAACCTGCTTCCCCCTTGCTTTCCAAAAGTCCATCATAGGCCCAACTCTCCCAACCCTTTGCGCCTGAGCCTCGCCTGCCCCTGCAGGTATCCGTGGGCGGGGAGAGTGCCGTTTCCTTGGGGGAAGCTGAGCCCTTCTTGTTCCCCCCAGACGCCCCTGCCGTTTTAGGCTCCCAAGGGGCGCTGGTCTGGAAAGGGCGAAGACCCTTCCCGCTTTCTCCTGGCTCATCCGGAGTCTGTCTCTTGTGTTTGGATGCCCAAACACCGCCACGCCACAGGTGGGTTACCGCCCACCGTGGCTCCCCCCTGCTTCCTTCCTCACATTTCTTGGATTTCTGTGCAAAGTGTCCAGAAGAATATCTCCAACCCCATTGGTGACAAATGTACCCCAACTTCCATAATATACTCAAGGGAATTAAAATTAATCAAGCCGTGACTGCTCTGGCAAAAACCCTCAGAGGCCCCCTTTCCCAGGCTTGTCGGGTCAGCACCACCCAGACATAAGGCCAATATGTTCGTCTTTTGCTGTTTCCCAGGCTATCTGCGCACCTGCTGCTGCAGCTGCGCCCCTATCAACCCCGGCACCCCACCCATCCCAACCTCATTTCCTCCCGGCTGTTGCTGGCGGGGAAAGAAGGTGGCATGTCGATTTTAAGTTCCTTTCGGCCTGATGTACCTTCTCACACCCAGACCTCCTTCCCCCCATGCCACCCGATGAGCACCAACTTTTCGAGCTTATTCAGTGGAGCCTAAGATGCTAAGGCCATGTCTGCTGTACTTCTGCCCCTGCCACCTTTCCCTCTTGCTCCGCCTTACCAGGGCGAGCCTGCTCTGAGACCCTTTTTCCTTCGTTCCAGCTCCATCCTGCTCCGCCTTAACCAGGGTGTGCCTGCTCTGGGACACTTTTTCCATCTGTCCCCTTTCCATCCTGCTCCGCCTTAACCAGGGCGGGCTTGCTCTGGGACACTTTTTCCATCTGTCCCCTTTCCATCCTGCTCCGCCTTAACCAGGGCGGGCTTGCTCTGGGACACTTTTTCCATCTGTCCCCTTTCCGACCTGCTCCGCCTTAACCAGGGCGGGCTTGCTCCGGGACACTTTTAAAGTTAGAATTTCAGGCACCACATTTGCCTTACTTCCCCTTTCCCAGTCCTCTCGCCCCACAAGAATCCGTGGTCTTGTGCCGTCTTTCCTTATTGTTACATTTCCCAGAGTTTTGAGCTGGCTTCTACTATGGGGCTCTGTCCCTACTGCTGACAAATGTCTGCCATCCACTGGGTTATCCTACGGGGAACTTGGGTTGAACCGCCCATGCCTGCCCTGTGCAATACCTTTCCAAGAGCTTTGTGCACCTTGTGCCCCATTGCCATCCACTGGGTTATCCTACGGGGAACTTGGGTTGCACCGCCCATGCCTGCCCTGTGCAATACCTTTCCAGGAGCTTTGTGCACCTTGTGCCCAATTTCCAGTGACATTTCCTCGGCCCCGTGCTGGGCCGGGCACTCACTCTCTTGTATATTCAACCAGGTACTCCATTTTCCACCCTTAGCAATTCATCTACCCCTTTACTGGACTAATGCTCCCCCCCCTTAATCTTGCTCCGCCTGCTGTGAGCTACCAACCGGGTGATTGCCTGTGCTGGACGGGAGGAGCTGCCTTTGTAGTCCCTTGTTAGACCTGTACCTCTGCATTCATTTCCCGCTTGTCTCAGCCCAGGTACCATTTTTTCCTGTCCTGTGTGTACCGCCTCCCATCTTTCACTAGAGGGCTCCCCCCTTCCATTTTTCTTAACATGTAAGGCAACTGCCATAACCAGAAAGACTGCCTCTCCTCAGGCGTACCTAGTGGTGCTATCCCACAACTCACTCTATATCGTTACCTGCCGTGCACACCTTTACCACTGGTACTTGATCATTCTCATTGGTCAGGTGCAAGGCTGCGCTGACCCTGCTACCTGCGCCTTTAAACACGTTCCTGCTTTTCTCGGTGTACCACCTTTCGTTTTTAAATTTCAAGTACTTGAGCCCAAGCCAAACTGTTCCCCCCTCGCATCACTTTGCAGCTTTGTTAAGTGTGTACGCCTGACAACTGGCCCCTTGTCTGAATTCATAATTGGGAATTTGAATTGCATTCATAATTGGGAAATGAAACCCATAATTGGGAATGCTCCCAGCGCCCTTTTCCATACTAGCCTTGTGGCGCTCCCACGCCCAACTGGCAAGAGGCATGCAATAATGCTCTTAGCGACATTTAGAAGTACGCGCCCCGTGGCGCTCCCCTTGCGCTGCCTCCTTCATACAATTTTCATGCGCCATGGCGAGTGCTGTACCTCTGGGTACTGTAAGGGGGTCAGGCCATTATGCTCATAGTGCCGTTAAATCATACCCTCCTCCTGGCACTCCCCTTTATCGTGAACGCGTAATGCAATTGCGCTTATAGCGCCATACCTCTATCCCCAACTACAGCGTGAAGGAACATGCAACCCGCTTATAGCGCACTTTTGTACAACGGGCCTCCTCGCGCTGTCCCATATAATGGACGGGTCCTGCCATACTGCCTGCAGCGCTATTCTGTAAGGATAACCTTGCGGCGCTCCTACCCCACTGGACAGAGTCATGCCATACTAAGTTACCAGGGTGAACCCCCAATTGCCCTTAGGGATCCCCGTTTCTACAACCCATCCCGTCCAGGAGAGGCAACAGAAGCCACAACTCCTTCCCCAGCTGCGCTGCACAACCCAAACATTAGCATCGCTCAATATATTCCCATACCCAATACCCTAAACAACGCCAAGGGCGAAACTATGGAAGCATGTACAAACAATTAAACCAAGAGTGAATGGATGATGCAGAAATACGGTATACCACTAAAGTGACGAGCTGACCTGCCCTCTTTAATGTTCTTGCGCCCGAACAAAGTGGCCCTTTAAATTTCCTAGTAACCCACCTGGTGTGCGTTTTCGCGGGTACCCGTGTTTAACCAATTAATGGACCGACGCTGCGCCCTACCCTGCGTGATCTCTATCGGCAGCCTCACTTCCCTTTCTGCTGCAAGCCTGGTTGGTATGTGTCGCCCAGCCAATTTCATTCTGATCTTTGTAATCCCCAACCGCGGGGATGGCCGAAGCCAGGCTCTTTTATTCTGTAGTTGTTCTATTGTTACAACCCCCAACGGCGGCTTCTACCCGCCATTCAAACTGCATAGCGTATAAACGACGCTCTGCGACGAACTCCCCTGCATCCAATATGACCGGCGACCTGTTACACAGGGAGCCCTGCATGCCCTTATCCTAACTCATCGTCCGTTCATTAATGAACCTTGCCGCCCGGTCCCAGCCCCCATGGACGTCTCCCGGTCAGTAACACTGTGCACCGTAAATTGCCTGGCGATATGTGCCGAGGCCCTGAACACCTACTCCTAATATTCCTGCATCTGCGGGCCAAACCCTTAAAACACCTTGAGCATAAACCTGCACCCTGTATGCCCGCCCTAAACCAGTCAGCTGCCTCGTCCTAAAAGCGCACCCTGTACCTTGTTTATAGGCGTATAACTGCCATCTTTGTTTCTAACGTGCGGCGCGAACCTTCAGAAAACGGCTTACTCACTTGGCGACCGCAAGCATAACCTGGCCCTGGATGCCCCGCACTAATCAGTAAGTTAAGTCGTCCTAACAAAGTGCGCCCAGAAACACTTGTGTATAGGCGTGTTATAAATGCCATAACGGTTTCTTAACGTGCGGGGCGAAAATTAAATAACCATTAAATAACTGCCGTGCATGAAACCAACAAGTTGACCACCAATACAACACAGCACAACCGCTTTGTACGGATACCTGGCCGCATTTCTAGACCCCCCAATATTTGTGTATGACATATGATAGTTTGTTTACAATGCGCTTAATACCCCAGGGTTTCTGAGCGCGGACCGAACCTGGAGTGCTTGGTACCGTCGCCCTTCCAAGGCGAGCACTTTGTCCCCAAAGCTATCCTCCAGCTCTTTATAACGCATGACTGCAGCTTTAAAACCCTCATCGGCCAACCTTCTCACTGCTATGCCAACAACAATCACCTCCCTGTTCCTGGTGTGGACACCCCGATCGCAACTGCAACATTTCCCCCACTGTGTGCCCAGATTGGGTATACGATCAGTACCCCTAGCCCGACAATCAAAGGTGCAATATGCAACTTACACCGCAAGTTCTGCTGCCGCTACTATTAATGTGCGAAATGTGACATTGAGCAACGGCCTACTCACTTGGCGACCTTAAGCATATACCTGCACAATGGTTGCACCGGCCTACACCAGCAAGCTAAATCATCCTAAAAGCGTGCGCCATGAAACACTTGTGTATAGGCGTTTTACAAATGCCCTATGGGTTTCTTAATGTGCGGTGCGAAAATTCGGGAACCACCTAATCCCTTATCGACCTTAATCATAACCAGCACAAAGGCTGCACCGCTCTAAGCCTTTAGGCTAAATCACCATAAAAAAGTGCACCAGGAACACCTGTTTATCGGCGCGTTCTGTTAGTTTGCCTATACAGGGATTGAACCTGTGACCTTGGCGTTATTAACATCACGCTCTAACCAACTGAGCTAACCGTCCAGCTAAATGTTAGTTGTTTTCGCCCCACGTGAGGCTCGATCCCATGACCCTGAGATTAAGAGTCTCATGCCCTACCGACTGAGCTAGCCAGGCTCCCGTTGCATGCGCCTTGCACCCCGTGCATGGGAAACACCCCCCAGCAACTGCATCCTATTTGCAAGCCTCGCGCCCTGATGTATACAAGCATGCTGGCAACTGCACATGGACAACTATCTTCCTATTGCCCTTTTCTCACCCTTGTGGCCCACATCCCCTTTGTGGCTGCCTACCCGCGGGGCAACGCAGCCCCTAGCCAGCACATCCTTAAGTTACTGCGACTAGGCCTGCATCCAGACCGACGCACGTAACCCAACCGGCCATAACCGCATACCTTCGCATCACCCAGCATGCTGAATTCACATTCCTTGACTTTACTTAGACATTCTTCAATGCAAACATTTGAAATAATTAACCGCGAGGCGTGCATCTTAACCTCCCCCAACAGTAACCTTAACTGCATTGCTTCCCCGGACGCTCGCTAAATGCCTCCGCATAACGTCTATGCTTACAGCTAACATATCTACTTTTAAAATCACTCTATGTTACTGCGTGGCTTGCGCCTTTTCTCCGTGCCGCTTCCTAATCTTCCTGGACCCGCATGTGGGGAGAGGAAGCCACAGATTCAAACCTGCTTTCGCCTTTAAAGAACACCGTGTCTCGCTTCCGACATCCTCCCCACCCCAGTTCCCTGGGGAGTTTCGCAGTAACCGATTGCTGATACCGTCCTGCCTGCACGTCTCCTTAATTAACCCAAATCCGCCCTGCGTGGGATTAAGCTGCACGAACCGCAACCATCCAGTGCCCAGCCATTTACCTCTTTCTTTACTCAAGCTGCGCCATCTCCATCTCCCGCTCCCGTGAACTGGGCAACACCTTCTCTGGAACCTCTGGAACTTTCCATACCGGACCTCTTCCTTCACTGGGGTAACACGAACCTCCTCGTCTGGTCACAGCCCCTCGAAAAACGAAGTCCTCGTTGGCAGGCGGGCGTCCCACGCCAAGGCTGGATGATGCCTGCAGTGGGAACCCGCCTGCTTTAAAGGGGGGTAACTCCACCCCTTTCCATTGTCCCCCTTCCGCGGGCTTTTTCTCCCCCTTTGCCGCGCTCTTCTCATTTCCGCGGGCTTTCCCTGCTTTTGCCGCGCTCTGCCTTTCCTCCCCTCCTTTGAGGAGGGGGAGGGAGATTTAGGAGGAGGACACCGCCCGGGTTATCGGGGTGCCTCCTCCATTTACGGATTTCTTCGTCGACACCTGGCATGAAAGGGATTCAGGACTCAACCTGTCCTTTCCAGCACTCAAAGTAGGCGCTCCGCCAGCAGAGCGGCTCTTCTCATTGCTCTGAGTAAACAGAGCATTACAATGGGAGCAATTAGACAGTGATGGGAGGCAGGGGAGCTATAAACAGGGACTTTATGCGAGATTATGCTTAAGTTAATTTGCCTGGTGCCACTGTGACCTTCCATGCAGGATGGCGCAAATAAAACTAAAGCCATACTATTATTGGTGAATATATTTTTATGACAATTTAGATAGTGTACGGTTAGTTTTTTATGTAATGTGGGTTCTTTTCAAGGCATTGCTATAAAGAAAGTATTATTTAGACACATGAAACCCAAAGCAAAACTGTAATAAATATTTATATCAACCAAACGTGGTAATATATGCGTTAAATTGATTACATTTTTCACATCTCGGCTTCTACATTTAATCAAAGTGTGTGATCCTGGGCAAATCATTCCATCTCACTATGTCCTATGTGGAGCCTCTCTGAGTTATGCAGTTCATAGCTTATGTTAACATATCATGCTATTATTAAGAAAAGCCTAGTGACCATAGAGTTGCTTTCATATAATAATTGTGCCATTCCTATTTTTCATACCATAAAGTTATTCACCGTTCGGCTTACTTAGGGCAGCATCTTGTAATGTCACTTCCCATGGTGCCTCTGAGTATCAGAGACTAATGATACTTCTTGCAGTTCCCTTTTCTGAGAAGTCACTTCTGTTGGTGTCAATGCAGATGCAAATTAGGAGTCTTGTATGTATTTTGCCCATTAGGACCTGGCCAAAGCTCTAATAGGTGTCTTTCCTGCATGTATAATGGTCTTACAGTATTGTTATTTTTTGTTCGGAGTATGTGCTAAAAAGCCATCTGCCACTAATGTCACAAAAAGTTGATGGGGTTGCGCAAATTATATCTTATGCAATCACATGCGCTGCAGGCTGCTTCTGATGTGCTACCATGTCCAAATTGTCATGCGAACCATTTTGTAAAGTTGCCCACCCTAACCTGTTGCCGCCCACGTCCCCACCCAAACCCCAAAGACATCCTGAACCCTTTCTATGCCCTCTCCCTCCCCATTTACCTGTTCGACTGGATCTTTGTGCTCTGGTCCTGTTGCGCCACCCGCCCCTGGCGGCTGTGGAAATAGAAAAGGGACTAAGTCCATTTTCCTTTGGCAGAGGCCATCTTTTTTATTTTACGGGAGATTGGGCTTGCACAATATGCGCATAGCCCATCTCCTGTACAAAAGTTAAATTCAACTATTTTCACAATAGTTATCACTCCCTTGTTGGGGGTGCATATATGCCTGGCAACACACCACAGCCCTCGCCAGCCTGCCTACCTAGAATCCAGCTGGTGCGCTGTTACCAACGATATATGCCCCCTGACGTGGGGGTGATTGCTACATTATATCACGGTGTGAATAAATACCGCCTGGACACATGCCAGCATGCTCAGACGTGTCGAGCACAGCTTCGCGTTCAAAGAGAGCGCAGCGCATCTGAAGGTTTATAACGACGGTCCTTCTGACACCTACTATGCAGCCTCTTAACTCTTTCTGTTCATCTTCACGCCCTCCTGCACCTCTCACCTTGCTTCTGCCACAGCCAGTGGTAGACTGCCCTAAAGGAGCTCTGGAGATTTCCCAGTGGGCTTCTACACTATGGGCCCCTTTTGTGTGGGCTCCTCTTTAACCTCTCTCCCATGCACCCTGTTAACAGGATTCATCACTTGTTATGGGAAAAGGACGACAAGACACGTCGGATGCCTCTAACATTTATTTTCTAACTAACTCCCCTCGTCCCTCTTCAGGCTCCTCCTTTAACTCCTACCGTCTCACATTTTCCTTAACCCTTTATGAGGACCCTCATAACATCTCCCCCTCACATATCTCCTTACGTCCACGTTACACTTCTTCAATGAGTCTGCATGGTCTCTTGATGATTCGCCGAGGGCAGCCCTCGGCTGGGTCTCCACCCCCAACTCCCGCTGGGGTGGGGGGATTGTCCTATGTCTGTTCTGCTTCTCCTCCAGACGTCCTCGTCTCTTGTCCGGTGTCTTCTCTGGTTTGAAATGTTTGGAGAATGACACATTCCTTGTGATGGCCCTCTGTGCACTGGCAGCCATTATCACGGTTCCTTTTATTTCTGTCACCCTGAGGGGGTTGCTGTCATAACGGGCCTCTGTGTTTCTCTGTATGCGTTGCTTCACCAACAACTCTTCTCCTTCTTTGAATGTCTTCTCCTTCACTCCCAAGGTATGGACTGTCCTTTCCTTGGCTGCTTCCTTTGCTGCTGCATCCCGTTCTCTCACCTCGTCTTCCAATGCTGCATGGTCTTCGGACACCAGCCTGGCCATGGTGGCCCCTTGGGGTAGGCACGTCTTGGCCTGGTATGTCCTCATTAGGTCCCCGGGTTGTAATCCGGTCACAGAGTGTGGTGTGTTTCGGTAGTGGGGGAGCATGCGGCATAGGGCCTGCTGAATTGGCATCTCCTCAATGGCTGCTTTTTGGATGGCTCTTTTGATTGATGGCATGAACCGCTCCGCCATCCCATTGGCCTGTGGCCACAGCGGTCTTATCCACTGATGATTAAATCCTAGATGTCCCACGAATCTCTGGAATTCGAGACCATTGAACAGTGGTCCATTGTCGGTCTTTACCGTGGTGGGGATGCCCCACTTGCTGAATACTTCATCTAGGCTGCCGACGACTTGGGTGAAGGCTGTGGACAGTGTATGCTTGACAATGGGGAATCTGGGGAATTCATCAATGATTAATATGGGATAACCCCTGGTTTCAAGTGGGGCATAGAAGTCCATTGTGACCCCCTTCGACACCTCTTCAGGGATGCATGTCGGTTGTAGAGGGAGTGGTAGGTCGCTCCTGGCGGTGCATTGCCATAGGAGGCAGCATCTCACCGTCTCTTCCACCGTGTCGTCCATCTGCGGGAACCATGCCGATTGTCTTAGTGGGTTCTTGGTCGCCTCTATCCCCCGGTGTCCTTCGTGCGCCAATTGTACCAGTCCTCTGTGGAGCGATGACGGGATGACTATCCGGCATCCTCTCAGCAGTATTCCTTGTTCCGACACTGCCAGTTCCATACTGACCTATGACATGCGTTCTAGTTCTTGTTTGTTCACACCCTCACACTGGCATGACAGCCTTCTGTAGTCCCTCCATTTGTTCGCAATCGTGAGTTCCCTGGCCCACCTAGTTAACGGATCGGCCTGTGTCGCAGTGGCTATGTCCTTGATTGTGAGTGCGGGTGGTAGGGCCTGCTCCGTGGAATAGCATAGTTATTCTGCATCGCCCCCTGTGGTGACAGGCTGGATCTTGCCGGGTGTCAGTGGACAAAAGTATAATAAAATTCTTGGCGGTGGATGCCCCACCTTTAGATACTGGGAGGCATTCTTGTTCTTGGCTTGCCAAATAACGATCGAAGGGCCTGGTGGTCTGTCACGAGTGTGAACATTTTACCCACTACAACGTGGTGTAAGTACTCGCATTCCCAAATGGCTGCTAGTTTTTTTTTCTGCCCTTGAGTAGGCTCTTTTCGTGGGGGATAAGGATCTGCTTGCGTACGCCACAACGCAGCTCGCTGGGGCGTCTGGCTTCTCGCCTTGCACCAGGATGGCTTCTAGGCCGATTGGGCTGGCATCTACGACTCGCTCTGTGTGCCAGCTTGGGTTGAAGGATGCCAGGTGTGTCGCGCTTGTCAGCTCCCTTTTGATTGCATTGAACGCCCTCGGGCACTTTCCTGACCACATGAATGGCTTGTTCTTTCTCAGAAGTCGTCGTAAAGGCTCAGTGATAATGACGTATCTCTGCAGGTAGCGGGCGCAGTGTCCTGCCATTCCTAGGAAGGATCTCCCACATGGGTATGTTCTTTGAGTTCGTTGACTGCACATACTTTTTCGGGGTCGGGTGGCATTCTTTCTCCAGAGAAAATATGTCCATAGAACCTTAACCTATCTCTGCTGATGTTGCACTTGTCATAGTTCAAAGTAAGCCCTGCTGTCTTCAGGATTTCGCACACCTCTATGAGTGCCTTGTCATGTTCCTCCTGTGTGGTTCTGTATACCAGGATACCGTCCGAGTAGTTGAATGCCCTTCGGACCGGGAGGAGTAGGTGCCTGATGGTGTCCTGAAAAGTTTCCACGGTGGAGGAGATCCCAAAATGTAGCTGCTTATATCGAAAGAGGCCATCGTGCAGCTAGAACTGATGGTACCCCTGGTTGAGGTCAAGTTTTGAGAATTTTGTGGCACAGTGTAGGCTGATGATCATGTCCTCTATTCTGGGCCTTGGCTGTCTCTCCCTCTCTATGGCAGTGTTGGCCACTCTCATGTCGACACAGAGGCGTAGCCTGTTGCCTTCCTTTGGTACCACTACCAGTGGTGAGATCATTGGCGGTGTGCCCTGTCGCCCGTTCAATAATGTCATTGTCCAGGAACTGTTGTAGCTCTTGTGATACGGCATCCTGTAGGTGGAAGCCCACTCTGCGTGGGTGTTGTGGGACGGGATTGATTTGATCGTTGATGTGGAGGCTGATTACTGTCCCTTTTAGTCTACCGAGCCCTCAAAAAAGTTCAGGGAACATGCCTTTGATCGATTCCTTGGTGAGCGGAGACCCCACTAGGTGGCAGATCAATCCAGGGCCGTGTTGGCTGCCAGTGCACAGGCCGTGTTGGCTGCCAGTGCACATCACCATGTCCCCTTAGTTGAAATGGATGTCAATCAAGCCGAGTGCTTCCGCAGTGCGATAGGAGACATTTTCCTTGGAAGGGTCTTTGTAGGACGTGAATGGTGGCGTCGATCCTTTTTCCTTTGTAAGAGAATGATTTCTCAAATTGTCCTATTGACTGTAGTGGTACACTGGCTCCCCACTGAAAAATCTTGCTTTGGATGGCGACAGTTCTTGGGTATTTCCTGTGAGTCTGAATTCTTGTTCCCCCATGATGTTGAGGGTCACCCCAGTATCGATGAGGAATGTGTGCATGACCGTGTCCATCATTACTCATACTTTGGGGTCCTCACTGCCTTCATGCACCCCCTGGATGAGGTTCACAAACTCATCTGGGAACTCTAGGTCTAGCCTGTACGAGATCTCATCCCAGTTGGCGTATTGGTCCACCAGGTAGCCATATGTGTCTCTGTAGTATTTAGGTCAAAATAGTGCTTCATTCATGGGGCTTCACTGTATTTCCCGTCCTGTTCCATTGATCTTATCATCCTCCTCAGTGGTTGTGATTAAGACTGGCCCTGTCTCCACTGTGGGAGCAGTTGAGTTGGCCTATATGGCATAATCCAGCTGGATTGTGTTGCCTGCAGCTGGTACGTCGGCGGGAATGGTCTACCTTCCCAGCACACTGTCTGGAAGTGTCCTTCTCTCCCACATCTGGAGCACCTGTGTGTCATCGCCGGGCATGGTCCAGTGTGGGGGAATGGTTGACCACAGCAGTAGCACAGCCTCTGGGATCGGGGCCCTGGTCTCGGCTGAGCGTATCCATCCCTCTGTGGTCCTCTTGGCGAGGTCTGGTGGCCTGTGGTATTTCTCCCTTCTCTGCCACTGGTGAATGCTGTTACTGTCTCCTCTCTGTTCGTTTTCTTTTTCAGCGTCTCGATGGCAGAGGCCTGTATCTCCACCCTCTCGTGTACTCTCGCCATCTCTATCACGTCATCTTCCGATAGGGGTTTCTTCAGGAGTTGTTCCCGGAGTACAGATGAAGACACCCTTCGATTAATGCAGTGCCGGATTGCCTCATCATCTGGAAAGGCTGAGAATTGGCTGTGGACGGGTTTCTGGCAGAGTCGCGTAATAAATTCTTCCACCGTTTCGTGGGAGGCCTGGTGGCATTCGTTGAAGACATATCGTTCATAGTCCCGGTTTGGTTGTATTACAAGCTTCCTGTCCAAAGTGGTCACAAATGCTTCATAGGTGTTTCTGTCCTCAGGCCGGATGGTTTTGTTGATGCCATTTATCTCTGTCCCAGCCAGATTTGTGAAGATGTCGTTTAACACTGGAGACGTTTCTTCTCCCGCTGCGTTGATGAAGCCGGCGAAATCTTCGACTCAAACCGTCCATCTGGGTCCCCTGTCTGCCTGCGGTTGGAGGCTGAATGGGGCAGGTTTTCTTAGGACGCTAAGATGATTGCAGTGCGAAGGGGTGCAACTTGTCCAGCCGTGTGGTCCACCCTGCTCTCTGAGGTTCAGGCGCGAAGGATGGGTGCCTTCTGACTGTGCTCTCCTGTATGTCGGGTCATGTTTAGATATGCTTGGCCCCTGGTCTGGGCTTTCCGTCAGGGCTTGGGTGTACACACACGCTTTCGTGCCTGTAGGGTCAGTGGCGGCTGGCCTTTATGTTGCCCTTCGTCCTGGTACCCCTTTCTTGCTTGGGGTGTGCGGGGTATGGGTTACTAAGTTCCCCAGCAGTACATTTTTGGGCAGCTGCGCGGTAATGAGGTGTTGTCCCTCACCTCGTGATGCAGAGCTGGTGTTTTGTTGTCTCCAGCCGCTCGTTTTGAAGTCGGCATAATGCTGACGGTGCCGGTGTTCCACCTGCAGTGGTTTCCTGCCTGCGCTCGGGTCTGTGGTGGGCAGGGCTTTCCGTCGCAATGCTAGCAGTGCTGGCATTTCGACTGTGGGGCGCAGGCCGCTGCTTGTCCCTAACCATGTTCGTTGCTGCAAGAGTGCCGGCACAGGCACTGTAAAGGAGGCTGGCTGGGTTGCCACAAGGACGGCCCTGCAGGCCAAAGGACGCCGGATGGCAGTGAAGGACGTGTGGCTTGCACGGAAAGGACGGCGTTGTGCCAAGTGAAAGAAGGCGTAATTGTATCCATGTTATCCCCGTCGCCAGTTAACAGGATTCATCACTCATTATGTGCAAAGGATGACAGGACACATCGGATGCTTCCAACATTTATTTTCAAACTGACTTCCCTCATCCCTCTGCGGGCTCCTCCTCTTCCTCCTCCGGCCTCACATTTTTCTTAACCCTTAATGTCCCTTTCCTCCTCCCTCATAACATTCCCCACCTCCTTCCTACCATCTCTCCTCCTCAACCAAAACCCACATAGTGGAGCTGGGCTTGTTCAATTAGTCCCAGGCAGTGGTCGAAGTGTACGAAAAGAAGTAGCGGAACTATGTTCCCTGCTGGCCTGCACCCACTCCCCACAAACCCCATTATCACATCCCCTCCCACACACCACCAAACACTTGCACCTGCTGTTTTGCACTTGCCTAGCATGCGCAGAGATCCTTGGTCCCCGGCCACAATGGAGGACCGGGGACCTGCAGATGCAGCAATATGGTGGAGTGTTTTGTTGTTTAAGCCAGCAGTTGGAATGTACTCTTCCCTGCTGCCAAGCCACATGGAATCCAGAACCCATTGCTGCTTTCGGGTCTGAAACACCTCCCTGTACACATTCCCTGCAGCCTCCACTACTTCTCCAAACCATTTCCTTCTAGTTGAGTCTCCCAACAGTATAGATGAAGTTCTGCCTGCGTATTGTTTCTATTCCCCGCCCTTCACATCTAGGAGGCAATACTTGAACCTTTTTGGTTCATTGGTAGAGCTTTAGCTGTTGCGCTCTTTCAAGGCAGAATGGGGGACACTCAGCAGAGATGCTGCTTCACTCTTCTCTGTGGTGCCTTAGGCCATGACACTGTGTTGCATACTAGGGGAGAGCCTCTGGCCATTCCCTTCCTGGTCAGTCATGGAGCCCTTTCTATGCCACTGCTTCCTGTCTAGGCAGGAAGTGCTGTTGAGAGTCTTTCTAGAGCCTAATCTACAGAACTGATTTAGCTCATGAATCTCAGAGTGGCTCCACATGGAGATAACAATAATACAGGGGCCTTGAATCAACCCCTTAGCGCGAGACTGTAATAAAAAGGGCATGCTGTCGGCACTTGCATCGAACAGACTTGCTGGTCAGCTCTCAAAGATGGCTGTCTCCACTACCGTATCTCCGGGTAGAGCAGAGGCAGGCTATCACTCCTGCACAGGAATTTCACAAGAAAAGCATAATAAGGGAGTCAAATGAACATTAGGCACACACTTTTATTAAGCGGGTTTAACAAAGCGAGGTGCTTCAGAAGACCAAGGAGACAGGTTGGCTTTTAAAAACAATCCTTACAAATAAAATTCTGAAATTTCAGAATATTCGTTTTCCCTTTTTGTTTTTAAATTGACACCCCTATGCTACACGCTCTGTCGGTGCCTAGATATGCTTACCCTTATTACGGTGGTGCAGGCCTGGGAATCCAGCTCACTCATTTCATCTGAACCTGCCATTAGCTCTGAAATGTCTATATTTTTGCCTAGCCTTGACTTCCATCACTAGGTTCTTCGCTCTGCGGATTTTCAAATAAGTGCTGCAGGCCTTTGTACTGATGGTGATCCTGGGACCTGGACGGTCTAGTGTGGGTGTGTTTCAGAATGTAGCGCAGCTCTGCAAGGCTTTTGCACCGCTCAAACTCTTTGGGGATTGGCTGCTCTTGAAGCTCGTTGGGTAGTCGCTGGTGCTGTCGGCGCGCCTGTGCAAGGTCCCTGGTGTGATGGACCGATTCAAGGATCTTCTTTTTCTGTGCCAACAACCGGTGCCGGACTGCCTTCAGGATATTCAGATGGCGGATGAGGTACAACACCTTGTGGCGGAGCTTCTGGCTGCCCTCCATGGCCTGCCTGGTGAGCTCAATCAGAGAGCACCTGGCGTCTTTCACTGCCTTCTTGGACACTATCTGGACCGCCTGCTGAGCGCGTTTCTCGTATGCCTCCTTGTCTTGCAGGAAAGTGCGCTTCACCTTCTGGACGCTGTCTGCGTACAGAACCCTCATCCTCAACACCTGCCGCTCCAGGTCCTTTATATGCGCCAATTGCTCAGCCTGCAACTTCTTCATGGGCCGCAGTGCTTCCATCTCTTTGAACACAAGAGCGAACGCGCTCTCCTTCTGGAGAAGCTCATCCTGCAGCTCCTTCTCCTTTTCACTGTATTGCGCGAACAGCGGTTTTGTTTCCATATTGACTTCCTCCAGATCTTTCTTGTTCTGGTCGCTCAGCGTGATGATCAGGCCTTGTTTCCTCCGAGCGCGCTTCGCCAGATAAGAGACGTACTCCTTGTTCTCCTCTTGGAGCCTCTTGGCCTCCTGGTCTAGGAAGTCATTGTCCAGGTATAAGTCCCTCACTCTGCTCACCAACATCTCCAAGTCCTCTGTGAGCTCCTTGTACTCGCTCCTCATGAACATCTCTTTATCAGTTCCAAGCTGATCTGTGCCAGCGTCTGCAGCCCCTTGCTCCTTGCTATGGGTAGTGTTGAGCTTCTGTTTCACATCGTTGGGGGCACTGCTCTTTTTTTCCACCTCCTTCCCCTTGGATGTCATCTCTCCTTCAGGCGCCATCTTTCCCTCGGGTGCCATCTCTTCCTCGGACGCCATATTGGATTATCACCTTCTCACTTCAGGCAGAACTTCCGGGGACGTAATGAAGAGCTAAAAGAACAAACGAAAAACTTGAAAAACATACCGCAAGCACCTGCGGCAGAACATTATAAACAAAGGGTGTAAATAATAGGACTAATATTTGACTTAATTATTCTAATATTTGATTATATTTTTAAATAGTGAACCATATATCCACATTTCATTTAGGTGAGAAATGTGTTTAAATGCATTTCCCCCCACAGCAATTTAAGAGAAAGGAAGTGCGTCTTTCATTCACAACACCCTATTTTGATCCTTTATACCTTCAGCTAAATTGGCAAGACTTTCTGGTGCCATCGGTAGAGAAAAGGGGTAGGATCCAAGGGGCAATTTGGGGACAACATACTTGAGAGAAAAGGAGTCTGTAAAAACCAGGACAGAAAACAAGTGATAGAGGCAGACTCTAAAGCAGGGACAGTACACCAAAGGGGATAGGACTCAAGACTCCTGTGGATCCCGGGAACAGTGACAGTAAACAGGCTAGGGCTGGACTCAGGATACTGGTGGTATGGGAATGATGGATACCAGCAGGGGGGCAACACTTGGGGGTTTGGCATAGAGGAAAGGGAAAACAAAAAAACCCTGAAACTGGTACAAAGAGCAAGAGTTAGGGTTTGGGTTTCAGGGGTTAGGGAGGTCAGGTGACAAGACAGCCCCCCTTGCACTGGAGGGAGCAGGTGGCAGTGGAACTGTCCCATCTGTTCCAGCAAAAATGTAGGAAACACCCTGGAGTAAATACATTTTTTAATGGTGTGAACGAAATGGTTAATTGCAGGCCAGTTTTGGGAAAAGACTGAACCACCAAAACTCCTTGCTAACACTTAGTCCAGCCTGAAGCAGAATGAATATGTATATTTATTTATTTCCTTATGCATCAAGCGCCGAAAGACCGTGGGCATCAGGGCGCCACAAAAACACACAGGACAGTGGGAAACGCGGGACATCACAGAGACCTGGGGGAGGAGACTAAGTGAAGAGAGGGGTTTTAAGAGGTTTTTGAAACGTAATCCAAGGAGAATGGGGTCCCAAAGTTGGGGGGCCCTGACCGGGAAAGACCTTCACAATCCCCTGCTTTTTTTCACTCTGGGTACCACTAACAGTTCCTTGGTGCTGGAACGGAGGGGCCTCGATGAGGTGTGTGGCGTCAATTGCTCTTTCAAGTATTACGGGGCATAACCAGATATAAATGTAGGAATCATGGTCAAGGCTTTGATATGTATCCTTGCCGAAGCGGAAAGCCAGTGCAACTCCCTACAGCGTTGGATGAATGTTCTCTTTTTGATGGATCGTACACAAAGTGAATGGTATAATTCTGTACAATCTGCACCTGATCAATGCAATGAGACGAGGCCCCCAACAGCAGTGAGTTGCAATAGTCCAGTCATGGTAGTACAATTCCCCTAGCCATCGTGGCTCGGTTACTTTGGGATAGGCATGACTTGGCACTTTTAGGTGGTATTGTGTGCCGTGAGTGCTACCATCTACATGAGCTGTGGAGTCTACGTTGGCATTCATAAAGACACAGAGAGTTTTCACTTTTATTCGGATGGGGTTAGAGTGTTTATCGATGAGCATGCAATCATAGTCCTCTGAGAGTTTACCTCTGGCGTGCACCGAGCCGAAAACCAGTAGTTCAGTTTTAGATGGATTGAGACACAGAGTTGAGATCCATCCAGTTGTTGATGGTACGAAGGATGTGCTCTACCTGTTCCAAATCCTGGTTGTAGTTGCCACTGAACTCTAGAATGAATAGATTGAACGGTGCTGGTGACAAGCATGCAACTTGGTGGACCCCCTCGTTAATGGGTTCAGGTCCCGAAGAGGCCCTTCCCCAGCACACGTGCAAATTCCTATTACCAAGACATTAGGAGATCCATTTGATGGCTTTCACAGAGCATTGGCCTGGAATGGTCAGCCAGTTCAAGAGACGGGAGTGGTCTAGCAAGTCGAAAGCAGCCGAAAGATCTAAAAGTATCAGCATGCCTGCCTTCCCCTGTTCAATTATGCTCAACATTTTGGTCTCAAGGTCCGCTGACGCTGTCTCTGTCCCATTAACAGGCGGAAAGCCTGATTGATATGGGTGGAGGATGTTCTAGAGTTCCAAGGGACTTTGGAATTGGCTGGCGGCGATGTTATCAATCACTTTGAGCAGGAAGTGCGTGTTAGTTATAGGCCGTAGATTGCTCGGGTTACTTAAATCTAGGCCAAGTTTCTTCGGCAATGGTGAAACGGCCACATGCTTAAGGCTGTCCGGTATGGTGCCATCTCTGAATGAAGAGTTGACTAAGCGAGCAAGAAAAGGGGCCAAGATGTCAGGGTTTTTTGTCACAAATTTAGAGGGCAGGATATGATATGATATGGCATTTATAACACGCCTATACACAAGTGTTTCAAGGCGCGAGGAGGTCGGCGTGTGGTTGTGAAGATTTTGAGAATGTCTATTGTAGTTACGGGCGAGAAAGCGAATTTTCCATTGTGCTGTACCTCCTTATTAAAGGTTGGAGTTGTGAGCGATGTATGGGATTTCATAGATGCAGCATTCTTTCTGCAAGCCTGTGATATTTTGTCAGCAAATGCTTGCTGGACTTTACAGCAGTCTTCATTAGAGGGAATGAATTGATCAGGTTGCACCATGCGTTTTTCTAGGCTGCGGTAGATTTCAAACAGCTTCTTGGGTTGGTTTTTAGCCATCTCAACTGTATATAAAGCGCACACATGAGGGTCAGTAGTTAGGCAAACACCAGCTCACCAAAATAAGTCTCTACAGCTAGTTACCCCTAGAAGGGATGATGCCTTCCAATGAAGCCAATCCAGGCTATCATGAGATTCAATAAACATCCCTAGCTGGACAATTCTTTTAGTGGCATCACATGGGGACAAGGCCTTGAGCATGCCCAAACAGTGTCCCTGGAATCCATATAAGTGGCTGTGAGCCTTCATTACGAGCCGGCATGGCGCTGCACCACTTCATAATGGGCCTCAACTGAGATCCAGGGACAGATAGCTGTGTAAATTGGAACCTCCAATAGGACACCATGGCTGGACATCTCACATGGGGCAGAGACCTTATCATGAAAACTTAACTCGTCACCTAGATGGCTCTGTCCCTGCAGGCCCGACTATGTCCATGGACCGGACAGTCAGACATCATACAATGCACTAAATCCTGTCCATGAAGCTGTAGCAAGACTCAATGGGCTCCACAGAGAGACATGATCTGCTAACCTATGAGCTGAATACGACGACCCGACTATAGCATTCCCCAATAGGAAACCATAACTAGAGTAGACAACAAAGGATGATGTCTACTGTACAATGAGCTAAAACCTTTCCGTGATGATCTGACTAGGCAAGGCTGTAATGGGCTCAACAGTCAGAGATCGATGAGATAAAAAATGTCCCAGAAGTACTGAAGCTAGCAAGACTCCACGTTCCCACAGCTTCACGAATTCTGATGTGCCAAGACCTGTCCATAAATGGGATAAGACCTTTTCATGATGATCCGATTATGCCAAGCTTGAATGGGCTCAACAGTTGGACCTCAACAAGCTAACATCTGTCCATAAAGCATTGATTCTATCAATATTTAGTGGCTCTAGAGTATCAACTTTCTTATGCACCAAGACCTATCCAGAAGTACTGACTATAGCATTGCATGTTTTGGGTTCCACAGCTGGACATCATATGATGAGCTAAGACATATCTGTTCTAGTTTGAAATGGCTTGATTCCAAATTCCAGGCATTGAGATTTATAACCAATCAGACGTTGGAGAAAGGAATGAAGAGTGAGAGGGTGAGAGAAGTCGTGTCTGTATTTACTAGGATCTACTGAAAATAAAGTTGATCTACACTTAGGGCCAGATTCATGGAAATGTGCGCAGAAATCCTGCAAGGACTGTGCGCGAGAAAGACAGCGCGAGCCTGCGCACAGAATAAAAAATGCATGCCCTGCGTATTCATGGAATTGTCAGCGCAAAGTAACCATATTCGCAAGTTGTGGCCGGAACGTTACCGCTACGCCCACACACAAAGCAAAAACGGCCAGATCAGCTACCTTTGAGCGTTTTCCCCGGGTGTGAATATGCACACCCTTCAAACAATTTGTGGGGTCCACCGCTAGCAGACCTGCATCTTGGGGACCCTGCTCAGGGTCCCCCATAACTGTTCCTGACAACCTGCGTATGAAAAATCGTAACTCGGTAAACCATTCCTGCACTCCGCTACACTGCTTACGCGCACCCCTAAGTTACATTGGAACCCTGGTTGAGTACACGCACCACGGAATCTGACATGCAACCCGACCACCGTGCTGCAAATCCTACACCGAAGTGTACTTATGCCTACCTTGGGGTGCTGGATTGTCTGGAGGACTTGCGCGGCCATTACCCAGCCGAGAGGTTGCGCAATCGAATCCATGAGTATGTCTTGTGCTGTGCAATTGAGGGACAGCATGCAGGCCGTCGCTCAGAATGCCCATTCTTCTGCATGTTCGTCCCCATTTTTGGTGTTCTGCCTCCTATCCAGCCGTCTGTGTAAGCCATGGCTAAGCTCTGTGCTCAGTCTGATGCAAGGCCCTCGATGGCTCGCACCACGTGATGAGTCAGAGCAAACTCAATGGCAGTCCAGGAAAAGTAAAGCGCATTCGATTTCATGAATCGATGAAGGCGGATTTTGTTTTCACATTTTAGAGCACAAGTACTCTATTTTACACGCACATATTTCCATGAATTGGACCTTTACCATTCATCTTAATCTTCAATGGAATATAATATAATTTGGTGACAAGCTCGACAGCCACGACTGGAACCGATGTGAAATAGTAGTGTTAAGATCCAGGATCCTTGAGGACCGATGCAAAAGCACAGAGCCAGACACCAGCAAACCGATGTTGGGAGGAAAACCGTCAGAGCAGAGGTGAGCGCAAGCATGGAATCACCCATAGTGCAAAGATTAGGGAAGTGACACCACTGGAAAAGAGTGTGAGGACAAACACGGGCACGAGGAAGGGAGCGCGCTCCAACACATATTAGACGAATGGACTAAGAACATCAATAACATCCTGTCAAGTGACGAGAAAGTGGAAGGAAATGGATTCACGTGAGCCACGGCGGCGCACAACAGCAGGAAGCGCTGCAAAGCTGCCAAAGTAAATACATTATAATATATATCTAATATATTATAATTAAGAAAACAAAGATATATGAGAACATTTAAGAAGCAGATGGGACAGGAGTCTTAAAATATAATAATAATAAATAATTTAAAAGAAATTACAGGGAATTACAGTTCACCCTCCGGAGAATTGTTTACCTACACGTGGACAATCGTCTATCCCTGGGTGGAATGGAAAGAGTATTGGCGTAATTACATAAAGACAGTGGAACCAGATGGATTAACCACAGGAACAAAAAAGGTAATTGTTAAGTGCACGCCTTAGTCCCGGAACCCCAACACAAATATAGGGAAGATCCACAATTGACTGTGAATGAAGCAGGGGTTTTGGATGAGCATGTTATAGCAATAAGACAGCTGGATCTATATTATGCCCTTGAAACGAGCATAGCAATAAACAGATTACATTT
This sequence comes from Ambystoma mexicanum, assembly GCF_040938575.1. Classification (NCBI taxonomy): domain Eukaryota; kingdom Metazoa; phylum Chordata; class Amphibia; order Caudata; family Ambystomatidae; genus Ambystoma; species Ambystoma mexicanum. Next base: position 1,273,153,385 of record NC_090933.1, on the reverse strand, counting down.
CTATTCAAGAGTCCAAAAACAAGGAGAAATAATTGAGGAATATGTTGTAGCACTAAAGATGTTATCTTTGTTGTGCCGGGATCACGGCGGAAAAATGAATAAGAGATCAAATAATTATACATACCAATGATCCAGTGATACAGGAGAGATTATGGACGTGTGGGGATCCAACCTTGGCTGAAACTTCTGTGACTGAAAATAAAATTGAGCATACCCAGGGGTCCTCAATAGACTTTAAGATGAAAAAGAAGGATTCCGTACAGCAGAAAGCAGAACAAGCGAATGGTGTGGAAGAGCCAGGACAGGTAAATATAGTGAAAAAGAAAACGGAACACGCACTGACAAAGGAAAAGGAAGATAACATTTTGAAGAATCGAGACAGTGCGAGGAACCACAAAGAATGTAGAGAATGAGAAGCAACACTAAAGGCGATTTAGACACGGGTCAGTGTTTCAGATGGGGAAGAATTGGGCACTTTGCTATCTCCAGGCATTGTGCGGCTTTAGGGCGGAAGTGCTCGATATGTAATATGAATGGACATTTTGCAGTGGAGTCCAAGAACAAAAGGAGAATAAAGGAGGTACTAGAAGATGAGGCAAGTGTGGCAGACGAGAAAGTGATGAATATACAGAATAAGGGTGAGTTAAAGTGCCAGAGATATGAAGATTTAATTGAAAATTGGAGGATGAAGATGATGGTGGAAAGCTGATCATAACGGAAAGAAAATGGTGAGAACTCCACGGAATGGGATTGCAACTAAACTGCCCTCATCTGACATAAAGAATCCCGGCGGATTCAAAGGAACAAGGATTAAAATGTTAGGGGAGTTCAACTCCATTGTACAAGTGAAGAATAGAATGGCAGTATACAAATCTATGTGGCAAAGAAGGGAGTGGAAGTTTTAGGATGGCGTGACCAAGCAGCACTGAAAATAAGACTTGACCCTTGCATGAAGAACCCAGCATTGAGTATATGATCAGAAGAAAAATCAGAACAGGAGCTGTTTCCGACAATGTTCTCTCTGGGATTCGGACGTTTGAAAGGATATGCCCACATAATCATATTAAAGTCTAAAGAGCAACCAACAGTGCACAAGTTAAGGCCAGTTCTTTTTGTGTTAAGAGAAAAGATAGAACAAGAACTGTATAGGTTAGAGAAAGAAGAGGTTACAGAGAAAATTGATTCAGCAGAATGAATTAGCCCGATTGTGGTGGCCACAAAAAAGAATGGGAAGCTCTGAATATTCATAGATTTAAGAGAGTTGTGGAGGATCAGGTGGACGCCTCTGCTCTGATCCTCGCCCCCTCACCTCCATCCTATTGGAGTAGCAGACGAAGAGCTACAATTGGGAACCTGTGCATGAATCCATGTAACATTCCTATACCACGGAGAGTATGTGAAAGACGATATGCACTGAGGCAGCCATTCATAATACACCCACTTTTGATGCAGAGGAAGGATGCTACCAGTAACGATGTCCACTGCCAAGATGCCAGAATATTACCCATATGGACAAACTCTGACTGATGACAACAGAATTATGTCTTAAAGAAGATGTATGAAACTATGCCGAAACGATATGAAACTACGTAAGACTAACAAAATAAATGAAGCACTAAGAGAAACAAAGTAATCGTGAATATAAAAAGATGAGGTTACGTGCCGACCAATAACTATAAATGCACTGTAATGCGAGGTAGAAAAGGCATATAGAATCTTGCTAAAAATAGTTATATACATAACTTTTAGTATGGCCATAGGAAGAAAATGGATGACGGCCGGTGTTAAGAATCAACCCTGTTACCACAAATGACGAACCTAGGATTGCAAATTGAAGAACTGATGAAGAAGCTGTTTTCGTGGGCAGAATAAGGGAGTACCTTCGTCTGGGGTCAACAAGGCTGTTTTGAGAGATCGATGGAAGGCGCAAAGGGAGTCGAATAAACAGACCATGTGCTAAGACATATTTCTGCTAAGATTAGGAGAGACAAGGACATTTGCAGGTGCCAAGTATTGAACAACCATGAAGACAAAAGCCTATGTGAGGTAGAGTGAGCAAGTCTCTAAAGGCCAGAGAGGGTAATGGAACCCTGTTTAATAAAATCAAATAGTCATAAATAAGAGGCTGAAATGGACAAAATCGTGGTCTCCTAACAAGTGATTCAGAAGTCAAAACAAGGGCTATTCATTAAAAGCCCAGATGGAGATAGTGGTGTGCTCATACTCCCTTGAATGTTCCAGAACAGTGAGCAGACTACGAGGTCAACTACAAACAAGAAGGCGTTGGCTAAGGATCAGGTTGATGACATACGATGGACTAATTGGGTAAACAAGGAATGAATGAACCCATCTTGAGCACTTAGGTTTCGTTTGATCACTCATGTGCTGCTAAACAAGCTGAAAGGCCAATGTTTGATAGGGTTGCCAACCAATTATAGAACCTGCCATGCACTTTTACGTTGTTGCATTTACCAATCCGCTGCCATATTCTCTGCTATAATCAGTATATTACGTATGTAGAAGTAGCTCAGGGCATGTCCTACAGACAAGGGGCAAACAATGAGATATTAACACTTATATGATTCCATAAGTAGACCCAATTCCTCCCATTAGCAGGTTTTGCAAATGCCACATAGGATGACGTCATAAATGATGTATCTAAAGGTATATAAGCTCTGTACAAGCAAGATAAGCTGTGAATATGTATGCATCTATTTTGATAGCTGTCATATCTCCCTGCTTTCTTTCATCGAGATTAAAGCTGTATTTTACCATCTTCCCTGGGTCTGTCCGGTTATTTGGTCTAAGATATTTACTGGTCATTCCATCTAGCGCATAGAAGACGCTTCAAAGTGCCAGAGCACAATGTACATAAAAACATTTTAATATACAGGTATCCTTTAATAATACAGAAAAAATACCAAAAATGTTTATTAAATATATATATATATATATATATATGGTAGTGGGGTAAGGGGTTAAAATGGGTGTCAATGAGGTTGGGGTGGGGTTACAAGGATAGAAAAACAGGGGCTTGGGGGAACCTCCAAATTAAAAAAGAAAAACAATTAAGTATTGTTTCTGTATTTTGACCACACTGAAATGCACCACTCCGATGTTACCTTTGGGAAAATCCCATATAACCGTTATGTGCAGTATTGGGAAGATTGCATACGAGAGAGGATTGAAATTGGAAGCAAGCAAGTGCACATTTAGAGAAAGTAAAGGGGAGAATTTGGGACATGTAATAAGTGAAGTCTATAAACTGAAACAAGATGCCATAGACGCGATAAAAAGAGCACCAGTGCCTAAGAACAAGATGAAGTGAGTTTGGGTTAGCGTAATATTATAATAAGTTCATTAGGAGTTACTCAGCCCCTAAGGATGCTGTTAATAAAAGAAATAAAGTTTGTGTGGAGTGAGGAGTGTGAGAGGGCGATGTGTGAAATCAAAGATGGTATATGTTCAGGTATATGTTCAGCTCCTAATTTGGGGAGGTTTGTGGTAGGAAATCCAGATAAATTGATGGTTGATTCCAGTGGGAAAGGTCTGGGGGCAGTACTCTCACAACAAGTGGAGAGAGAGGAGAGAGTCATATGGCATGCCTTCAGGGTGATAACGGAAACCGAAGATAAATATTCTGGGATTGAGGAGTGAACCATTTCGGAAGTACGTTTTGGGAGCACCATTTGTACTGACCACAAACCTTTAGTGCAATTGATGACAGTGGACGCCATGAAGATGGCATCCCTGCGTTTGGCAAGATTGAGTTTTAGGTTACATGAATATGATTGAAAAATGTAATATGTTCCCGGGATAAGAAACAAGGTGGTGGATTTCCTGTCGAGATTGCCAGTTGTAAATAGTGAACAAGAGGGTTGTGATGAAGACGAAGACGTGGTATCGTTGTTGCAAGGTGCAGTGGATCAAGAAGAATGGGTGGAAGAATTCAGAGATGACGACAACATGTTACAAATTATGCAATTCATAAGAGAAGGGTGGCTATTTAAGACAGAGGTTGGCCAGAAGTTGTTACCATATTGGGAGGTTATATGATGATAGGTTATTTATATCGCCCTTAATACCCAGAGGTGTCTAAGTGCGGACTGGGGGTTTGAACCTGTGGTGCTCCATGTCATCTTGCTTCCAAGGCGAGCACGTTGCGCCTGAGCCATCCTCCCGAGACAAGTTAAGGTTAAGGATGAAATGCCATTGGAAGGAGTTGTGGTGATTGGAGAGCAGAGTTTGATCCTTCCAGACAATTGATGGAATTGGTTATAATCCTGGCTCATGAAGGACATCCTGGCATTTGTGGAACAAAGCAAAAGGTGGAGAGAAATATGTGTGCAGTAGCATCTGGAGCGTTCCAAGTGCCAGATGGGATTACCACAATAACTGATCTCAGGCCCAAATAACTGGACAGACTCAAAGAATATGGCAAAACACGACTTTATTATCAGCTCAATAAACTAGAGAAACCTGGCAAACAAACAAATTGTAGCTCACACACTCTCAACGCATTTCAGTTGCACAAAAGGCTCTATATGATATGATATGATGTGGCATTTATAACGTGCCTGTACACAAGTGTTTCTAGGTGCGACAAGACAAGGAGGGGGAAACAAGGGAGGACAAAATAATGATCTTACTAGGCCTTGTGTCATTCAGAACGTGCAAGTGCGGGGAAGAGGGAAAGTTAGAAGTGCCGGGGGGGGAGTGAAAGGGGGAAGTGCCGTTAACTCAAAAGTGCAGCCACCGGGTACCTCATAAGTGCAGAGAGAAGGGACTGTAGGGTTGCAGATACAGACCCTTATGTGCTGGGGACCCGGGAGGCAGTGCAAGGACAACTGAACATGCATGAGCCTGGGCCCGAGTTCAGAGGGTGACCAGGTGACCAGTGCACGGAGCAGTCAGTTGCATCAGCAGGGGAGAGGAAGAGAGAAAGCGGAAGCTAAAAGGAAGGTCTTGATTTGCTTCCAGAACCAGACGTGGTTCTGCTCAAACTTGAGAGAGGCAGGGAGGCTGTTCCAGTGGGAGGCCCCAGCCGAGGAGATAGATCTTCCCCCAACTCTCTGCTTGGAGAAGCATCTGACCCTCAGAGAGTTGGAGGTGGATGAGCGGAGAGCTCGAGAAGGAAGATGTTTATGAAGATAACGTTGGAGGTAAAGCATTCCCAGGCCACAGAAAGCCTTGTGGACAATGCAGAGGGTCTTGAAGTTGATCCTTGCAGACACGGCGAGCCAGTGAAGAGATTTCAGAGTTGGAGAGATACGATCACTGGACTTGAGGCCAAGGACAAGTCTCGCAGTCCTGCTCTGGATATGTTGTAAAGGTTGAAGAGTAGAGGCAGGAAGATTTAGAAAGAAGCTGTTGCAATAGTCCAGCCTAGAGAGGACCAGGGATCTGGAGACAGTGAGCTTCTGGGGGAAAGTTAGAAAAGGAAGAATACCTCTGAAGAGGTGCAGCTGGTAGTGTGACTTCTTAGAGACGTTGGAGATACGAGGAGAGAAGGAGTGGGTGGAGTCGAAGATGACCTCAATATACATCAGCTATGATGTCATCCTACATGGCAAAGAGTAAAAGTATAGTCGATTTAGGTGTTAGTAACATCATTGGCGGCCCCTTATCTGGTAGCCACGCCTTGAACTACCTCTAACTACGTATAATACAGATAATAGCAGAATATCAGCAGCAGATTGGCTTCTGCAACAATGTAAAGTCCATCATTAAATAGGCCCTCATGATTGGTTGGCACACTCTTCCAACCTTGGATATTCGGTTCATTAGCAGCACATACGCAAAACAAAACTAAGGTGAGGGGAACAAAGTCAGACAACTGCCCACTTGGCCAATTAGCCTACCATCTCTCATCAGTTAGGCCTTAAGACAAGGCTTCTTCTTTGTAGTTGACCTTGCTGACTGTTCTCTTCCTCAGAACTTTAAAGGGAGTGAAAGTACATTGCTATATTCGTCTGGAGCTTTATGAATAGGCCTTGTTTTCTGGTCTTACACCACGTGTGAGGAGACCATGATTTTATCCATCCTGCCCTTCTATCTAGTGCTATTTAATTTAATTATACTGGGTGCTATTACTCTCCTCGGCCTCTGGAGACTTGGTTGCTCCATCTTGCATGTGCGATCCATGTCTTTAGTTGTGCAATACATGGCAGTTGCACATTTTCACTCCTTTGTTTAATCTAAGAGAAATATGTTGTGCGTATGTAGTTTATCTTCTTCGACTTCTTTCAAGCTTTGCAGTTGCCTTTTTCTGCTGCATCCTTGATCCCAAGACAAACAAATATTCTTTGTTCCTGCATGAATCTGTATTCCAGTGCCTGTCAGCTCTGCAGCCTTGGTCTTTCTTTTTCAGGCTTCTCGCTTACTATTAAACAAAGCTGACTTCCATTTTGTCATCATGGCTGATTTACCTGTGTTATATTTTCTTTGTTTAAGCAAGCTTCTGCGTATATACATCTACTGCATCTCTTTTCACTCGTCTTCTCAGTCTATATGATTTCTTCATATTCGCATGTTCACTTTGTCACTTCAGTCACATATTCATTCTTTAAGCATTCGTATATCGTTTCAGTGCGACATCACTTTACACTTGTCAACCTTCACTTATAGCTCTTCTATGTTCAGTGGTGTCTGCAGACATCCTTCTACCATGTATGTTTGAGGGTAAATTTGATACGGGTGTCTGAGTGCATATCATCTCTCATATCTTCTATGCGTATTGGGATGATACCAGGTGTCATGCACAGTGTCTTCTTGCTGTTCCAATATGATGGAGGTGAGGGGCCGGGCTCTATAGACGATGAGCACATCTGCCTCTCTGCATTCCCCCTTAGGTCGAGTCCTCGACCACCTCCTCAATTTTCTTCACCTTGTAGAGGAGCAGACATACACATCCACAGGAGTTCCTACCCCCTTACCTCCCCAGTATTGGAGACATGAGACGGTGCCCTGTCTAACACCAGCTGTTGTGCCAATATCGGCATGAGTATTTGGAAGACGGTATGCATTAAGACAACCATATCGAATGTACCCTCGAGTTGATGACGGCCTGCAGGAGGAGCATGCTGAAGGAATATAAGAAAGAGCTAAGAAAATGGAGTGATGACATCAAAAGAAAATGTGCACAAAGTCCTGAAATACTGAATGAAGACAATGTATGAATCCTAGAGAAGAAATGACAAAGTAATGAATCAAGTGAACATTAAACGTCTAAGGGCAGAACATTACACTGTGAAAAGTGTTGCAGAAATCAGAAGTATAAAGAATTTACTTATGCTGAAATGCAAGATAGATCAAGTCATTGTATATGCTAGCTACAGGTACTGAATAGAATGAAGGCGGAGCCGTCATTGTACAGAAACTAGACATTGGTGTCATGAAATAAGTAAGCCAAAGAATTATGAAGAGAAAATCAAAATCTGTGTCGCAGTAGAATAGCAAGTTGTTGGCGGTGCGTTGGGAGGCTGCCTGGCCTGAAGTCAAGAACTGAGAATTGGAGGTCAGCTATCTACTCTGAAGAGGAACGTGTGTGTGGAGGAAGAATCCTCTCACGTTAATGTGCAAGAAAGAACACAGACAATGCCTTGTCCCGTGAGTCAAGGCTGAAAATAGGGCTTGAACTTGGAGTGCCCTCACTCCCGTTGCATTCCTAGGGCAGAGTACTCTGCAAGGCCAAGTACAAAGAGTATTTCATGGCAGAAGGCATGGGTGATGATAGATGTTGGGCTAATTGGGTGGTAGGGCAGCTTCAAGTCCTATTTGCTTGCACCTGGGTCTTGACCTACATGCTGCTAATTGAACCGAATGTTCCCGACATGGCACAAGCGTGCCAAACCAATTGTATTAGTCCATATAACGAAGGACCTTATAGCTTGAGAAACCAATGAAACCCTGTGTAACTGATTTTTCTTAAATGACACGTATGAAGAGGTAGGCATATGTTATCCACCTGATATCGGAAAGCCAATAACAAGTTAAGCTCCTATATGATTGTATATCTAGATGCGTCCCTTAACCAATCCCAACCCTTGATAGGTTTTTCACTATTGCCATGTAGCATGACGTCATTCTGACGCATAAATGGGAATATGATTGTATTTCATGTGGAAATGGCAGAGAATGAGCGTACGCCCGTTGATGTTCGTTGTGACCTCCCCGTTTTAGATAATTGTTAATAAAACAGCAACTTGCCATCTTCTTCAGTTTGTCCAGTTATTTGGGCTCAGAACTCTTCTGGTGTAATCCCATCCAGTAACAGATGCACGTTTCCAAGGCCATATGCTCATGTGTAGCGGTGCAGATGGTTTCCATCTAAAATAGTTTGACTTCAGAGTTTTGGACGTTTGGGCATCCTCTGCCATTAGCTGGAAGATCGTGGAGTTTCCTGTGGAGAGAGGCCGAAAGAAATAAACTTGCAAGAAAAACTGAGACGGTGGGCAGGTCCCTCTTTGAAGAAATCCCTGCTTGGTTTCCACGGGCGCTCTGCAGATGGAAGGCGAAGTGGTCGGATTGTAGGAGTCGATACAGAAAGCCTTGAGTCGATTACACGGATGTAAGTAGACTAAGGGAAATGGCAATATAAAGGGGCGTGATTGTAATATTTTATGAAAATAAGTAGGGTAACAGGAATTTTGTGTGGATAAAGGAAATGCCTAGGTAATCCTATTTCAAGGTAGATAGAAGAAGATGTCTCAAATTCCATTTGGAATATTAAGGGAGAGGATACACACGGTCGAGACCGTGGAAGGTGACGTCTTAAACTCCGTATGGGGTAATATAATTAGAGGCATAGAGAGAATACCTCTTACTATAAATATTATAGGAAAAAGGGAAGGTGATCACAGGGTTTGTTTTTAATGTGCACTGTGTTATTATTGTGATTATTATTTGATGTATGAAGTTCTAAAAAGTGATACAATTGTGAAATTTGGAATTGAAATTGTTTTGTTTTAAGTGTAGTAAACGATTGGCGCCAGTCAGATGAAAGATAGGTTGTTCAAACAAAAGAGGATTGGGCGGCGATTGATGGTGCTTGCTCATATTTATTGTTTTTGAGATTAAAAGAGTTGAGCAATAAGCTTTGAGATAAGTAGAGATTTATTAAATATAAGACGGTAACAATCTGATGAGTATTGACAGTTAATTGTGACTCGTCATTATGGAGGACACTCCTCTTATGTACCTTTGTAATACATTGCCTCGACATGCGCCCAAGCTCAAACAGTACAGTGCAGAATGGGTAAAGGGCACTGCTGATAAAATGTTCATGCCATGCCCACAAGGGGGATCATTGTCAAAGGCGGTATGCAACACATGACCACATATGTGCACGCTGTGTACACGGGAAAGAAATTAGAGAAAAGACTGGCAGTTTTAGAACTCTGGAAATGTATCAAGAGGAGAAAGGGGACCAACTTCAGGAAGAGTGGATGTTTAATCAGCATACAGGGGAGGGCATCAAGCCCTCAGATCCTCTTACTCTGTCTGAAACTAAGAATGTAGATGCAGAAGAGACAGGGTATTATCCTTTAAAAGAATTAAAAGCAGGAGCGGGATATATTAACCCAGTATATGCACTGAAGAGGGAGTCGGGATCCTGCCACTACCCCCCTCCTACTAAATTCATGACAAGAAAGAAGGCCAGGAAACACTGCAACCATCCATTCTATTTCGGACGAATCCCTAACGGACCAAAGATTGACAAATACGCCGAAAGGTATCCTCTCAGCCAGCCATACATACCAGTTGCGGTACAGATCTATCCCTGTGTGGATGAAGAGCCACAGGCCATGGTCCGAGAGACCTATATGGACAACCTGGACTAGAGCACCAAGAAGCCATGTTGCTGACATCGTTAGGGACACCATGACATAGCAGCACTAGACATAAAGCACACGTGCCACCCACACCAGGGGAAATAAACACACACTCGAATACATGAAGAACACAAGTGTACAGTTCTATAGTTAGAGGACATATACATACTGTCATTGCTTTTATTATTTTTGCCATTAGCCAAGTGCAGCAATGCAGAAACTGCAAGGCACAAGAGATCCTGAGCAAAGCTTGCGGATGCTTACATGCAAATAACCCTATGGAACTGCAAGAGTACCTATGGGACCTGACAGAGCCAAGTGTGACTAACCTATGGAAATGTAGTATAGCATGGACACTGTAGAAACCGCATTGTACGGTTTAGGAAAATTACAGCAGGCCTCAGGCTTCTGAGCAAGAGATGAGCTGCGCTGATTCAGGCTGGACAGAGAGCAAGACGTGTAAGACAGGACTCGCAACAAAGGTCAAGAGATAAAGGTGATATTCCAAATACCCAGACGACAAAGGGACCAGCTGCAGAAAATATGAATAAATCCTCATAATTCAGAGCTACAGAGCTCAAATTTGTGGTCTCTGAACACGTGACACAGTCGAAGCAGACAATGGACAGTGATCAACGGTGGGAAAGAAGAGCTGGTCTCAGGCATTCAGACACAGACTGCAACAGTATGCAGCAAGTGCTGTGCCAGACAGCAGCGCATTCTCATACGGCAAAGGTGGTACACACAAGTTACACCAGAGCTACATAATTGTTCTCATTCACTTGAAGAGGAATACATTGAGCTGAGAATCTTTGCGGATCCTAGGCCTGGGGACGTTAGCTCTAGCCAGTCACAGTTTAGTACCCTAGAGGTGGGTAGCAACAGGCAATAACTAATGGTAAGTCCTCAACACCTGAAGAATGTTATAGTTAATAAACTGGGGATGGAACAGGCCAGGCACCTGGCATTCGAAGGCCAATAGAATAACATCTGTAGTGCCTGTATCGGTCATAGAGGGCTCAGTACTCAATCACCTGACCCGATAGGTTTTCTGGAGAGGGGCCCAGGTTATGACAAAGTGCTGACTCCATGTAAGGGTAAAACCGGCCTGCAAGCCGAGAAAGAGTGAGATGTACATGAATATTCTCTGTTCATGTGCTGATACCTGTTGGTTTTGTCTGTAATAAACCGCAGTTTGAACTTGCCGTTTACTGAGTCCTCCATGTATCCTGGGGGAGTGTGCTGGGTCCTCCAAGTCTGCACACTTCCAGAATCCCTCTGGCATACCTGGGAGTGGTATACATGCATTTCACTGCGGTATTTTTAATCGCGTGTTTTTTCATCGGCGTTTTTATTTTGAAAAAAAACTCATCGTTTTTTTTTTGGGGGGTTAAAAAATTAAATATATGGCTGTGGGTGTAAGGGAATAAAAAATAAAAAGGGGGAGTTTGGGGGGTAACCCCCCCAAAAAACCCAACAAAAAACGATGAGTTTTTCGGAGAAAAAAAACGGCGATGAAAAAACCTGTGATGAAAAATACAACGGCAAAATAACGTAGAACCCTGGGAGTTTCCCCACCAGCACCCCCTGCTTATAGTACTGATGACAGTCTAGAAGAGAGCAAGAAGAAGGATAGGGAATGAGGGAAGCGGTTTAGGGAGGATGAGCAAGGAAGGAAAAGCTGGGAATGACAGGAAAAGATATATAGAGAAGAACAAGAGAAAGACGAAAAGTGGACAAGGGAACAAAGGAAGTATGAAAGTCGGACGAAAGAAATAGAAGAAAGGGATAGGAGAGAAAGAGAGAGGAAGAAGAGGCACAACAAGTGAAGGAAAAAAGATTAGAAAGAAGAAAAGAAGAAGAACGAAGAGAAGTAAGAAGGCAAGTACGAAAGCAAAAAGATGAGAGGGTAAGTAGGGATGTGAGAGAGCAACGGGAAGTAGAAGAAGGAATGAAACAGAATAGAAGGCAGTGAGATCTTGATGGCAGTCTCGTTCTTAAAGAATGAATAAGAATGAGCAACAAAATACAGGAAGGATGAGAAACAATAAACAAAAGTTTCCCAATGAGAGAAGGGGCTCAAGAAATACCTAAAGTTTCCCAAGAAGAGGAAAGATATGAGGCAGAAAGTATTGGAGAGAGGATCAATCAAATATATCAGCAAATAAGACAGAACAGTGAATATGGGACTCAGGGGAGCAGCAGACGTTCCCCGATAACAAAACACGGGATGAGGAGGAAAACATGTTCAGTGATGAACGCAGAGCATTGTCTTTGAATAGATTACATTTAGATAGGGAACAGGAGGATGATAGTCACACCAGTTGGAGTATAGCAATGTCAAATGAAGAAAGGGAGTCAGGTCATGAAATAGAAGGTGAGGGTGCATGCGCCCCCTTGGGAATTCAAAGTCTGCACAAAGAGATAAGATGGTCAGATCTAGAACACCCTAAGGAAAGACCAAAAGATCCTACACCATATCCCAAACTTTCCCAAAGGCGATTAAGTAGTATGAGAGGAGAATCTCCACCCTATGTGCCTATGTGAGTAGGTTACGGTTGTTACCAGCACAAAGACAATCAGGGATGATTACCCCTGCATTGAATAATCGAATAATGGGTTTGAGTTATGGGATGGGGTACACACAATTCCCATTGTTAGAGAAGGGGAGAGCAAGACCGCAATACATCCAAGGCCTCAGATGGATAAGGATAACTTAAAATGCAAGTTACCTAGTTTGACTTCGGGGCTGGGAAATGGATATACGAATTAGAGAAAATGACAGGGGGAAATTCTTTGGGCATATGGGACATAAACGGTCTATTGGCAGCTATTCTTGGAGAGAGAGCTGACAGCATTTGCAAACAAGCGAAATATGCAAGTGTGACAGCACAAAACATCGCGCATGATGCAGCGCCATTTAATAGCAGATGTTTGGAGGGCTCCCATGGTACAGTATCCCAATACGTCAGATAGGGGTGCAATTATGACACGTAAAATGAAAGATGAAGACCCCATTGCTTATATTCAGGATATTCAAGAGAGATGGCAGCTTGAGACGTGTGAGCCTTGGGAAAAAACAGTGGCATTATTCTATCATATTTTGTGTCAAGGATTGCCAGATAAAGTACAGAGACAAATGAAAAAACAAGTAGGAATGGAAGCGAAGACATGGGCTGAGATACAGTTGACTATTGTGCATCATTGCCGATTGTTATAAAAGAAGAATAGAAAGAAAGATGAGAACAGAAAAGTTGAGGAAGCTGAGTTAGTTCAGAAGAAATTGTCAAAATTTGCTATAGAAGGGGCAGTATTGACAAGTGGAGAAGGAGGAGGGATGCAAGAAACAACATGTGCATCACAGGTGAATAATGTACACCCAGTGGATCAAAGTGGGTCTGGCCTTTGGCCACGAGGAAGAGGTGGAGTATTTAGAGGAAGATGAGGTGTATTTCAGAACACCCAAGGTGGATTTCAAAATGCCTAAGGTGGAAGTCAGAATTCGCAGGGAGGATGTAATGGTGGGCTTGCCAGAGGGCCACCCCAGTGTGTTGGAATTGTGGGATAATAGGGCATATTGCGCATGTATGTAGAAGTCGAGGAAACATGCAACAGAATGGACAAAACTCAAGAGGGGGGACTGGTCATTCACCGCCATGCAGCACACAAACACAGGAGGGCTATGGCAAGGATCATACATACTATCAGACACAGGCACCGCAAGCACAGCAGACACAACGGAATGCGAACACACGGCAAACACTAGTACCTAGGATAGGGGGTGTCATTGTGGTAGGAGGGAACCCTTTTATGGGGACTGGGATGAATTTGTCCCCTGGATACGATAGCTCACAGGGTAACCTGATGTGTTCAGTACAATCACTAACACCAGACCCCCAAGAGTAACCAAGGGTTGATGTGATGATAGGAGGCAAATCTTTTTCTTTTCTTGTAGACACTGGGGCAACTCACTCTTGTATAAGTGAGGGAAAATACCCAATGTCAGGTATTGCCATGAATGCTCATGGGCTCTCTGAAGCTACAAATGTAGTTCCTTTTATGATAAATTACCTGTTTCTATAGGGGAATGGGACATATCTGTCCCCTTGTTGTATTCACGACAAACGCCAGTTAACATTTTGGGTAGAGATTTGATGACGAAACTTAACATGATGATTTCATTCACTGATCAAGGTATAGTGAGCTCCACTCCAGGAATACACAATTTAAATGTAGGAGAGTTTATACTGGCATTTACAGGACAAGTGGCTCTACGAGGGGGTCTGGTAGATCCGGAAGTCTTCATGTATGGGGTGAGCATTTTATCAACATGGCTACCTGGATTACAAGGAGAAATTGTGAGGATACCTGATGAATTTCTATGTAGACCAAAAGTACCTATGGATAAGGAAGAAGGGCAGATCATTCCCATAGAGTTGGAAGCAGCTGTAGTACGAGGGGAAATAGCAATGCTTAAAGGAGTAGATGCCGAAGGCAGAGCGTGGAGAGCAGTGATAGCTCTTGAGGAGGGATACAGATTGACTGACATAACAGATGAAAATATGTTCAGAGATTAACATATAGATGATGGGGTAGTGTTTTATATAAGCATTACATATTGGATAAATATTGAGAAAAGGGAAATCCTACAGTGAATGGCACTGATGCAGCAAAGGCCAGCGTTCTTTCAGGAAGACCTAGAAAAGGTGCCAAGTGTCCTTTGGAATACGGGACCATATGACATTGGCCTATTGACGGGAATAGGGGTTGTTAAATAAAACTCAAGCCAGAAGCAATTTTACCCCGAGCAAAACAGTACACCATGTCTCGAGAAGTTGATGAGGGCATATTTGAGACAATTTCAGCATCGGACTGCTCATGCAATACTGCGGTCTATACGATTAAAAAATCAAAAGGGGTGTCATGGAGATTTATCCAGGACTGCACCCTCTTAATCAGATTGTAGAAGCAGAGTTTTGTTAGTTCCGAATCCTGCGACAATATTGTGTAGCATCCCAGTTGAAGCTAGCTATTTCAAGGTGATTGATTTGAAAAATGTGTTTTTCTCAATCCAGTTGCACAAAGACTCACAAGATCTTACTTCTTTTACGCTCAGATGAAAAAGACTAAACATACTAATTTGTCTCAGGGGTACAATGACAACTGTTGATTTTTAATAGGGTCCTACAGATGGATTTAGCCAATATTGAACTCAAAAGTGTGGTAATTCAGTACATAGATGACATATGAATCTGTAGTGAAACAGAGGATGAATGTAGGCAGGACTCTGTTCAGTTAATTACTGTATTGGGTGACAAGGGATACAAAGTAGATAAGGAGGTATTACAGTATTGCCAGGAAGAGGTGTTGAACATAGGCCAGTTAATTTCACATGAAGGAAAGATAGTGACACCTGAGAGAGCTGAGGTTATTATGAAAACATCAACACCAAATATAGTAAGGCAAAGGCAGCAATTTCTGGGCTTATGCAATTATTGCAGAGCCTGGGTGTTCGATTACAGCACATACACAAGGCCACTTTTGCAAGCACCTAAGAAAGCACAAGTTGGTAAGACAAAGATAGATGGACTGAAGAAATGGAGGAAGGATTTGAGGAATTAAAAAGAGCAATGTGTACAGCTCCAGTTTTGGGAATCCCCAATTACAGTGAAGAACGTTATATGTTTTCACACACCAATGGATCAGTAATGACAGTAGTACTCACACAAAGAGCAGCACTAAGGTATAAACGTTTGGCGTCCTACAGTGGGATTTTATATCCAGTTATGAGAGGACATTTTCCATGCAAACAATCTCTGGCTGCTGCCGCATTTGAAATTGAGAAGTCTACAAGTATTACCATGGGCTGCGCAATGACGCTATATGCGGAGCATGCCTTATTTATCATTTTAGAGAAACCCAAAGGTACATTGACGACACAAAGAGCTTCTGTGTATGAAGTAATGATTTCTAATCCAGCAATTAAAACTGTAATACAGCCATGTTTGTAGCAGTGGTCGAAGTGTAAGAAAAGAAGTAGTGGAACTATGTTCCCTGCTGGCTTGCCCCGCTCCTCACAAACCCCATCACCCTGCCAGCTCCCACACACAATACAAACCCCCAAACACATTTGCCTGCAGTTTAAGGGAATTTTCAGTGCAGTGCACTGAAAGTGCAAGTTTCAACCTCTTCCCACACTGTTATTTTAAAACGAAACCGTTTCGGAACGGTTTCTTTTTAAAATAAAAGTATAGGAGCTGTAAAACTTAATTAAAAAAAGTATAGGAGCACCGCTCCCGTCCGCTCCCGCTCACTTCGACCACTGGTTTGTAGCTGATCCTATAGAAGAAGGTGATCATGTACATGATTGCGCTAATTATGTTGAATTTTATGATGATATACCCCGTGTGAAAGAAAATGCTTTAGCGGAAGGGGAGATTCTTTTTATTGATGGTTCATCAAAAAATCAATCAAACTAGTGGGGAGAGGCATTCAGGGACTGCAGTTGTAAGATACAGATTAAATGGTGAATTTGAGGTAGTGGTGAGTGCAAGACTACCATCCCATTTTTCAGCACAGGCAGCAGAATTGGTGGTGCTTATTGTTGGGCTCGAGAAAAACAAAGATCAGGAAGTGACAGTGTACAGTGACTCCGCCTATGTGACTTCAACCATGCACGCAAGGCTGTCACATTGGAAAAGGAGGTTATCTCAGTGCAGACAGCTCTCCAGTGCAACATGCGCCTCTATTGGACAGGTTCATTAAGGCACTACAACTCCCAGCGGCAATAGCAGTCGTAAAATGCGCAGCGCATACTCAACGTACAGACTTTATTTCTCGCAGAAACGAAGCCACAGATTTGGAAGCCAAAATGGTTGTGTATTCTTCAGAAATGTCCAGTCCCTAAAATGAAAATGTCAAAGAAGTATTAACTAGAAGCATGCTAGTACGAGGGAGGTTTAATATACTGTCAATTACACAATTAATAGAAATACATGGAAGAGCCCCACAAGAAGAGCAGGAGCTATGGAGGTGTAGGGAGTGTTCATTATCCCCCACAGAAGCACTATGGAGACAGGAAAGCACTGGAAAGCCAGTTATGCCAGCAGCATTACTAAAAGTCACACTTGAGCATCTGCATTACCCGTGAAAATAGCCAGGGAAAGTCTTGCTGCCACTATTGCAGAGGACTGGTTTGTTCCCAATTTATTAGCACACATCGCACAGTTCATTGTGAATTGCATCATGTGTCAGAGATTTTCAGCTGGGCATACACTAAACACAATCAGAGGAGTAATACCCTGTCCAAATGGTCAGTTTCAGCATTTGCATATTGATTACGTTGTATGCTGCAGACTTGTAATTAATATAGGTCTCTATTGGTCGTGGTGTGTCCCTTTTCTCGATGGATCGAAGTTGGTCCTTGTACACATCCTGATGCCACCTGTGCAGCGAAGTTCTTAGTGCGTGAGGTGTTCCCGAGATGGGGTGTGTGTGAAGTAGTAAGGTGCGATAATGGGCCACACTTTGTCAATGAGCTATTTGAACAAATAGGGCTTTTATTGAACATAAAGCATATGTTTTCTTGTGCACATCACCCACAAGCAAACGGGATATGTGAGAGGCTCAAAGCCCTTCTAAAGGAAAGAATAGCAAAAATTAGATTAACTTTGAAAAAGCGATGGCTACATTGCTTACCCCTGACCTTGTATGCCCTTTGAAATCAGCCAGGTTCAGACCATCACCTTACACCGCATGAATTACTAACAGGGCGTCACATGAGGATGCCCCTCACGCCCCATCTAGAGTTAGAAGTGATGCCCAGAGTGTAGCACAGACTCTAGGTGATGAGATGCACGATTATTTGACATGTATGACTACCAGTGTTTCTTTCATTTCAGATCAAGTCAAGCGTAAGAGGGAGGGGTTGAGGAACATGGAAGAGGACGGCCCAGTAACTGATCCAAGCGAATTATTGCCGCCACCAAAGTTGTATGTTAGAGATCAAGTGCTTATTAAAAATTTCACACGTAGGTGGCATGAGCCAAGATTTAATGGACCGCATCAAATAGAGGAAGTTTCCCCAACTGCAGTTAGGGTGTCTGGAAGAAGAGTTAGGTTACATTTGGGTGACATAAAGATTTACAAAGGTGAGACCCTCCCTCTAGTACCCGCTGACTGGGAAGCAAGACAAGAAGAAGAATTGCTGCGTGTGCACTCGATCGATGACCAAGGAAAAGGACGATAAAGCAAGTGTGTAATTAAAAAACAGGCTTCTGTCTGAGTGTTTCGGCTGAGTGCTGTTCGACTGGGGAACTCTGTTCGCCTTAGATCCTGCTGTGATACATTGCTACTGGAAGAAGACTTGTCTGAGCATTCACTATAACAAAAGTGGTACGTTCACTTCCAAATCCCCTTATTACTATCTGAATAACCTGGAACTGTTTCCTAAACCTTAAACACTGCATTTTGTAATTGCAGAGCATGGCTCCCTCTACTTTCACAGCCACTCCATAAGAACATGGGCACACGTGCTTCTGTCTGAGTGCTTCTGCTGAGTGCTGTTTGCTGTGTTCTTTGTAAATTCCAAAAGTAAAGGTGCTATTATGTGATGACAGCCTACACGCTCAAATCCAACATGCCATTAAATACACACGAGAATCAACCGACAACTCTCGTTTCACCGAATCCTCAAAATAGTAAAAGATCTTTTTTTAAAACCAATCGGAAAATGTCTTGTTCCACTTCTTTGATGACTGACGTCAGACAACTATGGTTCCGGATACATCCAAGGCAATGCAATAATGAGCATTCAGCTAACAAAACTGAAAACCGTCCCTTGACGCAACTCAAAAAAGTTTCTGCAACTATGGAAATGGTGCTGACGCCACTTGACTTAGAATGCAACACACAAGCAGATACCACATTACCCATGGAAAAAACAAACATAAATGTGCAAATGGAAATTACTGCCCCCCTCATGAATATTTGCAAATTTGGTTCAATACACAATGGCAAGTCATTTCAAGTAATTCCACTATAGTCAGATATCATAAAAAGCAACTTACCGGACATGAAGTTGCAAGAGGCTAACATACTAAAAAACGCTTGCGCGGGCTCCTCAACATCTCCTAATTGTGGTCTGGAAAATCGCTTGAACAACACTGATTTAATTAATCTTGGACCGGTGGATAATGGAAATGAGTCTGCTAGCCTTACCCTGTTGCCTGTTCAATTTGATACCTCCATATGTGAAGTTAATTCGACTCAATTTGTCCGGGAGACTCCAACTGGCGCGCCCATTACCCAAAACTCGAATTTGTCACACTCCCCCATTTTATATGCAAATAGAGACGCGTCTTTTGCGAACAGCTCATGTAATTCGGAAACCTCTTTTGCAAAACCTGCACCCAGACCATCGTTTGGATTAAGACAGCCTTTAAATCCGTCACATGAAATAACGTTAACTGCAATGAACACCGCCCTATTCAGTTTATCCAAGCTGTTTGAAAATTTAGATAAGAAAATGCCAGAACAACAAATTATAACTCAAATATTGTGCTCCAAGATAGAACCTAAATACCGTCTTCATTTCAACTGTGCGAAAATAGAAAAAATGCTTAATGAACCTGAATAATGTCTGTAATGAGCTGACAATCCAATGCGATCGATTACTGGAAAATAAGTAGAAGCCCTCCGTCTCAAATTTACCCAAGACATCTGTATTTGTAACAAATCTGAACGACGTGTGTACTGAAATTCCCTCGGTTGCATTTGATAAATCCATAATATGCTGCGACATCTCTGTTGGAGGTGACCTTAACCACAAGAAAAGCGTGAATACCCTTGAATTAGGAGTCCCCATAGAAAACAATGAAAAATTTGCAGAATCACTTTATGAGGTATTTTCCTGCCCCAAAGGGAAAAAAAGGAAGAACTGCGGAAAACCAAACATCATATAGTTTTTAAAAAAATTAAGACCTCGAGCACAAAAAATGTGTAACCAATCTAACGATTTGAGCCAACACTGAACAACCAATTGTAATCAGTAATGGCAATAATGGTAAATGGCAATGGCAAAAACCTGCATAGGCGAAAATCGCCCGAAACAAAGCTGTTCTAACCAAAAAAAGTTGCTTTTAGAGGATGAGCTGATGAATTTATCAACATATTCAATAAATACTATATATGAAACAACTAAAACGGAAAATCACATCTTTGATGATGGCGACGAAAGTGAAGGCACATATCAGATCAAGGAAACTGACCTCAATGGTCCTCTGTTAAAATTTCCACATGTGAAAACAGACAGATTCCT
The DNA here is from genome assembly GCF_040938575.1 of Ambystoma mexicanum. NCBI lineage: Eukaryota > Metazoa > Chordata > Amphibia > Caudata > Ambystomatidae > Ambystoma > Ambystoma mexicanum. Next base: position 1,273,133,234 of record NC_090933.1, on the reverse strand, counting down.
AACCCTGGAACAAAGAAGATCCAGCACACATGCTAATCATCACCATCAAAAACCGAATGCACCCACTGGCACTTTCAAATCATCAAAGGAGAGCAACCATCCTAAAAATTATGACGATGAAACAAACAGAGAATCAGCCCCAAACGAGATACCAGCCGTACAAGCAAACTGAACCTTATAGCAGAATCTGAAGCCAAGACAAACAATCTTGGAAAGCTCAGTAGATCTTAATACCCTGACTATAACTATGGTGGTTAAATCAAAGAATTATCTCTTTCCCAATCGAACAACAAAATTGACTGGCCTCTGGGCAACAGACGAATTGAAAAGAATTGCCTCCAATGATATTGAAACAATTTTCATTAAGAACAATAAAAAGATTGATACAGCAACATTGAGGGGGTAATTCATAGAATTCAGCGCACAAGTGGCGCACGCGGCTGGCGCACAGTGTGCGCGTGCGAATCCCTGCGCCAGCTGCGTGCGCTAAAATCCCTTTCCGCGCACAGCGTATTCATGGATTCCAGCCACCAAAACCAGCCGTTGCGCACAGTGGCGCAGCGACCATGCAGCAGCGCCAGTTACGCCCCCAAGAACGCCTCTCGCGCAGGCAAAAGCCATCAATATACCCAATCCAGCGCAAAGGGCTGCGCTAACCCTGTACCAGCACGGCAAGCGGGCTACGTGTATCACTGGGGTGCGCGGGAAGTACCTCACGCGATTGGCCCCGTGCGAGCAGGGTACGCGTATTTCAGGGGTGCGCAGGAAGTTCCACACGCGATTTCCGTAGGGTAAGCGTATCTCAGGGGTGCGCGGGGATTTCCACACGTGATTGGGCCCATGCGAGCAGGGTACGCGTATCTCAGGGGTGCGCAGGAAGTGCCACACGCGATTTCAGCAGGGTACGTGTATTTCAGGGGTGCGCGGGAATTTCCACACGCGATTGGGGGTATGCGTATCTCAGGGGTGCGTGGGAAGTGCCACACACGATTTCCGCAGGGTACGCGTATCTCAGGGGTGTGCGGGAATTTCCTCACGCGATTGGGCCCATGCGAGCAGGGTACGCGTATCTCAGGGGTGCGCAGGAAGTGCCACACGCGATTTCAGCAGGGTACGTGTATTCCAGGGGTGCGCGGGAAGTTCCACACGCGATTCCATCAGGGCACGTGTATTACAGCTGTGCGCGGGGAGCACTACACGTGAATTGCACGTGTGGGTCCTCCCAGGTGTTCCCTCTACACCCTCCACGGCCCCTGCAGGTGGCTCACACCACGGGGGCCTACCCTGCACATGTCCTGCAGGCACACCATCCACCATGGCCATGACCCCCAGCCAACTCACATGTCAACTTGCACTACTGCCCACCAACGCATGTCCCCCTGCACCCCCAGTCACCAGGGGCAACCTCCACCAGGCCCCACCCATGTCTCCCAGCACCCCCACCCCCCAGCAGTGCAGGGGCACCCACCACCAGGCCCCCACCCATGTCTCCCACCACCCCCAACCCCCAGCCACCAGGGGCACCCAACACCAGGCCCCCACCCATGTCTCCCACCACCCCCACCCCCCAGCAGTGCAGGGGCAGCCTCCACCAGGCCCCCACTCATGTCCAACTCATGTCTCCCACCACCCCCACCCCCCAGCACTGTGGGGCACCTGCCAGCAGGCCCCCACCCATGTCCAACTCATGTTCCCCACCACCCTCACCCCCCAGCACTGTGGGGCACCTGCCAGCAGGCCCCCACCCATGTCCAACGCATGTTCCCCACCACCCCCACCCCCCAGCAGTGCAGGGGCAGCCACCACCAGGCCCCCACCCATGTCTCCCAGCACCCCCACCCCCAGCCACCAGGGGCAGCCTCCACCAGGCCCCCACCCATGTCTCCCACCACCCCCACCCCTCCAGTCACCAGGGGCAGCCTCCACCAGGCCCACGCCAGTTCATGTCTCCCACCACCCCCACACCCCCAGTCACCAGGGGCAGCCTCCACCAGGCCCCCACCCATATCTCCCACCACCCCCACCCCCCCAGCAGTGCAGGGGCAGCCTCCACCAGGCCCCCACCCATGTCTCCCACCACCCCCACCCCCCACCAGGCCCCCACCCATGTCTCACACCACCCCCACCCCCCAGCCACCAGGGGCAGCCTCCACCAGGCCCCCACCCATGTCTCCCACCACCCCTACCCCCCCCAGTCACCAGGGGCAGCCTCCACCAGGCCCCCACCCATGTCTCCCACCACTCCTACCCCCCAGCAGTGCAGGGGCACCCACCACCAGGCCCCCACCCATGTCTCCCACCACCCCCACCCCCCAGCAGTGCAGGGGCAGCCTCCACCAGGCCCCCACCCATGTCTCCCACCACCCCCACCCCCCAGCATTGTGGGGCACCTGCCAGCAGGCCCCCACCCATGTCCAAATCATGTTCCCCACCACCCCCACCTCCCAGCACTGTGGGGCACCTGCCAGCAGGCCCCCACCCATGACTCCCACCACCCCCACCCCCCAGCAGTGCAGGGACACCCATCACCAGGCCCCCACCCATGTCTCCCACCACCCCCACCTCCCAGCACTGTGGGGCACCTGCCAGCAGGCCCCACCCATGTCCAACGCATGTTCCCCACCACCCCCACCCCCCAGCAGTGCAGGGGCACCCACTACCAGGCCCCCACCCATGTCTCCCACCACCCCCACCCCCCAGCAGTGCAGGGGCACCCACCACCAGGCCCCCACCCATGTCTCCCACCACCCCCACCTCCCAGCACTGTGGGGCACCTGCCAGCAGGCCCCACCCATGTCCAACGCATGTTCCCCACCACCCCCACCCCCCAGCAGTGCAGGGGCACCCACCACCAGGCCCCCACCCATGTCTCCCACCACCCCCACCCCCCAGCACTGTGGGGCACCTGCCAGCAGGCCCCACCCATGTCCAACGCATGTTCCCCACCACCCCCACCCCCCAGCAGTGCAGGGGCAGCCACCACCAGGCCCCCACCCATGTCTCCCAGCACCCCCACCACCCCAGTCACCAGGGGCAGCCTCCACCAGGCCCCCACCCATGTCTCCCACCACCCCCACCCCCCAGCACTGTGGGGCACCTGCCAGCAGGCCCCACCCATGTCCAACGCATGTTCCCCACCACCCCCACCCCCCAGCAGTGCAGGGGCACCCACCACCAGGCCCCCACCCATGTCTCCCACCACCCCCACCCCCCAGCACTGTGGGGCACCTGCCAGCAGGCCCCACCCATGTCCAACGCATGTTCCCCACCACCCCCACCCCCCAGCAGTGCAGGGGCAGCCACCACCAGGCCCCCACCCATGTCTCCCAGCACCCCCACCCCCCCAGCCACCAGGGGCAGCCTCCACCAGGCCCCCACCCATGTCTCCCACCACCCCCACCCCCCAGCAGTGCAGGGGCAGCCTCCACCAGGCCCCCACCCATGTCTCCCACCACCCCCACCCCCCAGCAGTGCAGGGGCAGCCTCCACCATGCCCCCACCCATGTCTCACACCACCCCCACCCCCCAGCACTGTGGGGCACCTGCCAGCAGGCCCCCACCCATGTCCAACTCATGTCTCCCACCACCCCCACCCCCCAGCACTGTGGGGCACCTGCCAGCAGGCCCCACCCATGTCCAACACATGTTCCCCACGACCCCCACCCCCCAGCAGTGCAGGGGCAGCCACCACCAGGCCCCACCCATGTCTCCCAGCACCCCCACCCCCCCAGTCACCAGGGGCAGCCTCCACCAGGCCCCCACCCATGTCTCCCACCACCCCCACCCCCCAGCAGTGCAGGGGCAGCCTCCACCAGGCCTCCACCCATGTCTCCCACCACCCCCACCCCCCAGCAGTGCAGGGCCAGCCTCCACCAGGCCCCCACCCATGTCTCACACCACCCCCACCCCCCAGCACTGTGGGGCACCTGCCAGCAGGCCCCCCCCATGTCCAACTCATGTCTCCCACCACCCCCACCCCCAGCACTGTGGGGCACCTGCCAGCAGGCCCCCACCCATGTCTCCCACCACCCCCACCCCCCAGCAGTGCAGGGGCAGCCTCCACCAGGCCTCCACCCATGTATCCCACCACCCCCACCCCCCAGCAGTGCAGGGCCAGCCTCCACCAGGCCCCCACCCATGTCTCACACCACCCCCACCCCCCAGCACTGTGTGGCACCTGCCAGCAGGCCCCCACCCATGTCCAACTCATGTTCCCCACCACCCCCACCCCCAGCACTGTGGGGCACCTGCCAGCAGGCCCCCACCCATGTCTCCCACCACCCCCACCCCCCAGCAGTGCAGGGGCACCCACCACCAGGCCCCCACCCATGTCTCCCACCACCCCTACCCCCCAGCACTGTGGGGCACCATCCAGCAGGCCCCACCCATGTTCAACGCATGTTCCCCACCACCCCCACCCCCCAGCAGTGCAGGGGCAGCCACCACCAGGCCCCCACCCATGTCTCCCAGTACCCCCACCCCCCCAGTCACCAGTGGCAGCCTCCACCAGGCCCCCACCCATGTCTCCCACCACCCCCACCCCCAGCAGTGCAGGGGCAGCCTCCACCAGGCCCCCACCCATGTCTCCCACCACCCCCACCGCCCAGCAGTGCAGGGGCAGCCTCCACCAGGCCCCCACCCATGTCTCACACCACCCCCACCCCCCAGCACTGTGGGGCACCTGCCAGCAGGCCCCCACCCATGTCCAACTCATGTCTCCCACCACCCCCACCCCCCAGCACTGTGGGGCACCTGCCAGCAGGCCCCCACCCATGTCCAACGCATGTTCCCCACCACCCCTACCCCCCAGCAGTGCAGGGGCAGCCACCACCAGGCCCCCACCCATGTCTCCCAGCCACCAGGGGCAGCCTCCACCAGGTCCCCACCCATGTCTCCCAGCACCCCCACCCCCCAGTCACCAGGGGCAGCCTCCACCAGGCCCCCACCCATGTCTCCCACCACCCCCACCCCCCAGCAGTGCAGGGGCAGCCTCCACCAGGCCCCCACCCATGTCTCCCACCACCCCCACCCCCCAGCAGTGCAGGGGCAGCCTCCACCAGGCCCCCACCCATGTCTCACACCACCCCCACCCCCCAGCACTGTGGAGCACCTGCCAGCAGGCGCCCACCCATGTCCAACTCATGTTCCCCACCACCCCCACCCCTTAGCACTGTTGGGCACCTGCCAGCAGGCCCCCACCCATGTCCAACTCATGTTCCCCACCACCCCCACCCCCCAGCACTGTGGGGCACCTGCCAGCAGGCCCCCACCCATGTGCAACTCATGTTCCCCAGCCAACATGTCATCACAATCTAGATCCCTGGTCCCTATGGTCAGCCTCCAAATGCAAAACACCCACCCGAGTATTGCATCCACCCACTCATAATTTGCAATTACATCACAGAACACCAATTGCAAGTTCCGAAACAAACACATTTCCCTCACATACACCCAATGGGTGTCAGTGAATCTCAAAACACATATCATGAAATGCATGAAACCAATGAGATACCACACATTGAAGTTCACCAAAAAAAATATGTATTAAAGGAAACATAAATAGAATAAAAAATGAAGAAACAGAAATGTGAATGTACAAAAATGAAAAGAAGCATGTCCGTTAAAAAAAGCAAAACCAAAAATAAAATTCCAAAGTAATGTTGTCCAAAGTCAATGTCCACTAAACAAAATCCAATGGGAAATAAAAAAGAAAGCCATTGCTCCATGGTTAAAAAGTGAAAAAAAAATACAATCCAACTGTGAACTATGTACATGGGAACAAGCCAGGGTCCATTATCCCAACAAAATAAAGGAAACCTATCTAACTACACTAACTAATAAAATAAACTATATACAAAAATGTGGCCAAAAGGTCAAATAAAATAAAAACAAAAATGAAACCTAACACTACCTACATAACTATGTACAAGGGCAGCGGGCTAGTTTCACGGCTCACTTGTGGATGTCCTGGGCCAGGGCATCATCGAACTCCTCCTCAATGTCCCGGAGGCGGTCCTCCTCCATGGCCCCGAGGGTCCGCAGGGCCATCGACGTCTCCACCTCCAAACCCCTGCGGATTGCCTCGAGGCACTCGGCCCGCCTCAGGGCCCTCCGCATGGAGTTCTCCGCCCTGACCATTGTGAGCCGTGCCTCTTCCGCCCGCTGCCGCTCCGCATCTATGGCGTGGCCCAACCACTGCCACACGGAAGACACTCTCTGTCCTGGGTCCTCCTGCCCTCCGGCCGATGCTTGCCCCTCCGATGTTGAAGGCCCCGAGCCTTCATGGCTCCCACCACGTTGCTGCTGCTGCTGTGCCTCTGCTCGTGCACTGCCTCCTGCTGTCTGCACATCCTCCGCCGGCTAGGGTGCAGTCGTAGATGTGGCCACCCCTGCTGGACGTCCGACTCCTGACTGTGGCAGGGATGCCTCCTCCACCAGCCTGGCCGCACCGTCAGAGGCAGCTCCACAGGGCACCCAGGTGACTGATGGGTGGGAAGATGGCACAGAGGACGACTGGCGCATAGGGGGTCCAGTTGAGGAGGGGGTCGTAGGAAGCCCCATCAGACGGAGGAATCCGGCCTGGGTGACCTGTCCCAGCAGGCTGACGTGGTCAACGAGCCATTCGAGATGACGTGCAGTCTCTTCATGAAAAGACTGCAGGTCCCCTCGCATGGCCCGTTGACGCAACGCCACACCAGCCAGGACAGGCTCAACCCGGACCTGGATAGCCACGTCCGCAGGCAGAGGAAGGCCAGTTGACGTGAGCTCATCCCCTGCCTGAAAACGGGTCTGGACGTAGGCATCCCTGCTGGTGCAAGATGATGCAGGGACAGGATCAGGGACAGGATTGCACACAGGCACCTCCGCGGCGGCCTGTGCTGCCTCCTGTCCCTGGTCCTGCACTGCACCACTAGCACCAGTAGGATCCCCACCTCCAGACCCCGTCTCTGGTGCTTGCACAGCCTCCTCCTCCACCAAACCCCCCACCAACCTGGATGACTCCGTGCCATCTTCCCCTGTTGGGCCCTGTGGGGTCCCAGCTGCCCCTTCTGCTGCCGAGGAGTCCAACTCCAACCTCCGCCTCTTTGACCTCCCCCCGGCAGCTGCGGCCTTGGACGCGGCACCGGACTCCTCACTCCCCGACGAGATGATAACATGGGAGGAGAGCCGGGCCTTGCGTCTCCGGCTGGCGGTGGGATCCCCGTCGCTGTGCTCCACAGCACCTTCTCCGCCCTCTTCATCAGTTGACGCTGCAGACAGGGAGAAACAAAACACAGGCATCAGGACACTGTACAATGGACACATACACACATGACAGTTGTACATGAGTGGCATTGGCAAACCTCAGACATGTCATCACAATCCCCAACACACATGTCATTACAACTCGCACACATGAGCCATATCACAGCCATATCGCAACTGCCACCACCATCCATACACATACAACAGCATGAGCAGCCAAAGGTGAGCCAGACATCACATGCAACACAGGAAGTGCACCACACATGTACACACACCACCACACTTGCATGCATGTGTACACCTCTGCCAAGTGTTGCAGTGTTCAGACGGGCATCCATGTCACATCTGCCAATCAGGCTTCCACATACCGCTGTCACATGCATCCATGTTGCATCACTGTTGCACTCTTGTCAAATACACACACATGCACATGTATGTGCTGATACATGCAGCCAAAAACAACATACATGCGTGACATCACGGACATGTCTACTTACATACACATTCATCCAAACATGTGTGCCCACACAACTGCATTTGGCATGCAAGCCTACACACACAAGCACCATCCATGTCTCACACACATGTCTCACACATTACAGCCCTCGCATGTGTCAGCCCCACGGCCCTGTAACCTGCACACTACTGAATAATCACCACACGCACTGCTCACAATCAGGATGCATGTACACTCACCGCTCGACTCCAGACGAGTCTGCTTCTCAAGGACCTGGACGTGGAGCGCTGGGGATATGCGTTCCAGGACCCTCATCTGTTCTTCCGACAAGTGGCCCCGGCGCCCCTTGGCATCCGCTGCCTTCAAGAGGCGCCGGGCCTTGTTCAGGGTCCTGGAGCTGAAGTCCTCCCAGCGCTTCTTGACATGTTGTAAGTCGCGGACTGCCACCCCCTCCGCGTTGATGGCAGTCACGATGTCAGTCCAGATCCGAGTCCGTCCTTCCTTGTCGGCGCGGGACCTTCCGAAGAGGGCATCATACTGCCCCAGGACTTGCTCCACCAGGACACCAACTTCGGTGGCACTGAAGCTGGTGCCCCTCTGCTTCTCTGGCCGGGGGTTGTCAGTGGTCCCAGATGGTGTTTGCCCTGACATGACAACCCCAGAGGCAGGAGTGGGTGGGCAACTGGGTCCTGGGGCTGGGCTGTGGAGCGATGGAATCCCAGTCGGGAGTCTTCGGTTCCAGCAGGGGTGGTCACAGCAACAGCACCCCTGGCTGATGTGCAGGCAGCAAACGGCAGGGCACGTGGGCAGCAGGCAGTCAGGCAGCAGCAGATGGCAGGTGGGAGCGTGCTCAGGGCTCTGGGGGGCAGTAGTTCGGCCTTCTGGGCAGGAGCGTGGTCTTCCGTGTGCTTACGCGTGGCCAGCTTGATACGGAGTGATTTGGCACGTGAAAAATCTGCACGTCAGCGTGTAATTCGAGGAAAGGCCCTTAGCACGTAAGCGCGTTTGCACGCATACGCATTTTCATTGGACAGAAGGCCCCTCAAGCGCAAGCGTCCCTGTGACGTGACGCGTACAGACGTGCATGGGCATTTCAGCGCACGTGAAAAACTGCACGTCCGCGTGTAATACGAGGAAAGGGCCCATGCGCGTAAGCGCGCGTGGAAAACTGCACGTCCGCGTGTAATACGGGGAAAGGGCCCATGCACGTAAGCGCGCGCGGAAATCTGCACGTCCGCGTGTAATACGAGGAAAGGGCCCATGCGCGTAAGCGCGCGTGAAAAACTGCACGTCCGCATGTAATACGAGGAAAGGGCCCATGCGCGTAAGCGCGCGTGAAAAACTGCACGTCCGCATGTAATACGAGGAAAGGGCCCATGCGCGTAAGTGGTGTGACGCGCGTGTGCGTTTCCCTCAGCACGGGTTAAAGGTGAGCGGGCCCAGCAGTTCGCTGTACGTGCCTTTCGTGGAGACCGACGTGTGTTGCTGCTTCCTGTTGTTTCGCGCGCCATCACAACTTCACAGCTATCAAGGACGTATCTCTTCTTTTGGCGGGGGTATTGGCTACGCATGTTTTTCTGCATCGCGCTAGTCAGACGGTGAGTCGCACACGCTCTTTTTCCCACTGCGGGTGCCCCTGTGTATCGCACCCATTTTCGATGTCATAGTAGCCTGCGTGTCCCACGCGTATGCGTTATTCGTGTTACTGGGTGCCACCGTGTACTGCGGGAGCTTGAATCCACGCACGTAGGCTGCAGGGTTGCGTGCACAGTTTTACTGCAGTTTTGGGGTGCCTGAGCGTTGCGTGACCCGTCACCACATCACCGGGGTCACATACAGCCTTGCAGGTGCAGGGGGGCTGTTAACATCTTGCTTCCCACCCCCTTCACCCCAATTGCCCAGGTCAATTGTGGTGTACACCTCCCATTGGCACCACTCCATCTGTGCCAGCACTACTACATCTGTGCCATGGTTGGGAGGCCACCAAAGGTGAGGGGCGCCTCAGCTGGGCGTACTCCTCGTGGCGGGCGTGGTCGGGGACGTGGCCGTGGTGACCAGGGAGTAGGGGGACTCCAGGGTGTCCAGGGCAGCCACAGAGGGGGAAGAGGCAGGGGTGCGCCACTTGAGCACAATGTTGTGCCATGTGTCGGTGCAGCCATGCCACCACCCCCTGTGGTTCCAGGGGATGCAGCTCCTGCATCTGGCACTGGCACCCATATGACCCAGCAGTCCGTTCCATCGACTGCCACGGGCCCAAGGGTAGTGGTAGCTGCAGGTGCAGCTGTGGACACCGCCACCCAGGCTCAGGGTCTGCCAGTGCAGGCTGCGTTGGCACTTGAAGAGCCCTTGGCAGATCTCCAACAGGCCAGGGGAGAAACCATAGGGGCAGGCCGGGCTGCTCAGACCAAGACACGTGTCCCTGGGGCAGTCATGTCATCTGCTGCCCCGAACAGCCGGGTGTTGGCAAGTGCAGGGGCAGATGCACCCAACAGCACCCCGGTTGTGAGTATGCCAACCAGGACCGTTGCGGTCAATGACCCTGCCACAGCTGATGTTGCTGCGCAGGGTCCATTAGTGGGCACCCAGCTGCCACTGACACAAGTCAGGCCTTTGGTCATCCCTCCACCTGCCACTCCCTTGGCTCAATCCACCGAACCCACTGGCCATACTGGTCAGGGCGGCATTAGCCAGCCAGGGTCTGCGCCACAGTCCAAGAGGATGAAGGTTGCACCTGCAGCACAGGCTGGGACCCCACACACAGCCACGACCTCCTGCACATCGAGGAAGAAGCCTTTCTGTAAGCAGGAACTGGACTTCCTCGTGGACTACGTGCGGGGCCACAGCTGTGACATGCTAGTGGGTGCCAATAGTCAGACTACGGCTGCCCAACGTGACACCCACTGGAAGCATGTTGCGGAACATGTCAGTTCATTCGGCCATGAGGTGCGCACGGCGCAGGAGTGCAAAAAGCGTTGGAATGACATCAAGTGCAGCACTGAGGCCAAGCGTGCCTCAAATTACAACTTGACTCTGGTGACTGGCGGTGGGCCTGCACCAGAGGAGGAAGAACTCACTCCGCATGAGGCTCTCGTTGCGGAGTTCATACCACCTGAATTGGTTGAAGGAGTGGGAGAGATGCTGGACTTTGATGCCCAGTCCAGTGAGTGTTGATGCGTGTTTGTTGAGGACGTGTGTGTTTCACTTGTGGGATGTGTTGTGCATGATTGCTGCTACATGTGACGTGTACATGGTTCTGATGTGTAAGTAATGCAATGCTACCGTCATGCATGTCTCCTCTGCCTGCATGCGGGGCTCCATGTAGGCATGCTCCCTTGCCCCTCCTCCGCCACTCTGCACCCCAGTTCCACCTTTGCACTGGTCTGCTTCAATCTTGCCAATGTGTACTTTCTTGTTCATGTGTCCTGTGTAGATGCTAACGTCCAGCGTAGAATCTGCCAGACATATGCCGTGTGGTACAGCCTTAGTACTCGATGCAGGGTATCTCACTTGTACTGTGTATGGGTCAGATGTCCCGCAGGGACATGAGTGCCCAATCATGCTCCATGTGCATTGCACGCATGCCCCTATGTGTCCTTGACTGGATGATCACTGTAATATAAGTCCTTGGTTACATACATTGCCTGCCATCTCATCAGCCTTCCCATGTCAACTGTGGCTCAGTCCTGCGTTGCACACATGTTTGGGCTCTGACAATCTGTGTGGCTCACAGGCCTCAGCCTGTTCAATGGCCAATTACTCTGTCCAACTCTTGTTGTGTCTTCTTCACACGTGGGCGGCCTCTGGAGTTTCCATCATCTGTCCTGCCCACTGTCCCAGCATCATTTGCAGTGTTGTAATTTGAATCACATTAAGCTGTTGATGCCAGTCAACACTGCCTGTCAATACACAGGTGTATGGTCAGCCTTTTGATACCATGCTAGGCATCCCTGCTTTGGTACTGGGGTGGAGGGGTGCTTGGCTTCTAGACATGGTACACATTGAATGCACAATGCACGTGATGTCTGAATTTGACATTGCACTGCTTTCACATTTCCTGGCACACACCATGTAGTGCTTGTACATGTAGGTAGTGAGTGGCGTACACATTTTCTGCACTGCATAGGCCCACTTCCATGGAAACTGCCACCTTTCAACAGGTCTGATCACAGAAGCTATTCAAAGTAGACCCAGCATGCATGCCAGGTCATATGTTGTGTGTCACATGTCTGCCGGATGCCTTTGCTGTCGGTGTGTGTGTGTGTCGTGTGCTTCTGACATGTGTATTGACCTTTTTCTCTCTATTTTTCAGGTGATGACGCAATGGAGGCGGAGGATGGTGTAGTCATGCCAGACACAGGGTTGGTAACACCACATCAACCCGGCACTAGTGGGGGTCGTGGGGTGGTAGGCCACGAAAACCCCCAAGTGCTGCAGTCCATCTTGTCTCTGGCTGCCTATGAGTCCAGCCTTGATGACGACTCTGACGTCCATGTTGAGTTGGATGAGCATCAAGTCCATGTGTCAGGGGTGAGCGATTCTGATGTGGACACTCCTCTGTCTGTGACACCTGCACTGAGGGATCAGACAGTCTTGGTTCCTCCGCCCGTGGTGGATCGGGACGCAGGGTCACCCTCCACACCAGTCACTGATGTGCCTGGGACATCACGTCGACGGGGGCATGTAGTCGTGCAGCCGCAGGCGGTGCCAACACAGCGAGGACCCCCGGTCCTTGGGTCCCGCAGGGGTCAAGCCCGGCAACGCGGTCGCCGCGCGCAACCGCTGTATACTGAGTGGGTGCAAGACATGACTGCCAATTCCGAATGGCAGGGGACAGCAATGGAGAACATCGCTGAGAGCATGGAGCGTGTGGCCCGATCTGTGCTCCCCACTGCTAGGCATGTGCTTCTCCAGCAGCAGGCGGCACGGTCCACGGCCCGCTCGCTCAGGCTGGGCATGGCGGCCTCAGACAGGGCACGCCAGGCTGAAATGTCGTCTCTGCGTCAAGCAATTGCTGCTCACGCAGAGGCGCACATGGATGCCCTGAGGGAGTAGTATGCTTCCCTCAGATCCACTCTGGGTGTCCTTATGATTTCCCAGAGGCAGCAGGCAGAGGAGAGGTTTGCACAGCTTGAGCGTACCATCTCGGCTGAGCTACAGGCTTGCCGGGAGGTGCAGCGGTTGTCCAGCCAGGCCTTGCAGGAGGAACTCCGTGTTACACATGCTACCTTGCAAGAGGAAGCACGTGTATCACGTGAGGTTCTGCATGCAGACCTACGTCACATCGCCACACAGAACCAGGCCCACCCGTCCGGCAGACTTGCTGCCGACTAGGGGCAAGCTGCGGCTAGGCGTGGCCAGGCTACTGTGCCACGTCCTCCTTTCCAGGATGAGCCAGACTCGGACGACCATCTATCTCCCACATAGGTCGTGCTGTGAAGGCGTTGAGCCCATGGAGGATTGTTTTTTTTGGCTCAGCATCATCGCATGTTGATGTTGAGCAGCACCCTGTACCTCCCCCCTCCTGGGTGCCTCCCCTCCCCCTGGGTCGTATGTGGCCATTTTTGATTTTTCTTTTAGTTTAGTTACTTAAGTTTCTGTTTGATAGTTAGTTTAAATAGGTAATGTAGGTTTTCCATAGTTAGTGTAATTAGTTAATAGTTGAGTTAGTTTAAAATTGCTAGTCTATTGTGCTTTCATATGACGGTGCGGTGCTCTGTGGCTTTTGAAGGCATCCACTGTCTGTTCCAGCTGGGCCCTTCATGGTTGTCTTGTGTATGTGTTTGCTGCTTGGGGTCCTTGACTCACATATGCCACTCCTGCCTCCCTTATCCATGGGCTCACAAGGATGGTTTGGTGTTACAGCATTTTACACAAGGGCTTTGGACTGTCATATCTGTGGCATGTCTGGTGCTGTGTGACTTGTGTTGACACCCCTAGTGGGGATGATTTAGGAGTCATTGTCCACTGTTCAGCTTTTGCTAGATGGGGTGTGTCATGATTAATGTGGACATTGATTGCTATGCATTGTGTAGTATGTTTCATATCTTTCCTGTACATGTGCTTGTTGCAATTCATGCTGTAGATAGTGTTCCACACTTTGGAGGTGAAAGACGGACTGATGGTGTGATTTGTGATGTGACTCTCTGACATGGTCAAGTAATGAGATGCCTGATGAGACACACACAGATGACTTTGAAGCATTAATCATGTGTTTCATGCCCTTTCTGCAGGGGGATGAGCCTCCAGAGCACCTTTGCCAGGAGACATGGCCCATTGGACGGCGGAATTCTGGACCGGTTTGTTGGTGCCCACATGCACATGTGTGCACAAGCAGAGGCACCGTGATTGCAGACCCACATCCTAGAACTGCTGACATGTTCCAAGGAACTCCAGGCAAGGTGAGCATCACAGGGGGGCCACGACACAGCAAAGCTTGCACCAGGCGAGTTGCACATGCAGGCTTAGTCACAGCACTGAGGGTGAGCTTAGACGAATATTGGTGTTGAAGCACACAATGCAGCTCAGATGTGTTTGTGGACTGATGGCTGTTGATAGTAGGGTTGTCTGGGACACATGCAGGGGCAGTGGCACATACCCTCCGGTACACCAAGGTCAATTGAGGCACTTGTATCAACCATGTAGCCTTCCGAGATATGGAAAGGGGCAGCTCACAGGGACATACAGCAAGGGACATACTCGGGTGCAGTGCATGTCTTTTCCACGTACTTCATGATAAATGCACTGCCAACTTTGTTTCGGTCATGGTGGTACGCAACTCGCTCTGTAGTCATGGCTTGCTATATGGGTCTGTCTGCTTACCCAGGGAACATTGCATGTTGTGTGAATTGTGACACATTGGTGTTCCATTTGCCACGCACCCACCAGCGGCTGACTTACTGCAATGACTGTGTATGACCCGTCACAGGGGTGATGTTATATATGGGTACGAAGCATCAACCACAGATTGTCTGTTTGTAGAGTAGTTTGTTGCTATGGGGCATGTTTGGTGTTGTGTTTTTGTGTAATTGGCACGTACAGGTTGTTGACTGTGGCTCTCTTTGCAGCATTGCAGTGCTCCTGTAACCGGACCTGAGAGTGCGCAGGCAGGAGGCCAGCACTCAAAACCAGAGCTAAGTGTCTTGTTGTTTTTCTTACGAACTGCTCTGCATAGGCTTGCTGGGGAGTGTACTAATGCATGGATGTATGTGTGGTTCAATTTGGTATGTTTTTTTCTCCCTAATCACCCGTGATCCTATGCAATTTTGAAACCTGTACCCTCTACCCGGTGTTCCTGCTTCCCGTGCCTATCCAAGCAATGTTCCCTGACCCTCTTTGCCCACTGGGGTTGCGGATGCCTGTGTAAGCCCCGAACTTGCAGGCGCCAAAACCCTAGAGGGGGTGGTTGGTTCGTACCACTCCTGAGCCTGGACTACAGAAGGCCATGCCAATGATGTCCAGGTTTCTTTGGATTGTGTATGTGTTCATGCAGGTTGTACATTTTCGTGCATTCCCTAGTTTCATGTGTCATTCCTCCTCCCCTCTCCTGCCACTCATTCCAGTCATCCAGTGTATCAACACCTGTCCCGACTGCATATCCCTGAACCTCATTCCCCACCAGCGTCTCAGGGGCTTGTGTGAGTTTGACCTTGCAGGCACCCGGGACATGGTGGGGGTGGTTGTTTCGTGACACTCCCGCGCCTGTACAGGGGACCTGTGACAGTACACATCCATTCATGGTGCATCATCCTATGTCATGTACCACACATGTCTCACATCCTGTCGTGACATTGTTTTGCTGTGCTACCTTGGTTGTTGCATCATTGTGGTAGTACTTGGCCTTTGTGAGGTACTGCTACGTCAAGTCATCTACTGGAGGGTGTTCGGGTTCGTTTTTATGCCTTGGATTTTGTGATTTTGGAAATGAGTGTGGATTCTGAGGGTTCAGGCATCTTTTTACACACAAGGTGGGAGATGGTGACGAAGGGTAAAGGTGATCCTGTGGCCAGGTGGAATTGAGGTTTGGAGGCTCCATGACCCAGGTGCAGTTGTTCAGTGGGTCATGGTCATTTGTGAGGGAGGGGGGGGGGTTGTTGTTGATAGTTGCCTTGCCCTGCAGTGTGATGGGAACTCTGACATAGTAATGGTGGTATCCTATGTACATGTTGTGTTCTGCTGATCAATGCCTGTTCATGTGTTGTGTTTTCCTTTCAGGTGCGAGGGGATAGTTGAGGTTTGACATGCTGGGGTGTACACATGGTGGATGTTCACATGTGATGTGTAGGGAACACCGATGGTCACTTGAGTGCACATGCATATGTGGAGTGCATGTCCTTGCAAAACCACACACTTGCACTCTGATGCACTACATGTACTCCCACCCTTGCATATCCACGTGTACACTGTTTGCCTTCTGGTGCCCACTGTGTCCCGGCAGCACATGTTCTGTGACCGATCATGGATCCAGTACATGCCTAATTTGATGTTTGACGTGGTCTGTCACTTAGATGTGATGCTCAGGGTGTGCATCACACACAATGGCTGTTCACTGTGCTGTGCGCTGAGCAGTGTGATGCAGGAGTGGGACACTGCACACATGAGCTGCAGTGTTGATTTTGCAATGCATAATGTGCATGTGGACAGGCATTCATTGTGATGTTACGTCTACGACTGTTGTAATGCATTTGGAAATGACTTATTTTGGGTGGGAGATTTTGTTAGTCTGTCATTTCATCTGATTCCGGGTCAGGCAGCAGTGTCCGATGCCACTGTACATTTAGGACATGGCAATGTGTACCTTATCGTTAGTGCATTGGTGTATGGGTATTGCTTGCCATGTCATGTTGACGTTTGGGAGGGTTTGAGTGACATGACAGTGATGGCCATGGCCTGTTTTGCGGGTGTGTGTGATGCACACCTTGCATGTCCGGGTCATCCGCTTCTCAGAGCAACTAGCTGGGGGTAGATTTCTCTCCGCAGCAGGGCCCTCCCCCTGGAACAGACTTCCGGCCTGACTTGAACTTGAGGGGAACCATCTCCAGTTCTGGAAGCACCTCAAGACCTTCCTCTTTGCTTCTGCTTACTGTCTGCCTCTCCCTTGCAGAATTCTCCACTGGAACTGCACAGGAGCTGCAACTGGGCCACTCTCACCGACCTCGGTCCCTGGCCCAGCCACTCTCCACTTGCACTGCCTCCCTGGCAACCCCTGCACTGCAGTACTGTCTCTCTATCCCTACAGCCCTCCCTTCCCAGCACTTGTCTGCGCTTACCTTTGTAGTTGCCACCAGGCGACCTATGTATTATTTTTTTGGGCTACTTCCCCTGTACTTGACTCCCCCCCACCCTTCCCCTTGCACTTTTCCCATTCCCCCTACCCCTGCACTTGCACGATCTCAATGACACCTGGCCTAGTAGTACCGTTCTCTGTGTTCCCTTGTTCCCCCCTCCCTGCCTCATTGCGCCTTGGAATACTTGTGTATGGCCCATATCATGTCATATGTCATAAGTGTGCCTTTTGGTCACACAGGATAGCTTGTGTTTAAGTAGCTAGGGATGCAGATGATGTGGCTCTTCCATGGCAACTATCTCAGGGTGGTAGGGTTGTGACAGTTGACTGTCTCTTTGTCATCATCGATTGTCACCTGGTATGTGCCAGGCCTTGTGCACTCCGCAGGGGTGGGAGTTTAGATGAAAAATGTGGCCACAAGCTGGGTCCGGGCTTCCTCGCCATGTGCCCTGTCCCCTCCCATGGGCAGCGCCTGTGCCTGTGGTTGGGGATGTGTGGGCACCACCATGTCCACCGGGACGCCCTGCCGTGTTGCAACATTGTGCAGGACACATGCTGCCACAATGATCCTGCACACTACTGGTGGTGCATAGAGTAGTTGCCCACCAGAGCGGTCAAGGGAGCGGAAACGTGACTTGAGCACTCCGAATGTGCGCTCCACTATGCCCCTGGTTGCAATATGGGCGGCGTTGTATCTTACCTGGGGTGGTGTGGTGGGGTTCCGGATTGGCGTCATCATGTGGTTGCTCAGAGGGTAGGCACTGTCCCCTGGGGAGGTGATAATAGTTGAGATTATTAGGGTTTGGATATTTGTCTGTGTGTGACTTGCGTGCATGTGCAAGGGCATTTGTACTGACCTAGGAGCCATGTGTCGCCATGCTGCCCAGCTTCCAGGGCCCGGCACAGGGCGGACATTCTGTATATGAAACTGTCATGGGTGGAGCCAGGGTAGTTTGCATAGACAGAGGTGATGATTCCCTTTGCATCGCATACCACCTGTACATTGATGGAATGCCAGTGCTTGCGGTGCAATCTATGGCACCGAGCACTTTGGGGAAGTGTGCCACCCTGAAAAAATCCAGGACAACGACCTGCCTTTCTGCGGGTGTTCTGGGCATGTATATGTGCCTGCGGACTGAGGGGCGCGCTGTCATGATTGCCAGTACCTGGTGTAGGCAGCGTGACTGCGTGGCCTGTGAGACCCCCCCACTATGGCAGTGGTCCGCTGAAATGACCCAGTGGCCTAAAAATGCAGGACATTGAGCAGCTTCTCAAAGGGGCTCAATGCTTGGGAGCAAAGGGTGGGGGATGTGAGGTCATCTTCCCACTCCCTGACCAGGTCTAGGATGATATGGGGTGGAAACCTATACCTGCCATAAACCTGGTCGTCGGGCATCCCAAAAAGGCTTGTCCGTGGTGCGAAAATGCGTGCCCTGGCTATTCTCCTCCTCCTGCGGTGTCCCACGATCACTGCAGCGACAAATGGGGCATTCATCGTAGCTGTATATACGCGTTTGTTGTTTGCGCGCACTTTTATGCTGTGCGCGGGGACAGCTCCGCCTGCCTTCGTGTGGGCGGACGCGTTGACGCCTGTGCACGTCTTTTGCCGTGCGCGGGTTTCCCGTATTCGGATACAGTCCGAGTGTCATCGCGTGTGATCGGAGGGGAGTGAGCGTACACGCAACTGGCCTGGGTACGTGTGTTCCGGGGTGCCGGGAACTTTCACACGCGATTGGTGGACATCCACGTGTGTTCTGTCATCACGTGCAATGAGGGAAACACCTGCGTGTGTGACGCGCTCACGCGCTAAGGGCCTTTGGTCCAATGAAATTGCATATGCGTGCTGCCGTGCATACGCGCTAAGGGCCTTTCCTTGTATTACACGCTTACGCGCATGGGCACTTTCCTCGTATTACACGCGGACGTGCAGTTTTTCACGCGCGCTGAAATGCCCATGCACGTCTGTACGCGTCACGTCACAGGGGCGCTTGCGCTTGAGGGGCCTTCTGTCCAATGAAAATGCATATGCGTGCAGACGCGCTTACGCGCTAAGGGCCTTTCCTCGAATTACATGCTGACGTGCAGATTTTTCACATGCCAAATCACTCCGTATCAAGCTGGCCACGCGTAAGCACACGGAAGACCACGCTCCTGCCCAGAAAGCCGAACTACTGTTCCCCCAGAGCCCCAAGCACGCTCCCACCTGCCATCTGCTGCTGCCTGACTGCCTGCTGCCCACGTGCCCTGCCATTTGCTGCCTGCACATCAGCCAGGGGTGCTGTTGCTGTGACCACCCCTGCTGGAACCGAAGACTCCCGACTGGGATTCCATCGCTCCACAGCCCAGCCCCAGGACCCAGTTGCCCACCCACTCCTGCCTCTGGGGTTGTCATGTCGGGGCAAACACCATCTGGGACCACTGACAACCCCCGGCCAGAGAGGCAGAGGGGCACCAGCTTCAGTGCCACCGAAGTTGGTGTCCTGGTGGAGCAAGTCCTGGGGCAGTATGATGCCCTCTTCGGAAGTTCCCGCGCCGACAAGGAAGGACGGACTCGGATCTGGACTGACATCGTGACTGCCATCAACGCGGAGGGGGTGGCAGTCCGCGACTTACAACATCTCAAGAAGCGCTGGGAGCACTTCAGGTCCAGCACCCTGAACAAGGCCCGGCGCCTCTTGAAGGCAGCGGGTGCCAAGGGGCGCCGGGGCCACTTGTCGGAAGAACAGATGAGGGTCCTGGAACGCATATCCCCAGCGCTCCACGTCCAGGTCCTTGAGAAGCAGACCCGTCTGGAGTCGAGCAGTGAGTGTACATGCATCCTGATTGTGAGCAGTGCGTGTGGTGATTATTCAGTAGTGTGCAGGTTGCACATCTGTTTGTATGGGGTCGAGTATGGGTGGGGGTGTACAGGGCCGTGGGGCTGACACATGCGAGGGCTGTAATGTGTGAGACATGGATGGTGCTTGTGTGTGTAGGCTTGCATGCCAAATGCAGTTGTGTGGGCACACATGTTTGGATGAATGTGTATGTAAGTAGACATGTCCGTGATGTCACGCATGTATGTTGTTTTTGGCTGCATGTATCAGCACTGTGTACATGTGCATGTGTGTGTATTTGACAAGAGTGCAACAGTGATGCAACATGGATGCATGTGACAGCGGTATGTGGAAGCCTGATTGGCAGATGTGACATCGATGCCCGTCTGAACACTGCAACACTTGGCAGAGGTGTACACATGCATGCAAGTGTGGTGGTGTGTGTACATGTGTGGTGCACTTCCTGTGTTGCATGTGATGTCTGGCTCACCTTTGGCTGCTCATGCTGTTGTATGTGTATGGATGGTGGTGGCAGTTGCGATATGGCTGTGGTATGGCTCATGTGTGCGAGTTGTAATGACATGTGTGTTGGGGATTGTGATGACATGTCTGAGGTTTGCCAATGCCACTCATGTACAACTGTCATGTGTGTATGTGTCCATTGTACAGTGCCCTGATGCCTGTGTTTTGTTTCTCCCTGTCTGCAGCGTCAACTGATGAAGAGGGCGGAGAAGGTGCTGTGGAGCACAGCGGCGGGGATCCTACCGCCAGCCGGAGACGCAAGGCCCGGCTCCCCTCCCATGTTGTCATCTCGTCGGGGAGTGAGGAGTCCGGTGCCGCGTCCCAGGCCGCAGCTGCCGGGGGGAGGTCCAAGAGGCGGAGGTTGGAGTTGGACTCCTCGGCAGCAGAAGGGGCAGCTGGGACCCCACAGGGCCCAACAGGGGAAGATGGCACGGAGTCATCCAGGTTGGTGGGGGGTTTGGTGGAGGAGGAGGCCGTGCAAGCACCAGAGACGGGGTCTGGAGGTGGGGATCCCACTGGTGCTAGTGGTGAGTGCAGGACCAGGGACAGGAGGCAGCACAGGCCGCCGCGGATGTGCCTGTGTGCAATCCTGTCCCTGATCCTGTCCCTGCATCATCTTGCACCAGCAGGGATGCCTACGTCCAGACCCGTTTTCAGGCAGGGGATGAGCTCATGTCAACTGGCCTTCCTCTGCCTGCGGACCTGGCTATCCAGGTCCGGGTTGAGCCTGTCCTGGCTGGTGTGGCGTTGCGTCAACGGGCCATGCGAGGTGACCTGCAGTCTTTTCATGAAGAGACTGCACGTCATCTCAAATGGCTCGTTGACCACGTCAGCCTGCTGGGACAGGTCACCCAGGCCGGATTCCTCCGTCTGATGGAGCTTGCTACGACCCCCTCCTCAACTGGACCCCCTACGCGCCAGTCGTCCTCTGTGCCATCTTCCCACCCATCAGTCACCTGGGTGCCCTGTGGAGCTGCCTCTGACGGTGCGGCCAGGCTGGTGGAGGAGGCATCCCTGCCACAGTCGGGAGTCGGATGTCCAGCAGGGGTGGCCACATCTACGACTGCACCCCAGCCGGCGGAGGATGTGCAGGCAGCAGGAGGCAGTGCACGGGCAGAGGCACAGCAGCAGCAGCAACGTGGTGGGAGCCATGAAGGCTCGGGGCCTTCAACATCGGAGGGGCAGGCATCGGCCGGAGGGCAGGAGGACCCAGGACAGAGAGTGTCTTCCGGGAGGCAGCGGTTGGGCTACGCCATAGATGCGGAGCAGCAGCGGGCGGAAGAGGCACGGCTCACAATGGTCAGGGTGGAGAACTCCATGCAGAGGGCCCTGAGGCGGGCCGAGTGCCTCGAGGCAATCCGCAGGGGTTTGGAGGTGGAGACGTCGACGGCCCTGCGGACCCTCAGGGCCATGGAGGAGGACCGCCTCCGGGACATTGAGGAGGAGTTCGATGATGCCCTGGCCCGGGACATCCACAAGTGAGCCGTGAAACTAGCCCGCTGCCCTTGTACATAGTTATGTAGGTAGTGTTAGGTTTCATTTTTGTTTTTATTTTATTTGGACCTTTCGGACATTGGCCACATTTTTGTATATAGTTTATTTTATTAGTTAGTGTAGTTAGATAGGTTTCCTTTATTTTGTTGGGATAATGGACCCTGGCTTGTTCCCATGTACATAGTTCACAGTTGGATTGTATTTTATTTTCACTTTTTAACCATGGAGCAATGACTTTCTTTTTTATTTCCCATTGGATTTTGTTTTGTGGACATTGACTTTGGACAACATTACTTTGGAATTTTATTTTTGGTTTTGCTTTTTTTAACGGACATGCTTCTTTTCATTTTTGTACATTCACATTTCTGTTTCTTCATTTTTTATTCTATTTATGTTTCCTTTAATACATATTTTTTTTGGTGAACTTCAATGTGTGGTATCTCATTGGTTTCATGCATTTCATGATATGTGTTTTGCGATTCACTGACACCCATTGGGTGTATGTGAGGGAAATGTGTTTGTTTCGGAACTTGCAATTGGTGTTCTGTGATGTAATTGCAAATTATGAGTGGGTGGATGCAATACTCGGGTGGGTGTTTTGCATTTGGAGGCTGACCATAGGGACCAGGGATCTAGATTGTGATGACATGTTGGCTGGGGAACATGAGTTGCACATGGGTGGGGGCCTGCTGGCAGGTGCCCCACAGTGCTGGGGGGTGGGGGTGGTGGGGAACATGAGTTGGACATGGGTGGGGGCCTGCTGGCAGGTGCCCCACAGTGCTGGGGGGTGGGGGTGGTGGGGAACATGAGTTGGACATGGGTGGGGGCCTGCTGGCAGGTGCCCCACAGTGCTGGGGGGTGGGGGTGGTGGGAGACATGGGTGGGGGCCTGGTGGAGGCTGCCCCTGCACTGCTGGGGGGTGGGGGTGGTGGGAGACATGGGTGGGGGCCTGGTGGAGGCTGCCCTTGGTGGCTGGGGGTGGGGGTGCTGTGAGACATAGGTGGGGGCCTGGTGGAGGCTGCCCCTGCACTGCTGGGGGGTGGGGCGGGGGTGGGAGACATGGGTGGGGGCCTGGTGGAGGCTGCCCCTGGGGAGTGGGGGGTGGGGGTGCTGGGAGACATGGGTGGGGGCCTGGTGGAGGCTGCCCCTGGTGACTGGTGGGGTGGGGGTGGTGGGAGACATGGGTGGGGGCCTGTTGGAGTCTGCCCCTGCACTGCTGGGGGGTGGGGGTGGTGGTCGACATGGGTGGGGGCCTGGTGGATGCTGCCCCTGGTGGCTGGGGCGTGGGGGTGCTGGGAGACATGGGTGGGGGCCTGGTGGTGGGTGCCCCTGCACTGCTGGGGGGTGGGGGTGGTGGGGAACATGAGTTGGACATGGGTGGGGGCCTGCTGGCAGGTGCCCCACAGTGCTGGGGGGTGGGGGTGGTGGGGAACATGAGTTGGACATGGGTGGGGGCCTGCTGGCAGGTGCCCCACAGTGCTGGGGGGTGGGGGTGGTGGGAGACATGGGTGGGGGCCTGGTGGAGGCTGCCCCTGCACTGCTGGGGGGTGGGGGTGGTGGGAGACATGGGTGGGGGCCTGGTGGTGGGTGCCCCTGCACTGCTGGGGGATGGGGGTGGTGGGGAACATGAGTTGGACATGGGTGGGGGCCTGCTGGCAGGTGCCCTACAGTGCTGGGGGGTGGGGGTGGTGGGGAACATGAGTTGGACATGGGTGGGGGCCTGCTGCAGGTGCCCCACAGTGCTGGGGGGTGGGGGTGGTGGGGAACATGAGCTGGACATGGATGGGGGCCTGCTGGCAGGTGCCCCACAGTGCTGGGGGGTGGGGTGGTGGGAGACATGGGTGGGGGCCTGGTGGAGGCTGCCCCTGCACTGCTGGGGTGTGTGGGTGGTGGGAGACATGGGTGGGGGCCTGGTGGAGGCTGCCCCTGCACTGCTGGGGGGTGGGGGTGGTGGGAGACATGGGTGGGGGCCTGGTGGAGGCTGCCGCTGGTGGCTGGGGGGTGGGGGTGCTGGGAGACATGTGTGGGGGCCTGGTGGAGGCTGCCCCTGCACTGCTGGGGGGTGGGGGTGGTGGGAGACATGGGTGGGGGCCTGGTGGAGGCTGCCCCTGGTGGCTGGGGGGTGGGGGTGCTGGGAGACATGGGTGGGGGCCTGGTGGTGGGTGCCCCTGCACTGCTGGGGGGTGGGGGTGGTGGGGAACATGAGTTGGACATGGGTGGGGGCCTGGTGGTGGGTGCCCCTGGTGGCTGGGGGTGCAGGGGGACATGCGTTGGTGGGCAGTAGTGCAAGTTGAAATGTGGGTTGGCTGGTGGGCATGGCCATGGTGGATTGGGTGTCTGCAGGACATGTGCTGGGTAGGCCCCTGTGGTGTGAGCCACCTGCAGGAGCCGTGGAGGGTGTAGAGGGAACACCTGGGAGGACCCACACATGCAATTCACGTGTGCTGCTCCCGGCGCACCCCTGTAATACACGTACCCTGATGAGATTGCGTGTGGAACTTCCCGCGCACCCCTGGAACACACGTACCCCGCTCAATCGCGTGTGCAACTTCCAGCGCACCCCCGAAATACACGTACCCCGCTCAATCGCGTGTGTAACTTCCCGTGCGCCCCCGAAGTACACGTACCCCGCTCAATCGCGTGTGTGACTTCCCGCGCACCCCCGAAATACACGTACCCCGCTCAATCGCGTGTGTAACTTCCCGCGCGCCCCCGAAATACACGTACCCCGCTCAAGCGCGTGTGTAACTTCCCGCGCGACCCCGAAATACACGTACCCCGCTCAATCGCATGTGTAACTTCCCGCGCACCCCCGAAATACACGTACCCCGCTCAATTGCGTGTGTAACTTCCTGCGCGCCCCCGAAATACACGTACCCCGCTCGCACAGGCCCAATTGCTGTATGTTGCCACTTTTGTGATGCGCTGGGACTCTACCGCCTGCCTTCTTGTGGCGGACGTGTTTCAGCTTGTCGCTTCTCTTTGGCTGGGCGTGGCTTTGCCCTATTCGATTCCATGAATACGTGTGGTTCGAGTGCGTGTGGGTGTTCCGGCTGCTTCCCTGCAGTACATCCCCAGTTACGCCCTTATTTCCGCGCGTTGTTCCCCATTCCGCGCGTTACGCCCCATGTCCCGCCCACTTTCTGGTGTATGCGCCGAGGTTGTGCGCTTTCACTGTGCGCGTTGCGCACGCCTTTCGGGATGTTGCAGTGACTTGTGCGCCATGCACGGGTTTGGCGCACATCCCGAGGTGTACACGCGCAGGGACTTCCATGAATCGCACGCGTGCGCCTGTTTTTTTCCGCTTGCGCCTGCTTGCGCCTGCTTGCGCGAAGATTTTCGGTGCACGTTTGTTCCATGAATCGGCCCCTGAATATCCTGTCGCACATTGTAAAAGAGAGAATATGGAGATGCAAAGATTCCCTGCTTGCTTTAGGATTTGAAATAAACACCAAAAGATCTTATACAACCATTCGGAATAGAGATGAGAAATTGTCACACCATGAAAAGAAAGATTCTAGTGATAATGCTAGAGGATATCAATTAGAGATCCACTGTGAAGGTCCTAAAGGGAACCCGCAAAGGGGAAGTCTACACTGAACCCAATAGAAATATGACAAGTGTGACCAAGTGGTCTTGGCTTCAACAAGCAATTGATAAGACGAATCATGAAAGCAACCATTAGAGCCAACCAAAATATAACCATTTTAAAATTGTTATATGAATACGAGAGGTTTTACCCACCTTCTGAAAGAAAACCCAGAACAACCACTTGATACCTTTAACCTAATATTGCTGCAAGAAACATGGATCACTTCACAACCTCTAATCCCTAATTATGAAACTTGTTGAAATCTGCAATAAAGCAAACAAAAGGAAGACCGATGGCAGGTCTCTTAGCAGCCTTACGACTAGACTCTGATGGTAAATTAACCTCTTGGCTTGTACCCCACCCTTGGATACAATCACTAAAAATAGAATTTTAGAACAGAAATCATCCACTAAATACACACGTAGCCATAATAAATATATACTGGAATTTAGCACTAATTCCGGATTCTGATTTCTTATATCATATAACTAATTTACTTCAAATTATTGAAAACGAATCTGGACATTACACAACAATAATTGCTGGGGACTTTAATACTGACTGTATAGCTATGAATGATAAAGTACTACCATCAAAAAGCAAGAAATGGTTGATGCTTATGAAAGAGAGGAATTTCTCCATCCTGAATGGAACCATATCTGGAGCGCTGAGCCTAAATCCCACATGGAAAAGAAACAAATCGCAATCCATAATAGACTATGTGTTCAATTCGTCACAGGATCTGAAAGATATACACACCTTTAAAATTATTGATTCCTCCTTTAGCGATCACATCATGTTGGAAATAACTTGGAAAAATCCGTATGCATCTGTACACTCCATTTATCCGGGGAAACTAGTTCTAAACAACGGACGGAATAGGATCAAATGGACACCGGCAACGACAGATTTACTTCTGTCAAACATAAAAAAGGAAAACATGCATACAACTAATGAGCTCAAAAAAATTAAAATACAAGACTATAATCATTTCCTAGTGCCCTTCCACAAACAATATTGAATTAATCATCATCCTGAAGTCATTCATAAGCATACCTTCGAACCGAAAATTAGATTACTAAAAACTAAAATGAACCGCAAACTAAGAAATTTACTAAAACTATCAAAAGATCTGCGAAGGGACGAAACAAAAAAAAACAAAATATAAAAATCATGCTAAACAAATTCTAGCCAAAGTGATACAAGAAAATAATGAGAACACGGTAGAGGCAATATGCACAAAATCAAGCGCTCAAATCATTGTGGGTCATTACAAGTTTGCCAGTCCGGGAACTACGGTACTGTAGTTCCCGAACTGGCAAACTACGAGTTCTGCTCGGGGGGTGCCATTACTGCCACCAGGTCTGTCCTGGCAGCCGTACCGCCACCTATCGGGCTCAATGGGAATGTAGAGTAATGCATTCCGGCACCTGCGGATGGGCAATTACCGGGTCCGGCTGGGCCATAATGACCCGGTAATTGCCCGTTCGCAGGTGCCAGAAAAATCGCAAGTTTGGCGGCAGCCTGCCGGTTTTACCGGCAAGGCTACAGCCAAACTTGTAATGAGTCCCATTGTTACTAAATGCAATAAGTGAGAAAAAGTTGTCAGATCACTACAGCAAACTATTTCCTAATATTGATCCGAAACCTCATCATGTACAAAGATCTACCGATTTGCATAAATTGAAAATTGACCGATTGGATATACTACTGGAAATAAAACAACTGAGCACATCACATGCTCTCGGCCCTGATGGGATTTCCAATGCTACCATAAAAAAACATCCAGAACAATGGGCTGAATTATTAGATAACATCTTCCAATCAGTGAGTCATACAGGGATAATTGTCAATGGCCCTCATTACAACATTTCAAGGTTGGCGGGGTGGTAATTCCCCATTGAACCATGGCCCTTCCCCATAGGGCTCTATGGGAATGGGGAAGGCGCTAAGTACGGTACCGCAAATTGCGGTACCGTACTTAGCACCAAGGTCCCTTTGCGGGTCCCTACTTTAACGGCTGGTGTAGACCAGCCGTTAAGGTCGGGTCCCGCAAAGGGACCTCGTAGTAAGGCGCTAAGTGTTTAACGGCGCCGCAGCCTTTTACGGCGCCGTTAAACACTTAGCGCCAGGGTCGTGATGAGGGCCAATGTCCTCCCCCGAATCACCACTCTCCTCACCTGAGTATTCAGAGTCTGTTTCCTTGATTCCTTGTCGGTGGGCCAGATAGTCTTTCTTCTGTCTTGGAGTCTGGGACCTGTCACAAGAAGTAGCCGTGGTTGATCCCAAACTGGACCACTCCACGACTCCAGCACCGGAAGCAGGTAGTAGGGGGAAAAAGCCCTTAGGCAGAAAAAACCCCCATGGTAATCCCACGTTGCTGGCCAACTGGTGAAGTAGCGGTTAACAGACTGTGATGAAATGACAGCTGAAACTCAACCGGAGCGGAGCTGGGGGCAGCAGCGGATAAGAGGTAAGAGTGTAAGCAAATAAGCAGAATTGGTAAGTATAAACAGGAACTGAACCGATACAGACAGAAATCCAGACTGGAGCGAGCAAGGAGACGGCGCCAGTTAGGTACAGAGGGAGGCAACCAACAATGCAAGTAAACATAAGTGGAAAGTAAGAGCGGAGAATCGCTAGGCAAGCAAAACGCAAAGAAAGAAAGTGAAAGCGCCAGAGAAGTAAGGAGCCAGGATACAGAGAAAGGCAGGCTTCCGTGTGAAGCGAAAGGAGAAATACTAGCGTATGACGGTAAACGAAGCAAAAGCCAAGACGGTTGCAATGGACAGACCGCAGGGATGGCTGGGAAGAAATACTCCTGGCCGCGGCAAGCAAGGTAAGACAACTAGAACATTACATTGAAAACGTGAGTGGCGTGATGGAACAGATCAATGGCGGCGAAGTCGTATCCGCGGCAACCACCGCCATCCGAATGGTTTCATAACAATAATACCATCAACTTAGAAAGAATCTATTCTGATCTGTATATTTAAAAAAGGTGAGAGAAACAACTCAGCAAATTACAGACCATTTGCCCTTTTAGATTCTGCTAGAAAAATCTACGCAAGATTCCTCCTTCGAGATATGAAACAATGGCTAGAAAGAGCGAAATTGAACAACCCTTACCAATCTGGTTTTATAACAGGCATAGGAACTGCAGGAAATCTAATAATAATTTCTGCCAAAAAGGAACAAGCAAAAAAGTCACGGACCCCCTTATATATTGCATTTGTGGATTTTAAACAGGCCTTTGCTTCTGTGTCTCGAACAAAACTATGGGATACATTATACAAGGCTGCTTGCCCGAACTATATAGTAAGCATGATAAAACAGTTTTACACAGATACTAGGATAGTAGTACTGCTGTTAAACCCATGCTAACGTCACAAGGC
Organism: Ambystoma mexicanum; assembly: GCF_040938575.1. NCBI lineage: Eukaryota > Metazoa > Chordata > Amphibia > Caudata > Ambystomatidae > Ambystoma > Ambystoma mexicanum. Next base: position 1,273,104,430 of record NC_090933.1, on the reverse strand, counting down.
TTAAAGCAAGGATGTATATTTGCTGCCACTCTTTTCAATTTCTATATAAATTATAAACTAGGCAAGCATACGATATCGTACGTTCTCTATGCTGATGACCTAATACCTATTGAACAAACTCCTATTGGTTTTCAGCGCCAACTATCAACATTACAGAATTAAACAAATCTCAAAAAGGTATAAATAAACACTGGAAAAAACAATATAATGAGATTAGAAAGCAAAAAAGTAACTCCCAAATGTGCTGGCTTCATCTGGTATCTAAGCAAAGTACCCCTCATCACTGTGACAGAATACAAATATCTAGGAGTCAACATCAATAACAACAAATACAACAAGCTGTACAAACTAGAGATGCAAACCAAAATAAAATCGCTATCATCGCACAGTAAGATGATACAGACCAAATATGGAAAATGTTCAATCATCCCATCACTGATATATTATAAGCAAAAAGTAATTCCAACTATAACATATGGAGCCGAATCTAAACTACTACAATATACACCAATGTGGGATTATATAGAAGGTCAATATTGGAAAGCTCTACTACCAGTCCCAAGTAGTTTGCCTATCACGATAATAAGATATGAACTTGGTCTGACGTCATTCAAAGGTAGAGTTTGGTGGAACATTCTCCCTTTGTACAGAAAATGCTTAATGCCAAGCATATATTATACGTCTTTAATTCCCATAATAACGGACCATTTGACGATGGAAAAAGGGAAACACTTAACAATCTGGAAAGAAAGTTGTGAAATTCTGATGGAAATTACAAACATAACTAGAGAAGTACTTGTAGCAAATTTAGAGAGCGCTAAAAGAAAATTATGGGACTATGATTGGTCTGTCACTTTTTCCCAATGTAGAGCATATAACATCTGCAAACTTTCCAACTTTCCGTTAAAAAGAGGTGAAACATTTACAACAATTTCCTGATCCTAGATATCGTAGCCTAATAATGAGATTAAGATTTGATCTATGAGCTACCAAAACAGTGCTTGCTCATCAGCAAAGAAATCTGAACCCTTCGACAAACTGTAGATTGTGTGATGACATGGAGAACACAGAAACTCTGGAACATTTATTGTCGCAGTGCAAAGGCTTGGTCGGAATGCGTAAAGTGCATTATTTTATTTTTTAATAAGTACAAAAACTTTGGTCAATCAGAAATGTGGAATATGATAGTTAACGCTGAGCTGATTTCACTGAATATAACTACAATCAAATTCTTAGACGACCTAAAGCTGTATGAGTAAATTTCTTTTTGAGGAACTGTCAAATTGTTCACAAAATTGTATAAATACCATATTATCAATGTTTAAAAAATACTATAGCTGATATAAGTAACGTTTTTGATATGTAGATGACAGATGAAAATGCTGAATACTGTGTGAAAGGCTTTATTTAAGCCAAAACACTGAAATGTAATAATTTTAAAAACATTTCTTTTGGACTGGAATTAATTGAACACTCCTTAAATTATTAGGAGGAAGTGCATGGACTTGCAGAGAATTACATAGCTTAAAAACATTGAAACTGAGATTCTTTGAAAAAGTAAAATAATATTGGCACGATGCCCAAGCGCCAATTCCTTATCAAAAACTGGAAAAGAAATCAATACCCAGATTCATTCTGAAGAGAAATATTGTAAAAGTAACATATGCCACCAGTCGATAGTGACACACATAGGTTTGTGGTCACTGTTTTTGTGTTTATACTTCAGCCTTACCCTACTCCCGTTAGGACAGATGTTAATATTCTCACCTTTCTCCACGATCTAAAGAACGGCCCAGTTATAAGAAGGCTTTTGATTGCAATAATCGAGCTGATTGTGCAACTATGAATGTGATTTGAGTATGTGTATTAAAAATGATTCAGGAAGAAGAAAATGCAGTTGCAAGAAGCCAAGCAATTCAACAAGAAATGGCGTGGCACACAAAATGTTTTTCTAGACTCTTAAACCTGATATACATATGCATGTGTTTTCTTTTCTTCTTTTTGTATCTTACATTGCGAATTCTTTATCATTCTTATGGTTCAATCGAAAACACGACAGATGTGATTTTTCCCAGTATAAGTACAAATTATGATAATTTCTTTGACCTATTTGGGCACGTCAGACGACATAAGAGGGGTGCAGAAGAACATAACCAGGGGATAAAACCTACATTTATAATTCGGCTCTGGGAATAATATGTGGTACCAACATATGAAAAAGATGGGGAGTAGAGCATCTGAGTACAGTAAGAACATTCATTTCAAAAGAGATGCCGGCACATGGTGCAAAGTGCCTCAGCCATCTAGCAGAGTGTACTACCAGAGGACAGTTCCAAGGGAGCTGGGCAACCCTGCGATGGCGATCAAGACAGACATTTCCATACCGTGATGATTATATCAAGACAAGGCAAATGGAAAAAGAGCCTGGATGGACAGACAAGATGCTTGGGTGTCCTTCCGTGAGACAAGACAAAGTTATAATTGAAGAAATGAAGAGGATTAATTGCTCTGACAAAACTGAAAAGACTGGAATGCCTGGATGCTGGGAACATTCACATCTATTAATCTATGGACTAGTGATTACAACCAAAGGATGGAAAGATGGGATGATGTCTTGTGCAGCTCATCTACTAAGGAAGAAACCAGTAAATGAGGTGCAGAAAGTGAATGATGAGTGCCTAAAGTCATGGGCCAAGAACTCTAAACTGCTGACATGGGTAGATGATAAATCAGGACCAGTGGCTGTTGTCCCATTGATTAATGTAACACTGTGCTTTCAAAGCAAAGGTAAAGTCCGAGTTGGAGAGAATAAAGGGTGCAAGAACATAATTGATATCCCAGGAATGAGGAGAGGGACTGCTGTCTTAATGGATCGGTATTGGGCCTGTGGTTCCAGAGCATATGTGAAATTGCCCAGGAACTGGGGAGGAGTGTGTTCCATTGTACTCATCCATGTTCCAGCCTTGGTGATTCCTCAGAGCGACTTGAATATCGTGGGATTTGCAAAAGTGTATGAGCACTTGAGAAAAGGAAGGTCACTTGCAGGCTCGCAGATTCAAAATAGAGAATTATTTCTCCTCGAATTCAATAAATGTCAAGGAGTTCCCCCCTTCTCACCTGAGTTCGATCTTTGCCGGATTTCTTGATCGATGCCTTCTTGTGGACGGATCGAGTCTTGAGTAAGGCTGCATGAGTCTCTTCCGACTCCAGCGTGCGTTCAAAGTTCGGGGATGCAAGGATCCAGGAATCCGGGAAATTTACAGAGTGCGCTACTAGCACACGAGTCCAGAAATCAAGAAAGGAAGGAAAGGGACTAGGAATGGGGTTGGCTGGAAAGAAGCAAGGAAAGCAATACCGCGAGCTATGGAGCACACGTCTGGTCGCTACTTCGCAATAGCATTGAGATGCGCGGAGACGCGGGAGGCGTGGTCTATTAATAGAACATGCTGCGTCCAAGGTGTAGAGCGAGGAAGGTGTTCACAGTGGACGGCCATGTTGGGAGTACAAGGGAGTATAAGCCCCGTTGAGACAAGGACCAGGAAGTCCAAAAGGAGCGTATTCTGTAGTTCATGACAGCATGCCTCCTCCGAAGACCCGTTCCTCCGGGTTTGCCCGGGTGTATAAGGTGAAATCTTCTGAGCAGTCAAGGGGCCTTGAGATTAGAAAGTGGTTCCCAGGTTCTTTCACTAGGAGGATATCCTTTCCATTCAACCAGGTATTGAAGCTGACCCCGTTTATACCTGGAGTCACATATTGGGGATACTTCATATTCCAATTGGTTGTCAACCAGCAGAGGAGGAGGTCGGCAGGATTTCCGGGAGGATTGGGTGTAGGGTTTTAATAAGGATCTCTGAAATACTGGGTGAATTTTCTTCCAGGAGTCTGGTAGTCTGATCCGGTATGAAACTGGATTGATAATTTCCTTGATTGGAAATGGACCATAGTACCGAGGGGCCAACTTGTTTGGCCGTAGATGTCGGGGTAGTAATTTTGAGGACAACCAGACTTGATCACCAATTGCATAAGAAGGACCTGGTCTTCTTTTGGAATCCGCATACCTCTTAGTCTGTGTTCTGGCCCTCTATAGGTTTTCTTTGGCTTCCTGGTGTACGTTGATGAGGGTTTCTATCCAGGAGTGTTCCAGGAAGATTCCAGCAAGCTCGGACGAGGATGGTAGATTACACAGGGGTGTAAAATGAGCCATATGAGTGAACAAGTCTATGGTAACCATGATGGTCGTGTATCCTCGGGAAGGTGGTAATTCAACAATGAAGTGTGTAGCAATGAATTCCCATGGCCTTGTTGGCAGTGTAGGTTGGAGTAGAAGACCCGCCGGTCTCTTGTTATCATGTTTATTTTGACTGCAGATAGTACAAGCTTTGATGTACTGCTGTACGTTGGTCTTCATTCCAGGCCACCAAAACTGTCTTTGTATGAGACGGAGGGTGTTGGTTATGTCACGATGTCCGGAGTGAAGGGTATCATGACAGAGGTTTATTATTCTTTGTTGTAATTTCTGTGTAGGAATGACCAGTGCATTGTCCTTGAATAAATTTCCTTCCTTAACTCTTAGGTTCCATGGATTCTTCCTTGAAATATCCTTCCAGAGGTCAGAGGACTGGGTTTGCACTTGAATTTCTTCCAGGAGGTTGACTGCTTGAGCTACAAAGATCGTGTGGGGAAACATCTTAGGCCCTGTCTTCAGTAGCTACATAGTCAGGACGTCGAGATAAGGCATCAGCAATCAGGTTTTCTGATCCGGGAACATGAGGGATTTGAACTGGTACTGGGCAAAAGAAGTAGGCCCAACGCGCCTGACGACTGTTCCTGCACTCCAACGACTGTAGAATTTGAAGATTCCGATGGTCTGTGTGGACATGAACTGGATATCTAGCATCCAGAAGTAGATGGCGCCATTCAGTGAAGGCTTGGCGAATGGATAACAGTTCCTTTTCCAGGATGGAGTAATGTGTCTCACTGGGAGTCAGGGTTCGTGAGAGGTAAGCAATGGGGTGTTCCAGTTAATCCTCAAGTTCCTGCTTCAAGACCGCTCCTATGGCATAGTTAGAGGCATCCGTTTCCACTAGGAATGGCCGATTTATGTTGGGTTGGGCCAAGATGGGGGCTTGCGTGAACTCTGTCTTTAAACGTTGGAATGCCTTATCTTGCGGTGTAGACCAGATAAAGGGGGTGTCTTTCTTCAAGAGGGCAACGATCGGCTGAACGATCTCGGAAAAGGTAGAAATGAACTTCCGGTAGAAGTTGGCAAGCCCCAGGAAGGATTGAACTTGTTTCACAGACGTGGAAGTGGGCCATGCCAGTATGGCCTTTACCTTTGAAGGGTCCATACCAATTCCTTCTGGGCTAAGGATGAATCCTAGGTAGTGAACAGAAGTAACGTGAAACAAGCATTTTTTGGGTTTGGCTAAACGTTTGTGTTCACAGAGTCGATGTAATACTGCCTTTACATGTTCTTCATGCTTTAGAGGATCCTTGGAAAAGATCAATATGTCATTCAGATAGACAATGACGAAGAGGAATAACACGTAAGAAAACACCCTATCCATAAAATGTTGAAAAACTGCGGGGGCATTAGCTAGTCCAAAGGGCATGACTAGATATTCATAGTGACCAAAGGGTGTTTTAAAGGCTGTTTTCCATTCGTCTCCTTCCCGGACACGGATCAAATGATAGGCACCCCGGAGATCCAACTTCGTGAATATTACGGCGCCTCTCACAGCAGTGGGAATGAAGATCATGATCGATGTGAAGGATGCAAAGAGGACAACGCACAGACTGAAAGTGCCTTTAGAGACCACATAAAAGCAAGTATTGTGGCACCTGAAGGCATGAAATTCCAGTACCCAAGAGATAACAAGAATTATGTTGGGTCTTCTGTACCCCAAGGGGAGAATGCAATTGCATGACCTGTAGTGTGGACGAACACATCAAAAATGCGGGCACCCTGAGGGGAGTGATGAAGATGTGAATACCGAAGAAACCCTTCTTCAAGAGAAGATTGAAAGAAGCAGGAAAACTTGAGGAGGTGGTTGAGGACTTGACCAGAGGGGGGAATGTAGAGGAGTAGAAGTACACATCCGCAGGAGATCCTACCCCTAACCTCCTATTGGAGACATGAGACTGTGCCCTGTCTAACACCAGCTGTTGTACCAATATCGCTGTGAGTATTTGGAAGATAGTATTGAATGTACCTTCGAGTTAATGACGGCCTGCAGGAGGAGCTTCCTGAAGGAATATAAGAAAGAGCTAAGAAAATTGACTGATTACGCCATAAGAAAATGTGCACAAAGTCCTGAAATACTGAATGGAGACAATGTATGAATCCTAGAGAAGAAATGATTAAGTAAAGAATTAAGTGAATCTTAAACATGTAAGAGAACATTACACAGTGAAAAATGTTGCAGAAATCAGAAGTATAAAGAATGTACATATGCTGAAACACAAAATAGATCAAGTCATAGTATAGGCTAGATACAAGTAGTGAATAGAATGAAGGTGGAGCCGCCATTGTACAGAAACTGGACATTGGTATCATGAAAGAAGTAAGCCAAAGAATCATGAAGAGAAAATGAAAAGCTGTGTCCCAGTAGGATAGCAGGTTGTTGGAGTTGTGTTAGGAGGCTGTCTGGCCTGAAGTCAAGAACTGAGGAGTTGAGATCAGCTATATACGCTGAAGAGGAGCATGTGTGCAGAGGATGAATACTCTCGTGTTACGGTGCAAAAAATAACACAGAAGATGCCAAGACTTAATTCATTAATACATTTAAAAGCTTGCAGAAGGAACAGAATCATTGTCCCTGTGAGTCAAGGCTGAAAATAGGGCTTGAACTTGATGTTCCAGACATGCTAGCGAGTGCCCTCACTCCCGTTGGATTCCTAGTACAAGAATACTCTGCAAGGCCAAGTACAAAGAGAATTTCATGGCAGAAGGCATGGGTGATGAGAGATGTTGGGCTAATTGGTTGGTGGGGCAGCTTTGTGTCCTATCTACTTGCACCTGGGTCTTGCCTTACATGCTGCTAATTTAACTGAGTCTTAGAGCTTGAGAAACCAATGAAACACTGTGTAACTGAATTTTCTTAAATGACACGTAAGAAGAGGTAGGCATAAGTTGTGCACCTGATATCGGACAGCCAATAACAAACCTAGCTCCTATATGGATATATATCTAGCTATGTCCCTCAACCAATCCCAACCCTTGATAGGTTTTCACTATTGCCACGTAGCACAACGTCATTCTGACAAAAAAAGGGGTATAGATTTGTATTTCATGAGGAAATCGCAGAGAATGAGCATACATCCATTGATGTTTGTTGTAACCTCTCTGTTTTAGATAATTGCTAATTAAACAGCAACTTGCCATCTTCTTGAGTTTGTCCAGTTATTTGGACTGAGAATTATTCTGGCGTAATCCCATCCAGTAACAGATGCCCGTTCCAAGGGCCCTAAGCTCAACCTTTTCTTCACACTGTAGTTTCTTCGGATTCCATATCTTCGTCGCCTCCCTCCGGTCACCTGCATTCTTTATATGCCCATCCACACTCAAAGTCATATGGCATCACTCCCCAGTCAGTTGACAGAACACCCAATGTCCCACATAGCTCTTGTGGACCTGTGGATAATAAAACTTCATTCCTGGGCGTGCCAGAGTACATCCTTTCAGGTGCTCATGGGTGGTGCTTTCAGTCTGTGTATGCTCATCAGTCACAGCATTTACATCAATCATTATCTTCATCCCAATAGCTTCCTTTGATGTCTTCTTGCATTGTCCTATGATTATTCTTATAAAACAGAATCCCAGCAACACTAACACTAGAAGTTTGAAGGTATTCGCCAGCCAGGTTGGAACCCACGAGAATAGAGATGAAAATCAATCTTCATCTCCGGTCTCATCGACCTCATCCACCATTTTCATATGCAAGGTCAACAGCATAGTTATTGCTTCTGTCAGGCTTCCACTTTTGCCATCATGGGCAGGTGTGTATGTACAGCAAGAAGGCCTGACTGTGGTGTAAGCACCTCCTTCCATTTCTGTAATTTAGTCCAGGGCATACCTGTTCTGTACGGTCATGAGTCTGATGGTACTCAATTCTTCTTTAACCGCCTTAAATCCTTTTATTGTCTTGTTCATTGTTTTTAGCAGCTCCCACCTGGTGATTTATAACCACTTGGTGTTCACTTCAGTTTGAACTCCTGGCATGAATATGGCTGTAAATATTACTGCCGTCCTACTGAATAATTTGTTATCATCTGGGATGTCATTATAAGCTTCTATTTATTTTGCCGAGAAATTGTTCTATCTCTTCTGTCGGATGAGATTGAGCGCCCTCTTCTTCCTTTGGTGTGCATCCATTTTCAGAAAACTGTCTATGTGGAGATCACTTTGGGAAATCACCAATGCAGGAATATGTATGTTCACTATAGAACATATTCCTCCACAATGTTTAGGTAGGTTCCTATAAGCTTTGGATCGACAGGCACAATGGTGGTCCATTAGCAAGGCAGTTCCTCCATTAATTTCTGTTACATCAATTATTTGCTTGCATCCTTTATTTTCTTCAACTTTGGTCCGACCGACTGTTTCTGAAACACAGTGTTGCATTCTTCATCGGTAATAAGGACAATGGTCCTGCTTCATTTTCAACCCATGTTAATAATTTCGAATACTTGGCCCAATCCTTTACACATTCATCATTCACTACTTGCACTATCTGTACCAGTGGCGGCTGCTATCGTAGGGCGGCCGGGCGCCGCCCCCCCAGAAAAGAAGGAGAAAAGAAAGGAAGCTAAAAGAGATTCAATCTGAGAACTTCTCTGATTGAATCTCTTTTAGCTTGCATTTCCTTTGCCAACAGCGCGGGGGCTCTGTGGCAAGGCAACAATAACAAATGGACGGGCCCGGCTGCTTTCATAGCGGGGCGCGTCCAGTTTTACGTCTTCCTCTTTCAATAGTAGAGTGCATGGAGCTCGTAGCCCCACGCACTCTACATAAGCCCCTTTAATTAGAAGGCTGGCGGGGCGCATCAGGTGTGGCCCCGCCAGTCTAAAATGTGCGTAAACAGTGCACTAGGGTCCGTGTCATCACTGACATTCCCTCCCCTCCCCTGCATGGACACAGTAATGTCATTGGCTGTTTGCCAGCCAATGACAACCCTTACATTGGCTGGCAAACACCCAATGACATACTGTATCTATGCAAATCTCTGGTGCTGGGTGTGTGGGTGCGCCTGCGCCACCTTCACACTCTCTCCGTGGCCTTGATTCTTGGGACGGCGGCAGGAGTCAGGAGTCGATGCGAGCTCAGCTGCCCGGCCCTGAAGACCACCACCAGCCCAGCAGAGACGGCCTGGACCCTGGTCCACGACACGAGTTGCCAGCGGGTAAGTAGTAGGTCCCAGCATGTTGTTTGTGTTTCCCAGGGCCCGGGGACGTGGTCCACAGCCGGCCCAGTCAGCAACACTGAAAGACGTGTAGGCCAGGGCCTACGTCTTTCAGTGTTGCTGACTGCCGTCAACTCATTGGGGCATGGGGCCTTGTGTCTCACTCGAGTGAGTCTCCGGCGGGCCTTGGTGGTAGCGGGCCAGGGGCCACCTGGCCTGGGCCTTTACCCCCGGTCCATCTGTGGGCCAAGGCCCAAGGACCTTGGCCCACCCGGACAGCAGGGCCCAGGCAGGCGTGCTGCTGCCCAGTGCGGACTGCCGCCGCGTAGAATCCCGACTCCATCCAAAATGTGCCATTTTATATTTTCAGGATTTTTCAATAAAAAATGCAGAAAATATAAAACGGCACAGGTAAGTCACCAGGGAGAGCCCTGGCAGCGTGAGGGAGAGGCCTGGCCACCTGGCACAGTGGCACTACCACCACGGCTGGTGCGGTGCCTGGTGGCCAGGCCTAGCACAGATGTTCAAATGATACTCTTGGAAGCGGGGGTGGTAGTGGTGCACATGTTCACTTGGCAGATGAGGGTGGGGGTTGATGTGAACAGATTAATGGCTCTCAGACTCATTCACTTTTTAAGCAGTGGAGTTTCTTTCGGAAATTTAAAAATAAAAATGAATTGATGTCTGGCAAGGCCTACTCATTGGGTTGGAGAGGGGTGCCACTTTCAGACAAATCCCTTATTCGCCAACTCGCTCTTTACGGCCACTTCCCCTGTTCATTCGGCCCTCTCATCTCTCTTTCACCCCCCTCTTTCCTCCACCTCCCTGTCACCCCATGAAGTCTCTCCATTCATCGTCCTCCTGTTTCCATTACCCCTGCCTTCTCTCTCTCCCTCTGCCCTCCCCCTTGCCTCCATCCCTGGGTTCCTGTAACAGCAGAGAGAAGGCCTCAGCAGGCGCTGCAAGGGGTCGCCCAGGTGGATAATATCGGAAAAGACAGCCTTTTTGCTGCTAAGCCCATGTCTCCTCCAGATCCGCGTGCATTAGCCCGGGGAGCTTTTAAGGGATTTGAAAGCACTCTCATTTGAGCGGGATTTTCTCTCGCAGCCTGGCACTGCCACAGGGCTGCCAGCACCGGGGAGTGCAGTGAGGGTGGGAGCAGGAAGGCTGACCCTCCCACCACCCTAGTGCGGGCGGGCGGGCGGGAAGAGAGAAAGGGGGTCGCAGCCCTCCGCAGGAGACAGCCTTTTCCATCAAAAACCTGGGCAGGAGAGAGAGAAGGGAGGAAAGGGAAAGGAAGGAAAGGAGCGGCAGAAAGGAGAGAGGGAGAGCGAGGAGAAGAAAAACGAGCGAGAAGAGAGAAGTAAGGTGAGAGAGAGGAAGGCACGAGAGGGAAAGGGAGTTCTTGATAAAATGGGAGAGTGAGAAAGGAAGAGGCAGAGAAAAGGAAGGAGGGAGAACAAAAGAAAAGAGAAAAAGAGGATTGGAAAAGTAGAGGGGAGAGTGCGTTCACAGACAGAGACAAAAAAAGGAGAGACAGGGATGCAGAACTAGAGAGGGGGTGGCAAGTAAGGAACAAGGGAGAAGGGAAAGGGTGCACAGGAGAGATAGAGGAGAAGACAAAAGGGGAAGTGGAAAGAGCGAGGACCATAAAGAGAGAGACAGTGTAAACAGGAGGTGTCTAAAGAGAAGGGAGCCAGAAAGGCAGGAGGTAGGAGAGGAGACACAGGTAAAAAATACACAATACAGCCGAGGGCTGGAATGAATTGACTAGAAGTACTGGGACTAAGAGTAGCAGAGGGGGGGCATTAGAAATAGAGAATTACACAGGAGAATAAGAGGGAATGCAATGAAGAGAGAAGGGACAGTGTAGAAACGTGAGATAGAAAATGTGAGAGGCGAGTCGAGAGATACCCCGGGGCAAAATCTGAGCGAGGGAGTTCGGCAGTCACAGGGGATTGGGGAATAATATATCATGCATAGAGAGCAATACAGAACCATTGAGAGGGGTCTGATGAGCGGGAAAGAATAACGAGGGGAAGTGGGTAAGGGGTGGGGGGAGATACAGAGGGAAGAAGATACGGATATGGCTTACAGTGGTAAGAGAGACATAGTTTATAATGGATGACACGTGAGTGCGGGTCAACAGAAAAGCGAGCAGTCCGCAGGGTGAAGGGAGCAACAAGCGGGAGAGCGGGAGCGGGGCGAGTGGGGAAGGGAGAGCGCGAGAGGTAGCAGAGAGATAGAGAAAGAGAGAGAAAGAGAGAACACAAGGGGGATATCGTCAGAGCAGAGGAGCACCAGTCAACATAGAGAAGCGAAAGGGGCAGAGGAGAGAGAGCGCGAGCAGGGGAGAGGGGCAGCAGAGGAGAGAGGGGCAGAGGAGAGAGAGCGCGAGCAGGGGAGAGGGGCAGCAGAGGAGTGAGTGGCCAGGCCTAGCACTGCATGATGCGGGACTCGGAGGGTTCGCGGGCCATGGCTGGGACAAGGCCACCTTACTTTACCCCCACAGTTTACCATTTACGTGAAAATGAATTATTTCCATCGTTAGATCCATGGTCAAGAGACTTCTCAAAGGAACAGGAGGGAACCGCTGCCCTCTTTGTACACTTTACTGTACCTCGTTTCGCAGCTGTGTGCCAGTGTTTGACATGGTATTTATTTATTTGTAATGCGCATAGACCGGGCAGAACAAACTGCATCTGGACGCAGGTTTTACGTGGATTGCATTAAAGCTTTATTAAAATATGCATGGTGGTATTAAGAAAATAAATTAGAGAAATGTATCAAGGCAACGCAGACTGATGGGGCCCTGGGGCCAAGACTGAAAAAGTCCTGTCTCCTCGGCGCACAAAAACGTGACGCTGGCCCAGCCAATATATATTAGTGAGCAGAATGGAGGTCCCGCTTAGGTTTATCCACCGGGATTCTCTCCCACAAAGAGCCATTAGCCATACATTCGATTCTTTGCCTGACGGGCAGGCAGTGCAATCATTTCCACAGCAGGGAGATCAAGGCTGATTTTAGAAGATGAAAAATAAGTAACTGCAGCATTTTGTGCTGCCTAGAGATGCGAGACCAGTCGCCGGGGTATTATTGAGGGTTCATTTCGTTTGCCATCCAACTATCGCCATTTTAATCATTCCTACGGATATCTGTGTAATAATTGATTGCATTGCACTGATTCGGCCCCTTGTGCCCCTGGCTTTGTCATCAGCTTGCCAACCAGCAGCAGGGGCAGTGCTTGCATTATTTTCCTTGGACTAGACCTCGGCTGAGGGCAGCTGCTGCAAAGCATAGAAGCCTGAGGACACTTTTCAGCATCATCCTAGAGGATCAAGCCAAAAACAGCTTAACACTTGAAAGATTGGACAAATTGCTTTCCGATGCTCCGAGCCTCAGAAACCCATGACTCGCGAGAGTCGCAACCGAAACAACAGCCGGGGCAACCAGTAACAGCATGACAAACATATGTTTCCATCATTACTGACTATATAATGCATTTCTTTATGCATACACCATAGTACCAGCTATTCTCAATACAAGCTGCTGTAAAATACACCATCACACTTGCACACATAAGAATAGTGTACCACCATTAATGTTTAAAACCAAATGCTTTTTTCATATTTCGGTGGGTTTTTTGGACAGTAAATTGCACATTTTGTAGGCCATTTTTCCAAAAATGTCCCAGGGGGAGAACCTCCCTGCACCCCCTTTGGGGGGTGGGCTTGCGCTGTGCACGCTCGCTACTAAATTCGCCCTGGGAAATTTACGCCCCACCAGCTTTCAAACGCACCAGCCGCCACTGATCTGTACTGGTGCTCTCATCAATAAGTGTGCACTGCATGTTAACATTCCTTCTTCCCATCCTGTATAGGTGGCTACTCATCCATATACCAATAGCTGAGGTCTCTCCCAGCATCCTGGCAATCCTGGTGTTTCCCATGGGTCTGCACAACCCATTCTCCTTTGTTTACCAATCCTTATCTGTTCTCCAATCAGACCACTGGATGAGTATAGGAGAATTCTGCTTTTACAACCTTGGTCATTTTCCATTTTCTGCATTTTTATGTAAGCATCTTCATATGCGAACATTATTTATGACATCCATCGTAAGGTTGCCCATCTTCCTTCAAATTGTCTTCTTGCCATGTATGCTGCTAGATGACTGAGACACTTCGCATCATCTGTAGGTATTTCTTTTGCTATAAATGTTCTGGTTGTGCTCATGGCATAAACGATAGAGAACACACATAGCAGCTCTCATCTGACGGTCCTCTTCCCACTTCCTTCATGTGCTGATACCACATGTTATTGGTATACAGTCTTTATAACAACATTTTTATGTAGACATGCACTTATAACTAAACTTTTATAACAAACCACATAACAAAAATGTATGTGGGGGTAGGGTAAATGGCTAAATCTAGTGGGGAAATGGTTGGGGTGGGTTTTCTAGGGGTGGGAAACGAGGGTTTGTGGGGCGGACACCGACCCAAAAAGAAGAAAATAAATATTTGTTATGTTTTTTCATTGTAAACTTTTCAGTATATGTGCATAAAATGTGTCGTTATAAAGACAAGTAATCCATGTTATTCTTTAAATGGGCTGAATTATCAAGATATGCATTTATATCCTCATTATCTTCTCCAGCATCCCTCTTAAGTTGGATAATTTGCTTGGAAATATCAGGGAAAATATCACTTGTGCTTTTGATAAGGCTAGAGATATATGGCTAATTGCAAAACACTCCATCTGTATTATAGAACATTATTTGATGAAATGCTATGATAATAAGGACATAAAGACTGCAAATTACAGAACGGTATGCTGATTTGTTCGAAGGGATAGGCAAACTGCACCAGGAACCCATCCAGTTACACATTTATGAGTCAGTGAGACCTACTGCATTGAAACACCGCCGGATCCCATTTCACCTACGGGCGTAGGTAGAAAAGGAACTACAACATCTTGTGGATTTGGACATCATAGAGAGAGTAGAAGGCCCCACCCCGTGGGTGTCTCCAATAGTGGTAGCGTCCAAACCCAAGCAACCTGGGCAGTGCGCATATGCGTGGACATGCACCTGCCCAGCATAGCCATCAAACGGGAGCATCACCTGACACCAACTCTTGACGCCGTGATAGGAGAACTCCAGGGAGCCAAGGTATTTTTGAAACTGGACCTTCGGTCGGGGTACCACCAGCTTGAGCTGCACCCCAACTTCAGGTACATAACTTAACTACCTTCAGCACCCACGATGGTCTTTACCAATACAAAAGACTGAGTTTTGGAATATCTTTGGCTGCAGAGATCTTTCAAAACATGATCAGAGGTGCCCTCGTAGGTCTAAAAGGAGTACTAACTTTGAGTGACGACATTCTGGTGTATGCTTCCTCCGAGCAGGAACACATGAAGAGACTCGAGAAGACACTGGAGAGAATCCGAGACTTGGGGTTATCCCTCCATCGAGAGAAATCCGAGTTCTGCAAAGATAAAATTGTATTCTTCGGTTTTGTGTTTCACTCAGGAGGCATATCTCCAGACCCAGAGAAAGTAAAGGACATTCGGGAAGCTGCCTCCCCCGATTTACTATCAGACGTGCAAAGCTTTTTGGGGAAGGTAAATTACTGCAGGTAATTTATCAGAGACCTGGCTTCCCTAGCAGAACGGCTTAGGGCTCTCACGAGGAACAAGGCCACCTGGGAGTGGTCCACCCGGGAACAGAAAGCATTTGACACCATTAAGGCAGCACTAACCGGGGAAGAGACCATGTTGTTTTTTTTACCCCAAAAAGGAGTCAGAACTGGTTGTGGATGCCAGCCCGGTAGGCCTGGGAGCGGTGCTGTTGCAACCGGACACACAGTAAAGCCCTGACCGACACAGAGAGAAGGTATTCACAGATCGAGAGGGAGGCTCTGGAGATCCTGTGGGGCTGCAAATACTTCCGGATATACATCTTGGGAAAACCTGTGTCGGTCATCACAGAGCACAAACCCCTGATTCCCATCATGACGGGGGCCTGCTCCAAGCCCCCCCGCACTGATTGAAAGGTGGATGTTATCCCTGATGGAGTACGGAGTGAAGCTACAGTACTGACCTGGTACGAACAACCCGGTAGACTACCTGTCCCAACACCCTGGGGCCGGATGCTCAAAAGATGAACCAGCCGGGGAAGATTGTGCCGAAGTGGTCAAGCATGTAGTAGAGGCCTCCATGCAAAGAGTGTTAACCATGGCGGAGTTTTCAGACGCTTCCAAACATGTCACGAAAGGCGAAAGGTGCACAACAGGATCTGCAAGTTCTGTGGCGTTCCCTGTCATGAGCTGTCTGTGTCAAATGAAGGGTTTCTGCTAAGAGGACGGCAGATTGTAGTACCGCGACTGTTGGTGGAGAGGGTGCTCAAATTAGCACACAGTGGACACCAGGGCACGGCCAAAACTAAGTCGCGTCTGAGGACCAAAGTCTGGTTCTCAGACCTGGAACGCTGTGTAGAGGAAATATGTGCAACACTGCATATGGTGCCAAGCCGCCAGCCCGGCAGCTTGGGAACCCTGCATTGAGTCCATGGGAAGAAGTGACAGGCCATGGGGCACGTTACATGCCGATTTCGGTTCCACAGGGAGAGGAACATACTTTCCAGCAGTAATCGACCAATGGTCTCGATACCTGGAAATTGAGTTGGTCGAATCTACCACCAGTGACCACACCATTCAAGTGCTGGAGCGAATATTCGCCACACATGGTTTCCCCCTTGAGCTATGCTCAGACAATGGACCCCCATTCCAAGGTCATCAATTCGCTCAGTACATGGAGGAGTGCGGAATAATTCACCGGAAGGTGACACCACTGTGGCCCAGAGCCAACTGAGAAGTGGAGCGGTTAATGCACATCCTAAACAAAATATTCAGAATCACTCAAGGCCAAGCGGGAGAGCTACGAAGGAACCTATATCAATTCCTTCGCGAATACCGGTCCACACCCCATTAGTCAACAGGAGTGGCGCCAGCGGAAGCATTATTCAATCGGTGCCCCCGAGGACTGATACCAAAGGTGGAAGGGCGTGACCCGGGGACCATTGACAATCAGAGGGTGTTAGGAAAGCAGCAGGTGCGCAATGAGCGCAAGAATGTCAGGAGGCACCTCCACCAGCCCAACATCGCAGTGGGGGACACCGTCCTGGTGCGCAACAGGCACCCGGAAGGAAAACTAACTCTGACATACGAGCCCAGCCCCATGGGCATGACTCAGTTCAACGGGTCAATGGTGACTGCAGCAGACCACAGAGAGACTGTCATGAGAAACTCCTGTTATTTCAAGAGAGTGGACACCAGGTCCACCGAGGACGACCCTGTCGCAGGTGAACCCATGACTCAGCCTGCCGACCCGACGCCAGGTAACATCAGGGATCGAAGGACTCTGGCACCAACCGAGTCTCCCCACCAGTCCAGTAAGGAGGGCAGAAGGTATCCGTGTCGGCAAGGTCGAAGGTGTCTGGTCAGGTTCTGTGATTTCATAATGGACTCAGACCCCTGCTGCCCAGGGACAACGGTAATAGCCCACGTTGGGCCGGTAAATTGATTACCTGTTTTGCACTCACGTATGCTTCCCAGTTGGGCAGTTAATTATTGGTTGTTTTATCACTCTGTTTGTTCTTTATGAAAAAGGAGGAAGGTTACAAAACACAGGCATAAGAAAGATTTCAGAAGAATTCATACGTGTTACTGCATTTTGTGTATTAATAGACTTGCTGCTAGCAATATGTCTTTCACAAACTGGAAAATTCCCATTCTCTTTTATCAACGTGTAATTCCTGTTACTCTTTATAACAACCACACTCTTTTATAACAGAAATTGTAAAATTATTTTATTGATGATCCTGCAAATGATAGGACTGGTTTTAGGATTTCCCAAAAAAGTGACGATATCAGCATCACCAGAGCTGGATAAGATCGAAGTATGCATACAAAACCAGCATGCAGAAATGTGTGCAACATTATAGGCAACATAAAGTGTTGTGTGCGATCTTCGTGTTCTATCTTGAAAGCATTGTCTCTTTAGCCTAACTGGAATAGTTTAGTTGACACTTGCAAAGTTTGTTAGTTTCCCTTTAAATTTGGCAATAATCAAGAATTCAAATTGTGTTTACTTTATCTTTTCTTTGTTTTGGCTCTTGGTAGCCGATCTCGTCTGCATTTGCATAACTTCTCTTGCTTCACTTTCAGCGGTTGCAGGAGGTGCACAGGCCTCTCCTTTGTAAAGCTTTACATCATTTGGGTGCAGCCAAGCTCTTCTTCCTTCGATCTTCACTGCGGTGTGAGTGACCCCCTCTATTAGGTATGGTCCTTCAAAACAGGGCTTATTCCAAGTGTGTACAAAATTCTTTACAAGCACCTGGTCACCAGGGTACAAAGTAGGTTGCTACAGCAAGTCTATGGGATCAACTGGTTGGTTGTCTTCTTCAATCTTCTTCAACCCTTCCTTCTGATTTTTTATCTGTTGGCAAATAAAATAAATCCTAGCGATCATATTTGTCAAATAATCATGCATCTCATCCCCTAATGTTTTTTCTACGCTATGGGCATCAGTTTCCATGAGTGGGAGGAGCAAGAGGTACTCTCACATGGCGTCCAAGTCACCAACTCATGAGGAGTCAGGGGTGTTCTGAGCCAGGCTGGTTTCTTAGTGCAAATAAAGCAAGGGGTAGGCAATGTAGCCATTCCTTTTTTCAAGTCATCTCAATCTCAGCTATCCTTTCTTTAAGGAGTCCGTTTAAATGATAACAGATACCATTCACCTGTAGGTGATAAGCAGACGAAAACCTGTGCTTTATGCCTAATAGAAGAACTATCTGTTCAAATAATTAATTTAAATCCAATCAATATATAAATAACTTGTGCTTTATGCCTCATAGAAGAACTATCTGTTCAAATAATTCATAGAAATCAAATAAATAAATAAAATAAAAATGTACAAAATGCTTCTCATTATGAGATCGCAGGACTTCGTACACACCGATCTAGGGAACACCTCACATACGAGTAACTTGGCAGCACAAGTAGCATCAGGGTGCATGCATGGACCTGTCTCAAGCCATCTGGAAAAAGGACATACTACTGCTAACATGTATCTGTAGCCATTGAATGTTTGCAACATATCCACATAATCTATATGTAGAAGCTGAAAACGACCATTAGGTCTGGGGATTACTCCTCTAACTGTTCGCGAGGCGTGCCCTGCTGTGAACGTCTGGCAGACAATGTAGTTCACAATAAACTGTGCAGTATGTTCTAACAAATTTGGTGCAAACCAGTCTTCTGCGATCCTGGCAGCAAGACTCTGTCTAGTTATAATCAGAGGATAGTGTACCTGCTCCAGCACCACTTTCAATAATGTTAGAGGCATGACTGGCTTTCCAGTACTATCTTGTCTGCATATAACCTCTGTAGGAGATAAAGAACACCCTTCCCATAAATTCTGCTCTTCCTGTGGAGCTGACCTTGCTGCTCAATTAACTGTACAATGGATAACATATTAAAACCTTCCTTCGCCATCATACATCGGCCTGAAATTTTTTTAACACTTTCCACTTCAAAATCAGAAATATTTGGAAAATATGCTGCCCTTTTAGCTTCAAAATCTGCAGCTTCGTGAACACAAGAATCACGTCGGCCCTTTTGGTATGGGCTGCGCATTTCACCACAGTGATAGCCAATTAGAGCTTTAGTACCTTAATGAGTTTGTCAAATAGAGACGCATCTTGGACTGGTGTGCCGCCTGCGTGGAGGAAACCCCTCCTTTTCCAATGTGACAGTCCTGTGTGTACGGTTGAGGTCACATAGGCGGAATTCTGCAGTCTGTGTTGAACAATGTGAAGACAATCTTGCACTTGTCACTACTTTCTAATTCACCATTTTTTTTTGACTTTACTACTGCTGATCCTGTATTTCTTTCTCATGTCATTTGATCAATTTTCAAAGAGGAATAGGATTTCCCCCCTCTGAGAGTATTTTCCCTAACATGGGGTATATTTTCATAAAACTCAGTATTCGCTGTGCAGTCATGTACATAGTCCTTCATCCCTATTGTTTCTGCTATGAATGTCGCTGGATTCACTACTCTACATCTAACAATTTTGTTTGCTGGGTTTGAAGTAATCACTTTGTATTCTGACGCTCTTTGTGTAGTCAATGCGCTTTTAAATAGGGAATGTTCAATGAGTAATGTCATTGAGCACCCCATTGTGAATCCCACTATAGTAGCATAATGGTTTATGTCCATGTCCTAATGTTGTCTTCTGCGTGAGAAGTGCTGTCATCACTTCTCCATTTGAATGTGAGAATAAGTAAAACTCCTTGTTATAATCTGGAATCCCTAACACAGGGGCTGTACAAATCACCCTTTTTAATTCTTCGTAGCCTTCAGTCATCTAATCTGTCCATATTATCCCACTTTTTCCTATATGTGCTTCCTTGAGTCCTTTTAAACGTGGTTGAATATATGTACTGTGATCAAAACCCCAGGCTATGCAGTAGTTACATAGGCCTTACAATTGTTGCATTTCCCTCACTGTCTCAGGTTTTGGAGTTTTCATGACTGCTTCTGCTCTCTCTGGTGTTACTTTTCTCCCTTTTTGGGCGATTAGCTGTCCAAATAGAGGACCTTTTGGCCAATACTGTCATTAACTGGACTGAATATTCTCTGTAGTTTTCTTCTGCCTCACTGCACACTAATAACTCATCTACGCACTGAATTATTGTGCTCTTGAGTTGTATGTTATCTAGATCCATCTGAAGAACCCTATAAAGATTGATGGGACTCACAGTATATCCCAGAAGTAATCTTGTATGTTTCCGGTGCTGATTTCTATACCAAAATGAAGTCACATCTTGTGAGTTTTCATGAAGGGGAATTGAAAAGAAGGCATTTTTTAGGTCTATGAGGGTCATTACGACTCTGGCGGTCAGCCGTGCCTGTACTAGAGGCACAGCTGCCGGCAGAGTCGTTTTTTTCCCGCGCCCTGGAATTGGCAATTACCGGGGTATTGCAACCCCGGCGGACCCGGTAATTGCCCATTCCATGGCGATGGAAAAAAGATGCTCCCCATTCCCATTCGGCCCGACAGGGCTGAATTGGGAGGTCGGATTTGCCGGCACCGTTTATAACAATCTTGTCAGCATGTACAACCTCTTGTACTTCGCATGCATACTCAAATGCAATTAACCAGTCCATGATATAATTCCTTTCATCATACATACTGGGCAGATCCTTATGAAACTGTGGATGAGAGGAGGACCCAGACCCATGTCCAGTTCCCTTGGAGGAGCCAGTTGTAGCCTGAATCTTGGCCAGTTCAACTGGTGATCCCTGTCCTTCTGTTTTTCTGCTTGCTCTACTCTCAGCTTTGCCATGTTGAACTCAAGCTCCTTCTGCTTAAACAGCAGTTCTTGCTTCTTGAATTCAAGCATGGCTTCTGCATCAGAGCCAACAGACAAAACGCGGGACTCTACATCATCCCTGTCTTCATGGACCCCATGTATGAGGGCAGCGACAGCTCTTCTAGAGCTGTCAGTGAGAGCAGCCGCACCACCTTCTGAGGTAATGGCATCGAGCTGAGCCTCTTGCCAATCCATGATCCTTTGGATCATTTCACCTTTGGTACCTTGAACAGATAAGCCTCTCTCGGTAAACAACATTCTCTGTGTCTCTGATTTGGAAGCATTCACAGTTATGTTAGTTATTGCTTCAATGTTTTAAGATAGGTTGTTAGCCTTTATAGGTAAGTTTCTACTAAGGTCGCTTTGTGTCCTGGGTAAGTGTAATCTGGGTACCGTTATCAGTTCGCAACACTGGGTACCTTCAATCCTATCCCACTGCTATACACCAATTTGTTAAGATGGATTTCTGAACTCTGACCTGGTGGGCAGAGGTTCAGAAGGCCAGATTAGTTTCTCGGATCAGGGTAACCTTCTGGACAAGCCAGACCAATCAAGGTAGCATTTGTGGGAGTCAAGACTAGGTCTCATGGGGGGTGGGGGTGATCGAAAGCACACAATGAGCACACACAGTAAACAACACCACAAATTACTCTCAGTCAGGTGTATATATCAAAAATACATATACATTAATTAAAGGCCTTTTAACTCAAACACAAAGTAAAGCAATATTAACAAAACAAACACAACACTAACTAGGAAACATATATACAGTAACTATTGGCCTAAAGGAATATTGCACAAGTGGTGATCCACAACCTGCAAAGAAAGGGATCACCCAGTGTGAATATACTTTAGGCAGTCCTTCAACAAATCAAACCCTAACTAATAGGCAGTCCAGTTCCAAGGAAGTGTGGAGCCTTGCGCTCAAAAGTACATTCAGTGCCGGAGCACTCGATCCTGCGGTTAAGTTCAAAATGGGCTTTCCTCAGGGGGCTGTACTGGCTCAGGACAGTGGGTGAGGTGATGAAGAATAAGGTCCCACTATTCAAGGAGGGTCTCCACAAGAGGGCAGACAGAATTCCATGAATCGGGAATAGCTTGGTAGCACAGGCTACCTTGACAAAGGAGAATGGTCCTCAGGGGACACTTGTGGGTAAAAGTCTATGGAGGTTCGAATCCTGCAGTTGTGCATCTGTGCTGCTTTCAGGGGATGCATTCAAGGACCTCAGTCCATGGCGGGACAGTGGCAATTTCTCTGCTTCTGATGAAGGGATCGGGCCAGTTCCACTGCAGCTCATCGTAGGGCACAGGGGGGCACAGCAGCAAGGTACCCACAAAGTTTGTCACCACAGCAGGACGACACGATGACCGTGTACAGGCATAGACACAGGTTCAGGCGGACTTTCCTAATTCCAGACATAGGAATGCTAGGTGTACGAAACGCGGTGAGAGAGTGCCTTCTATCTAGAGTTTACTGGCTTCAAAAGCACAAGTCGAAATTCGAGACAGCGGCGGTTCCAGAGCAAAGGTCCCGTATGAGCTGGTTAGTTCACTGGGCGGTCCAGGAACACTTCCGAACAGGCTCGTTTGCACGTTAAGCAGGAGGTGCCAGGAGTAGTTGTTCCCACTACTCCAACGGGTCGAAGCACCCTTGCAGGCCTTCTGTAATCGATGTGAAACAGGGCCTCAGATGGAAAAACAGTATGTCAGGGTGCCAACCCTTCCAGCGGGTTACCAGCAGTTCCACGGATCTGCTTCAGTGGTTCGGGATACTTGGCTCATTTACTGAGTTCAGTGTGAACTCAGAAGATCGACCTGGAATGGGTGGAAGGGGACTTCTCTTATCCAAAATCCCCTTCGTGCCAAAACCAAGAGAAACCAATAAAAGATCTGCTCATGTTAATCCATCCCAGATGTGGACCAATTACGGACCACGGGGGTCCCAGTTATCCCAGCACACCAGACATCTTGGCCCCCCGGATGTTTATTGGAACTAGACAGCTCCAGCCCACATCCTGTAGAAGCCTGCAAAAGTTTCGGTTTGTGCAGGGGTCTGTAAACCAAATAAGAAATTTCCCGGGTCTGTTCAACCTGGTGAGGGCAAAGGGACAAAATGGCCAAAGGATGGAACAAAGGACCTCATGGCATGGCCATGTTAGGCACTGACCACTGTCCTGGGCCAAACGCTGCGCTTAATGCAGTTTGGACAATAGAAAAGTATCAAAAATGCGTTCGAAATAGCTGCTGCCACCAGCTCTCTCCTCGAAACACTTGTTTATTCACCAAAAATCCTTCAAGGGTGTCTAGGGCCTGAAAAATGAAAAAGAGATCCCAGCACACTGTACTGTAAGGTACATTGTGCACTGTTAAAAAGTTACTAAGAAATAGCGACAAAGTGAAAGACTAAGGGAAACAAAGTCTCCCAGTACTGACAGTCCGAAGGGCATGTCAGTTTCCCCATGGTGCAGCAGAAGGCTGGTCTCTACTTGCAAAAGTCAGGCTAGGATGGTCAGACAACAGCAAAAAGTTGGGGTGTTCACAAATGGAGGGGAAAATGACCCATGAATGG
The DNA here is from genome assembly GCF_040938575.1 of Ambystoma mexicanum. NCBI lineage: Eukaryota > Metazoa > Chordata > Amphibia > Caudata > Ambystomatidae > Ambystoma > Ambystoma mexicanum. The sequence continues at coordinate 1,273,081,019 of NC_090933.1, read as the reverse complement.
AAATCTTTCCTAACAACTCAATAGACCCACGTCATATGGACTGCTGGTCCATAAAATGCTTTGTACTTTTTCTAAATCTTCCTGGAAAATGGTGGTTTCTTTTTTACCAATGCCCTACTATGTGGTATTTCTCTATTCTCAACTTTAATCCAATAGGTGAGACTGATCAAAAATACTAATTCATCGTCTGCATTCTCATCTCTGAACAGCCCCTCATCTGTCAAGTCTGTTAGTCTGTATCCTCTGTCAAGGGCTATTGCTGTTCTCCATGCACTTCCCTCATCATCTGTCCCATGGATAATCACCCTTTCCTCTCTCACTATCACTTCCTCCAGTCCCTCTTTGTCATCCAAAGGTATTTCTGGCCTAAAATATGTACTCCATACATATTTACTTGTCAGTGGAAGATATGGTCATATTAAATTTTGTCGTTAAGTTACGTCTCAAAATGTTAATTGGTGTCTGTCGAGAATACAATAGTCGCATAGACACGGCATGTTCTCCTACAGAAATTGTTAATTCATCAGTAAAAGGAACCAAACTCATAGACCCAGAGAGGCCCTGCGCATTCATGGTGATCCCAGGCATTGGGTACTTTCCCTCTCGAACACAGGAACAGGTTGTTCCTGCATCTACAAGGAACAAAAATGTCTTGCCTCCCATCGTTATCCTGACCCTCAGTTCCTCTTGTGGGTCTGGTCTCACAGATAGTACTGCACACATCAAGTTGCTCTGTAGGCTTTCATATTGTGGGTATAAATTCATCCCTGTGTCTGTAAAAGGATTCCCTCCCACTAGTGTCACACTCCCTATCCTGGGTGTGGATGCTTGTGGGGCTCTGTAGTCACCGTCCACTGTGACACTGTAGCTTGTTGCATCAGAGTGTACTGTGGTTGTTGTATCTGTAGTTGTGTTTGCATAAGCACGTCCTATGGTTGCCCTTGTGGGCAATTGTGTTTGCAGCGGGAACTGCTGCATTTGCTGTATTTGTGGTGCACGTGCCTGATACTGTGTGTGATCTTGGGCTTAATACTCCTGCGGTTCTGTATTATGCTGTGGAGAATAGCTTGTCCCCCTCTTGGAGATTGCCAGTTCTGCTGCATACCCCCTTGAAACGTTCGGGTCATATGTCCTGTCCTCCCACAATTCCAACATTGTTGCAGTTGTCCTCAATTAAATCCTCCTCCCCTTGAGGGTTTTTTAAATCCGCCTCCTCGGCCTCTAGGTCCATTTCCTCTACCTTGTGGCCAAATATTATACCCACTTTGATCTGTACCCTACATTGCTTGGCTGTCCTGGCTGCAACTCCTGTGTGACCACACCTTCACCACACGTCAATACTGCTCCTTCTATGGCAAATTTCGAAAACTTTTTCTGAACTAACTTTGCTTCCTCCTGCTTTCTATTCTCAGCTTTTTTCTTATTCTTCTCTTGTGATAATCGACAATGATGTACTGTAGTCAACTGCATTTTGGCTCGGGCAGTGCCTGACATAAAATATGAGAAAATAATGTTACTGTTTTATCCCACGGTTCCCTCATCTCAAGATGCCAATGTTCTTGAATCGTTTGAATAAAAGCAACAAGATCTTCGCCCTCTCCCATTGTCCTTGTCATAATCGCACCCATGTCTGATGTATCAGGATATTGTACTCTAAGCACCCACCATGTGTCTGCTCTACAATTGTTAAATGGCGCTCCATCATGTGCTGTGTTTTGTGTTGTCACACTCGCATATCCTGCTCATCTCCAAATGTTGTCAGCTTTCTCCCCTAGAATAGCTGCTAGTAGGACTTTTATGTCACCCACTGCTAGCGTCATTCCCGTTGTCATTCTTTCTAATTCATTAATCCATTTTCCCACACCTGCTGTCAAACTAGGTAATTTACATTTCAAATAATGCTTATCCATTTGGTGCCACAGTATATATTATGGTCGTCCTCCCCCTTCTCTAATAATGTGAATTGTGTAAATCCTGGTCTACAATCATACCCACCCATGCTTCTTGTCTTCCAAGTGGAGCTAGTTCGGACCCGTTCGTCTTCGTCCTGGCAGTGACCTTAACCTGCTCACATAAGCTGGGCATACATCCCTTGTACTATGAGACCGTGCTTGTGGTAATTTAGAATATGGTGTAGGTTTTGGTGATTTTTCTTTTGGGTCTTCTAAATCTGACCACTTCACCCCTCATCCTATATTTGAATCTATTGAAAAACCACATGCTCCTTCTTTTCGCGCTCTCTCATTTTCTCCCCTTTCTTTGTCTGACATCATTATACCCCAACAGGTTTTGCTGTTATCCCTTTCCTCATCATCAATATCTAGTCTGCATAAGGAAAGTGTTCTATGTTTGTCCATCATTATGTCATCCGATATACCTCCTGTTTCATTCGATGGAGATCCTTCATTCGGTGGAGATCCTTTGATGTTCCCTTTGATCTTGTAACCATCTTTCTCCCTCATTTGCCTACATAGATCCTGTTAGGGAGAATTCTTATTCTATGGCTAATTTCCCTCACCTAGTGAGTCCCCCAGCAGCTTTGCTGGATTTCTGGAGTTTACTTTTTCCACTTGGTAAGAGTGTGAGCCTTTTTCCCACTCTTACATGTGTTTTGCCATGTGTATTTCTACTGTTTGTGTGATCGTGGGCTCTGGAGGACACCACTCCATGAACTCCACTTTTAAGTGTGTTACACAGCACCTTCAGTGCAGTGACACATGGTTGTCTTTGAGACTTCCCACTGACTCAATTTTTCTGGGGCTGACTACTATCCCCCAGAAAACAGGTAAAGTTGCCATTTACTTTACATAGTCATTTAAAACTACAGACCCAGTACACCCCATCTTACGTGGAATACTAGAAAGGGTTAACTCCTATCCCTTTTTGTCTGTGCCTCTCTGAGCTTTGTTTTGCTCTTTTAACATTTAGACTTGGCTTGTGGCAGTGGTATCTACCCTAACTTTTGTACAGCGATTATACTATATAAACGTGGTACTGTTCCAGGCTATTATATTAGCCTCGAACACAAACCCGCTTGACCAAAATACTCTTTCTTTTGGCTCCAGTCGGGTTTATTCGTCATTTCTTTTTGTTAACATCCTTCTTGTGTTTTACTTTGTGCGGCAAACCAGGTTTGCCTTCTTTGTTCACCGGCTTTTGGCAGGCTTCTCTCAAGAAGCCCTCCTTTTGGTGCCTGGGTGTCTAGGTGGGCTGAATGTGAGGGAGGAGTGTAGGTACCCTCTGCACAGGGTATCCTTGGAAACCCAAGTCACACTTTGTCATGATTGGCTGAGGTGGTTGTCCGGGCCGGACAACCCCCTGCTGTGTGATTGACAGCCAGGCTATGTGAATGGGGGATTTTCGCATATAAGGCAGGACTCTTGGGCTGGAAGTCAGAGTCGCCACTGGAACTGCAAGGAACTGAAGAAAAACAATGAAGAAGACGGCTGCTGCAACTACCGAGCACCAGTGGCGCCCTGCTGCAGTCCTGAGCTATCTACCCTTCAACAACAAGAGAAGATCCAGTCCGGAGTCTTCTTCCCTTGAGCCTGGTAGGATCAACCAGCTCATCTTCCACAGGCGGAGGATCCTCTTCTTGGTCGAAATCGCTGCACACAGCTGTAGTGGTCCGGATAGCCACCAGAAGAGCCTCTGCTGTTTTAAAGGAGCGCACCTTTTATTCACTGTTGCTTTTGCTGCTGCAGGCTTCATCCCTGGGTAGGGCAGATCGCTCCAGACGTCCGCCTTCTTGTCTCCACGACTGAAGTCACAGGAACCGTGAGTCTGCAAGAACTACCAGGAACAACTGCCGTAGCATCAGCTCTTCTTCACTTTGAATAATGTACTGTGTCCGACTTCGAGGAACTGGGGTGAACCCCTTTCTCCTCACTAAAGGCTTGTCCTTATCTTCCTTCCCTCTTATAACTTTTGCTTCCTCTTTTGACAATATCTAAGTACTCCTGGCAATCTCGAATCGTGAACTGTACTAACCGTGTGATCCTCGACAACAGGAACCCTGTTCCACTTGACACTGGCGCGGGCCTATTGACTTTTATTCACTTGTAGGAAAGTGTCCTCTGATTCTATCTGCCTTGACAAAAGTATTGCCTATGATTTTTATCCCCAACTCTCTTGTGTTGATTCATGTGCTAAGTGTGGTTTAACTCCGGTAACATTTCTTCCCCGCGGGAACGCATATTTTTAGTAAGACCGAACTGTCATTACTGTCAACAAGTGTTTGCATCTGTACCCCCGGTAACGTCTCTGTTTCACAACACTGGTCTGTCGAATCCAAAGGTACTTACCTTGAATTGTGCTGCACAAAGTGAATTGGTTGTGTGTAGTGTATTTTGCGTGTGATTTTAAATTAATAGAAGTGAAGTGTTTTACGAACAGATGGTCTAGAAAAAAAATACACTTTTACTTTTTAAACCAAAAACATTGAGTCAGTGTTTGTTTGAGTCACAGTAATTGTAGTCCTTTGGGTAATCTCTACTACTGCTAATTTGCTCTTGAGATAAGTCTGGCTGCTCCGCTACTGCTACCACTTTAACAGTGTAGTACAGGCGTGTACCAAAGGTGAACTTGTATTGTCACTTGTAGTCTTAATTGTGTGTAGTGGTCCCTAAGGGCACTGCACAGGATTCTGCCTAACACATCCCCACCCTTTGCCTAAGCCTTCTGCCTGCCTCATGTTCATTACCCGTATCTGCATTCTCGGTATCCCGGCAGCTCCCAACGGGTCTGTTGTGACCCTCTCTCTTTTTCCCATCGTTCTCGTGCTTCAATTGGTATTATACATCTATTAACGATGTGATCTATTTCATCATCCCTTTGTCCCCTACTGCTCATTTCTTTTTCCCTGGTTCCCATCTCCATTTTCTCTTCTTCCTCTCGCCTTCTTTGCAACCTATGTTCTTTTAATCTCTGTGTTTCGATTTCTTCACGTTTCTTCTCTTTTGTCTCTTTTTTCTGTTCTTCATACCTTCTTCATTCCTCCTTTCGCATCCTCTCTTTTTCCTTTTCCTCTGTGTATGCCCTTTCTCGTCCCTTTTCCTTCTTTTTCCGTTTCTCTCTTTCTTCTCTTTCTCTATCATCGTCAATACCCTTTCCATCTAATTTGAGTAGTATCTGTCTTCCCATCCACTCGTTCTGTAGTATTGTCACTTTATTGATTCTGTCCTTTTCTCCTTTTTGTCTCTTTGCTTCTTCTTCTATTTCTATCTGTCTGTACCTCCTTTCATCACGCTCTTTATATTCAGCACGTGCGATCATGTATTTACATTCTTTAATCTTGCTTACTTGTATATTGTCCTCACTACTACTGGGGAGCACATATCTCAGATTAACATACCCCACTGCTGCTTTTAACTCCTTTAGAGTTTATCATTGGTTGTGTTATAATTTTTCGAATGAGAAAGAGGAGGCAAGGGCATTACATCCTCCCCTTTATGCTGATTAAGCATCCACTCCTTCTTGGGTGGGTCTTCTCTCTAACTCTGATACATTTTCCATAGCTCTAAAATAGCTAACCTTTTCTGTAACTTCTCCCCTGTGTATGCAGCATGTACATTTGTTGTCATGTGTTGTAACTACAACTGAAAAAGTGATGAGTGGAAGGTTTTGAATAATTCTGAACCACTGGCAATGCTCTGGACAACCTTCCACACCACTGTTTTATTACCCGTCTGCACCATTGCTAAAGGAGTCCAGCCATATGCAAATCCTTCAGGTACTGCCACCAATGGTAGCAATCCAGCCCGAACTGCTAGGCCAGGTCCAAGCAACCCCAGACATGTTTCAGCGTTGTTGGACCTCCTCAGTGAGGTGCAGCTTGGTTCCCTATGGCGCAGCTAGCAAGGGACCCATGTCTGGGCATATCCTCTCTCACAAGCCTGATATGGTTTTTCCCCTTTTGTAACGGCTTGGCAGGCGAAGAACGATGGTCTGGAGGGTTGCCCAAAGCAATGCCAGAAGTTAAGATTTATTCTAAACCTTCCAGCCATCACCCTTTTGTTTTGCTATAGTCACCCCGAGTGGGATGGGTATGCCCACACATGGGTCCCGTGCCTGCTGAGCCTAGAGACCCAAGCTACTCCTCACTGATGAGGCCCTAAGAGGCTGAAACATGTTTGGGGATGCTTGTGGTCTCGTGCAGAAGAGATGATGGTCTAGAGGGTTGCCCAGAGCAATGCCAGAGGTTAAGATGTATACTAAACCTTTCAGCCATCACCCTTTTGTTTTGCTATAGTAACCCCGAGTGGGACGGGTATGCCCAGACATGGGTCCCGTGCCTGCTGAACTTAGAGACCCAAGCTACTCCTCACTGATGAGGCCCAAAGAGGCCGAAACATGTTTGGGGATGCTTGTAGTATCATGCAGAATGGATGTGACAAAGCAATTCAGACTGGATGTGGGACCTTTGGAGGTGAGATTCCACCTTTCGGAGTGGGACCAAGCCTGATTTACATATGGTTTTTCCCCTTTTGTAATGGCTTGGCAGGCAAAGAACTATGATCTGGAGGGTTGCCCAGAGCAATGCTAGAGGTTATTCTAAACCTTCCAGCCATCACCCTTTTGTTTTGCTATAGTCAGGTGCTGTAACACTGTTCTCAATAGCAAACCTTCTTGTTTCCACGGCATGAACATTTTGTCATCCATGCCTTTAGCCCATTCGGCATCCCCCATAATACAAGTCGTTTTTAACTATCAATACTTACTGGTTCTTTAATTCTGTTATTACTTTAATTAATTGAATTAATTAACTATAGTTCTATCAATTCTTACTATCCTGCTTTTATTATTGACAATCTAAGAATCTTATTTTATTTTTATTTTTTTCAAGTGCTACCCTCTTATGATTGGCGCCAATCGCTTGTTTTCACGGTCTGATAACCAGTCAAATTATTTACTATTGTGCTGTAGTTTTAGGCTACAACCTATATTATGACAATCTAATACAAAACACGTCAACTGTTTACACTAATATTTTTCACAACCCCAAACAAATGTGTACAACTATTTCTACAATCGTCTTCTTTACTGTCTCTAGTAAAAGTATTTCATCTGTATTTTACTCCATTCTGGAGTGTGACACGCATCCTTCCTTGGCCTTGCTGCAGCAATACCTTATAAAAATGCTCTGTTCCGGAGTTTGATGCAGTCCCTTCTATCTCTTTGAGAATAGGAAAGGAGATATCTCTCCTTAATCAAATCCGGTTTCGTTCCCCTTTTCTACATGCATGCAATACAATCGCTCCCATTTTATTTTCCACTTTCGATGTTTCTACTTACGTCCGCTGTCCAGTTCGAGCCCTTCGGTACCGACTCTTCCCCAATGGACCACTTTGCCTTCGGTCCGCATGGTGACCTTGGGGACCGGACAGGAATTTCTTCAAAGAGGCACCTGCCGACCATCTCGTCTTACACGTTTTCTCCCTCTCTCCAGAGGAAACTCAGCGGTCTTCCGGCTGATGGTGGAAGATGTCAAGAATCTGAGGGTCTGGATTGAACCATCCGCACTGCTACCAAAATGTGCAGTAGCACCTGGATCATTCTAAGGGCCAGATGGGATTACCACACTAACTGATCTCAGGCACAAATAACTGGACAGACTCAAAGAAGATGGCAAAACACTAATTTATTATCATCTCAATAATGTAGTGAAACCTGGCGAACAAACAAATTGAAGCTCACTCACTCTAAATGCATTTCAATTACACAAAAGGCTTTATATCTCAATATACGTTCGCTATGACAACATCCTACATGGCAAACAGTAAATAAAAACCTATCGGGTGGAGGGATTGGTTAAAGGCATGGTCTAGTAAAAAATTTTATTGTCCCAACGGGTCGGCCATGTTTTTTTAAGCCTAGGTGGCTCGATTTTAGAAAACTTTCCTATGGACCTTACCCGAGTTTTCGTCCATTAAACGCATGCGAAAACAAGCACCAGGGAGCCGCCATTTTCTGATAATCCTATCTTTTCCCCGATCGCCCTGGCGGACCTGCTTTTGCGGCACTAAATCAATTCCCCCGCCCCTGAGCCTGACATTATCAAAACATTCATATTCCCCGCCTCTCCCCGTGACGTTACTGTGCTGCGTAGGCAAACGCGCCCAGTTGTCTTCTGCGCGACTCCACACAGAACCCGGAAACCAACACAGATCAACTCACAACACAGCGCGCCGCAATTTGGAATATGAAACTGTACTTTACAATGAAACAGCAACACGGTACATTTGGTAAAGTACATTTATTTGACATTAAATGTTTAGAGAATATTCAGCAATTGCCATATGAACTCCGGAAGCCATTTATTTTCTTTTATCTGTATCCGCAATAACTGTTCCGTTTCATCTTGAGTCACGCGGTGTTCCTTTATGGTACACAGGGTGTTCATTTTCGTAAAAAGAATCACTTTGGAAGCGCGGTGAACCGCAAGGCTGTTCCATCAACTAGGCACTAGTCCAGCCTAAAGGTTGTTATGTTGCTTCTAGCCACTAGTACAGCGTAAGGGCATGTGGGCCCTTGGTGATCGTCCCATAATATGGTGATCGTGCTCCAGTTGTTGACACGAAGCTGCAGGTGTCTGCTGAAGAATCCATCCGCCGGTGTCTCAAAAAGATGGCAGTGGCAGTAAGGGATCAAATACCTGTTATGAAAACAAAAAAATGATAATTAGTCTCGCTAGCCGAACTTCATTAATATTACTCATTTTATTTATTACGGCCGATCAGAAACTATTTGCTTGCAAGGGTAGTTCAATGGAGTATGTTCGTCTCTAAAATCAATGCGAAAAGTAACGAGATAAATCGAGGCCAACACACAATGATAAACGACAGTCTACATGCGTGAGGAATGATATGATATATGATATGGCATTTTGTAACGCGCCTATACTCAAGTGTTACTAGGCGTGACGAGGCAGGTGGGGAACAAGGGCAGACAGACAACGATCCTACTAGGCCAGGTGTCTTTCTGATCGCGCATGGGGATGGGCTGTACAAGGTTAGTTGAATACAAATTAAATAATAGGGCCAGCTGGTGGCAAGTGCAAGGTAAATGCCGGGAGAAGGGGCTGAAGGATACAGAGAGAGTCCCGTAGTGCAGGGAAAAGTGGCTGGGCCATGGAGCGAGGTCGGTGAGACCAGTGGACCTGCATGCCCATGTGCCCACTACGAACAGTTTTACTTGCTTTTCCTAGCTCGTCATTCATTCATTTATTCATGCATCCTTCATTAAATCATCATTCCGGTATAAAAGCGTGTAAAGATTTACTTACATTATATTTGAAATTTCCATTGTGTCTCTTCGTAATGCAGTCTGTAAAACGGACCGTGCTCTTAACAATGATTTTTCGTATACTGACCTTAAACTGAAACTCGGTCTAGTTTCTGAATTTTCTGCCTTATCGTCTCTTACGTTATTGCGCACTCCCTTCAAATGTAGTTCTTTCGGCATGGTCCCTGTCTCAAGGTCAAAAAACAATAGACCCTTATACTTCCAGTGCGACTTGTGGGCCTCATCTGGGCGCTGTCCTTCGCATTCTTTATTTGCAACATCACGTAGTATAGGCATCTATGAGAACTTGAAGTTTAGAATCCGTCTATGTAGTGCGCCTCAATGTGCAAATGGGAACTGGCTTCTCTCCCAAATGCCACGGCCCGCTTGGCTGGCGCGTTCTAAGTGCCCCAATTTTGTCACCGTTGTCTGCGAGCTTTGCAGCCCAAATTGAGACATTTAATTTTTGGCGGAAGGTCAGGGAAAGTATAAAGTACCACAGGAGTTGAGTTAAAAGTGAGATTTATTGTTTGTTTGTTTGTTTTATTATTTGGAATACGCAAGCCTCCCCTCCGTTAACAGTGCGCAGCATTTACATTTACATGAGATGAGACATGAGAAAAATATGTACATACACATATGTGAGGTGAATAGAGAGAATTCAAAGATGACACCCAGCTTGTTCGCCACCCATGATGGTGAAGTTAGGGGTTAGGTTTACAGGTACACTGTACAATAACATTTATTTACAAAAAGACAATCGTATTGCAATTATTTAAACCGGGATTTGTACTTCACAATCAGCTGTGCATCGGGTGGGCATGGCACAGTCGCAATGTTCGGTGGCAATGGATCACTGCTCTGTACAGAAACGTCCAAAATTCCATATCTGTACTTCTCTAACACAGCAACAATAAGGCCTTTCACAAAGTCGAACTGCATTTCATCATAGACTGGTTTGATCACCCATTGCTTCCTTCGTTTTGAAAACACCTTAGTGTAGCGAGGCATCCTTACTTTACCCCTAGTCCTAGATTGTTCACGTCCGACATTGCTGTTATGGGCCAAGACCGCTTGTAGAGTGCGATGTTTCATGCCCCGAAAGCTAAAATGCAAGTGCTTTGGCCTGTACTTTAGGCACATATTGTGGAACACCTCCAAATCTCCTGTGTGACAGAATTCTGTCAGTCCTCTCAAATCTCTTGATAGAGTTTTGTCGAAAACAATCTTCTCAATGGCTTTGTGTGTCGGTGAAGATGGAATCAACCACTTCTTCTTCCGTGCCTCCTCTGGGGACAAAGGGCCATGTTCACATTGGTGGAAATGTTCATTTGCTGTCCAGCGGTGAACGTTGGTACAGTGGTGCATCAGTGACCGCCATTTTTCAAGTAGTATTTCCACTGACCCCTCACAAGTTTTTGAGCTCCACCAAAGATGGTTGGTGATAGAATGTGACCACTGCAAAATACTTTCAAAACCTTTTTTTTTCCCTGCAGCCGAGATTTTCTTATTGATTGATTTAGCAAGATGCCATACGTCAAATTGATGTTTAATATTTGGGAACTGCTCTCTCATTGTCTTGGCAATTGAAACGTGTCTGTCCGTGGCTATGAGGTCGATGTGCATTCCCCTCGATTGTAGATATTCCACTGATTTTATAAATCCTAGTTTCTCCATGGCCACTGAGGATGTACATTGTGTTACCTGCACGACCACCGAACTCACAATTTTCTTACTATCCATGTCCTGAAAGTGGTAGGTGCAGTACTTGGCAGAAAATCCAGGGCTATCGCACTGTCCATCGCCGGCTAGCCTGAATCGTTTGCCTTCGAATGTACTTGCTAGAGACAATTGTTCAATTTTCCAAGCATCACTAATGGCCGGAAACAGATAATCACGTTGGTATGTGTAGTACAGAGCTTTAGAAATGAAATGGAGTCCCACAAACTGAAAGAAAGCCTCTAACTTTCTAAAACTGGAGCCACTAAAAAGTGATGCAGCTGCACACAGTAGATTGCCTGCTGGCATTTTCCCCAGCATTGTTTGTGCAGACCATGAGAACCTATGATTTAATCTACAGGCGGCATTTATTTTGACGTTACTGCCTTTTATTTGACGAGTCACATTAATCAATGGCTTCCCACATACATTCCCTCTAATGCATGGGTGCACAACATACGGCCCGCGGGCCAGTTGCGGCCCGCCATGCTCTTTTGTCCGGCCCGCGAGGCACAAAGACTTTCCTAATGGAGGACGGCCCGCGGCCGCCCTCCATTAGGAAAGTCTTTGTTGTCTTCCGGGCCGGACAAAACACTGGCCGTCATTGGCTCAGCACACATGCACCACGTTGCTCCTACGAGCCACGTAGTGTGTGTGTGCTGACCCAATGGAGGGCCAGCACTACGGCTGGCGTGGTCCATAAGGCTTGATGCCGGAAGGCATTTCAGCCTTGGACCACGCCAGCCGTAGTACGATTCCAGCGTTCCTGCTTACCTGCTGCTTACCTGCCTGCCTTCCAGCACGTCTCCGGTAAGTGGTCTGTTTGCGTTTGTGTGTCGGGTCTGTTTTACTTTATGTTTGTGTGTGTATGTTGCGATGGAGGGACGGGGGGTGTCGGATGTGTATGAATGTTGGAATTTGAATGTATTTTGTGTGTGTGTTGAGATGCAGGGATGGGTGTCGGATGTGTATGAATGTTGGAATTTGAATGCATTTTATGTGTATGTTGAGATGCGGGGGTGGGGGGTGTCGGATGTGTATGAATGTTTTGATTTGAATGCATTTTATGTGTATGTTGAGATGCGGGGGTGGGGTGTTGTCGGATGTGTATGAATGTTGGAATTTTAATGCATTTTATGTGTATGTTGAGATGCGGGGGTGGGGGGGTGTCGGATGTGTATGAATGTTTTGATTTGAATGTATTTTGTGTGTATGTTGAGATGCGGGGGTGGGGGGGTGTCGGATGTGTATGAATGTTTTGATTTGAATGTATTTTGTGTGTATGTTGAGATGCGGGGGTGGGGGGGTGTCGGATGTGTATGAATGTTTTGATTTGAATGTATTTTGTGTGTATGTTGAGATGCGGGGGTGGGGGGTGTCGGATGTGTATGAATGTTTTGATTTGAATGTATTTTGTGTGTGTGTTGAGATGCGGGGGTGGGTGTCGGATGTGTATGAATGTTGGAATTTGAATGTATTTTGTGTGTATGTTGAGATGCGGGGATGGGTGTCGGATGTGTATGAATGTTTTGATTTGAATGTATTTTGTGTGTGTTGAGATGCGGGGGTGGGGGGGTGTCGGATGTGTATGAATGTTTTGATTTGAATGTATTTTGTGTGTGTGTTGAGATGCAGGGGTGGGTGTCGGATGTGTATGAATGTTGGAATTTGAATGCATTTTATGTGTATGTTGAGATGCGGGGGTGGGGGTGGGTGTCGGATGTGTATGAATGTTTTGATTTGAATGTTTTTTGTGTGCTGAGTTGGGGGGGGTGGGGGTTCGGGTCTGTATGGGTGCATGTTTGTGTGTGTGCTGAGTTGGGGTTGGGGGGGTTCGGGTCTGTGTGTGTGCTGATTTGGGGGGTGGGGGTTCAGGTCTGTATGGGTGCATGTGTGTGTGCTGAGTTGGGGTTGGGGGGGTTCGGGTCTGTGTGTGTGCTGAGTTGGGGGGTGGGGGTTCAGGTCTGTATGGGTGCATGTGTGTGTGCTGAGTTGGGGGGTGGGGGGTTCGGGTCTGTATGGGTGCATGTGTGTGTGCTGAGTTGGGGGGTGGGGGTTCGGGTCTGTAAGGGTGCATGTGTGTGTGCTGAGATGCAGGGATGGGGGGGTGTCGGATGTGTATGAATGTTTTGATTTGAATGTATTTTTTGTGTGTGTTGAGATGCAGGGGTGGGTGTCGGATGTGTATGAATGTTGGAATTTGAATGTATTTTGTGTGTGTGTTGAGATGCGGGGATGGGTGTCGGATGTGTATGAATGTTGGAATTTGAATGCATTTTATGTGTATGTTGAGATGCGGGGGTGGGGGTGGGTGTCGGATGTGTATGAATGTTTTGATTTGAATGTTTTTTGTGTGCTGAGTTGGGGGGGTGGGGGTTCGGGTCTGTATGGGTGCATGTTTGTGTGTGTGCTGAGTTGGGGTTGGGGGGGTTCGGGTCTGTGTGTGTGCTGATTTGGGGGGTGGGGGTTCAGGTCTGTATGGGTGCATGTGTGTGTGCTGAGTTGGGGGGTGGGGGGTTCGGGTCTGTATGGGTGCATGTGTGTGTGCTGAGTTGGGGGGTGGGGGTTCGGGTCTGTAAGGGTGCATGTGTGTGTGCTGAGTTGGGGGGTGGGGGGTTCGGGTCTGTAAGGGTGCATGTGTGTGTGCTGAGTTGGGGGGTGGGGGGTTCGGGTCTGTATGGGTGCATGTGTGTGTGCTGAGTTGGGGGGTGGGGGGTTCGGGTCTGTATGGGTGCATGTGTGTGTGCTGAGTTGGGGGGTGGGGGGTTCGGGTCTGTATGGGTGCATGTGTGTGTGCTGAGTTGGGGGGTGGGGGTTTGGGTCTGTAAGGGTGCATGTGTGTGTGCTGAGTTGGGGGGTGGGGGTTCGGGTCTGTATGGGTGCATGTGTGTGTGCTGAGTTGGGGGGTGGGGGGTTCGGGTCTGTATGGGTGCATGTGTGTGTGCTGAGTTGGGGGGTGGGGGGTTCGGGAATGTATGGGTGCATGTGTGTGTGCTGAGTTGGGGGGTGGGGGGTTCGGGTCTGTATGGGTGCATGTGTGTGTGCTGAGTTGGGGGGTGGGGGTTTGGGTCTGTAAGGGTGCATGTGTGTGTGCTGAGTTGGGGGGTGGGGGGTTCGGGTCTGTAAGGGTGCATGTGTGTGTGCTGAGTTGGGGGGTGGGGGGTTCGGGTCTGTATGGGTGCATGCTTGAGAATGTGTGTGCTGCGTTGGGGGCGGGGGTTCGGGTCTGTATGGGTGCATGCTTGAGAGTGTGTTTGGGGTATAGTGTTTGGTTGGGGGTGAGGGGGCCATGGGGCATAGTGTTTGGTTTGGGTGAGGGGGCAATGGGGCATAGTGTTTGGTTGGGGGTGAGGGATAGGGGGCATAGTGTTTGGTTGGGGGGTGAGGGACAGGGGGCATAGTGTTTGGTTGGGGGTGAGGGACAGGGGGCATAGTGTTTGCTTGGTGGGTGAAGGACAGGGGGCATAGTGTTTGCTTGGTGGGTGAGGGACAGGGGGCATAGTGTTTGGTTGGGGGTGAGGGGGCCATGGGGCATAGTGTTTGGTTGGGGGTGAGGGGGCCATGGGGCATAGTGTTTGGTTGGGGGTGAGGGACAGGGGGCATAGTGTTTGGTTGGGGATTAGGGGTGTGAGGGGGCCATGGGGCATAGTGTTTGGTTGGGGGTGAGGGACAGGGGGCATAGTGTTTGCTTGGGGGGTGAGGGACAGGGGGCATAGTGTTTGCTTGGGGGTGAGGGACAGGGGGCATAGTGTTTGGTTGGGGGTGAGGGGCCCATGGGGCATAGTGTTTGGTTGGGGGTTAGGGGGGTGAGGGGGCCATGGGGCATAGTGTTTGGTTGGGGGTGAGGGACAGGGGGCATAGTGTTTGGTTGGGATGGGGGCCATGGGGCATAGTGTTTGGTTGGGGGTGAGGGGCCCATGGGGCATAGTGTTTGGTTGGGGGTGAGGGACAGGGGGCATAGTGTTTGGTTGGGGTGGGGGCCATGGGGCATAGTGTTTGGTTGGGGGTGAGGGGCCCATGGGGCATAGTGTTTGGTTGGGGGTTAGGGGGGTGAGGGGGCCATGGGGCATAGTGTTTGGTTGAGTGTGAGGGACAGGGGGCATAGTGTTTGCTTGGGGGGTGAGGGACAGGGGGCATAGTGTTTGGTTGGGGTTGGGAGCCATGAGGCATAGTGTTTGGTTGGGGGTTAGGGGGGTGAGGGGGCCATGGGGCATAGTGTTTGGTTGGGGGTGAGGGACAGGGGGCATAGTGTTTGCTTGGGGGGTGAGGGACAGGGGGCATAGTGTTTGGTTGGGGGTGGGGGCCATGGGGCATAGTGTTTGGTTGGGGTGGGGGTCATGGGGCATAGTGTTTGGTTGGGGGTGAGGGGCCCATGGGGCATAGTGTTTGGTTGGGGGTTAGGGGGGTGAGGGGGCCATGGGGCATAGTGTTTGGTTGGGGGTGGGGGCCATGGGGCATAGTGTTTGGTTGGGGGTGAGGGGGCCCATGGGGCATAGTGTTTGGTTGGGGGTGAGGGGCCCATGGGGCATAGTGTTTGGTTGGGGGTTAGGGGGGTGAGGGACAGGGGGCATAGTGTTTCTTGGGGGGTGAGGGACAGGGGGCATAGTGTTTGGTTGGCGGTGGGGGCCATGGGGCATAGTGTTTGGTTGGGGTGGGGGCCATAGGGCATAGTGTTTGGTTGGGGGTGAGGGGCCCATGGGGCATAGTGTTTGGTTGGGGGTGAGGGGGCCCATGGAGCATAGTGTTTGGTTGGGGGTGAGGGGGCCCATGGGGCATAGTGTTTGGTTGGGGGTGAGGGGGCCATGGGGCATAGTGTTTGGTTGGGGATGGGAGCCATGGGGCATAGTGTTTGGTTGGGGGTGAGGGGACCATGGGGCATAGTGTTTGGTTGGGGATGGGAGCCATGGGGCATAGTGTTGCACTCCAAGAGTGAACTCAATAATAAAGCTAAAACAGGCACAGTTAGGAGATGTACATCCTTTGCTTTTTTGAGGAAACCTGACTCAACGAAGGCCATACTCCTCTTGGGTAACCCAAACAGCAAACTATAGCAGTCCAAAATAACGGAATGTCCAATCAAGGGTCAATAAAATATATATAATTTAATTAAACAGACGATATACAATAACTAAATCGAAATAAATGATAGCAATGGAAAATGTGTAGTACAAATTGTAAGTTTGAAATGCAATAAAAATCGTTACCCCTCAAAAACATCTTTTTCCATGTGTTTAATACAAATTGGGGGTTGAAAAAGCCTCCTGACATGTCCCGCCTACCGCCCCGCACACTTTTACTTTTCGGCCCACTATAGCCCTCATGTAAGGTACTTTCGGCCCTCTGTCAAAATCAGTTGTGCACCCCTGCTCTAATGGAACGCACACATTTCAGCATACTTATAATTTCCATCAAACAACTGTCGAATACAATGTATTTGCTCTCTTTCATTAGACTGTCATCCTGCGTCAACGTTGTTTCGGCCTTTGAAGTTGTGGAGATTTCAACAAATTGGAAAGTAATATCGCTGATATCAAGTTGTGATGCATCTATGGATGCTGCGGCTGGTTCATTCACTGTCATTTCAACATCTATTACTTCAACATTGATGGGAGAACACAACAATGTCGACAGGTTTTTTTGGTGGCAAATTTTTGGCGGGTGTAGATTATGTAAATTGATCTGCAACTACTTCAGAGCTATCTTCAATACATTCAATAACATCTTCTTGTGGTGGTCAGGTCGCACTGTAGCTATGGTCCACTGCAACTTTGCTGTAGTCTCCAAACACAGTTAATTCATGTTCTGGCCATTGGACATGAGCATCTCGAGCCTGAACACGCCTCGCCTCAATTAATAGTTCCTCCATAGTGTACACGGTCTGGCAAGCTACATCTCTCATTCGCTTCACTGTCTGTGTGTGTATAGTTCTGACACCCACGGGTAACTGGAGGAGATATTGGAAAAGGGATGTTCAGTTTAAACACAAGATGGAGTGTAGTAGAATTGACTGGAAAAAAACATAAAATAGTCCCCACCGCAAAAAAATGTTTAAAGTTATGAACTGTTTGTAACTAACCTTTTTTTGTTTTTTTTTCTTTGCAACTTTTTTGACTCGACCTTCAACATCTGCACGCTGTAGCTCCGATTAGTTTCCGCATGTCCTCCCTTCCTCTTCGCTGCAAGGACTATATTTTCTGTATCCGCATAGAAAGCACGGAATGAGGCTCCATCGTCTCCCTGAAACATAGTACTTTCATTACTATGTATCAAAATATTGTTAGCATAAAACACATGTGAGGACGAACACACAGGTACATCTCAATAGCCAAATAAGATTTAAACATTTTGTGCAACAATCAAAGGACAAGTATTCGACCAGTGATGATCTATTTCGATGGAACTGTCAGTATCCATACCTCTGGCTCTGCATGGACTGCCATGAATGGTTGTATTGGAGAGGAGGCATCCGCATCTCCCTGAAACACAGTACTTGCATTAGTATGCTTTTCAATATTGGAAACACAACACACACTTGGGGTCGACGGCACAGGTACATTTAAAGAGATAACCGCAAATGATGCATTGTCCAAAAGAATCAAGGAAAATCCAAATATGATAACATTTCATCGACTTATTTCACCGATTCCTTTACATCTGCATCATCTAAATGAGATGTTGTAATTGTGGTGGAAGCTCCGTCGTCTCCCTGAAACACAGCACTTGGATTAGTATGGTTTTCAATATTGGAAACATAACACATACTTGGGGTCGAACGCACAGGTACATATAAAGAGATAACCGCGAAAGATGCATTGTCCAAAAGAATCAAGGAAAATCCAAATATGATCACATTTCATCGACTTATTTCAACGATTCCTTTACATCTGCATCATCTAACCGAGATGTTGTGATTGTGGTGGAAGCTCCGTCGTCTCCCTGAAACACAGCACTTGCGTTAATAGGGAAGAAAGTATAGCAAATGGAATCACGTTATATGATCACGCATGATGGAGCTGTCATTATCCATACCTTGTGCTGCTGAAGAATATCTATGGATGTTGCAAATGTAGTGCGCACTTCCGAAAGCTGTTGTGCCGATTCGTATACTTGAATGTCAGGCTCTGCATCAAGTGCAGGGGTTGACGCTCCATCAACTGCCTGAAACATAGTACTTGCATTAGTGAGGATTACAATTGCGAAAACATAAAATACACCTGGGGTCGACAGCACAGGAACATATCAATGGCTAACCACGAATGAAACATTGTGTAGAACAATCAAACGACAAGAATTCCAGCTCTGATGATGACGCTCGATGGAGCTGTCAGTATCCATACCTCCTGCTGGTGAGGAACATCTAGAAACGTTGTAGATGTGGCGAACGCTTCAGCATCTCCCTGAAAGACAGTACTTGCATTAGTATGGATAACACTAATTATAACTGAAAACAAACACCAGTGGACGATAATTAAGGTGTATATTAATTGGAAAGCAGTAACCAAACATTCTGTAAAATAATTACACGATAGAATAAAACTATTACTTGACATGCATAAAACAAGTCTGTAGCGGATTAGCCTAGTAAGATTACCTGATACGCGCTAGAAGTGGTTGATAACTGCGCCCACGTCAAGGATGTAGAATGTTCTTGCTTCAGATTCAAGGGATAGTCAAGAAGTTGTAAAGGTCAATTAATGATTGATAATGAAATGCCAATATTAAAAATAGCCATGTAAGCCGACAGAATACTTGAAAAATGCTCAATACAGCACAGTTCCCTGTCCCCATATATATATACATTGCGTTTGTGGGTTATGAAATCGAAAAAGAATATATTGATA